>NW_026047644.1:26301940-26917766 GCF_023864345.2 Schistocerca serialis cubense | reverse complement strand
AAGGCACAATGCCGCATTAAGTACAAGAGAACTCACACTCTAATTTTCTATGATTTGAACCTCTCCTGTGAGTCCTGTTTTGGATTCCGATGCTTCGTTTCAGGGTTACTGTATAACTTGGACCTTCTTATTGAAGATGAAACACAGAAATTGCATCCGAAATTAATACAAAAGGCACAATGCCGACTTAAGTACAAGAGGACTGACACTCTAAGTTTCTATGATTTGAACCTCTCCTGTGAGTCCAGTTTTAGATTCCGATGCTTCACTTCAGCTTTACTGTATAACTTGGACCTTCTTATTGACGGCAAAACACATAAATTGCATCGGAATTAAATTGAAAAGGCACATTGCCGACGTAAGAACCAGAGGACTGACGCTCTAACTTTCTATCATATGAACCTCTTCTGAGAGTCCAGTTTTAGTTTCCGATGATTCCCTTCAGATTTCCTGTATCTCTTGGACCTTCTTATTGACGATGAAACACAGAAATTGCATCCGAATTTAATACAAAGGGCACAATGCCGGCTTAAGTACAAGAGAACTGACACTCTAACTTTCTATGATTTGAACCTCTCCTGTGAGTCCAGTTTTAGATTCCGATGCTTCACTTCAGGTTTACTGTATCCCTTGGACCTTCTTATTAACGATGAAACAAAGAAATTTCATCCGAATTTAATACAAAAGTCACATTGCCGAATTAAGTACAAGAGGACTGACACTCCAACTTTCAATGATTTGAACCTCTCCTGTGAGTCCAGTTTTAGATTCCGATACTTCACTTCAGACTTACTGTATACCTTGGACCTTCTTATTGACGATTAAACACAGAAATTGCATCCGAATTGAATACAAAAGGCACAATGCCGACTTAAGTACAAGAGGACCGACACTCTAACTTTCTATTATTTGAACCTCACCTGTGAGTCCAGTTTTAGATTCCGATACTTCACTTCAGGTGTACTGTATACCTTGGACCGCCTTATTGACGATGAAACACAGAAATTGCATCGAGTTAAATTCAAAAGGCACAATGCCGACTTAAGTACAAGAGGATTGACACTCTAACTTTCTATGATTTGAACCTCTCCTGTGAGTCCAGTTTCAGATTCCGATGCTTCACTTCAGGTTTACTGTATACCTTGGACCACCTTATTGACGATGATACACAGAAATTTCATCGAATTAAATTCAAAAGGCACAATGCCGACTCAAGTACAAGAGGACTGACACTCGAACTTTCTATGATTTGAACCTCTCCTGTGAGTCCAGTTTTTGATTCCGATGCTTCACTTCAGGTTTACTGTTTACCTTGGTCCTTCTTATTGACGATGAATCACAGAAATTGCATCGGAAATACATTCAAAAGGCACAATGCCGACTTAAGTACAAGAGGACTGACACTCCAACTTTCTATGATTTGAACCGCTCCTGTGAGTCGTGTTTTAGATTCCGATGCTTCACTTGAGGTTTACTGTATACCTTGGACCTCCTTATTGACGATGAAACACAGAAATTGCATCGAATTAAATTCAAAAGGCACAATGCCGACTTAAGTACAAGAGGACTGACACTCCAACTTTCTATGATTTGAACCGCTCCTGTGAGTCCTGTTTTGATTCTGATGCTTCACTTCAGGTTTACTATATACCTTGGTCCTCCTTATTGATGATGAAACACAGAAATTGCATCGGAATTACATTCAAAAGGCACAATGCCGACTTAAGTACAAGAGGACTGACACACCAACTTTCTAGGATTTGAACCGCTCCTGTGAGTCCTGTTTTGAATCTGATGCATCACTTCAGGTTTACTATTAACCTTGGTCCTCCTTATTGATGATGAAACACAGAAATTGCATCCGAAATTAATACAAAAGGCACAATGCCGACTTAAGTACAAGAGGACTGACACTCTGACTTTCTATGATTTGAACCTCTCCTGTGAGTCCAGTTTTAGATTCCGATGCTTCACTTCAGCTTTCCTGTATAACTTGGACCTTCTTATTGACGGCGAAACTCATTATTTGCATCGGATTTAAATTGAAAAGGCACATCGCCGACTTAATTACAAGAGGACTGACGCTCTAACTTTCTATGATATGAACCACTCCTGTGAGTCCAGTTTTAGTTTCCGATGATTCCCTTCAGGTTTCCTGTATCTCTTGGACCCTCGTATTGACGATGAAACACAGAAATTGCATCCGAATTTAATACAAAGGGCACAATGCCGGCTTAAGTACAAGAGGACTGACACTCTAATTTTCTATGATTTGAACCTCTCCTGTGAGTCCTGTTTTGGATTCCGATGCTTCGTTTCAGGTTTACTGTATAACTTGGACCTTCTTATTGACGATGAAACACAGAAATTGCATCCGAAATTAATACAAAAGGCAAAATGCCGACTTAAGTACAAGAGGACTGACACTCTAACTTTCCTTGATTTGAACCTCTCCTGTGAGTCCAGTTTTAGATTCCGATGCTTCACTTCAGGTTTACTGTTTACCTTGGACCTTCGTATTGCCGATGATGCACACAAATTGCATCGGAATTAAATTCAAAAGGCACAATGCAGACTTACGTACAAGAGGACTGACACTTTAGCTTTCTATGGTTTGAACGTCTCCTGTGAGTCCTGTTTTGGATTCCGATGCTTCGTTTCAGGTTTACTGTATAACTTGGACCTTCTTATTGACGATGAAACACAGAAATTGCATCCGAAATTAATACAAAAGGCACAATGCCGACTTAAGTACAAGAGGACTGACACTCTAACTTTCTATGGTTTGAACCTCTCCTGTGAGTCCAGTTTTAGATTCCGAAGCTTCACTTCAAGTTTACTGTATACCTTGACCATATTATTGACGGTGAAACACAGAAATTGCAGCGGAATTAAATTCAAAAAGCACAATGCCGACTTAAGTACAAGAGGACTGACACTCTAGCTTTCTATGATTTGAACCTCTCCTGTGAGTCCTGTTTTAGATTCCGATGCTTCACTTCAGGTTTACTGTATACCTTGGACCTCCTTATTGATGATGAAACACAGAAATTGCATCCGAATTTAATACAAATGCACAATGCCGACTTAAGTACAAGAGGACTGACACTCTAACTTTCTATGATTTGAACCTCTCCTGTGAGTCCCGTTTTAGATTCCGATGCTTCACTTCAGCTTTACTGTATACCTTGGTCCTTCTTATTGACGACGAAACACAGAAATTGCACCGGAATTACATTCAAAAGGCACAATGCCGACTTAAGTACAAGAGGACTGACATTCCAACTTTCTATGATTTGAACCGCTCCTGTGAGTCCTGTTTTGATTCCGATGCTTCACTTCAGGTTTACTGTATACCTTGGACCTCCTTATTGATGATGAAACACAGAAATTGCATCCGAAATTAATACAAAAGGTACAATGCCGACTTAAGTACAAGAGGACTGACACTCTAACTTTCTATGATTTGAACCTCTCCTGTGAGTCCAGTTTTAGATTCCGATGCTTCACTTCAGCTTTACTGTATAACTTGGACCTTCTTATTGACGGCGAAACACATAAATTGCATCGGAATTAAATTGAAAACGCACATTGCCGACTTAATTACAAGAGGACTGACGCTCTAACTTTCTATGATATGAACCCCTCCTGTGAGTCCAGTTTTAGTTTCCGATGATTCCCTTCAGGTCTCCTGTATCTCTTGGACCATCTTATTGACGATGAAAGACAGAAATTGCATCCGAATTTAATACAAAGGGGACAATGCCGGCTTAAGTACAAGAAGACTGACACTCTAACTTTCTATGATTTGAACCTCTCCTGTGTGTCCAGTTTTAGATTCTGATGCTTCAGTTCAGGTTTACTGTATCCCTTGGACCTTCTTCTTGACGATGAAACATAGAAATTTCATCCGAATTTAACACAAAAGGCACAATGCTGAACTAAGTACAAGAGGACTGACACTCCAACTTTCAATGATTCGAACCTCTCCTGTGAGTCCAGTTTTAGATTCCGATGCTTCACTTAAGGCTTACTGTATACCTTGGACCATCTTATTGACGATGAAACACATAAATTGCATTGGAATTATATTCAAAAGGCACAATGCCGACTTAATTACAATTGGACTGACGTTCTAACTTTCTATGGTTTGAACCTCTCCTGTGAGTCCAGTTTTACATTCCGAAGCTTCACTTCAAGTTTACTGTATACCTTGACCATCTTATTGACGGCGAAACACAGAAATTGCATCGGAATTAAATTCAAAAGGCACTATGCCGACTTAAGTACAAGAGGACTGACACTCTAACTTTCTATGATCTGAACCTCTCCTGTGAGTCCAGTTTTAGATTCCGATGCTTCACTTCAGGTTTACTGTATCCCTTGGACCTTGTTATTGACGATGAAACACAGATATTGCATCCGAATTTAATACAAAAGGCACAATGCCGACTTAAGTACAAGAGGACTGACACTCTAACTTTCTATGATTTGAACCTCTCCTGAGAGTCAGTTTTAGATTCCGATGCTTCACTTCAGGTGTACTGTATACCTTGGACCTCCTTATTAACGATGAATCACAGAAATTGCATACGAATTTAATACAACAGGCACAATGCCGACTTAAGTACATGAGGACTGACACTCTAACTTTCTATGATTTGAACCTCTCCTGTGAGTCCAGTTTTAGATTCTGATGCTTCACTTCAGGTTTACTATATACCGTGGACCCTCTTATTGACGATGAAACACAGAAATTGCATCGGAATTAAATTCAAAAGGCACAATGCCGACTTAAGTACAAGAGGACTGACACTCAAACTTTCTATGATTTGATTGTGTCCTGTGAGTCCAGTTTTAGATTCCGATGCCTCACTTCAGGCTTACTGTATGCCTTGGACCTTCTTATTGACGATGAAACACAGAAATTGCATCGGAATTATATTCAAAATGCACAATGCCGACTTAAGTACAAGAGGACTGACACTCTAACTTTCTATGATTTGAACCTCTCCTGTGAGTCCAGTTTTAGAGTCGAATGCTTCACTTCAAGTTTACTGTATACCTTGATCTTCTTATTGACGGCGAAACACAGAAATTGCATCGGAATTAAATTCAAAATTCACAATGCCGACTTAAGTACAAGAGGACTGACACTCTAACTTTCTATGATATGAATCTCTCCTGTGAGTCCAGTTTTAGTTTCCGATGCTACACTTCAGGTTTACTGTATACCTTGGACCTTCTTATTGACGATGAAACACAGAAATTGCATCGGAATTATATTCAAATGGCACAATGCCGACTTAAGTACAAGGGGAATGACACTCTAACTTTCTATGATTTGAACCTCTCCTGTGAGTCCAGTTTCAGATTCCGATGCTTCACTTCAGGTTTACTGTTTACCTTGGACCTTCTTATTGCCGATGATGCACACAAATTGCATCGGAATTAAATTCAAAAGGCACAATGCCGACTTAAGTACAAGAGGCTTGACACTCTAGCTTGCTATGATTTGAACCGCTCCTGTGAGTCCTGTTTTAGATTCCGATGCTTCACTTCAGGTTTACTGTATACCTTGGGCCTCCTTATTGATGATGAAACACAGAAATTGCATCCGAATTTAATACAAATGCACAATGCCGACTTAAGTACAAGAGGACTGACACTCTAACTTTCTATGATTTGAACCTATCCTTTGAGTCCAGTTTTAGATTCCGATGCTTCACTTCAGCTGTACTGTATAACTTGGACCTTCTTATTGACGGCGAAACACAGAAATTGCATCGGAATTAAATTGAAAATGCACAATTCCGACTTAAGTACAAGAGGACTGACGCTTTAACTTTCTATGATACGAACCTCTCCTGTGAGTCCAGTTTCAGCTTCCGATGATTCCCTTCAGGTTTCCTGTATCCCTTGGACCTTCTTATTGACGATGAAACACAGAAATTGCATCCGAATTTAATACAAAGGGCACAATGCCGACTTAAGTACAAGAGGACTGACACTCTAACTTTCTATGATTTGAACCTCTCCTGTGAGTCCAGTTTTAGATTCCGATGCTTCACTTCAGGTTTACTGTTTCCCTTGGCCCTTCTTATTTACGATGAACCACAGAAATTGCATGCGAATTTAATACAAAAGGCACAATGCCGACTTAAGTACATGAGGACTGACACTCTAACTTTCTATGATTTGAACCTCTCCTGTGAGTCCAGTTTTAGATTCCGACGCTTCACTTCAGGTTTACTGTATACCGTGGACCTTCTTATAGACGATGAAACACAGAAATTGCATCGGAATTATATTCAAAATGGACAATATCGACTTAAGTACAAGAGGACTGACACTCTAACTTTCTATGATTAGAACCTCTCCTGTGAGTCCAGTTTCAGATTCCGATGCTTCACTTCAGGTTTACTGTACACCTTGGACCTTCTTATTGCCGATGAAGCACAGAAACTGCATCGGAATTCTATTCAAAAGGCACAATGCCGACTTAAGTACAAGAGGACTGACACTCTAACTTTCTATGATTTGAACCTCTCCTGTGAGTCCAGTTTCAGATTCCGATGCTTCACTTCAGGTTTACTGTACACCTTGGACCATCTTATTGCCGATGAAGCACAGAAACTGCATCGGAATTATATTCAAAAGGCACAATGCCGACTTAAGTACAAGAGGACTGACACTCTAACTTTCTATGATTAGATCCTCTCCTGTGAGTCCAGTTTTAGATTCCGATGCTTCACTTCAGGCTTACTGTATACCTTGGACCTTCTTATTGACGATGAAACACAGAAATTGCATCGGAATTATATTCAAAGGGCACAATGCCGACTTAAGTACAAGAGGACAGACACTCTAACTTTCTAAGATTTGAACCTCTCCTGTGAGTCCAGTTTTAGATTCCGATGCTTCACTTCAAGTTTACTGTATACCTCGATCATCTTATTGACGGCGAAACACAGAAATTGCATCGGAATTAAATTCAAAATTCACAATGCCGACTTAAAAACAAGAGGACTGACACTCTAACTTTCTATGATATGAATCTCTCCTGTGAGTCCAGTTTTAGATTCCGATGCTACACTTCAGGTTTACTGTATACCTTGGACCTTCTTATTGACGATGAAACACAGAAATTGCATCGGAATTATATTCAAATGGCACAATGCCGACCTAAGTACAAGGGGAATGACACTCTAACTTTCTATGATTTGAACCTCTCCTGTGAGTCCAGTTACAGATTCCGATGCTTCACTTCAGGTTTACTGTCTACCTTGGACCTTCTTATTGCCGATGATGCACACAAATTGCATCGGAATTAAATTCAAAAGGCACAATGCCGACTTAAGTACAAGAGGCTTGACACACTAGCTTCCTATGATTTGAACCGCTCCTGTGAGTCCTGTTTTAGATTCCGATGCTTCACTTCAGGTTTACTGTATACCTTGGGCCTCCTTATTGATGATGAAACACAGAAATTGCATCCGAATTTAATACAAATGCACAATGCCGACTTAAGTACAAGAGGACTGACACTCTAACTTTCTATGATTTGAACCTATCCTTTGAGTCCAGTTTTAGATTCCGACGCTTCACTTCAGCTGTACTGTATAACTTGGACCTTCTTATTGACGGCGAAACACAGAAATTGCATCGGAATTAAATTGAAAATGCACAATGCCGACTTAAGTACAAGAGGACTGACGCTTTAACTTTCTATGATACGAACCTCTCCTGTGAGTCCAGTTTCAGCTTCCGATGATTCCCTTCAAGTTTCCTGTATCCCTTGGACCTTCTTATTGACGATGAAACACAGAAATTGCATCCGAATTTAATACAAAGGGCACAATGCCGACTTAAGTACAAGAGGACTGACACTCTAACTTTCTATGATTTGAACCTCTCCTGTGAGTCCAGTTTTAGATTCCGATGCTTCACTTCAGGTTTACTGTTTCCCTTGGCCCTTCTTATTTACGATGAACCACAGAAATTGCATGCGAATTTAATACAAAAGGCACAATGCCGACTTAAGTACATTAGGACTGACACTCGAACTTTCTATGATTTGAACCTCTCCTGTGAGTCCAATTTTAGATTCCGATGCTTCACTTCAGGTTTACTGTATACCGTGGACCTTCTTATAGACGATGAAACACAGAAATTGCATCGGAATTATATTCAAAATGCACAATATCGACTTAAGTACAAGAGGACTGACACTCTAACTTTCTATGATTTGAACCTCTCCTGTGAGTCCAGTTTCAGATTCCGATGCTTCACTTCAGGTTTACTGTACACCTTGGACCTTCTTATTGCCGATGAAGCACAGAAACTGCATCGGAATTATATTCAAAAGGCACAATGCCGACTTAAGTACAGGAGGACTGACACTCTAACTTTCTATGATTTGATCCTCTCCTGTGAGTCCAGTTTTAGATTCCGATGCTTCACTTCAGGCTTACTGTATACCTTGGACCTTCTTATTGACTTTGTAACACAGAAATTGCATCGGAATTATATTCAAAGGGCACAATGCCGACTTAAGTACAAGAGGACAGACACTTTAACTTTCTATGATTTGAACCTCTCCTGTGAGTCCAGTTTGAGATTCCGATGCTTCACTTCAATTTTACTGTATACCTCGATCATCTTATTGACGGCGAAACACAGGAATTGCATCGGAATTGAATTCAAAAGCCACAATGCCGACTTAAGTACAAGAGGACTGACACTCTAACTTTCTATGATTTGAACCTCTCCTTTGAGTCCAGTTTTAGATTCCGATGCTTCACTTCAGCTGTACTGTATAACTTGGACCTTCTTATTGACGGCGAAACACAGAAATTGCATCGGATTAAATTGAAAATGCACAATGCCGACTTAAGTACAAGAGGACTGACGCTTTAACTTTCTATGATACGAACCTCTCCTGTGAGTCCAGTTTCAGCTTCCGATGCTTCACTTCAGGTTTACTGTTTCCCTTGGCCCTTCTTATTTACGATGAACCACAGAAATTGCATGCGAATTTAATACAAAAGGCACAATGCCGACTTAAGTACATGAGGACTGACACTCTAACTTTCTATGATTTGAACCTCTCCTGTGAGTCCAGTTTTAGATTCCGATGCTTCACTTCAGGTTTACTGTATTCCGTGGACCTTCTTATAGACGAAAAAACACAGAAATTGCATCGGAATTATATTCAAAATGCACAATATCGACTTAAGTACAAGAGGACTGACACTCTAACTTTCTATGATTTGAACCTCTCCTGTGAGTCCAGTTTCAGATTCCGATGCTTCACTTCAGGTTTACTGTACACCTTGGACCATCTTATTGCCGATGAAGCACAGAAACTGCATCGGAATTATATTCAAAAGGCACAATGCCGACTTAAGTACAAGAGGACTGACACTCTAACTTTCTATGATTTGATCCTCTCCTGTGAGTCCAGTTTTAGATTCCGATGCTTCACTTCAGGCTTACTGTATACCTTGGACCTTCTTATTGACGATGAAACACAGAAATTGCATCGGAATTATATTCAAAGGGCACAATGCCGACTTAAGTACAAGAGGACAGACACTCTCACTTTCTAAGATTTGAACCTCTCCTGTGAGTCCAGTTTTAGATTCCGATGCTTCACTTCAAGTTTACTGTATACCTCGATCATCTTATTGACGGCGAAACACGGAAATTGCATCGGAATTAAATTCAAAATTCACAATGCCGACTTAAAAACAAGAGGACTGACACTCTAACTTTCTATGATATGAATCTCTCCTGTGAGTCCAGTTTTAGATTCCGATGCTACACTTCAGGTTTACTGTTTACCTTGGACCTTCTTATTGACGATGAAACACAGAAATTGCATCGGAATTATATTCAAATGGCACAATGCCGACTTAAGTACAAGGGGAATGACACTCTAACTTTCTATGATTTGAACCTCTCCTGTGAGTCCAGTTACAGATTCCGATGCTTCACTTCAGGTTTACTGTTTACTTTGGACCTTCTTATTGCCGATGATGCACACAAATTGCATCGGAATTAAATTCAAAAGCCACAATGCCGACTTAAGTACAAGAGGCTTGACACTCTAGCTTGCTATGATTTGAACCGCTCCTGTGAGTCCTGTTTTAGATTCCGATGCTTCACTTCAGGTTTACTGTATACCGTGGACCTTCTTATAGACGAAAAAACACAGAAATTGCATCGGAATTATATTCAAAATGCACAATATCGACTTAAGTACAAGAGGACTGACACTCTAACTTTCTATGATTTGAACCTCTCCTGTGAGTCCAGTTTCAGATTCCGATGCTTCACTTCAGGTTTACTGTACACCTTGGACCATCTTATTGCCGATGAAGCACAGAAACTGCATCGGAATTATATTCAAAAGGCACAATGCCGACTTAAGTACAAGAGGACTGACACTCTAACTTTCTATGATTTGATCCTCTCCTGTGAGTCCAGTTTTAGATTCCGATGCTTCACTTCAGGCTTACTGTATACCTTGGACCTTCTTATTGACGATGAAACACAGAAATTGCATCGGAATTATATTCAAAGGGCACAATGCCGTCTTAAGTACAAGAGGACAGTCACTCTAACTTTCTAAGATTTGAACCTCTCCTGTGAGTCCAGTTTTAGATTCCGATGCTTCACTTCAGGTTTACTGTATTCCGTGGACCTTCTTATTGACGATGAAACACAGAAATTGCATCGGAATTGTATTCAAATGGCACAATGCCGACTTAAGTACAAGGGGAATGACACTCTAACTTTCTATGATTTGAACCTCTCCTGTGAGTCCAGTTACAGATTCCGATGCTTCACTTCAAGTTTACTGTATACCTCGATCATCTTATTGACGGCGAAACACAGGAATTGCATCGGAATTGAATTCAAAAGCCACAATGCCGACTTAAGTACAAGAGGACTGACACTCTAACTTTATATGATCTGAACCTCTCCTGTGAGTCCAGTTTTAGATTCCGATGCATCACTTCAGGTTTACTGTATCCCTTGGACCTTCTTATTGACGATGAAACACAGAAATTGCATCCGAATTTAAAACAAAAGGCACAATGCCGACTTAAGTACAAGAGGACTGACACTCTAACTTTCGATGATTTGAACCTCTCCTGTGAGTCCACTTTTACATTCCGATGCTTCACTTCAGGTTTACTGTATCGCTTGGACCTTCTTATAGACGATGAAACACAAAAATTGCATCCGAATTTAATACAAAAGTCACAATGCCGACTTAAGTACAAGAGGACTGACACTCTAACTTTCAATGATTAGAACCTCTCCTGTGAGTCAGTTTTAGATTCCGATGCTTCACTTCAGGTGTACTGTATACCTTGGACCTCCTTATTGATGATGAAACACAGAAATTGCATCGAATTAAATTCAAAAGGCACAATGCCGACTAGAGTACAAGAGGACTGACACTTTAACTTTCTGTGATATGAACCTCTCCTGTGAGTCCAGTTAAGGATTCCGATGCTTCGCTTCAGGTTTACTGTACATCTTGGACCTTCTTATTGACGATGAAACACAGAAATTGCATCCGAATTTAATACAAAAGGCACAATGCCGAATTAAGTACAAGAGGATTGACACTCTAACTTTCAAATGATTTGAACCTTTCCTGTGAGTCCAAATTTAGATTCCGATGGTTCACTTTAGATTTACTGTATCCCTTGGCTTCTTATTGACGATGAACCACAGAAATTGCATGCGAATTTAATACAAAAAGCACAATGCCGACTTAAGTACATGAGGAATGACACTCTAACTTTCTATGATTTGAACCTCTCCTGTGAGTCCAGTTTTAGATTCCGATGCTTCACTTCAGGTTTACTATATACCGTGGACCTTCTTATTGACGATGAAACACAGAAATTGCATCGGAATTATATTCAAAAGGCACAATGCCGACTTAAGTACAAGGGGACTGACACTCTAACTTTCTATGATTTGATCCTCTCCTGTGAGTCCAGTTTCAGATTCCGATGCTTCACTTCAGGTTTACTGTATACCTTGGACCTTTTTATTGCCGATAAAGCACAGAAATTGCATCGGATTTAAATTCAAAAGGCACAATGCCGACTTAAGTACAAGAGGACTGACACTCAAACTTTCTATGATTTGATCCTGTCCTGTGAGTCCAGTTTTAGATTCCGATGCTTCACTTCAGGCTTACTGTATACCTTGGACCTTCTTATTGACGATGAAACAGAGAAATTGCATCGGAATTATTTTCAAAAGGCGCAATGCCGACTTAAGTACAAGAGGACTGACACTCTAACTTTCTATGATTTGAACCACTACTGTGAGTCCAGTTTTAGATTCGAATGCTTCACTTCAAGTTTACTGTATACCTTGATCTTCTTATTGACGGCGAAACACAGAAATTGCATCGGAATTAAATTCAAAAATCACAATGCCGACTTAAGTACGAGAGGAATGACACTCTAACTTTCTATGATTTGAACCTCTCCTGTGAGTCCAGTTTTAGATTCCGATACTTCACTTCAGGTTTACTGTATCCCTTAAACCTTCTTATTGACGATGAAACACAGAAATTGCATCCGAATTTAATGCAAAAGTCACAATGCCGACTTGAGTACAAGAGGACTGACACACTAACTTTCTATGATTTGAACCTCTCCTGTGAGTCCAGTTTTAGATTCCGATGCTTCACTTCAGGTTTACTGTATCCCTTGGACCTTCTTATAGACGATGGAACACAGAAATTGTATCCGAATTTAATACAAAAGGCACAATGCCGACTTAAGTACAAGAGGACTGACACTCTAACTTTCTATGATTTGAACCTCTCCTGTGAGTCCAGTTTTTGGATTCCGATGCTTCACTTCAGTTCTACTGTATACATTTGACCTCCTTATTGACGATGAAACACAGAAATTGCATCGAATTAAATTCTAAAGGCACAATGCCGAATTAAGTACAAGAGAACTCACACTCTAATTTTCTATGATTTGAATCTCTCCTGTGGGTCCTGCTTTGAATTCCGATGCTTCGTTTCAGGTTTACTGTATAACTTGGACCTTCTTATTGACGATGAAACACAGAAATTGCATCCGAATTTAATACAAAAGGCACAATGCCGAATTAAGTATAAGAGGACTGACACTCTAACGTTCAATGAAATGAACCTCTCCTGTGAGTACAGTTTTAGATTCCGATGCTTCACTTTAGGTTTACTGTATCTCTTGGCCTCTCTTATGGACGATGAACCATAGAAATTTCATCCGAATTTAATACAATAGGCACAATGCCGACTTAAGTACAAGAGGACTGACACTCTAACTTTCTATGATATGAATCTCTCCTGTGAATCCAGATTTAGATTCCGATGCTTCACTTCAGGTTTACTGTATACCTTGGACCTTCTTATTGACGATGAAACACAGAAATTGCATCGGAATTATATTCAAAAGGCACAATGCCGACTTAAGTACGAGGGGAATGACACTCTAACTTTCTATGATTTGAACCTCTCCTGTGAGTCCTGTTTCAGATTCCGATGCTTCACTTCAGGTTTATTGTTTACCTTGGACCTTCTTATTGCCGATGATGCACACAAATTGCATCGGAATTAAATTCAAAAGGCACAATTCCGACTTAAGTACAAGAGGATTGACATTCTAGCTTTTTATGATTTGAACCGCTCCTGTGAGTCCTGTTTTAGATTCCGATGCTTCACTTCAGGTTTACTGTTTCCCTTGGCCCTTCTTATTGACGATGAACCACAGAAATTGCATGCCAATTTAATACAAAAGGCACAATGCCGACTTAAGTACATGAGGACTGACACTCTAACTTTCTATGATTTGAACCTCTCCTGTGAGTCCAGTTTTAGATTCCGATGCTTCACTTCAGGTTTACTGTATACCGTGGACCTTCATATTGACGATGAAACACAGAAATTGCATCGGAATTATATTCAAAATGCACAATACCGTCTTAAGTACAAGGGGACTGACACTCTAACTTTCTATGATTTGAACCTCTCCTGTGAGTCCAGTTTCAGACTCCGATGCTTCACTTCAGGTTTACTGTACACCTTGGACCTTCTTATTGCCGATGAAGCACAGAAATTGCATCGGAATTAAATTCAAAAGCCACAATGCCGACTTAAGTACAAGAGGACTGACACTCTAACTTTCTATGATTTGATCCTCTCCTGTGAGTCCAGTTTTAGATTCCGATGCTTCACTTCAGGTTTATTGTTTAGCTTGGACCTTCTTATTGCCGATGATGCACACAAATTGCATCGGAATTAAATTCAAAAGGCACAATGCCGGCTTAAGTACAAGAGGACTGACACTCTAACTTTCTATGATCAGAACCTCTCCTGTGAGTCCAGTTTTAGATTCCGATGCATCACTTCAGGTTAACTGTATCCGTTGGACCTTGTTATTGACGATGAAACACAGAAATTGCATCCGAATTTAATACAAAAGGCACAATGCCGACTTAAGTACAAGAGGACTGACACTCTAACTTTCTATGATTTGAACCTCTCCTGTGAGTCCAGTTTTACCTTCCGATGCTTCACTTCAGGTTTACTGTATCGCTTGGACCTTCTTATAGACGATGAAACACAGAAATTGCATCCGATTTTAATACAAAAGTCACAATGCAGACTTAAGTACAAGAGGACTGACACTCTAACATTCTATGATTTGAACCTCTCCTGTGAGTCCAGTTTTAGATTCCGATGCTTCACATCAGGTTTAATGTATACCTTTACCTCCTTATTGACGATGAAACACAGAAATTGCATCAAATTAAATTCAAAAGGTACAATGCCGACTTAAGTACAAGAGAACTGACACTCTAACTTTCTATGATTTGAACCTCTCCTGTGAGTCCTGTTATGGATTCCGATGCTTCGTTTCAGGCTTACTGTATAACTTGGACCTTCTTATTGATGATGAAACACAGAAATTGCATCCGAATTTAGTACAAAAGGCACAATGCCGAATTAAGTACAAGAGGACTGACACTCTAATGTTCAATCAATTGAACCACTCCTCTGAGTCCACATTTTGATTTTGATGCTTCACTTTAGGTTTACTGTATCCCTTGGCCATTCTTATTGACGATGAACCACAGAAATTGCATCCGAATTTAATACAAAAGGCATAATTACGACATAAGTACAAGAGGACTGACACTCTAACTTTCTATGATATGAACCTCTCCTGTGAGTCCAGTATTAGATTCCGATGCATCACTTCAGGTTTACTGTGTAACTTGGACCTTCTTATTGACGATGAAACACAGAAATTGCATCGGAATTATATTCATAAGGCACAATGCCGACTTAAGAACAAGGGGAATGACACTCTAACTTTCTATGATTTGAACCTCTCCTGTGAGTCCAGTTTCAGATTCCGATGCTTCACTTCAGGTTTACTGTTTACCTTGGACCTTCTTATTGCCGATGAAGCACACAAATTGCATCGGAATTAAATTCAAAAGGCACAATGCCGACTTCAGTACAAGAGGACTGACACTCTAACTTTCTATGATATGAACCGCTCCTGTGAGTCCTGTTTTAGATTCCGATGCTTCACTTCAGGTTTACTGTATACCTTGGACCTCCTTTGTGATGATGAAACTTAGAAATTGCATCCGAATTTAATACAAATGCACAATGCCGACTTAAGTACAAGAGGACTGACACTCTAACTTTCTATGATTTGAACCTCTCCTGTGAGTCCAGTTTTAGATTCCGATGCTTCACTTCAAGTTTACTGTATACCTCGATCATCTTATTGACGGCGAAACACAGAAATTGCATCGGAATTACATTCAAAAGGCACAATGCCGACTTAAGTACAAGGGGACTGACACTCTAACTTTCTATGATCTGAACCTCTCCTGTGAGTCCAGTTTTAGATTCCGATGCATCACTTCAGGTTTACTGTATCCCCTGGACCTTCTTATTGACGATGAAACACAGAAATTGCATCCGAATTTAATACAAAAGGCGCAATGCCGACTTAAGTACAAGAGGACTGACACTCTAACTTTCTATGATTTGAACCTCTCCTGTGAGTCCAGTTTCAGATACCGAGGCTTCACTTCAGCTTTAATGTATAACTTGGACCTTCTTATTGTCGGCGAAACACTGAAATTGCATCGGAATTAAATTGAAAATGCACAATGCCGACTGAAGTACAAGAGGACTGACGTTCTGACTTTCTATGATAAGAACCTCTCCTGTGAGTCCAGTTTCAGTTTCCGATGATTCCCTTCAGGTTTCCTGTATCCCCTGGACCTTCTTATTGACGATGAAACACAGAAATTGCATCCGAATTTAATACAAAAGGCGCAATGCCGACTTAAGTACAAGAGGACTGACACTCTAACTTTCTATGATTTGAACCTCTCCTGTGAGTCCAGTTTTAGATTCCGATGCTTCACTTCAGGTTTACTGTATCCCTTGGACCTCCTTATTGTCGATGAAACACAGAAATTGCATCAGAATTTAATACAAAACGCACAATGCCGAATTAAGTACAAAAGGACAGACACTCTAATTTTCAATGATTTGAACCTCTCCTGTGAGTCCAATTTCAGATTCCGATGCTTCACTTCAGGTTTACTGTGTCCCTTGGACCTTCTTATTGACGACGAAACACAGAAATTGCATCTGAATTTAATACAAAAAACCCAATGCCGACATAAGTACAAGAGGACTGACACTCTAACTTTCTATGATTTGAACCTCTCCTGTGATTCCAGTTTTAGATTCCGATGCTTCACTTCAGGTTTACTGTATCCCTTGGCCCTTCTTATTGACGTTGAAACACAGATATTGCATCCGAATTTAATACAAAAGGCACAAAGCCGACTTAAGTACAAGAGGACTGACACTCTAACTTTTATGATTTGAACCTCTCCTGTGAGTTCAGTTTTAGATTCCGATGCTCCACTTCAGGTTTACTGTATCCCTTGGACCTTCTTATTGACGATGAAACACAGAAATTGCATCCGAATTTAATACAAACGGCACAATGGCGACTTAAGTACAAGAGGACTGACACTCTAACTTTCTTTGATTTGAACCGCTCCTGTGAGTCCAGTTTTAGATTCCGATGCTTCACTTCAGGTTTACTGTATCCCTTGGAACTTCTTGTTGGCGATGAAACACAGAAATTGCATCCGAATTTAATGCAAAAGGCAAAATGCCGACTTAAGTACAAGAGGACTGACACTCTAACATTCTATGATTTGAACCTATCCTGTGAGTCCAGTTTTAGATACCGATGCTTCACTTCAGGTTTACTGTATACCTTGGACCTTCTTATTGACGGCGAAACACTGAAATTGCATCGGAATTAAATTGAAAATGCACAATGCCGACTTAAGTACAAGAGGACTGACGCTCTGACTTTCTATGATACGAACCTCTCCTGTGAGTCCAGTTTCAGTTTCCGATGATTCCCTTCAGGTTTCCTGTATCCCTTGGACCTTCTTATTGACGATGAAACACAGAAATTGCATCCGAATTTAATACAAAAGGCACAATGCCGACTTAAGTACAAGAGGACTGACACTCTAACTTTCTATGATTTGAACCTCTCCTGTGAGTCCAGTTTTAGATTCCGATGCTTCACTTCAGGTTTACTGTATCCCTTGGACCTTCTTATTGACGATGAAACACAGAAATTGCATCCGAATTTAATACAAAAGGCACAATGCCGAATAAAGTACAAAAGGACAGACACTCTAATTTTCAATGATTTGAACCTCTCCTGTGAGTCCAATTTTAGATTCCGATGCTTCACTTCAGGTTTACTGTGTCCCTTGGACCTTCTTATTGACGATGAAACACAGAAATTGCATCCGAATTTAATACAAACGGCACAATGCCGACTTAAGTACAAGAGGACTGACACTCTAACTTTCTTTGATTTGAACCGCTCCTGTGAGTCCAGTTTTATATTCCGATGCTTCACTTTCGGTTAGCTGTATCCCTTGGACCTTCTTATTAACGATGAAACATATTAATTGCATGCGAATTTAATACAAAAGGCACAATGCCGACTTAAGTACAAGAGGACTGACACTCTAACTTTCTATGATTTGAACCTCTCCTGTGAGTCCAGTTTTAGATTCCGATGCTTCACTTCAGGTTTACTGTATCCCTTGGACCTTCTTGTTGGCGATGAAACACAGAAATTGCATCCGAATTTAATGCAAAAGGCACAATGCCGACTTAAGTACAAGAGGACTGACACTCTAACTTTCTATGATTTGAACCTCTCCTGTGAGTCCAGTTTTAGATACCGATGCTTCACTTCAGGTTTACTGTATACCTTGGACCTTCTTATTGACGATGAAACACAGAAATTGATCAAATTAAATTCAAAAGGCACAATGCCAACTTAAGTACAAGAGGACTGACACTCTAACATTCTATGATTTGAAACTCTCCTGTGAGTCAATTTTTTGATTCCGATGCTTCGCTTCAGGTTTACTGTATCCCTTGGACCTTCTTATTGACGATGAAACACAGAAATTGCATCCGAATTTAATACAAAAGGCACAATGCCGACTTAAGTACAGGAGGACTGACACTATAACATTCTATGATTTGAAGCTCTCCTGTGAGTCCAGTTTTAGATTCCGATGCTTCACTTCAGGTTTACTGAATCCCTTGGACCTTCTTATTGACGATGAAGCACAAAAATAGCATTGGAATTAAATTCAAAAGGCACAATGCCGACTTAAGTACAAGAGGACTGACACTCTAACTTTCTATGATTTGAACCTCTCCTGTGAGTCCAGTTTTAGATACCGAGGCTTCACTTCAGCTTTACTGTATACCTTGGACCTTCTTATTGACGGCGAAACACTGACATTGCATCGGAATTAAATTGAAAATGCACAATGCCGACTGAAGTACAAGAGGACTGACGCTCTGACTTTCTATGATACGAACCTCTCCTGTGAGTCCAGTTTCAGTTTCCGATGATTCCCTTCAGGTTTCCTGTATCCCTTGGACCTTCTTATTGACGATGAAACACAGAAATTGCATCCGAATTTAATACAAAAGGTACAATGCCGACTTAAGTACTAGAGGACTGACACTCTAACTTTCTATGATTTGAACCTCTCCTGTGAGTCCAGTTTTAGATTCCGATGCTTCACTTCAGATTTACTGTATCCCTTGGACCTTCTTATTGACGATGAAACACAGAAATTGCATCCAAATTTAATACAAAAGGCACAATGCCGAATTAAGTACAAAAGGACAGACACTCTAATTTTCAATGATTTGAACCTCTCCTTTGAGTCCAATTTTAGATTCCGATGCTTCACTTCAGGTTTACTGTGTCCCTTGGACCTTCTTATAGACGACGAAACACAGAAATTGCATCCGAATTTAATACAAAAAGCCCAATGCCGACATAAGTACAAGAGGACTGACACTCTAACTTTCTATGATTTGAACCTCTCCTGTGATTCCAGTTTTAGATTCCGATGCTTCACTTCAGGTTTACTGTATCCCTTGGCCCTTCTTATTGACGTTGAAACACAGATATTGCATCCGAATTTAATACAAAAAACCCAATGCCGACATAAGTACAAGAGGACTGACACTCTAACTTTCTATGATTTGAACCTCTCCTGTGATTCCAGTTTTAGATTCCGATGCTTCACTTCAGGTTTACTGTATCCCTTGGCCTTTCTTATTGACGTTGAAACACAGATATTGCATCCGAATTTAATACAAAAGGCACAAAGCCGACTTAAGTACAAGAGGACTGACACTCTAACTTTTTATGATTTGAACCTCTCCTGTGAGTCCAGTTTTAGATTCAGATGCTCCACTTCAGGTTTACTGTATCACTTGGACCTTCTTATTGACGATGAAACACAGAAATTGCATCCGAATTTAATACAAACGGCACAATGCCGACTTAAGTACAAGAGGACTGACACTCTAACTTTCTTTGATTTGAACCGCTCCTGTGAGTCCAGTTTTATATTCCGATGCTTCACTTTCGGTTAGCTGTATCCCTTGGACCTTCTTATTAACGATGAAACATATTAATTGCATGCGAATTTAATACAAAAGGCACAATGCCGACTTAAGTACAAGAGGACTGACACTCTAACTTTCTATGATTTGAACCTCTCCTGTGAGTCCAGTTTTAGATTCCGATGCTTCACTTCAGGTTTACTGTATCCCTTGGACCTTCTTGTTGGCGATGAAACACAGAAATTGCATCCGAATTTAATGCAAAAGGCACAATGCCGACTTAAGTACAAGAGGACTGACACTCTAACTTTCTATGATTTGAACCTCTCCTGTGAGTCCAGTTTTAGATACCGATGCTTCACTTCAGGTTTACTGTATACCTTGGACCTTCTTATTGACGATGAAACACAGAAATTGATCGAATTAAATTCAAAAGGCACAATGCCAACTTAAGTACAAGAGGACTGACACTCTAACATTCTATGATTTGAAACTCTCCTGTGAGTCAATTTTTTGATTCCGATGCTTCGCTTCAGGTTTACTGTATCCCTTGGACCTTCTTATTGACGATGAAACACAGAAATTGCATCCGAATTTAATACAAAAGGCACAATGCCGACTTAAGTACAGGAGGACTGACACTATAACATTCTATGATTTGAAGCTCTCCTGTGAGTCCAGTTTTAGATTCCGATGCTTCACTTCAGGTTTACTGAATCCCTTGGACCTTCTTATTGACGATGAAGCACAAAAATAGCATTGGAATTAAATTCAAAAGGCACAATGCCGACTTAAGTACAAGAGGACTGACACTCTAACTTTCTATGATTTGAACCTCTCCTGTGAGTCCAGTTTTAGATACCGAGGCTTCACTTCAGCTTTACTGTATAACTTGGACCTTCTTATTGACGGCGAAACACTGAAATTGCATCGGAATTAAATTGAAAATGCACAATGCCGACTGAAGTACAAGAGGACTGACGCTCTGACTTTCTATGATACGAACCTCTCCTGTGAGTCCAGTTTCAGTTTCCGATGATTCCCTTCAGGTTTCCTGTATCCCTTGGACCTTCTTATTGACGATGAAACACAGAAATTGCATCCGAATTTAATACAAAAGGCACAATGCCGACTTAAGTACAAGAGGACTGACACTCTAACTTTCTATGATTTGAACCTCTCCTGTGAGTCCAGTTTTAGATTCCGATGCTTCACTTCAGGTTTACTGTATCCCTTGGACCTTCTTATTGACGATGAAACACAGAAATTGCATCCGAATTTAATACAAAAGGCACAATGCCGAATTAAGTACAAAAGGACAGACACTCTAATTTTCAATGATTTGAACCTCTCCTGTGAGTCCAATTTT
The DNA here is from genome assembly GCF_023864345.2 of Schistocerca serialis cubense. Classification (NCBI taxonomy): domain Eukaryota; kingdom Metazoa; phylum Arthropoda; class Insecta; order Orthoptera; family Acrididae; genus Schistocerca; species Schistocerca serialis. The sequence continues at coordinate 26,896,341 of NW_026047644.1, read as the reverse complement.
AGATTCCGATGCTTCACTTCAGGTTTACTGTGTCCCTTGGACCTTCTTATAGACGGCAAACACAGAAATTGCATCCGAATTTAATACAAAAAACCCAATGCCGACATAAGTACAAGAGGACTGACACTCTAACTTTCTATGATTTGAACCTCTCCTGTGATTCCAGTTTTAGATTCCGATGCTTCACTTGAGGTTTACTGTATCCCTTGGCCCTTCTTATTGACGTTGAAACACAGATATTGCATCCGAATTTAATACAAAAGGCACAAAGCCGACTTAAGTACAAGAGGACTGACACTCTAACTTTTTATGATTTGAACCTCTCCTGTGAGTCCAGTTTTAGATTCAGATGCTCCACTTCAGGTTTACTGTATCACTTGGACCTTCTTATTGACGATGAAACACAGAAATTGCATCCGAATTTAATACAAACGGCACAATGCCGACTTAAGTACAAGAGGACTGACACTCTAACTTTCTTTGATTTGAACCGCTCCTGTGAGTCCAGTTTTATATTCCGATGCTTCACTTTCGGTTAGCTGTATCCCTTGGACCTTCTTATTAACGATGAAACATATTAATTGCATGCGAATTTAATACAAAAGGCACAATGCCGACTTAAGTACAAGAGGACTGACACTCTAACTTTCTATGATTTGAACCTCTCCTGTGAGTCCAGTTTTAGATTCCGATGCTTCACTTCAGGTTTACTGTATCCCTTGGACCTTCTTGTTGGCGATGAAACACAGAAATTGCATCCGAATTTAATGCAAAAGGCACAATGCCGACTTAAGTACAAGAGGACTGACACTCTAACTTTCTATGATTTGAACCTCTCCTGTGAGTCCAGTTTTAGATACCGATGCTTCACTTCAGGTTTACTGTATACCTTGGACCTTCTTATTGACGATGAAACACAGAAATTGATCGAATTAAATTCAAAAGGCACAATGCCAACTTAAGTACAAGAGGACTGACACTCTAACATTCTATGATTTGAAACTCTCCTGTGAGTCAATTTTTTGATTCCGATGCTTCGCTTCAGGTTTACTGTATCCCTTGGACCTTCTTATTGACGATGAAACACAGAAATTGCATCCGAATTTAATACAAAAGGCACAATGCCGACTTAAGTACAGGAGGACTGACACTATAACATTCTATGATTTGAAGCTCTCCTGTGAGTCCAGTTTTAGATTCCGATGCTTCACTTCAGGTTTACTGAATCCCTTGGACCTTCTTATTGACGATGAAGCACAAAAATAGCATTGGAATTAAATTCAAAAGGCACAATGCCGACTGAAGTACATGAGGACTGACGCTCTGACTTTCTATGATACGAACCTCTCCTGTGAGTCCAGTTTCAGTTTCCGATGATTCCCTTCAGGTTTCCTGTATCCCTTGGACCTTCTTATTGACGATGAAACACAGAAATTGCATCCGAATTTAATACAAAAGGTACAATGCCGACTTAAGTACTAGAGGACTGACACTCTAACTTTCTATGATTTGAGCCTCTCCTGTGAGTCCAGTTTTAGATTCCGATGCTTCACTTCAGATTTACTGTATCCCTTGGACCTTCTTATTGACGATGAAACACAGAAATTGCATCCAAATTTAATACAAAAGGCACAATGCCGAATTAAGTACAAAAGGACAGACACTCTAATTTTCAATGATTTGAACCTCTCCTTTGAGTCCAATTTTAGATTCCGATGCTTCACTTCAGGTTTACTGTGTCCCTTGGACCTTCTTATAGACGACGAAACACAGAAATTGCATCCGAATTTAATACAAAAAGCCCAATGCCGACATAAGTACAAGAGGACTGACACTCTAACTTTCTATGATTTGAACCTCTCCTGTGATTCCAGTTTTAGATTCCGATGCTTCACTTCAGGTTTACTGTATCCCTTGGCCCTTCTTATTGACGTTGAAACACAGATATTGCATCCGAATTTAATACAAAAGGCACAAAGCCGACTTAAGTACAAGAGGACTGACACTCTAACTTTTTATGATTTGAACCTCTCCTGTGAGACCAGTTTTTGATTCCGATGCTCCACTTCCGGTTTACTGTATCCCTTGTACCTTCTTATTAACGATGAAACACAGAAATTGCATCCGAATTTAATACAAACGGCACAATGCCGACTTAAGTAAAAGAGGACTGACACTCTAACTTTCTTTGATTTGAACCGCTCCTGTGAGTCCAGTTTTATATTCCGATGCTTCACTTTCTGTTAACTGTATCCCTTGGACCTTCTTATTGACGATGAAACACAGAAATTGCATCCGAATTTAATACAAACGGCACAATGCCGACTTAAGTACAAGAGGACTGACACTCTAACTTTCTATGATTTGAACCTCTCCTGTGAGTCCAGTTTTAGATACCGATGCTTCACTTCAGGTTTACTGTATACCTTGGACCTTCTTATTGACGATGAAACACAGAAATTGATCGAATTAAATTCAATAGGCACAATGCCAACTTAAGTACAAGAGGACTGACACTCTAACATTCTATGATTTAAACCTCTCCAGTGAGTCAAGTTTTAGATTCCGATGCTTCGCTTCAGGTTTACTGTATCCCTTGGACCTTCTTGTTGACGATGAAACACAGAAATTGCATCCGAATTTAATACAAACGGCACAATGCCGACTTAAGTACAAGGAGACTGACACTCTAACTTTCTTTGATTTGAACCGCTCCTGTGAGTCCAGTTTTATATTCCGATGCTTCACTTTCGGTTAGCTGTATCCATTGGCCTTCTTATTAACGATGAAACATATTAATTGCATCCGAATTTAATACAAATGGCACAATGCCGACTTAAGTACAAGAGGACTGACACTCTAACTTTCTATGATTTGAACCTCTCCTGTGAGTCCAGTTTTAGATTCCGATGCTTCACTTCAGGTTTACTGCATCCCTTGGACCTTCTTGTTGGCGATGAAACACAGAAATTGCATCCGAATTTAATGCAAAAGGCACAATGCCGACTTAAGTACAAGAGGACTGACACTCTAACTTTCTATGATTTGAACCTCTCCTGTGAGTCCAGTTTTAGATACCGATGCTTCACTTCAGGTTTACTGTATACCTTGGACCTTCTTATTGACGATGAAACACAGAAATTGGTCGAATTAAATTCAAAAGGCACAATGCCAACTTAAGTACAAGATGACTGACACTCTAACATTCTATGATTTGAAACTCTCCTGTGAGTCCAGTTTTAGATTCCGATGCTTCACTTCTGGTTTACTGTATCCCTTGGACCTTCTTATTGACGATGAAGCACAAAAATAGCATTGGAATTAAATTCAAAAGGCACAATGCCGACTTAAGTTCAAGAGGAGTGACACTCTAACTTTCTATGATTTGAACCTCTCCTGTGAGTCCAGTTTTAGATTCCGATGCTTCACTTCAGGTTTACTGTATCCCTTGGACCTTCTTATTGACGATGAAACACAGAAATTGCATCCGAATTTAATACAAAAGGTACAATGCCGACTTAAGTACTAGAGGACTGACACTCTAACTTTCTATGATTTGAGCCTCTCCTGTGAGTCCAGTTTTAGATTCCGATGCTTCACTTCAGATTTACTGTATCCCTTGGACCTTCTTATTGACGATGAAACACAGAAATTGCATCCAAATTTAATAGAAAAGGCACAATGCCGAATTAAGTACAAAAGGACAGACACTCTAATTTTCAATGATTTGAACCTCTCCTTTGAGTCCAATTTTAGATTCCGATGCTTCACTTCAGGTTTACTGTGTCCCTTGGACCTTCTTATAGACGACGAAACACAGAAATTGCATCCGAATTTAATACAAAAAGCCCAATGCCGACATAAGTACAAGAGGACTGACACTCTAACTTTCTATGATTTGAACCTCTCCTGTGATTCCAGTTTTAGATTCCGATGCTTCACTTCAGGTTTACTGTATCCCTTGGCCCTTCTTATTGACGTTGAAACACAGATATTGCATCCGAATTTAATACAAAAGGCACAAAGCCGACTTAAGTACAAGAGGACTGACACTCTAACTTTTTATGATTTGAACCTCTCCTGTGAGACCAGTTTTTGATTCCGATGCTCCACTTCAGGTTTACTGTATCCCTTGTACCTTCTTATTAACGATGAAACACAGAAATTGCATCCGAATTTAATACAAACGGCACAATGCCGACTTAAGTACAAGAGGACTGACACTCTAACTTTCTTTGATTTGAACCGCTCCTGTGAGTCCAGTTTTATATTCCGATGCTTCACTTTCTGTTAACTGTATCCCTTGGACCTTCTTATTGACGATGAAACACAGAAATTGCATCCGAATTTAATACAAACGGCACAATGCCGACTTAAGTACAAGAGGACTGACACTCTAACTTTCTATGATTTGAACCTCTCCTGTGAGTCCAGTTTTAGATACCGATGCTTCACTTCAGGTTTACTGTATACCTTGGACCTTCTTATTGACGATGAAACACAGAAATTGATCGATTTAAATTCAATAGGCACAATGCCAACTTAAGTACAAGAGGACTGACACTCTAACATTCTATGATTTAAACCTCTCCAGTGAGTCAAGTTTTAGATTCCGATGCTTCGCTTCAGGTTTACTGTATCCCTTGGACCTTCTTGTTGACGATGAAACACAGAAATTGCATCCGAATTTAATACAAACGGCACAATGCCGACTTAAGTACAAGGAGACTGACACTCTAACTTTCTTTGATTTGAACCGCTCCTGTGAGTCCAGTTTTATATTCCGATGCTTCACTTTCGGTTAGCTGTATCCATTGGCCTTCTTATTAACGATGAAACATATTAATTGCATCCGAATTTAATACAAATGGCACAATGCCGACTTAAGTACAAGAGGACTGACACTCTAACTTTCTATGATTTGAACCTCTCCTGTGAGTCCAGTTTTAGATTCCGATGCTTCACTTCAGGTTTACTGCATCCCTTGGACCTTCTTGTTGGCGATGAAACACAGAAATTGCATCCGAATTTAATGCAAAAGGCACAATGCCGACTTAAGTACAAGAGGACTGACACTCTAACTTTCTATGATTTGAACCTCTCCTGTGAGTCCAGTTTTAGATACCGATGCTTCACTTCAGGTTTACTGTATACCTTGGACCTTCTTATTGACGATGAAACACAGAAATTGGTCGAATTAAATTCAAAAGGCACAATGCCAACTTAAGTACAAGATGACTGACACTCTAACATTCTATGATTTGAAACTCTCCTGTGAGTCCAGTTTTAGATTCCGATGCTTCACTTCTGGTTTACTGTATCCCTTGGACCTTCTTGTTGACGATGAAGCACAAAAATAGCATTGGAATTAAATTCAAAAGGCACAATGCCGACTTAAGTTCAAGAGGAGTGACACTCTAACTTTCTATGATTTGAACCTCTCCTGTGAGTCCAGTTTTAGATTCCGATGCTTCACTTCAGGTTTACTGTATCCCTTGGACCTTCTTATTGACGATGAAACACAGAAATTGCATCCGAATTTAATACAAAAGGCACAATGCCGAATTAAGTACAAAAGGACAGACACTCTAATTTTCAATGATTTGAACCTCTCCTTTGAGTCCAATTTTAGATTCCGATGCTTCACTTCAGGTTTACTGTGTCCCTTGGACCTTCTTATAGACGACGAAACACAGAAATTGCATCCGAGTTTAATACAAAAAGCCCAATGCCGACATAAGTACAAGAGGACTGACACTCTAACTTTCTATGATTTGAACCTCTCCTGTGATTCCAGTTTTAGATTCCGATGCTTCACTTCAGGTTTACTGTATCCCTTGGCCCTTCTTATTGACGTTGAAACACAGATATTGCATCCAAATTTAATACAAAAGGCACAAAGCCGACTTAAGTACAAGAGGACTGACACTCTAACTTTTTATGATTTGAACCTCTCCTGTGAGTCCAGTTTTTGATTCTGATGCTCCACTTCAGGTTTACTGTATCCCTTGTACCTTCTTATTGACGATGAAACACAGAAATTGCATCCGAATTTAATACAAACGGCACAATGCCGACTTAAGTACAAGAGGAATGACACTCTAACTTTCTTTGATTTGAACCGCTCCTGTGAGTCCAGTTTTATATTCCGATGCTTCACTTTCGGTTAACTGTATCCCTTGGACCTTCTTATTGACGATGAAACACAGAAATTGCATCCGAATTTAATACAAACGGCACAATGCCGACTTAAGTACAAGAGGACTGACACTCTAACTTTCTATGATTTGAACCTCTCCTGTGAGTCCAGTTTTAGATACCGATGCTTCACTTCAGGTTTACTGTATACCTTGGACCTTCTTATTGACGATGAAACACAGACATTGATCGAATTAAATTTAATAGGCACAATGCCAACTTAAGTACAAGAGGACTGACACTCTAACATTCTATGATTTAAACCTCTCCAGTGAGTCAAGTTTTAGATTCCGAGGCTTCGCTTCAGGTTTACTGTATCCCTTGGACCTTCTTGTTGACGATGAAACACAGAAATTGCATCCGAATTTAATACAAAAGGCACAATGCCGACTTATGTACAGGAGGACTGACACTATAACATTCTATGATTTTAAGCTCTCCTGTGAGTCCAGTTTTAGATTCCGATGCTTCACTTCAGGTTTACTGTATCCCTTGGACCTTCTTATTGACGATGAAGCACAGAAATAGCATTGGAATTAAATTCAAAAGGCACAATGCCGACTTAAGTACAAGAGGACTGACACTCTAACTTTCTATGATTTGAACCTCTCCTGTGAGTCCAGTTTTAGATACCGAGGTTTCACTTCAGCTTTACTGTATAACTTGGACCTTCTTATTGACGATGAAACACAGAAATTACATCCGAATTTAATACAAAAGGCACAATGCCGAATTAAGTACAAAAGGACAGACACTCTAATTTTCAATGATTTGAACCTCTCCTGTGAGTCCAATTTTAGATTCCGATGCTTCACTTCAGGTTTACTTTGTCCCTTGGACCTTCTTATAGACGACGAAACACAGAAATTGCATCCGAATTTAATACAAAAAGCCCAATGCCGACATAAGTACAAGAGGACTGACACTCTAACTTTCTATGATTTGAACCTCTCCTGTGATTCCAGTTTTAGATTCCGATGCTTCACTTCAGGTTTACTGTATCCCTTGGCCCTTCTTATTGACGTTGAAACACAGATATTGCATCCGAATTTAATACAAAAGGCACAAAGCCGACTTAAGTACAAGAGGACTAACACTCTAACTTTTTATGATTTGAACCTCTCCTGTGAGTCCAGTTTTAGATTCAGATGCTCCACTTCAGGTTCACTGTATCCCTTGGACCTTCTTATTGACGATGAAACACAGAAATTGCATCCGAATTTAATACAAACGGCACAATGCCGACTTAAAAACAAGAGGACTGACACTCTAACTTTCTTTGATTTGAACCGCTCCTGTGAGTCCAGTTTTATATTCCGATGCTTCAATTTCGGTTAACTGTATCCCTTGGACCTTCTTATTAACGATGAAACATATTAATTGCATCCGAATTTAATACAAAAGGCACAATGCCGACTTAAGTACAAGAGGACTGATTCTCTAACTTTCTATGATATGAACCTCTCCTGTGAGTCCAGTTTTAGATTCCGATGCTTCACTTCAGGTTTACTGTATCCCTTGGACCTTCTTGTTGGCGATGAAACATAGAAATTGCATCCGAATTTAATGCAAAAGGCACAATGCCGACTTAAGTACAAGAGGACTGACACTCTAACTTTCTATGATTTGAACCTCTCCTGTGAGTCCAGTTTTACATACCGATGCTTCACTTCAGGTTTACTGTATACCTTGGACCTTCTTATTGACGATGAAACACAGAAATTGATCGAATTAAATTCAAAAGGCACAATGCCAACTAAGTACAAGAGGACTGACACTCTAACATTCTATGATTTGAACCTCTCCTGTGAGTCAAGTTTTAGATTCCGATGCTCCGCTTCAGGTTTACTGTATCCCTGGGACCTTCTTATTGACGATGAAACACAGAAATTGCATCCGAATTTAATACAAAAAGCACAATGCCGACTTAAGTACAGGAGGACTGACACTATAACATTCTATGATTTGAAGCTCTCCTGTGAGTCCAGTTTTAGATTCCGATGCTTCACTTCAGGTTTACTGTATCCCTTGGACCTTCTTATTTACGATGAAGCACAGAAATAGCATTGGAATTAAATTCAAAGGGCACAATGCCGACTTAAGTACAAGAGGACTGACACTCTAACTTTCTATGATTTAAACCTCTCCTGTGAGTCCAGTTTTAGATACCGAGGCTTCACTTCAGCTTTACTGTATAACTTGGACCTTCTTATTGTCGGCGAAACACTGAAAATGCATCGGAATTAAATTGAAAATGCACAATGCCGACTTAAGTACAAGAGGACTGACGCTCTGTCTTTCTATGATACGAACCTCTCCTGTGAGTCCAGTTTCAGTTTCCGATGATTCCCTTCAGGTTTCCTGTATCCCTTGGACCTTCTTATTGACGATGAAACACAGAAATTGCATCCGAATTTAATACAAAAAGCCCAATGCCGATATATGTACAAGAGGACTGACACTCTAACTTTCTATGATTTGAACCTCTCCTGTGATTCCAGTTTTAGATTCCGATGCTTCACTTCAGGTTTACTGTATCCCTTGGCCCTTCTTATTGACGTTGAAACACAGATATTGCATTCGAATTTAATACAAAAGGCACAAAGCCGACTTAAGTACAAGAGGACTGACACTCTAACTTTTTATGGTTTGAACCTCTCCTGTGAGTCCAGTTTTAGATTCCGATGCTCCACTTCAGGTTTACTGTATCCCTTGTACCTTCTTATTGACGATGAAACACAGAAATTGCATCCGAATTTAATACAAACGGCACAATGCCGACTTAAGTACAAGAGGACTGACACTCTAACTTTCTTTGATTTGAACCGCTCCTGTGAGTCCAGTTTTATATTCCGATGCTTCACTTTCGGTTAACTGTATCCCTTGGACCTTCTTATTGACGATGAAACACAGAAATTGCATCCGAATTTAATACAAACGGCAGAATGCCGACTTAAGTACAAGAGGACTGACACTCTAACTTTCTATGATTTGAAATTCTCCTGTGAGTCCAGTTTTAGATACTGATGCTTCACTTCAGGTTAACTGTATACCTTGGACCTTCTTATTGACGATGAAACACAGAAATTGATCGAATTACATTCAATAGGCACAATGCCAACTTAAGTACAAGAGGACTGACACTCTAACATTCTATGATTTAAACCTCTCCAGTGAGTCAAGTTTTAGATTCCGATGCTTCGCTTCAGGTTTACTGTATTCCTTGGACCTTCTTGTTGACGATGAAACACAGAAATTGCATCCGAATTTAATACAAAAGGCACAATGCCGACATAAGTACAGGAGGACTGACACTATAACATTCTATGATTTTAAGCTCTCCTGTGAGTCCAGTTTTAGATTCCGATGCTTCACTTCAGGTTTACTGTATCCCTTGGACCTTCTTATTGACGATGAAGCACAGAAATAGCATTGGAATTAAATTCAAAAGGCACAATGCCGACTTAAGTACAAGAGGACTGACACTCTAACTTTCTATGATTTGAACCTCTCCTGTGAGTCCAGTTTTAGATACCGAGGCTTCATTCAGCTTTACTGTATAACTTGGACCTTCTTATTGACGGCGAAACACTGAAATTGCATCGGAATTAAATTGAAAATGCACAATGCCGACTTAAGTACAAGAGGACTGACGCTCTGACTTTCTATGATACGAACCTCTCCTGAGTCCAGTTTCAGTTTCCGATGATTCCCTTCAGGTTTCCTGTATCCCCTGGACCTTCTTATTGACGACGAAACACAGAAATTGCATCCGAATTTAATACAAAAGGCACAATGCCGACTTAAGTACAAGAGGACTGATTCTCTAACTTTCTATGATTTGAACCTCTCCTGTGAGTCCAGTTTTAGATTCCGATGCTTCACTTCAGGTTTACTGTATCCCTTGGACCTTCTTATTGACGATGAAGCACAGAAATAGCATTGGAATTAAATTTAAAAGGCACAATGCCGACTTAAGTACAAGAGGACTCACACTCTAACTTTCTATGAATTGAACCTCTCCTGTGAGTCCAGTTTTAGATACCGAGGCTTCACTTCAGCTTTACTGTATAACTTGGACCTTCTTATTGACGGCGAAACACTGAAATTGCATCGGAATTAAATTGAAAATGCACAATGCCGACTTAAGTACAAGAGGACTGACGCTCTGACTTTCTATGATACGAACCTCTCCTGTGAGTCCAGTTTCAGTTTCCGATGATTCCCTTCAGGTTTCCTGTATCCCTTGGACCTTCTTATTGACGATGAAACACAGAAATTGCATCCGAATGTAATACAAGAGGCACAATGCCGACTTAAGTACAAGAACACTGATACTCTAACTATCTATGATTTGAACATCTCCTGTGAGTCCAGTTTTAGATTCCGATGCTTCACTTCAGGTTTACTGAATCCCTTGGACCTTCTTATTGACGGCAAAACACAGAAATTGCACCGGAATTAAATTCAAAAGGCACAATGCCGACTTAAGTACAAGATGACTGACACTCTAACTTTCTATGATTTGATCTTTTCCTGTGAGTCCAGTTTTGAATTCCGATGCTTCACTTCAGAATTACTGTATCCCTTGGACTTTCTTATTGACGATGAAACACAGAAATTGCATCGAATTAAATTCAAAAGGCACAATGCCTACTTAAGTACAAGAGGAACGACTCTCTAACTTTCTATGATTTGAACCTCTCCTGTGTGTCCAGTTTTAGATTCCGATGCTTCACTTCAGGTTTACTGTTTCACTTGGACCTTCTTGTGACGATGAAACACAGAAATTGCATCCGATAATAATACAAAAGGCACAATGCCGGTTAAGTACAAGAGGACTGACACTCTAACTTTCTATGATTTGAGCCTCTCCTGTGAGTCCAGTTTTAGATTCCGATGCTTCACTTCAGGATTACTGTATCCCTTGGACTTTCTTATTGACGATGAAGCTACAGAAATTGCATCGGAATTAAATTCAAAAGGCACAATGCCTACTTATGTACAAGAGGACTGACACTCTAACTTTCTATGATTTGAACCTCTCCTGTGAGTCCAATTTTAGATTCCGATGCTTCACTTCAGGTTTACTGTGTCCCTTGGACCTTCTTATAGACGACGAAACACAGAAATTGCATCCGAATTTAATACAAAAAGCCCAATGCCGACATAAGTACAAGAGGACTTACACTCTAACTTTCTATGATTTGAACCTCTCCTGTGATTCCAGTTTTAGATTCCGATGCTTCACTTCAGGTTTACTGTATCCCTTGGCCCTTCTTATTGACGTTGAAACACAGATATTGCATCCGAATTTAATACAAAAGGCACAAAGCCAACTTAAGTACAAGAGGACTGACACTCTAACTTTTTATGATTTGAACCTCTCCTGTGAGTCCAGTTTTGTATTCCGATGCTTCACTTCAGAATTACTGTATCCCTTAGGCTTTCTTATTGACGATGAAACACAGAAATTGCATCGAATTAAATTCAAAAGGCACAATGCCAACTTAAGTACAAGAGGAATGACACTCTAACTTTCTATGATTTGAACCGCTCCTGTGTGTCCAGTTTTAGATTCCGATGCTTCACTTCAGGTTTACTGTTTCACTTGGACCTCCTTGTTGACGATGAAACACAGAAATTGCATCCGATAATAATACAAAAGGCACAATGCCGGTTAAGTACAAGAGGACTGACACTCTAACTTTCTATGATTTGAGCCTCTCCTGTGAGTCCAGTTTTAGATTCCGATGCTTCACTTCAGGATTACTGTATCCCTTGGACTTTCTTATTGACGATGAAGCACAGAAATTGCATCGGAATTAAATTCAAAAGGCACAATGCCTACTTAAGTACAAGAGGACTGACACTCTAACTTTCTATGATTTGAACCTCTCCTGTGAGTCCAATTTTAGATTCCGATGCTTCACTTCAGGTTTACTGTGTCCTTTGGACCTTCTTATAGAGGACGAAACACAGAAATTGCATCCGAATTTAATACAAAAAGCCCAATGCCGACATAGGTACAAGAGGACTTACACTCTAACTTTCTATGATTTGAACCTCTCCTGTGATTCCAGTTTTAGATTCCGATGCTTCACTTCAGGTTTAGTGTATCCCTTGGCCCTTCTTATTGACGTTGAAACACAGATATTGCATCCGAATTTAATACAAAAGGCACAAAGCCAACTTAAGTACAAGTGGACTGACACTCTAACTTTTTATGATTTGAACCTCTCCTGTGAGTCCAGTTTTAGATTCCGATGCTCCACTTCAGGTTTACTGTATCCCTTGGACCTTCTTATTGACGATGAAACACAGAAATTCCTTCGAATTTAATACAAACGGCACAATGCCGACTTAAGTACAACAGCACTGACACTCTAACTTTCTTTGATTTGAACTGCTCCTGTGAGTCCAGTTTTATATTCCGATGCTTCACTTTCGGTTAACTGTATCCCTTGGACCTTCTTATTAACGACGAAACATAGAAATTGCATCCGAAATTAATACAAAATGCACAATGCCGACTTAAGTACAAGAGGACTGATTCTCTAACTTCCTATGATTTGAACCTCTCCTGTGAGTCCAGTTTTAGATTCTGATGCTTCACCTCAGGTTTACTGTATCTCTTGGACCTTCTTGTTGGCGATGAAACACAGAAATTGCATCCGAATTTAACGCAAAAGGCACAATGCCGACTTAAGTACAAGAGGACTGACACTCTAACTTTCTATGATTTGAACCTCTCCTGTGAGTCCAGTTTTAGATACCGATGCTTCACTTCAGGTTTACTGTATACCTTGGACCTTCTTATTGACGATGAAACACAGAAATTGATCGAATTAAATTCAAAAGGCACAATGCCAACCTAAGTACAAGAGGACTGACACTCTAACATTCTATGATTTGAACCTCTCCTGTGAGTCAAGTTTTAGATTCCGATGCTTCGCTTCAGGTTTACTGTATCCCGTGGACCTTCTTATTGACGATGAAACACAGAAATTGCATCCGAATTTAATACAAAAGGCACAATGCCGACTTAAGTACAGGAGGACTGACACTATAACATTCTATGATTTGAAGCTCTCCTGTGAGTCCAGTTTTAAATTCCGATGCTTCACTTCAGGTTTACTGTATCCCTTGGACCTTCTTATTGACGATGAAGCACAGAAATAGCAATTTAATTAAATTCAAAAGGCACAATGCCGACTTAAGTACAAGAGGACTGACACTCTAACTTTCTATGATTTGAACCTCTCCTGTGATTCCAGTTTTAGATTCCGATGCTTCACTTCAGGTTTACTGTATCCCTTGGCCCTTCTTATTGACGTTGAAACACAGATATTGCATCCGAATTTAATACAAAAGGCACAAAGCCAACTTAAGTACAAGAGGACTGACACTCTAACTTTTTATGATTTGAACCTCTCCTGTGAGTCCAGTTTTGTATTCCGATGCTTCACTTCAGAATTACTGTATCCCTTGGACTTTCTTATTGACGATGAAACACAGAAATTGCATCGAATTAAATTCAAAAGGCACAATGCCTACTTAAGTACAAGAGGAATGACTCTCTAACTTTCTATGATTTGAACCTCTCCTGTGTGTCCAGTTTTAGATTCCGATGCTTCACTTCAGGTTTACTGTTTCACTTGGAAATTCTTGTTGACGATGAAACACAGAAATTGCATCCGATAATAATACAAAAGGCACAATGCCGGTTAAGTACAAGAGGACTGACACTCTAACTTTCTATGATTTGAGCCTCTCCTGTGAGTCCAGTTTTAGATTCCGATGCTTCACTTCAGGATTACTGTATCCCTTGGACTTTCTTATTGACGATGAAGCACAGAAATTGCATCGGAATTAAATTCAAAAGGCACAATGCCTACTTAAGTACAAGAGGACGGACACTCTAACTTTCTATGATTTGAACCTCTCCTGTGAGTCCAATTTTAGATTCCGATGCTTCACTTCAGGTTTACTGTGTCCCTTGGACCTTCTTATAGACGACGAAACACAGAAATTGCTTCCGAATTTAATACAAAAAGCCCAATGCCGACATAAGTACAAGAGGACTTACACTCTAACTTTCTATGATTTGAACCTCTCCTGTGATTCCAGTTTTAGATTCCGATGCTTCACTTCAGGTTTACTGTATCCCTTGGCCCTTCTTATTGACGTTGAAACACAGATATTGCATCCGAATTTAATACAAAAGGCACAAAGCCAACTTAAGTACAAGAGGACTGACACTCTAACTTTTTATGATTTGAACCTCTCCTGTGAGTCCAGTTTTAGATTCCGATGCTCCACTTCAGGTTTACTGTATCCCTTGGACCTTCTTATTGACGATGAAACACACAGAAATTCCTTCGAATTTAATACAAACGGCACAATGCCGACTTAAGTACAACAGCACTGACACACTAACTTTCTTTGATTTGAACTGCTCCTGTGAGTCCAGTTTTATATTCCGATGCTTCACTTTCGGTTAACTGTATCCCTTGGACCTTCTTATTAACGACGAAACATAGAAATTGCATCCGAATTTAATACAAAATGCACAATGCCGACTTAAGTACAAGAGGACTGATTCTCTAACTTCCTATGATTTGAACCTCTCCTGTGAGTCCAGTTTTAGATTCTGATGCTTCACCTCAGGTTTACTGTATCTCTTGGACCTTCTTGTTGGCGATGAAACACAGAAATTGCATCCGAATTTAACGCAAAAGGCACAATGCCGACTTAAGTACATGAGGACTGACACTCTAACTTTCTATGATTTGAACCTCTCCTGTGAGTCCAGTTTTAGATACCGATGCTTCACTTCAGGTTTACTGTATACCTTGGACCTTCTTATTGACGATGAAACACAGAAATTGATCGAATTAAATTCAAAAGGCACAATGCCAACCTAAGTACAAGAGGACTGACACTCTAACATTCTATGATTTGAACCTCTCCTGTGAGTCAAGTTTTAGATTCCGATGCTTCGCTTCAGGTTTACTGTATCCCGTGGACCTTCTTATTGACGATGAAACACAGAAATTGCATCCGAATTTAATACAAAAGGCACAATGCCGACTTAAGTACAGGAGGACTGACACTATAACATTCTATGATTTGAAGCTCTCCTGTGAGTCCAGTTTTAAATTCCGATGCTTCACTTCAGGTTTACTGTATCCCTTGGACCTTCTTATTGACGATGAAGCACAGAAATAGCATTGGAATTAAATTCAAAAGGCACAATGCCGACTTAAGTACAAGAGGACTGACACTCTAACTTTCTATGATTTGAACCTCTCCTGTGAGTCCAGTTTTAGATGCCGAGGCTTCACTTCAGCTTTACTGTATAACTTGGACCTTCTTATGGACGGCGAAACACTGAAATTGCATCGGAATTAAATTGAAAATGCACAATGCCGATTTAAGTACAAGAGGACTGACGCTCTGACTTTCTATGATACGAACCTCTCCTGTGAGTCCAGTTTCAGTTTCCGATGATTCCCTTCAGGTTTCCTGTATCCCTTGGACTTTCTTATTGACGATGAAACACAGAAATTGCATCCGAATTTAATACAAAAGGCACAATGCCGACTTAAGTACAAGAGGACTGACACTCTAACTTTTTATGATTTGTACCTCTCCTGTGAGTCCAGTTTTAGATTCCGATGCTTCATTTCAGGTTTACTGTATCCCTTGGAACTTCTTATTGACGATGAAACACAGAAATTGCATCCGAATTTAATACAAAAGGCACAATGCCGAATTAAGTACAAAAGGACAGACACTCTAACTTTCAATGATTTGAACCTCTCCTGTGAGTCCAGTTTTAGATTCCGATGCTTCACTTCAGGTTTACTGTGTCCCTTGGACCTTCTTATAGACGACGAAACACAGAAATTGCATCCGAATTTAATACAAAAAGCCCAATGCCGACATAAGTACAAGAGGACTGACACTCTAACTTTCTATGATTTGAACCTCTCCTGTGATTCCAGTTTTAGATTCCGATGCTTCACTTCAGGTTTACTGTATCCCTTGGCCCTTCTTATTGACGTTGAAACACAGATATTGCATCCGAATTTAATACAAAAGGCACAAAGCCGACTTAAGTACAAGAGGACTGACACTCTAACTTTTTATGATTTGAACCTCTCCTGTGAGTCCGGTTTTAGATTCCGATGCTCCACTTCAGGTTTACTGTATCCCTAGGACCTTCTTGTTGGCGATGAAACAGAGAAATTGCATCCGAATTTAATGCAAAAGGCTCAATGCCGACTTAAGTACAAGAGGACTGACACTCTAACTTTCTATGAGTTAAACCTCTCCTGTGAGTCCAGTTTTAGATACAGATGCTTCACTTTAGGTTTACTGTATACCTTGGACCTTCTTATTGACGATGAAACACAGAAATTGATGGAATCAAATTCAAAAGGCACAATGCCAACTTAAGTACAAGAGGACTGACACTCTAACATTCTTTGATTTGAACCTCTCCTGTGAGTCAAGTTGTAGATTCCGATGCTTCGCTTCAGGTTTACTGTATCCCTTGGACCTTCTTATTGACGATGAAACACAGAAATTGCATCCGAATTTAATACAAAAGGCACAATGCCGACTTAAGTACAGGAGGACTGACACTATAACATTCTATGATTTGAAGCTCTCCTGTGAGTCCAGTTTTAGATTCCGATGCTTCACTTCAGGTTTTCTGTATCCCTTGGACCTTCTTATTGACGATGAAATTCCATTGGAACTAAATTCAAAAGGCACAATGCCGACTTAAGTACAAGAGGACTGACACTCTAACTTTCTATGATTTGAACCTCTCCTGTGAGTCCAGTTTTAGATATCGATGCTTCACTTCAGCTTTACTGTATAACTTTGACCTTCTTATTGACGGCGAAACACTGAAATTGCATCGGAATTAAATTGAAAATGCACAATGCCGACTTAAGTACAAGACTGACGCTCTGACTTTCTATGATACGAACCTCTCCTGTGAGTCCAGTTTCAGTTTCCGATGATTCCCTTCAGGTTTCCTGTATCCCTTGGACCTTCTTATCGACGATGTAACACAGCAATTGCATTCGAATTTAATACAAAGAACACAATGCCGACTTAAGTACAAGAGGACTGACACTCTAACTTTCTATGATTTGAACCTCTCCTGTGAGTCCAGTTTTAGATTCCGATGCTTCACTTCAGGTTTACTGTATCCCTTGGACCTTCTTATTGACGATGAAACACAGAAATTGCATCCGAATTTAATACAAAAGGCACAATGCCCAATTAAACACAAGAGGAGAGACATTCTAACTTTCAATGGTTTGAACCTCTCCTGTGAGTCCAGTTTTAGATTCCGATGCTTCACTTCAGCTTTACTGTATCCCTAGGACCTTCTTATTGACGATGAACCACAGAAATTGCATCCGAATTTAATACAAAAGGCACAATGAAGACCTAAGTACAATAGGACTGACACTGTAACTTTCTATGATTTGAACCTCTCCTGTGAGTCCAGTTTTAGATTCCGATGCTTCACTTCAGGTTTACTGTATACCTTGGACATTCTTATTGACGATGAAACACAGAAATTGAATCGGAATTATATTCAAAAACCACAATGCCGACTTATGTACAACAGGACTGACACTCTAACTTTCTATGATTTGAACCTCTCCTGTGAGTCCAGTTTTCAATTCCGATGCTTCACTTCAGGTTTACTGTATACCATGGACCTTCTTATTGCCGATGAAGCACAGAAATTGCATCGGAATTAAAATCAAAAGGCACAATGCCGACTTAGGTACAAGAGGACATACACTCTAAATTTCTACGATTGGAACCTCACCTGTAATCCAGTTTTAGATTCAGATGCTTCACTTCAAGTTTTCTTTATAACTGGACCTTCTCATTGATGGCGAAACACAGAAATTGCATCGGATTTAAATTGAAAAGGCACAATGCCGACTTAAGTACAAGAGGACTGACACTCTAACTTTCTATGATTTGAACCTCTCCTGTGAGTCCAGTTTTAGATTCCGATGCTTCACTTCAGGTTTACTGTATCCCTTGGACCTTCTTATTGACGATGAAACACAGAAATTACATCCCAATTTAATACAAAAGGCACAATGCCGACTTAAGTACAAGAGGACTGACACTCTAACTTTCTATGATTTGAACCTCTCCTGTGAGTCCAGTTTTGGATTCCGATGCTTCACTTCAGGATTACTGTATCCCTTGCACTTTCTTATTGACGATGAAGGACACAAATTGCATCGGAATTAAATTCAAAAGGCACAATGCCGACTTAAGTACAAGAGGACGGACACTCATACCTTCCATGATTTGAACCACTCCTGTGAGTCCAGTTTTAGATTCCGATGCTTCACTTCAGGTTTACTGTATACCATGGACCTTCTTATTGCCGATGGAGCACAGAAATTGCATCGGAATTAAGATCAAAATTCACAATGACGACTTAAGCACAAGAGGACTGGCACTCAAACTTTCTATGATTGGAACCTCTCCTGTGAGTCCAGTTTTCAATTCCGATGCTTCACTTCAGGTTTACTGTATACCATGGACCTTCTTATTGCCGATGAAGCACAGAAATTGCATCGGAATTAAAATCAAAAGGCACAATGCCGACTTAGGTACAAGAGGACATACACTCTAAATTTCTACGATTGGAACCTCACCTGTAATCCAGTTTTAGATTCAGATGCTTCACTTCAAGTTTTCTTTATAACTGGACCTTCTCATTGATGGCGAAACACAGAAATTGCATCGGATTTAAATTGAAAAGGCACAATGCCGACTTAAGTACAAGAGGACTGACACTCTAACTTTCTATGATTTGAACCTCTCCTGTGATTCCAGTTTTAGATTCCGATGCTTCACTTCAGGTTTACTGTATCCCTTGGCCCTTCTTATTGACGTTGAAACACAGATATTGCATCCGAATTTAATACAAAAGGCACAAAGCCAACTTAAGTACAAGAGGACTGACACTCTAACTTTTTATGATTTGAACCTCTCCTGTGAGTCCAGTTTTGTATTCCGATGCTTCACTTCAGAATTACTGTATCCCTTGGACTTTCTTATTGACGATGAAACACAGAAATTGCATCGAATTAAATTCAAAAGGCACAATGCCTACTTAAGTACAAGAGGAATGACTCTCTAACTTTCTATGATTTGAACCTCTCCTGTGTGTCCAGTTTTAGATTCCGATGCTTCACTTCAGGTTTACTGTTTCACTTGGAAATTCTTGTTGACGATGAAACACAGAAATTGCATCCGATAATAATACAAAAGGCACAATGCCGGTTAAGTACAAGAGGACTGACACTCTAACTTTCTATGATTTGAGCCTCTCCTGTGAGTCCAGTTTTAGATTCCGATGCTTCACTTCAGGATTACTGTATCCCTTGGACTTTCTTATTGACGATGAAGCACAGAAATTGCATCGGAATTAAATTCAAAAGGCACAATGCCTACTTAAGTACAAGAGGACGGACACTCTAACTTTCTATGATTTGAACCTCTCCTGTGAGTCCAATTTTAGATTCCGATGCTTCACTTCAGGTTTACTGTGTCCCTTGGACCTTCTTATAGACGACGAAACACAGAAATTGCTTCCGAATTTAATACAAAAAGCCCAATGCCGACATAAGTACAAGAGGACTTACACTCTAACTTTCTATGATTTGAACCTCTCCTGTGATTCCAGTTTTAGATTCCGATGCTTCACTTCAGGTTTACTGTATCCCTTGGCCCTTCTTATTGACGTTGAAACACAGATATTGCATCCGAATTTAATACAAAAGGCACAAAGCCAACTTAAGTACAAGAGGACTGACACTCTAACTTTTTATGATTTGAACCTCTCCTGTGAGTCCAGTTTTAGATTCCGATGCTCCACTTCAGGTTTACTGTATCCCTTGGACCTTCTTATTGACGATGAAACACACAGAAATTCCTTCGAATTTAATACAAACGGCACAATGCCGACTTAAGTACAACAGCACTGACACACTAACTTTCTTTGATTTGAACTGCTCCTGTGAGTCCAGTTTTATATTCCGATGCTTCACTTTCGGTTAACTGTATCCCTTGGACCTTCTTATTAACGACGAAACATAGAAATTGCATCCGAATTTAATACAAAATGCACAATGCCGACTTAAGTACAAGAGGACTGATTCTCTAACTTCCTATGATTTGAACCTCTCCTGTGAGTCCAGTTTTAGATTCTGATGCTTCACCTCAGGTTTACTGTATCTCTTGGACCTTCTTGTTGGCGATGAAACACAGAAATTGCATCCGAATTTAACGCAAAAGGCACAATGCCGACTTAAGTACATGAGGACTGACACTCTAACTTTCTATGATTTGAACCTCTCCTGTGAGTCCAGTTTTAGATACCGATGCTTCACTTCAGGTTTACTGTATACCTTGGACCTTCTTATTGACGATGAAACACAGAAATTGATCGAATTAAATTCAAAAGGCACAATGCCAACCTAAGTACAAGAGGACTGACACTCTAACATTCTATGATTTGAACCTCTCCTGTGAGTCAAGTTTTAGATTCCGATGCTTCGCTTCAGGTTTACTGTATCCCGTGGACCTTCTTATTGACGATGAAACACAGAAATTGCATCCGAATTTAATACAAAAGGCACAATGCCGACTTAAGTACAGGAGGACTGACACTATAACATTCTATGATTTGAAGCTCTCCTGTGAGTCCAGTTTTAAATTCCGATGCTTCACTTCAGGTTTACTGTATCCCTTGGACCTTCTTATTGACGATGAAGCACAGAAATAGCATTGGAATTAAATTCAAAAGGCACAATGCCGACTTAAGTACAAGAGGACTGACACTCTAACTTTCTATGATTTGAACCTCTCCTGTGAGTCCAGTTTTAGATGCCGAGGCTTCACTTCAGCTTTACTGTATAACTTGGACCTTCTTATGGACGGCGAAACACTGAAATTGCATCGGAATTAAATTGAAAATGCACAATGCCGATTTAAGTACAAGAGGACTGACGCTCTGACTTTCTATGATACGAACCTCTCCTGTGAGTCCAGTTTCAGTTTCCGATGATTCCCTTCAGGTTTCCTGTATCCCTTGGACTTTCTTATTGACGATGAAACACAGAAATTGCATCCGAATTTAATACAAAAGGCACAATGCCGACTTAAGTACAAGAGGACTGACACTCTAACTTTTTATGATTTGTACCTCTCCTGTGAGTCCAGTTTTAGATTCCGATGCTTCATTTCAGGTTTACTGTATCCCTTGGAACTTCTTATTGACGATGAAACACAGAAATTGCATCCGAATTTAATACAAAAGGCACAATGCCGAATTAAGTACAAAAGGACAGACACTCTAACTTTCAATGATTTGAACCTCTCCTGTGAGTCCAGTTTTAGATTCCGATGCTTCACTTCAGGTTTACTGTGTCCCTTGGACCTTCTTATAGACGACGAAACACAGAAATTGCATCCGAATTTAATACAAAAAGCCCAATGCCGACATAAGTACAAGAGGACTGACACTCTAACTTTCTATGATTTGAACCTCTCCTGTGATTCCAGTTTTAGATTCCGATGCTTCACTTCAGGTTTACTGTATCCCTTGGCCCTTCTTATTGACGTTGAAACACAGATATTGCATCCGAATTTAATACAAAAGGCACAAAGCCGACTTAAGTACAAGAGGACTGACACTCTAACTTTTTATGATTTGAACCTCTCCTGTGAGTCCGGTTTTAGATTCCGATGCTCCACTTCAGGTTTACTGTATCCCTAGGACCTTCTTGTTGGCGATGAAACAGAGAAATTGCATCCGAATTTAATGCAAAAGGCTCAATGCCGACTTAAGTACAAGAGGACTGACACTCTAACTTTCTATGAGTTAAACCTCTCCTGTGAGTCCAGTTTTAGATACAGATGCTTCACTTTAGGTTTACTGTATACCTTGGACCTTCTTATTGACGATGAAACACAGAAATTGATGGAATCAAATTCAAAAGGCACAATGCCAACTTAAGTACAAGAGGACTGACACTCTAACATTCTTTGATTTGAACCTCTCCTGTGAGTCAAGTTGTAGATTCCGATGCTTCGCTTCAGGTTTACTGTATCCCTTGGACCTTCTTATTGACGATGAAACACAGAAATTGCATCCGAATTTAATACAAAAGGCACAATGCCGACTTAAGTACAGGAGGACTGACACTATAACATTCTATGATTTGAAGCTCTCCTGTGAGTCCAGTTTTAGATTCCGATGCTTCACTTCAGGTTTTCTGTATCCCTTGGACCTTCTTATTGACGATGAAATTCCATTGGAACTAAATTCAAAAGGCACAATGCCGACTTAAGTACAAGAGGACTGACACTCTAACTTTCTATGATTTGAACCTCTCCTGTGAGTCCAGTTTTAGATATCGATGCTTCACTTCAGCTTTACTGTATAACTTTGACCTTCTTATTGACGGCGAAACACTGAAATTGCATCGGAATTAAATTGAAAATGCACAATGCCGACTTAAGTACAAGACTGACGCTCTGACTTTCTATGATACGAACCTCTCCTGTGAGTCCAGTTTCAGTTTCCGATGATTCCCTTCAGGTTTCCTGTATCCCTTGGACCTTCTTATCGACGATGTAACACAGCAATTGCATTCGAATTTAATACAAAGAACACAATGCCGACTTAAGTACAAGAGGACTGACACTCTAACTTTCTATGATTTGAACCTCTCCTGTGAGTCCAGTTTTAGATTCCGATGCTTCACTTCAGGTTTACTGTATCCCTTGGACCTTCTTATTGACGATGAAACACAGAAATTGCATCCGAATTTAATACAAAAGGCACAATGCCCAATTAAACACAAGAGGAGAGACATTCTAACTTTCAATGGTTTGAACCTCTCCTGTGAGTCCAGTTTTAGATTCCGATGCTTCACTTCAGCTTTACTGTATCCCTAGGACCTTCTTATTGACGATGAACCACAGAAATTGCATCCGAATTTAATACAAAAGGCACAATGAAGACCTAAGTACAATAGGACTGACACTGTAACTTTCTATGATTTGAACCTCTCCTGTGAGTCCAGTTTTAGATTCCGATGCTTCACTTCAGGTTTACTGTATACCTTGGACATTCTTATTGACGATGAAACACAGAAATTGAATCGGAATTATATTCAAAAACCACAATGCCGACTTATGTACAACAGGACTGACACTCTAACTTTCTATGATTTGAACCTCTCCTGTGAGTCCAGTTTTCAATTCCGATGCTTCACTTCAGGTTTACTGTATACCATGGACCTTCTTATTGCCGATGAAGCACAGAAATTGCATCGGAATTAAAATCAAAAGGCACAATGCCGACTTAGGTACAAGAGGACATACACTCTAAATTTCTACGATTGGAACCTCACCTGTAATCCAGTTTTAGATTCAGATGCTTCACTTCAAGTTTTCTTTATAACTGGACCTTCTCATTGATGGCGAAACACAGAAATTGCATCGGATTTAAATTGAAAAGGCACAATGCCGACTTAAGTACAAGAGGACTGACACTCTAACTTTCTATGATTTGAACCTCTCCTGTGAGTCCAGTTTTAGATTCCGATGCTTCACTTCAGGTTTACTGTATCCCTTGGACCTTCTTATTGACGATGAAACACAGAAATTACATCCCAATTTAATACAAAAGGCACAATGCCGACTTAAGTACAAGAGGACTGACACTCTAACTTTCTATGATTTGAACCTCTCCTGTGAGTCCAGTTTTGGATTCCGATGCTTCACTTCAGGATTACTGTATCCCTTGCACTTTCTTATTGACGATGAAGGACACAAATTGCATCGGAATTAAATTCAAAAGGCACAATGCCGACTTAAGTACAAGAGGACGGACACTCATACCTTCCATGATTTGAACCACTCCTGTGAGTCCAGTTTTAGATTCCGATGCTTCACTTCAGGTTTACTGTATACCATGGACCTTCTTATTGCCGATGGAGCACAGAAATTGCATCGGAATTAAGATCAAAATTCACAATGACGACTTAAGCACAAGAGGACTGGCACTCAAACTTTCTATGATTGGAACCTCTCGTATAATCCAGTTTTGGATTCCGATGCTTCACTTCAAGTTTACTGTGTAACTTGACCTTCTCATTGACGGCGAAACACAGAAATTGCATCGGAATTAAATTCAAAAGGCACAATGCCGACTTAAGTACAAGAGGACTGTCACTCTATATTTCTATGATTTGAACGTCTCCTGTGAGTCCAGTTTTGAATTCCGATGCTTCACTTCAGGATTACTGTATCCCTTGGACTTTCTTATTGACGATGAAACACATAAATTGCATCGAATTAAATTCAAAAGGCACAATGCCGACTTAAGTACAAGATGAATGACACTCTAACTTTCTATGATTTGAACCTCTCCTGTTAGTCCAGTTTTAGATTCCGATGCTTCACTTCAGGTTTACTGTATCCCTTGGACCTTCTTATTGACAATGAAACACAGTAATTGCATGTGAACTTAATTCAAAATCACAATACCGACTTAAGTACAAGTGCACTGACACTCTAACTTTCTTTAATCTGACCCTCTCCTGTGAGTACAGTTTTAGATTCCGATGCTTCACTTCAGGTTTACTGTATCCCTTGGGCCTTCTTATTGACGATGAAACACAGAAATTGCATCCGAATTGAAGACAAAAGGCACAATGCCGACTTAAGTACAAGAGGACTGACGCTCTAACTTTCTATGATTTGAACCTCTCCTGTGAGTCCAGTTTTAGATTCCGATGCTTCACTTCAGGTTTACTGTATCCTTTGGACGTTCGTATTGACGATGAAACACAGATACTGCATTGGAATTGTATTCAAAAGGCACAATGCCGACTTAAGTACAAGAGGACTGACTCTCTAACTTTCTATGATTTGAACCTCTTCTGTGAGTCCAGTTTTAGATTCCGATGCTTCACTTCAGGTTTACTGTATCCCTCGGACCATATTGTTGGCGATGAAACACAGAAATTGCATCCAAATTTAATGCAAAAGGCACAATGCCGACTTAAGTACAAGAGGACTGACACTCTAACTTTCTATGATTTGAACCTCTCCTGTGAGTCCAGTTTTAGATACCGATGCTTCACTTCAGGTTTACTGTATACCTTGGACCTTCTTATTGACGATGAAGCACAGAAATAGCATTGGAATGAAATTCAAAAGGCACAAAGCCGGTTTAACTACAAGAGGACTGACACTTTAACTTTATGTGATTTGAACCTCTCCTGTGAGTCCAGTTTTAGATTCCGATGCTTCACTTCAGGTTTACTGTATCCCTTGGACCTTCTTATTGACGATGAGACACATAAACTGCATCCGAATTTAATACAGAAGGCACAATGCCGACTTAAGTACAAGCGGACTGACACTCTAACTTTCTATGATTTGAACCTCTCCTGTGAGTCTAGTTTTGGATTCCGATGCTTCACTTAAGGATTACTGTATCCCTTCGACTTTCTTATTGACGATGAAGCACAGAAATTGCATCCGAATTAAATTCAAAAGGCACAATGCCGACTTAAGTACAAGAGGACAGACACTCTAACTTTCTATGATTTGAACCGCTCCTGTCAGTCAAGTTTTAGATTCCGATGCTTCACATCAGGTTTACTGTATCCCTTGGACCTTCTTATTGACGATGAAACACAGAAATTGCATCCGAATTTGATACAATAGGCACAATGCCGACATAAGTACAAGTGGACTGACACTCTAAATTTTTATGATTTGAACCCCTCCTGTGAGTCCACTTTTAGATTCCGATGCTTCACTTCAGGTTTATTGTATCTTTTGGACCTTCTTATTGACGATGAAACACAGAAATTGCATCCGAATTTAATACAAAAGGCACAATGCCGACTTAAGTACAAGAGGATTGACACTATGACTTTCTTTGATTTTAACCTCTCCTGTGAGTCCAGTTTTAGATTCCGATGCTTCACTTCAGGTTCACTGTATCCCTTGGACCTTCTTATTGACGATGAAACACAGTAATTCCATCCGAACTTAATTCAAAATCACAATGCCGACTTAAGTACAAGAGGACTGACTCTCTAACTTTCTATGATTTGAACCTCTCCTGTGAGTCCAGTTTTAGATTCCGATGCTTCATTTCAGGTTTACTTTATCCCTTGGACGTTCTAATTGACGATGAAACACAGAAACTGCACCCGAATTTAATACAAAAGGCACAATGCCGACTTTAGTACAAGCGGACTTACAATCTAACTTCCTATGATTTGAACCTTTCCTGTGAGTCCAGTTTTAGATTCCGATGCTTCACGTCAGGTTTACTGTATCCCTTGGACCTTCTTATTGACGATGAAACACAGAAATTGCTTCCGAATTTAATACAAAGGGCACAATGCCGACTTAAGGAAAAGACGACTGACACTCAAACTTTCTATGATTTGAACCTCTCCTGTGAGTCCAGTTTTAGATTCCGATGCTTCACTTCAGGTTTACTGTATCCCTTGGACCTTCTTATTGACGATGAAACACAGAAATTGCATCGGAATTAAATTCAAAAGGCACAATGCCGACTTCAGTACAAGAGGACTGACACTCTAACTTTCTATGATTTGAACCTCTCCTGTGAGTCCAGTTTTAGATTCCGATGCTTCACATCAGGTTTACTGTATACCTTGGACCTTCTAATTGCCGAAGAAGCACAGAAATTGTATCGGAATTAAAATCAAAAGGCACAATGCCGACTTAAGTACAAGAGGACTGACACTCTAACTTTCTATGATTGGAACCTCTCCTGTAAGTCCAGTTTTAGATTCCGATGCTTCACTTCAAGTTTACTGTATAACTTGGCCTTCTCATTGACGGCGAAACACAGAAATTGCATCGGAATTAATTCAAAAGGCACAATGCCGACTTAAGTTCAAGAGGACTGACACTCTAACTTTCAATGATTTGAACCTCTCCTGTGAGTCCTGTTTTGGATTCCGATGCTTCACTTCAGGTTTACTGTATCCCTTGTACCTTCTTATTGACGATGAAACACAGAAATTACATCCGAATTTAATACAAAAGGCACAATGCCGACTTAAGAACAAGATGACTGACACTCTAACTTTCTATGATTTGAGCCTCTCCTGTGAGTCCAGTTTTAGATTCCGATGCTTCACTTCAGGTTTACTGTGTACCTCGGACCTTCTTATTGACGATTAAACACAGAAATTGAATCCGAATTTAATACAAAAGGCACAATGCCGACTTAAGTGCAAGAGGACTGTCACTCTAACTTTCTATGATTTGAACCTCTCCTGTGGGTCCAGTTTAAATTCCGATGCTTCACTTCAGGTTTACTGTATCCCTTAAACCTTCTTATTGACGATGAAACATAGAAATTGCATCGGAATTAAATTCAAAAGGAACAATGCCGACTTAAGTACTAGAGGACTGACACTCTAATTTTAAATGATTTGAACCTCTCCTGTGAGTCCAGTTTTAGTTTCCATTGCTTCACATCAGGTTTACTGTATCCCTTGCACTTTCTTATTGACGATGAAGCACAGAAACAGCATTGGAATTAAATTCAAAAGGCACAATGCCGACTTAAGTACAAGAGGACTGACACTCTAACTTTCCCTGATTTGAACCTCTCCTGTGAGTCCAGATTTAGATTCCGATGCTTCACTTCAGGTTGACTGTATCCCTGTGACCTTCTTATTGACGCTGATACACAGAAACTGCATCCGAATTTAATACAAACGGCACAATGCCGACTGAAGTACAAGCTGAGCGACACTCTAACTTTCTATGATTAGAACCTCTGCTGTGAGTCCAGTTTTAGATTCCGATGCTTCACTTCAGGTTTACTGTATCCCTTGGACCTTCTTATTGACGATGAAACACAGTAATTGCATGTGAACTTAATTCAAAATCACAATACCGACTTAAGTACAAGTGCACTGACACTCTAACTTTCTATAATCTGACCCTCTCCTGTGAGTCCAGTTTTAGATTCCGATGCTTCACTTCAGGTTTACTGTATCTCTTGGGCCTTCTTATTGACGATGAAACACAGAAATTGCATCCGAATTGAATACAAAAGGCACAATGAACGACTTAAGTCCAAGAGGACTGACGCTCTAATTTTCTATGATTTGAACATCTCCTGTGAGTCCAGTTTTAGATTCCGATGCTTCACTTCAGGTTTACTGTATCCTTTGGACCTTCGTATTGACGATGAAACACAGAAATTGCATTGGAATTGTATTCAAAAGGCACAATGCCGACTTAAGTACAAGAGGACTGACACTCTAACTTTCTATAATTTGAACCTCTCCTGTGTGTCCAGTTTTAGATTCCGAAGCTTCACTTCAGGTTTACTGTTTCACTTCGACCTTCTTGTTGACGATGAAACACAAAAATTGCTTCCGAAAATAATACAAAAGGCACAATGCCGACTCAAGTACAAGAGGACTGACACTCTAACTTTCTATGATTTGAGCCTCTCCTGTGAGTCCAGTTTCAGATTCCGATGCTTCACTTCGGGTTTACTGTATCCCGTGGACCTTCTTATTGACGATGAAACACAGAAACTGCATCCGAATTTAATACAAAAGGCACAATGCCGACTTAAGTACAAGCGGACTGACACTATAACTTTCTATGATTTGAACATCTCCTGTGAGTCCAGTTTTGGATTCCGATGCTTCACTTCAGGATTACTGTATCCCTTCGACTATCTTATTGACGATGAAGCACAGAAACTGCATCGGAATTGAATTCAAAAGGCACAATGCCCGCTTAAGTACAAGAGGACTGACTCTCTAACTTTCTATGATTGTACCTATCCTGTGAGTCCAGTTTTAGATTCTGAAGCTTTCTCATCAGGTTTACTGTATCCCTTGGACCTTCCTATTGGCAATGAAACACAGAAATTGCATCCGAATTTAATACAAAAGGCACAATGCCGACTTAAGTACATGAGGACTGACACTCTTTGATTTGAACCTCTCCTGTGAGTCCAATTTTAGATTCCGATGCTTCACTTCGGGTTTACTGTGTCCCTTGGACCTTCTTATTGACGACGAAACACAGAAATTGCATCCGAATTTAATACAAAATGCCCAATGCCGACTTAAGTACAAGAGGACTAACACTCTAACTTTCTACGATTTGAACCTCTCCTGTGATTCCAGTTTTAGATTCCGATGCTTCACTTCAGTGTTACTGTATCCCTTGGCCCTTCTTATTGACGTTGAAACACAGAAATTGCATCTAAATTTAATACAAAAGGCATAAAGTCGACTTAAGTGCAAGAGGACTGACACTCTAACTTTCTATGATTTGAACATCTCCTGTGAGACCAGTTTTAGATTCCGATGCTCCACGTCAGGTTTACTGTATCCCTTGGACCTTCTTATTGACGATGAAACACAGAAATTGCATCCGAATTTTATGCAAACGGCACAATGCCGACTTAAGTACAAGAGGACTGACACTCTAACTTTCTTTGATTTGAACCGCTCCTGTGAGTCCAGTTTTATATTCCGATGCTTCACTTTAGGTTTACTGTATCCCTTGGACCTTCTTATTAACGATGAAACATAGAAATTGCATCCCAATTTAATACAAAAGGCATAATGCCGACTTAAGTTCAAGAGGACAGACTCTCTAACTTTCTATGATTTGAACCTCTTCTGTGAGTCCAGTTTTAGATTCCGATGCTTCACTTCAGGTTTACTGTATCCCTTGGACCTTCTTGTTGGCGATGAAACACAGAAATTGCATCCAAATTTAATGCAAAAGGCACAATGCCGACTTAAGTACAAGAGGACTGACACTCTAACTTTCTATGATTTGAACCTCTCCTGAGAGTCCAGTTTTAGATACCGATGCTTCACTACAGGTTTACTGTATACCTTGGACATTCTTATTGACGATGAAACACAGAAATTGATCGAATTAAATTCAAAAGGCACAATGCCACCTACAGTACAAGATGACTGACACTCTATCTTTCTATGATTTGAACCTCTCCTGTGAGTCCAGTTTTAGATTCCGATGCTTCGCTTCAGGTTTACTGTATCCCTTGGACCTTCTTGTTGACGATGAAACACAGAAATTGCATCCGAATTTAATACAAATGGCACAATGCCGACTTAAGTACAGGAGGACTGACACTATAACTTTCTATGATTTGAAGCTCTCCTGTGAGTCCAGTTTTAGATTTCGATGTTTCACTTCAGGTTTACTGTATCCCTTGGAGCTTCTTATTGACGATGAAGCACAGAAATAGCATTGGAATGAAATTCAAAAGGCACAAAGCCGGTTTAACTACAAGAGGACTGACACTTTAACTTTCTGTGATTTGAACCTCTCCTGTGAGTCCAGTTTTAGATTCCGATGCTTCACTTCAGGTTTACTGTATCCCTTGGACCTTCTTATTGACGATGAGACACATAAACTGCATCCGAATTTAATACAAAAGGCACAATGGCGACTTAAGTACAAGCGGACTGACACTCTAACTTTCTATGATTTGAACCTCTCCTGTGAGTCAAGTTTTAGATTCCGATGCTTCACATCAGGTTTACTGTATCCCTTGGACCTTCTTATTGACGATGAAACACAGAAATTGCATCCGAATTTAATACAATAGGCACAATGCCGACATAAGTACAAGTGGAATGACACTCTAAATTTTTATGATTTGAACCCCTCCTGTGAGTCCAGTTTTAGATTCCGATGCTTCACTTCAGGTTTATTGTATCTTTTGGACCTTCTTATTGACGATGAAACACAGAAATTGCATCCGAATTTAATACAAAAGGCACAATGCCGACTTAAGTACAAGAGGATTGACACTCTGACTTTCTTTGATTTGAACCTCTCCTGTGAGTCCAGTTTTAGATTCCGATGCTTCACTTCAGGTTTACTGTATCCCTTGGACCTTCTTATTGACGATGAAGCACAGTAATTCCATCCGAACTTAATTCAAAATCACAATGCCGACTTAAGTACAAGAGGACTGACTCTCTAACTTTCTATGATTTGAACCTCTCCTGTGAGTCCAGTTTTAGATTCCGATGCTTCATTTCAGGTTTACTTTATCCCTTGGACGTTCTAATTGACGATGAAACACAGAAACTGCACCCGAATTTAATACAAAAGGCACAATGCCGATTTTAGTACAAGCGGACTTACAATCTAACTTCCTATCATTTGAATCTTTCCTGTGAGTCCAGTTTTAGATTCCGATGCTTCACGTCAGGTTTACTGTATCCCTTGGACCTTCTTATTGACGATGAAACACAGAAATTGCTTCCGAATTTAATACAAAAGGCACAATGCCGACTTAAGTAAAAGACGACTGACACTCAAACTTTCTATGATTTGAACCTCTCCTGTGAGTCCAGTTTTAGATTCCGATGCTTCACTTCAGGTTTACTGTATCCCTTGGACCTTCTTATTGACGATGAAACACAGAAATTGCATCGGAATTAAATTCAAAAGGCACAATGCCGACTTCAGTACAAGAGGACTGACACTCTAACTTTCTATGATTTGAACCTCTCCTGTGAGTCCAGTTTTAGATTCCGATGCTTCACTTCAGTTTTACTGTTTCACTTGGACCTTCTTATTGACGGCGAAACTCAGAAATTGCATCCGAAATTAATACAAAAGGCACAATGCCGACTTAAGTACAAGAGGACTGACACTCTAACTTTCTATGATTTCAACCTCTCCTGTGGGTCCAGTTTTAGATTCCGATGCTTCACATCAGGTTTACTGTATACCTTGGACCTTCTAATTGCCGAAGAAGCACAGAAATTGTATCGGAATTAAAATCAAAAGGCACAATGCCGACTTAAGTACAAGAGGACTGACACTCTAACTTTCTATGATTGGAACCTCTCCTGTAAGTCCAGTTTTAGATTCCGATGCTTCACTTCAAGTTTACTGTATAACTTGGCCTTCTCATTGACGGCGAAACACAGAAATTGCATCGGAATTAATTCAAAAGGCACAATGCCGACTTAAGTTCAAGAGGACTGACACTCTAACTTTCAATGATTTGAACCTCTCCTGTGAGTCCTGTTTTGGATTCCGATGCTTCACTTCAGGTTTACTGTATCCCTTGTACCTTCTAATTGACGATGAAACACAGAAATTACATCCGAATTTAATACAAAAGGCACAATGCCGACTTAAGAACAAGAGGACTGACACTCTAACTTTCTATGATTTGAGCCTCTCCTGTGAGTCCAGTTTTAGATTCCGATGCTTCACTTCAGGTTTACTGTGTACCTCGGACCTTCTTATTGACGATTAAACACAGAAATTGAATCCGAATTTAATACAAAAGGCACAATGCCGACATAAGTGCAAGAGGACTGTCACTCTAACTTTCTATGATTTGAACCTCTCCTGTGGGTCCAGTTTAAATTCCGATGCTTCACTTCAGGTTTACTGTATCCCTTAAACCTTCCTATTGACGATGAAACATAGAAATTGCATCGGAATTAAATTCAAAAGGAACAATGCCGACTTAAGTACTAGAGGACTGAAAGTCTAACTTTAAATGATTTGAACCTCTCCTGTGAGTCCAGTTTTAGATACCGATGCTTCACTACAGGTTTACTGTATACCTTGGACATTCTTATTGACGATGAAACACAGAAATTGATCGAATTAAATTCAAAAGGCACAATGCCACCTTCAGTACAAGAGGACTGACACTCTATCTTTCTGTGATTTGAACCTCTCCTGTGAGTCCAGTTTTAGATTCCGATGCTTCGCTTCAGGTTTACTGTATCCCTTGGACCTTCTTGTTGACGATGAAACACAGAAATTGCATCCGAATTTAATACAAATGGCACAATGCCGACTTAAGTACAGGAGGACTGACACTATAACTTTCTATGATTTGAAGCTCTCCTGTGAGTCCAGTTTTAGATTCCGATGCTTCACTTCAGGTTTACTGTATCCCTTGGAGCTTCTTATTGACGATGAAGAACAGAAATAGCACTGGAATGAAATTCAAAAGGCATAATGCCGGTTTAACTACAAGATGACTGACACTTTAATTTTCTGTGATTTGAACCTCTCCTGTGAGTCCAGTTTTAGATTCCGATGCTTCACTTCAGGTTTACTGTATCCCTTCGACTTTCTTATTGACGATGAAGCACAGAAATTGCATCCGAATTAAATTCAAAAGGCACAATGCCGACTTAAGTACAAGAGGATAGACACTCTAACTTTCTATGATTTGAACCGCTCCTGTCAGTCAAGTTTTAGATTCCGATGCTTCACATCAGGTTTACTGTATCCCTTGGACCTTCTTATTGACGATGAAACATAGAAATTGCATCCGAATTTAATACAATAGGCACAATGCCGACATAAGTACAAGTGGACTGACACTCTAACTATTTATGATTTGAACCTCTCCTGTGAGTCCAGTTTTAGATTCCGATGCTTAAGTACAAGTGGACTGTCACTCTAACTATTTATGATTTGAACCTCTCCTGTGAGTCCAGTTTTAGATTCCGATGCTTCACTTCAGGTTTATTGTATCTTTTGGACCTTCTTATTGACGATGAAACACAGAAATTGCATCCGAATTTAATACAAAAGGCACAATGCGGACTTAAGTACAAGAGGATTGACACTCTGACTTTCTTTGATTTGAACCTCTCCTGTGAGTCCAGTTTTAGATTCCGATGCTTCACTTCAGGTTGACTGTATCCCTGTGACCTTCTTATTGACGCTGATACACAGAAACTGCATCCGAATTTAATACAAACGGCACAATGCCGACTGAAGTACAAGCTGAGACACACTCTAACTTTCTATGATTTGAACCTCTGCTGTGAGTCCAGTTTTAGATTCCGATGCTTCACTTCAGGTTTACTGTATCCCTTGGACCTTCTTATTGACGATGAAACACAGTAATTGCATGTGAACTTAATTCAAAATCACAATACCGACTTAAGTACAAGTGCACTGACACTCTAACTTTCTATAATCTGACCCTCTCCTATGAGTCCAGTTTTAGATTCCGATGCTTCACTTCAGGTTTACTGTATCTCTTGGGCCTTCTTATTGACGATGAAACACAGAAATTGCATCCGAATTGAATACAAAAGGCACAATGCCGACTTAAGTACAAGAGGACTGACGCTCTAATTTTCTATGATTTGAACATCTCCTGTGAGTCCAGTTTTAGATTCCGATGCTTCACTTCAGGTTTACTGTATCCTTTGGACCTTCGTATTGACGATGAAACACAGAAATTGCATTGGAATTGTATTCAAAAGGCACAATGCCGACTTAAGTACAAGAGGACTGACACTCTAATTTTCTATGATTTGAACCTCTCCTGTGTGTCCAGTTTTAGATTCCGATGCTTCACTTCAGGTTTACTGTTTCACTTCGACCTTCTTGTTGACGATGAAACACAGAAATTGCTTCCGAAAATAATACAAAAGGCACAATGCCGACTCAAGTACAAGAGGACTGACACTCTAACTTTCTATGATTTGAGCCTCTCCTGTGAGTCCAGTTTCAGATTCCGATGCTTCACTTCGGGTTTACTGTATCCCGTGGACCTTCTTATTGACGATGAAACACAGAAACTGCATCCGAATTTAATACAAAAGGCACAATGCCGACTTAAGTACAAGCGGACTGACACTCTAACTTTCTATGATTTGAACATCTCCTGTGAGTCCAGTTTTGGATTCCGATGCTTCACTTCAGGATTACTGTATCCCTTCGACTATCTTATGGACGATGAAGCACAGAAACTGCATCGGAATTAAATTCAAAAGGCACAATGCCCGCTTAAGTACAAGAGGACTGACACTCTAACTTTCTATGATTGTACCTATCCTGTGAGTCCAGTTTTAGATGCTGAAGCTTTCTCATCAGGTTTACTGTATCCCTTGGACCTTCCTATTGGCAATGAAACACAGAAATTGCATCCGAATTTAATACAAAAGGCACAATGCCGACTTAAGTACATGAGGACTGACACTCTTTGATTTGAACCTCTCCTGTGAGTCCAATTTTAGATTCCGATGCTTCACTTCAGGTTTACTGTGTCTCTTGGACCTTCTTATTGACGACGAAACACAGAAATTGCATCCGAATTTAATACAAAATGCCCAATGCCGACTTAAGTACAACAGGACTAACACTCTAACTTTCTACGATTTGAACCTCTCCTGTGATTCCAGTTTTAGATTCCGATGCTTCACTTCAGGGTTACTGTATCACTTGGCCCTTCTTATTGACGTTGAAACACAGAAATTGCATCCGAATTTAATACAAAAGGCATAAAGTCGACTTAAGTGCAAGAGGACTGACACTCTAACATTCTATGATTTGAACCTCTTCTGTGAGTCCAGTTTTAGATTCCGATGCTTCACTTCAGGTTTACTGTATCCCTTGGACCTTCTTGTTGGCGATGAAACACAGAAATTGCATCCAAATTTAATGCAAAAGGCACAATGCCGACTTAAGTACAAGAGGACTGACACTCTAACTTTCTATGATTTGATCCTCTCCTGTGAGTCCAGTTTTAGATACCGATGCTTCACTACAGGTTTACTGTATACCTTGGACATTCTTATTGACGATGAAACACAGAAATTGATCGAATTAAATTCAAAAGGCACAATGCCACCTTCAGTACAAGAGGACTGACACTCTAACTTTCTATGATTTGAAGCTCTCCTGTGAGTCCAGTTTTAGATTCCGATGCTTCACTTCAGGTTTACTGTATCCCTTGGAGCTTCTTATTGACGATGAAGAACAGAAATAGCATTGGAATGAAATTCAAAAGGCATAATGCCGGTTTAACTACAAGAGGACTGACACTTTAACGTTCTGTGATTTGAACCTCTCCTGTGAGTCCAGTTTTAGATTCCGATGCTTCACTTCAGGTTTACTGTATACCTTCGACTTTCTTATTGACGATGAAACACAGAAATTGCATCCGAATTAAATTCAAAAGGCACAATGCCGACTTAAGTACAAGAGGATAGACACTCTAACTTTCTATGATTTGAACCGCTCCTGTCAGTCAAGTTTTAGATTCCGATGCTTCACATCAGGTTTACTGTATCCCTTGGACCTTCTTATTGACAATGAAACATAGAAATTGCATCCGAATTTAATACAATAGGCACAATGCCGACATAAGTACAAGTGGACTGACACTCTAACTATTTATGATTTGAACCTCTCCTGTGAGTCCAGTTTTAGATTCCGATGCTTAAGTACAAGTGGACTGACACTCTAACTATTTATGATTTGAACCTCTCCTGTGAGTCCAGTTTTAGATTCCGATGCTTCACTTCACGTTTATTGTATCTTTTGGACCTCCTTATTGACGATGAAACACAGAAATTGCATCCGAATTTAATACAAAAGGCACAATGCGGACTTAAGTACAAGAGGATTGACACTCTGACTTTCTTTGATTTGAACCTCTCCTGTGAGTCCAGTTTTAGATTCCGATGCTTCACTTCAGGTTTACTGTATCCCTTGGACCTTCTTATTGACGATGAAACACAGTAATTCCATCCGAACTTAATTCAAAATCACAATGCCCACTTAAGTACAAGAGGACTGACTCTCTAACTTTCTATGATTCGAACCTCTCCTGTGAGTCCAGTTTTAGATTCCGATGCTTCACTTCAGGTTTACTGTGTACCTTGGACCTTCTTATTGACGATGAAACACAAAAATTGAATCCGAATTTAATACAAAAGGCACAATGCCGACTTAAGTACAAGAGGACTGTCACTCTAACTTTCTATGATTTGAATCTGTCCTGTGGGTCCAGTTTAAATTCCGATGCTTCACTTCAGGTTTACTGTATCCCTTAAACCTTCTTATTGACGATGAAACACAGAAATTGCATCGGAATTAAATTCAAAAGGAACAATGCCGACTTAAGGACTAGAGGACTGACACTCTAACTTTAAATGATTTGAACCTCTCCTGTGAGTCCAGTTTTAGATTCCGATGCTTCACTTCAGGTTAACTGTTTCACTTGGACCTTCTTATTGACGGCGAAACACAGAAATAGCATCCGAAATTAATACAAAAGGCACAAAGCGGACTTAAGTACAAGAGGACTGACACTCTAACTTTCTATGATTTGAACCTCTCCTGTGAGTCCAGTTTTAGATTACGATGCTGTACTTCAGGTTTACTGTATCCCTTGGACCTTCTTATTGAAGATGAAACACAGAAACTGAATCCGAATTTAATACAAAAGGCACATTGCCGACGTAAGTACAAGCTGAAAGACACTCTTACTTTCTATGATTTGAACCTCTCCTGTGAGTCCAGTTTTAGTTTCCATTGCTTCACTTCAGGTTTACTGTATCCCTTGCACTTTCTTATTGACGATGAAGCACAGAAACAGCATTGCAATTAAATTCAAAAGGCACAATGCCGACTTAAGTACAAGTCGACTGACACTCTAACTTTCCGTGATTTGAACCTCTCCTGTGAGTCCAGTTTTAGATTCCGATGCTTCACTTCAGGTTGACTGTATCCCTTGGACCTTCTTATTGACGATGATACACAGAAACTGCATCCGAATTTAATACAAAAGGCACAATGCCGACTGAAGTACAAGCGGAGCGACACTCTAACTTTCTATGATTTGAACCACTCCTGTGAGTCCAGTTTTAGATTCCGATGCTTCACTAAAGGTTTACTGTATCCCTTGGACCTTCTTATTGGCGATGAAACACAGAAATTGCATCCGAATACAATGCAAAAGGCACAATGCCGTTTTAAGTACAAGAGGACTGACACTCTAACTTTCTATGATTTGAACCTCTCCTGTGAGTCCAGTTTTAGATACCGATGCTTCACTTCAGGGTTACTGTATACCTATACCTCCTTATTGACGATGAAACATAGAGATTGTTCGAATTAAATTCAAAAGGCACAATGCCAAATTCAGTACAAGAGGACTGACACTCTAACTTTCTATGATTTGAACCTCTCCTGTGAGTCCAGTTATAGATTCCGATGCTTCGCTTCAGGTTTATTGTATCCCTTGGACCTTCTTATTGACGATGAAACACAGAAATTGCACCCGAATTTAATACAAAAGGCACAATGCCGACTGTAGTACAAGCGGACTGACAATCTAACTTTCTATGATTTGAACCTTTCCTGTGAGTCCAGTTTTAGGTTCCGATGCTTCACTTCAGGTTTACTGTTTCCCTTGGACCTTCTTATTGACGATGAAACACAGAAATTGCATCGGAATTAAATTCAAAAGGCACAATGCCGACTTTAGTACAAGAGGACTGACACTCTAACTTTCTATGATTTGAACCTCTCCTGTGAGTCCAGTTTTAGATTCCGATGCTTCACTTCAGGTTTACTGTTTCACTTGGACATTCTTATTGACGGCGAAAACAGAAATTGAATCCGAAATTAATACAAAAGGCACAATGCCGAATTAAGTACAAGACGACTGACACTCAAACTTTCTATGATTTGAACCTCTCCTGTAAGTCCAGTTTTAGATTCCGATGCTTCACTTCAGGTTTACTGTAACCCTTGGACCTTCTTATTGACGATGAAACACAGAAAATGCATCGGAATTAAATTCAAAAGGCACAATGCCGACTTAAGTACAAGAGGACTGACACTCTACTTTACTATAATTTGAACCTCTCCTGTGAGTCCAGTTTTAGATTCCGATGCTTCACTTCAGGTTTACTGTATCACTTGGAC
Source organism: Schistocerca serialis cubense (assembly GCF_023864345.2). NCBI lineage: Eukaryota > Metazoa > Arthropoda > Insecta > Orthoptera > Acrididae > Schistocerca > Schistocerca serialis. Next base: position 26,857,266 of record NW_026047644.1, on the reverse strand, counting down.
CTTCTTATTGACGGCGAAACACAGAAATTGCATCCCAAATTAATACACAAGGCACAATGCCGACCTAAGTACAAGAGAACTGACACTCTAACTTTCTATGATTTGAACCTCTCCTGTGAGTCCTGTTTTAGATTCCGATGCTTCACTTCAGGTTTAATGTTTCACTTGGACCTTCTTATTGACGGCGAAACACAGAAATTGCATGCGAAATTAATACAAAAGGCAGAATGCCGACCTAAGTACAAGAGGACTGACACTCTAACTTTCTATGATTTGAACCTCTCCTGTGAGTACAGTTTTAGATTCCGATGCTTCACATCAGGTTTACTGTATACCTTGGACTTTCTTATTGCCCTTGAAGCACAGAAATTGCATCGGATTTAAAATCAAAAGGCACAATGCCGACTTAAGTACAAGAGGACTGACACTCTAACTTTCTATGATTTGAACCTCTCCTGTGAGTCTAGTTTTAGATTCCGATGCTTCACTTCAGGTTTACTGTTTCACTTGGACATTCTTATTGACGGCGAAATACAGAAATTGCATCCGAAATTAATACAAAAGGCACAATGCCGACTTAAGTACAAGAGGACTGACACTCTAACTTTCTATGAATTGAATCTCTCCTATGAGTCCAGTTTTAGATTCCGATGCTTCACTTCAGGTTTACTGTATCCCTTGGACCTTCTTAATGACGATGAAACACAGATATTGCATCGGAATTAAATTCTAAAGGCACAATGCCGACTTAAGAACAAGACGATTGACACTCTAACTTTCTATGATTTGAATCTCTCCTGTGAGTCCTGTTTTACATTTCGATGCTTCACTTCAGGTTTACTGTATCCCTTGAACCTTCTTATTGACGATGAAACACAGAATTTACATCCCAATTTAATACAAAAGGCACAATGCCGACTTAAGTACAAGAGGACTGACACTCTAACTTTATATGATTTGAACCTCTCCTGTGGGTCCAGTTTTGGATTCCGATGCTTCACTTCAGGATTACTGTATCCCTTGCACTTTCTTATTGACGATGAAGGACACAAATTGCATCGGAATTAAATTCAAAAGGCACAATGCCGACTTAAGTACAAGAGGACTGACACTCTTATCTTCCATGATTTGAACCTCTCCTGTGAGTCCAGTTTTAGATTCAGATGCTTCACTCAGGTTTATTGTATCCCTTGGACCTTCTTATTGACGATGAAACACAGAAATTACATCCGAATTTAAAACAAAAGGCACAATGCCGACTTAAGAACAAGAGGACTGACATTCTAACTTTCTATGATTTGAGCCTCTCCTGTGAGTCCAGTTTTAGATTCCGATGCTTCACTTCAGGTTTACTGTATACCATGGACCTTCTTATTACCGATGGAGCACAGAAATTGCATCGGAATTAAGATCAAAAGGCACAATGCCGACTTAACCACAAGAGGACTGGCACTCAAACTTTCTATGATTGGAACCTCTCGTGTAATCCAGTTTTAGATACCGATGCTTCACTTCAAGTTTACTTTGTAACTTGACCTTCTCATTGACGGCGAAACACAGAAATTGCATCGGAATTAAATTCAAAAGGCACAATGCTGACTTAAGTACAAGAGGACTGACACTCTATATTTCTATGATTTGAACCTCTCCTGTGTGTCCAGTTTTAGATTCCGATGCTTCACTTCGGGTTTACTGTATCCCGTGGACCTTCTAATTGACGATGATACACAGAAACTGCACCCGAATTTAATACAAAAGGCACAATGCCGACTTAAGTACAAGTGGACTGACACTCTAACTTTCTATGATTTGAACATCTCCTGTGAGTTCAGTTTTGGATTCCGATGCTTCACTTGAGGATTACTGTATCCCTTCGACTATCTTATTGACGATGAAGCACAGAAATTGCATCGGAATTAAATTCAAAAGGCACAATGCCCACTTATGTACAAGGGGACTGACACTCTAACTTTCTAGGATTTGAACCTATCCTGTGAGTCCGGTTTTAGATTCTGAAGCTTTCTCATCAGGTTTACTGTATCCCTTGGACCTACCTATTGGCTATGAAACACAGAAATTGCATCCGAATTTAATACAAAAGGCACAATGCCGACTTAAGTACATGAGGACTGACACTCTATGATTTGAACCTCTCCTGTGAGTCCAATTTTAGATTCCGATGCTTCACTTCATGTTTACTGTGTCCCTTGGACCTTCTTATTGACGACGAAACACAGAAATTGCATCCGAATTTAACGCAAAAAGCAAAATGCCGACTTAAGTACAAGAGGACTGACACTCTAACTTTCTATGATTTGAACCTCTCCTGTGATTCCAGTTTTAGATTCCGATGCTTCACTTCAGGTTTACTTTATCCCTTGGCCCTTCTTATTGACGTTGAAACACAGAAATTGCATCCGAATTTAATACAAAAGGCATAAAGCCGACTTAAGTGCACGAGGACTGACTCTCAAAGTTTCTATGATTTGAACCTCTCCTGTGTGTCCAGTTTTAGATTCCGATGCTCCACTTCAGGTTTACTGTATCCCTTGGACCTTCTTATTGACGATGAAACACAGAAATTGCATCCGAATTTAATACAAACGGCACAATGCCGACTTAAGTACAAGAGGACTGACACTCTAACTTTCTTTGATTTGAACCGCTCCTGTGAGTCCAGTTTTATATTCCGATGCTTCACTTTAGGCTTACTGTATCCCTTGGACCTTCTTATTAACGATGAAACATAGAAATTGCATCCGAATTTAATACAAAAGGCATAATGCCGACTTAAGTACAAGAGGACTGACTCTCTAACTTTCTATGATTTGAACCTCTTCTGTGAGTCCAGTTTTAGATTCCGATGCTTCACTTCAGGTTTACTGTATCCCTTGGACCTTCTTGTTGGCGATGAAACACAGAAATTGCATCCAATTTTAATGCAAAAGGCACAATGCCGACTTAAGTACAAGAGGACTGACACTCTAAGTTTCTATGATTTGAACATCTCCTGAGAGTCCAGTTTTAGATACCGATGCTTCACTTCAGGTTTACTGTATACCTTGGACCCTCCTATTGACGATGAAACACAGAAATTGATCGAATTAAATTCAAAAGGCACAATGCCACCTTCAGTACAAGAGGACTGACACTCAAACTTTCTATGATTTGAACCTCTCCTGTGAGTCCAGTTTTAGATTCCGATGCTTCGCTTCAGGTTTACTGTATCCCTTGGACCTTCTTGTTGTGGATGAAACACAGAAATTGCATCCGAATTTAATACAAATGGCACAATGCCGACTTAAGTACAAGAGGACTGACACTATAACTTTCTATGATTTGAAGCTCTCCTGTGAGTCCAGTTTTAGATTCCGATGCTTCACTTCAGGTTTACTGTATCCCTTGGACCTTCTTATTGACGATGAAGCACAGAAATAGCATTGGAATGAAATTCAAAAGGCACAATGCCGGTTTAACTACAAGAGGACTGACACTTTAACTTTCTGTGATTTGCACCTCTCCTGTGAGTCCAGTTTTAGATTCCGATGTCTCACTCCAGGTTTACTGTATCCCTTGGTCCTTCTTATTGACGATGAGACACATAAACTGCATCCGAATTTAATACAAAAGGCACAATGCCGACTTAAGTACAAGCGGACTGACACTCTAACTTTCTATGATTTGAACCTCTCCTGTGAGTCCAGTTTTGGATTCCGATGCTTCACTTCAGGAATACTGTATCCCTTCGACTTTCTTATTGACGATGAAGCACAGAAATTGCATCCGAATTAAATTCAAAAGGCACAATCCCGACTTAAGTACAAGAGGACAGACACTCTCACTTTCTATGATTTGAACCGCTCCTGTCAGTCAAGTTTTAGATTCCGATGCTTCACATCAGATTTACTGTATCCCTTGGACCTTCTTATTGACGATGAAACACAGAAATTGCATCCGAATTTCATAAAATAGGCACAATGCCGACATAAGTACAAGTGGATTGACACTCTAACTTTTTATGATTTGAACCTCTCCTGTGAGTCCAGTTTTAGATTCCGATGCTTCACTTCAGGTTTATTGTATCTTTCGGACCTTCGTATTGACGATGAAACACAGAAATTGCATCCGAATTTAATACAAAGGCACAATGCCGACTTAAGTACAAGAGGATTGACACTCTGACTTTCTTTGATTTGAACCTCTCCTGTGAGTCCAGTTTTAGATTCCGATGCTTCACTTCAGGTTTACTGTATCCCTTGGACCTTCTTATTGACGATGAAACACAGTAATTCCATCCGAACTTAATTCAAAAACACAATGCCGACTTAAGTACAAGAGGACTGACTCTCTAACTTTCTATGATTTGAACCTCTCCTGTGAGTCCAGTTTTAGATTCCGATGCTTCACTTCAGGTTTACTTTATCCCTTGGACCTTCTAATTGACGATGATACACAGAAACTGCACCCGAATTTAATACAAAAGGCACAATGCCGACTTTAGTACAAGCGGACTTACAATCTAGCTTCCTATGATTTGAACCTTTCCTGTGAGTCCAGTTTTAGATTCCGATGCTTCACGTCAGGTTTACTGTATCCCTTGGACCTTCATATTGACGATGAAACACAGAAATTGCTTCCGAATTTAATAAAAAAGGCACAATGCCGACTTAAGTAAAAGACGACTGACACTCAAACTTTCTATGATTTGAACCTCTCCTGTGAGTCCAGTTTTAGATTCCGATGCTTCACTTCAGGTTTACTGTATCCCTTGGACCTTCTTATTGACGATGAAACACAGAAATTGCATCGGAATTAAATTCAAAAGGCACAATGCCGACTTCAGTACAAGAGGACTGACACTCTAACTTTCTATGATTTGAACCTCTCCTGTGAGTCCAGTTTTAGATTCCGATGCTTCACTTCAGGTTTACTGTTTCACTTGGACCTTCTTATTGACGGCGAAACTCAGAAATTGCATCCGAAATTAATACAAAAGGCACAATGCCGACTTAAGTACAAGAGGACTGACACTCTAACTTTCTATGATTTGAACCTCTCCTGTAAGTCCTGTTTTAGATTCCGATGCTTCACTTTAAGTTTACTGTATAACTTGGCCTTCTCATTGACGGCGAAACACAGAAATTGCATCGGAATTAAATTCAAAAGGCACAATGCCGACTTAAGTTCAAGAGGACTGACACTCTAACTTTCAATGATTTGAACCTCTCCTGTGAGTCCTGTTTTGGATTCCGATGCTTCACTTCAGGTTTACTGTATCCCTTGTACCTTCTTATTGACGATGAAACACAGAAATTACATCCGAATTTAATACAAAAGGCACAATGCCGACTTAAGAACAAGTGGATTGACACTCTAACTTTCTATGATTTGAGCCTCTCCTGTGAGTCCAGTTTTAGATTCCGATGCTTCACTTCAGGTTTACTGTGTACCTTGGACCTTCTTATTGACGATTAAACACAGAAATTGAATCCGAATTTAATACAAAAGGCACAATGAGGACTTAAGTTCAAGAGGACTGTCACTCTAAGTTTCTATGATTTGATCCTCTCCTGTGGGTCCAGTTTAAATTCCGATGCTTCACTTCAGGTTTACTGTATCCCTTAAACCTTCTTATTGACGATGAAACACAGAAATTGCATCGGAATTAAATTCAAGAGGAACAATGCCGACTTAAGTACTAGAGGACTGACACTCTAACTTTAAATGATTTGAACCTCTCCTGTGAGTCCAGTTTTAGATTCCGATGCTTCACTTCAGGTTTACTGTTTCACTTGGACCTTCTTATTTACGGCGAAACACAGAAATAGCATCCGAAATTAATACAAAAGGCACAAAGCAGACTTAAGTACAAGAGGACTGACACTCTAACTCTCTATGATTTGAACCTCTCCTGTGAGTCCAGTTTTAGATTCCGATGCTTCAATTCAGGTTTACTGTATCCCTTGGACCTTCTTATTGAAGATGAAACACAGAAACTGAATCCGAATTTAATACAAAAAGCACAATGCCGACGTAAGTACAAGCGGAATGACACTCTTACTTTCTATGATTTGAACCTCTCCTGTGAGTCCAGTTTTAGTTTCCATTGCTTCACTTCAGGTTTACTGTATCCCTTGCACTTTCTTATTGACGATGAAGCACAGAAACAGCATTGGAATTAAATTCAAAAGGCACAATGCCGACTTAAGTACAAGAGGACTGACACTCTAACTTTCCGTGATTTGAACCTCTCCTGTGAGTCCAGTTTTAGATTCCGATGCTTCACTTCAGGTTTACTGTATCCCTTGGACATTCTTATTGGCGATGAAACACAGTAATTGCATCCGAATTTAATGCAAAAGGCACAATGCCGATTTACGTACAAGAGGACTGACACTCTAACTTTCTATGATTTGAACCTCTCCTGTGAGTCCAGTTTTAGATACCGATGCTGCACATCAGGTTTACTGTATACCTATACCTTCTTATTGACGATGAAACATAGAAATTGTTCGAATTAAATTCAAAAGGCACAATGCCAACTTCAGTACAAGAGGACTGACACTCTAACTTTCTATGATTTGAACTTCTCCTGTGAGTCCAGTTATAGATTCCGATGCTTCGCTTCAGGTTTACTGTATCCCTTGGACCTTCTTATTGACGATGAAACACAGAAATTGCACCCGAATTTAATACAAAAGGCACAATGCCGACTGTAGTACAAGCGGACTGACAATCTAACTTTCTATGGTTTGAACCTTTCCTGTGAGTCCAGTTTTAAGTTCCGATGCTTAACTTCAGGTTTACTGTATCCCTTGGACCTTCTTATTGACGATGAAACACAGAAATTGCATCGGAATTAAATTCAAAAGGCACAATGCCGACTTTAGTACAAGAGGTTGACACTCTAACTTTCTATGATTTGAACCTCTCCTGTGAGTCCAGTTTTAGATTCCGATGCTTCACTTCAGGTTTACTGTTTCACTTGGACATTCTTATTGACGGCGAAAACAGAAATTGAATCCGAAATTAATACAAAAGGCACAATGCCGACTTAAGTACAAGACGACTGACACTCAAACTTTCTATGAATTGAACCTTCCCTGTGAGTCCAGTTTTAGATTCCGATGCTTCACGTCAGGTTTACTGTATCCCTTGGACCCTCTTATTGACGATGAAACACAGAAATAGCTTCCGAATTTAATACAAAAGGCACAATGCCGACTTAAGTAAAAGACGACTGACACTCAAACTTTCTATGATTTGAACCTCTCCTGTGAGTCCAGTTTTAGATTCCGATGCTTCACTTCAGGTTTACTGTATCCCTTGGACCTTCTTATTGACGATGAAACACAGAAATTGCATCGGAATTAAATTCAAAAGGCACAATGCCGACTTCAGTAAAAGAGGACTGACACTCTAACTTTCTATGATTTGAACCTCTCCTGTGAGTCCAGTTTTAAATTCCGATGCTTCACTTCAGGTTTACTGTTTCACTTGGACCTTCTTATTGACGGCGAAACTCAGAAATTGCATCCGAAATTAATACAAAAGGCACAATGCCGACTTAAGTACAAGAGGACTGACACTCTAACTCTCTATGATTTGAACCTCTCCTGTGAGTCCATTTTTAGATTCCGATGCTTCACATCAGGTTTACTGTATACCTTGGACCTTCTAATTGCCGATGAAGCACAGAAATTGCATCGGAATTAAAATCAAAAGGCACAATGCCGACTTAAGTACAAGAGGACTGACACTCTAACTTTCTATGATTGGAACCTCTCCTGTAAGTCCAGTTTTAGATTCCGATGCTTCACTTCAAGTGTACTGTATAACTTGGCCCTCTCATTGACGGCGAAACACAGAAATTGCATCGGAATTAAATTCAAAAGGCACAATGCCGACTTAAGTTCAAGAGGACTGACACTCTAACTTTCAATGATTTGAAACTCTCCTGTGAGTCCTGTTTTGGATTCCGATGCTTCACTTCAGGTTTACTGTATCCCTTGTACCTTCTTATTGATGATGAAACACAGAAATTACATCCGAATTTAATACAAAAGGCACAATGCCGACTTAAGAACAAGAGGACTGTCACTCTAACTTTCTATGATTTGAACCTCTCCTGTGGGTCGAGTTTAAATTCCGATGCTTCACTTCAGGTTTACTGTCTCCCTTAAACCTTCTTATTGACGATGAAACACAGAAATTGCATCGGAATTAAATTCAAGAGGCACAATGCCGACTTAAGTACTAGAGGACTGACACTCTAACTTTAAATGATTTGAACCTCTCCTGTGAGTCCAGTTCTAGATTCCGATGCTTCACTTCAGGTTTACTGTTTCACTTGGACCTTCTTATTTACGGCGAAACACAGAAATAGCATCCGAAATTAATACAAAAGGCACAAAGCAGACTTAAGTACAAGAGGACTGACACTCTAACTTTCTATGATTTGAACCTCTCCTGTGAGTCCAGTTTTAGATTCCGATGCTTCACTTCAGATTTACTGTATCCCTTGGACCTTCTTATTGAAGATGAAACACAGAAACTGAATCCGAATTTAATACAAAAAGCACAATGCCGACGTAAGTACAAGCGGAATGACACTCTTACTTTCTATGATTTGAACCTCTCCTGTGAGTCCAGTTTTAGTTTCCATTGCTTCACTTCACGTTTACTGTATCCCTTGCACTTTCTTATTGACGATGAAGCACAGAAACAGCATTGGAATGAAATTCAAAAGGCACAATGCCGACTTAAGTACAAGAGGACTGGCACTCTAACTTTCCGTGATTTGAACCTCGCCTGTGAGTCCAGTTTTAGATTCCGATGCTTCACTTCAGCTTGACTGTATCCCTTGGACCTTCTTATTGACGATGATACACAGAAACTGCATCGGAATTTAATACAAAAGGCACAATGCCGACTGAAGTACAATAGGAGCGACACTCTAACTTTCTATGATTTGAACCTCTCCTGTGAGTCCAGTTTTAGATTCCGATGCTTCACTTCAGGTTTACTGTATCCCTTGGACATTCTTATTTGCGATGAAACACAGAAATTGCATCGGAATTTAATGCAAAAGGCACAATGCCGATTTAAGTACAAGAGGACTGACACTCTAACTTTCTATGATTTGAACCTCTCCTGTGAGTCCAGTTTTAGCTACCGATGCTTCACATCAGGTTTACTGTATACCTATACCTTCTTATTGACGATGAAACATAGAAATTGTTCGAATTAAATTCAAAAGGCACAATGCCAACTTCAGTACAAGAGGACTGACACTCTAACTTTCTATGATTTGAACCTCTCCTGTGAGTCCAGTTATAGATTCCGATGCTTCGCTTCAGGTTTACTGTATCCCTTGGACCTTCTTATTGACGATGAAACACAGAAATTGCACCCGAATTTAATACAAAAGGCACAATGCCGTCTGTAGTACAAGCGGACTGACAATCTAACTTTCTATGATTTGAACCTTTCCTGTGAGTCCAGTTTTAGGTTCCGATGCATCACTTCAGGTTTACTGTATCCCTTGGACCTTCTTATTGACGATGAAACACAGAAATTGCATCGGAATTAAATTCAAAAGGCACAATGCCGACTTTAGTACAAGAGGACTGACACTCTAACTTTCTATGATTTGAACCTCTCCTGTGAGTCCAGTTTTAGATTCCGATGCTTCACTTCAGGTTTACTGTTTCACTTGGACATTTTTATTGACGGCGAAAACAGAAATTGAATCCGAAATTAATACAAAAGGCACAATGCCGACTTAAGTACAAGACGACTGACACTCAAAATTTCTATGATTTGAACCTCTCCTGTGAGTCTAGTTTTAGATTCCGATGCTTCACTTCAGGTTTACTGTAACCCTTGGACCTTCTTATTGACGATGAAACACAGAAAATGCATCGGAATAAAATTCAAAAGGCACAATGCCGACTTAAGTACAAGAGGACTGACACTCTACTTTTCTATAATTTGAACCTCTCCTGTGAGTCCAGTTTTAGATTCCGATGCTCACTTCAGGTTTACTGTATCACTTGGACCTTCTTATTGACGGCGAAACACAGAAATTGCATCCCAAATTAATACAAAAGGCACAATGCCGACTTAAGTACAAGACGACTGACACTCAAACTTTCTATGATTTGAACCTCTCCTGTGAGTCCAGTTTTAGATTCCGATGCTTCACTTCAGGTTTACTGTATCCCTTGGACCTTCTTATTGAAGATGAAACACAGAAACTCAATCCGAATTTAATACAAAAAGCACAATGCCGATTTAAGTACAAGCGGAATGACACTCTTACTTTCTATGATTTGAACCTCTCCTGTGAGTCCAGTTTTAGTTTCCATTGCTTCACTTCAGGTTTACTGTATCCCTTGGACATTCTTATTGGCGATGAAACACAGAAATTGCATCCGAATTTAATGCAAAAGGCACAATGCCGATTTAAGTACAAGAGGACTGACACTCTAACTTTCTATGATTTGAACCTCTCCTGTGAGTCCAGTTTTAGATGCCGATGCTTCACATCAGGTTTACTGTATACCTATACCTTCTTATTGACGATGAAACATAGAAATTGTTCGAATTAAATTCAAAAGGCACAATGCCAACTTCAGTACAAGAGGACTGACACTCTAACTTACTATGATTTGAACTTCTCCTGTGAGTCCAGTTATAGATTCCGATGCTTCGCTTCAGGTCTACTGTATCCCTTGGACCTTCTTATTGACGATGAAACACAGAAATTGCACCCGAATTTAATACAAAAGGCACAATGCCGACTGTAGTACAAGCGGACTGACAATCTAACTTTCTATGATTTGAACCTTTCCTGTGAGTCCAGTTTTAAGTTCCGATGCTTAACTTCATGTTTACTGTATCCCTTGGACCTTCTTATTGACGATGAAACACAGAAATTGCATCGGAATTAAATTCAAAAGGCACAATGCCGACTTTAGTACAAGAGGTTGACACTCTAACTTTCTATGATTTGAACCTCTCCTGTGAGTCAAGTTTTAGATTCCGATGCTTCACGTCAGGTTTACTGTATCCCTTGGACCCTCTTATTGACGATGAAACACAGAAATTGCTTCCGAATTTAATACAAAAGGCACAATGCCGACTTAAGGAAAAGACGACTGACACTCAAACTTTCTATGATTTGAACCTCTCCTGTGAGTCCAGTTTTAGATTCCGATGCTTCACTTCAGGTTTACTGTTTCACTTGGACCTTCTTATTGACGGCGAAACTCAGAAATTGCATCCGAAATTAATACAAAAGGCACAATGCCGACTTAAGTACAAGAGGACTGACACTCTAACCTTCTATGATTTGGACCTCTCCTGTGAGTCCAGTTTTAGATTCCGATGCTTCACATCAGGTTTACTGTATACCTTGGACCTTCTAATTGCCGATGAAGCACAGAAATTGCATCGGAATTAAAATCAAAAGGCACAATGCCGACTTAAGTACAAGAGGACTGACACTCTAACTTTCTATGATTGGAACCTCTCCTGTAAGTCCAGTTTTAGATTCCGATGCTTCACTTCAAGTGTACTGTATAACTTGGCCCTCTCATTGACGGCGAAACACAGAAATTGGATCGGAATTAAATTCAAAAGGCACAATGCCGACTTAAGTTCAAGAGGACTGACACTCTAACTTTCAATGATTTGAACCTCTCCTGTGAGTCCTGTTTTGGATTCCGATGCTTCACTTCAGGTTTACTGTATCCCTTGTACCTTCTTATTGATGATGAAACACAGAAATTACATCCGAATTTAATACAAAAGGCACAATGCCGACTTAAGAACAAGAGGACTGACACTCTAACTTTCTATGATTTGAGCCTCTCCTGTGAGTCCAGTTTTAGATTCCGATGCTTCACTTCAGGTTTACTTTGTACCTTGGACCTTCTTATTGACGATTAAACACAGAAATTGAATCCGAATTTAATACAAAAGGCAGAATGCCGACTTAAGTGCAAGAGGACTGTCACTCTAACTTTCTATGATTTGAACCTCTCCTGTGGGTCCAGTTTAAATTCCGATGCTTCACTTCAGGTTTACTGTATCCCTTAAACCTTCTTATTGACGATGAAACACAGAAATTGCATCGTAATTAAATTCAAGAGGAACAATGCCGACTTAAGTACTAGAGGACTGACACTCTAACTTTAAATGATTTGAACCTCTCCTGTGAGTCCAGTTTTAGATTCCGATGCTTCACTTCAGGTTTACTGTTTCACTTGGACCTTCTTATTTACGGCGAAACACAGAAATAGCATCCGAATTTAATACAAAAGGCACAAAGCAGACTTAAGTACAAGAGGACTGACACTCTAACTTTCTATGATTTGAACCTCTCCTGTGAGTCCAGTTTTAGATTCCGATGCTTCACTTCAGATTTACTGTATCCCTTGGACCTTCTTATTGAAGATGAAACACAGAAACTGAATCCGAATTTAATACAAAAAGCACAATGCCGACGTAAGTACAAGCGGAATGACACTCTTACTTTCTATGATTTGAACCTCTCCTGTGAGTCCAGTTTTAGTTTCCATTGCTTCACTTCAGGTTTACTGTATCCCTTGCACTTTCTTATTGACGATGAAGCACAGAAACAGCATTGGAATGAAATTCAAAAGGCACAATGCCGACTTAAGTACAAGAGGACTGACACTCTAACTTTCCGTGATTTGAACCTCGCCTGTGAGTCCAGTTTTGGATTCCGATGCTTCACTTCAGGTTGACTGTATCCCTTGGACCTTCTTATTGACGATGATACACAGAAACTGCATCGGAATTTAATACAAAAAGCACAATGCCGACTGAAGTACAATAGGAGCGACACTCTAACTTTCTATGATTTGAACCTCTCCTGTGAGTCCAGTTTTATATTCCGATGCTTCACTTCAGGTTTACTGTATCCCTTGGACATTCTTATTGGCGATGAAACACAGAAATTGCATCCGAATTTAATGCAAAAGGCACAATGCCGATTTAAGTACAAGAGGACTGACACTCTAACTTTCTATGATTTGAACCTCTCCTGTGAGTCCAGTTTTAGATACCGATGCTTCACATCAGGTTTACTGTATACCTATACCTTCTTATTGACGATGAAACATAGAAATTGTTCGAATTAAATTCAAAAGGCACAATGCCAACTTCAGTACAAGAGGACTGACACTCTAACTTTCTATGATTTGAACCTCTCCTGTGAGTCCAGTTATAGATTCCGATGCTTCGCTCCAGGTTTACTGTATCCCTTGGACCTTCTTATTGACGATGAAACACAGAAATTGCACCCGAATTTAATACAAAAGGCACAATGCCGTCTGTAGTACAAGCGGACTGACAATCTAAATTTCTATGATTTGAACCTTTCCTGTGAGTCCAGTTTTAGGTTCCGATGCTTCACTTCAGGTTTACTGTATCCCTTGGACCTTCTTATTGACGATGAAACATAGAAATTGCCTCGGAATTAAATTCAAAAGGCACAATGCCGACTTTAGTACAAGAGGACTGACACTCTAACTTTCTATGATTTGAGCCTCTCCTGTGAGTCCAGTTTTAGATTCCGATGCTTCACTTCAGGTTTACTGTTTCACTTGGACATTCTTATTGACGGCGAAAACAGAAATTGAATCCGATATTAATACAAATGGCGCAATGCCGACTTAAGTACAAGACGACTGACACTCAAACTTTCTATGATTTGAACCTCTCCTGTGAGTCCAGTTTTAGATTCCGATGCTTCACTTCAGGCTTACTGTAACCCTTGGACCTTCTTATTGACGATGAAACACAGAAAATGCATCGGAATTAAATACAAAAGGCTCAACGCCGACATAAGTACAAGAGGACTGACACTCTACTTTTCTATAATTTGAACCTCTCCTGTGAGTCCAGTTTTAGATTCCGATGCTTCACTTCAGGTTTACTGTATCACTTGGACCTTCTTATTGACGGCGAAACTCAGAAATTGCATCCCAAATTAATACAAAAGGCACAATGCCGACCTAAGTACAAGAGGACTGACACTCTAACTTTCTATGATTTGAACCTCTCCTGTGAGTCCAGTTATAGATTCCGATGCTTCGCTTCAGGTTTACTGTATCCTTTGGACCTTCTTATTGACGATGAAACACAGAAATTGCACCCGAATTTAATACAAAAGGCACAATGCCGTCTGTAGTACAAGCGGACTGACAATCTAACTTTCTATGATTTGAACTTTTCCTGTGAGTCCAGTTTTAGATTCCGATGCTTCACTTCAGGTTTACTGTATCCCTTGGACCTTCTTATTGACGATGAAACACAGAAATTGCCTCGGAATTAAATTCAAAAGGCACAATGCCGACTTTAGTACAAGAGGACTGACACTCTAACTTTCTATGATTTGAGCCTCTCCTGTGAGTCCAGTTTTAGATTCCGATGCTTCACTTCAGGTTTACTGTTTCACTTGGACATTCTTATTGACGGCGAAAACAGAAATTGAATCCGAAATTAATACAAAGGGCACAATGCCGACTTAAGTACAAGACGACTGACACTCAAACTTTCTATGATTTGAACCTCTCCTGTGAGTCCAGTTTTAGATTCCGATGCTTCACTTCAGGTTTACTGTAACCCTTGGACCTTCTTATTGACGATGAAACACAGAAAATGCATCGGAATTAAATACAAAAGGCACAACGCCGACATAAGTACAAGAGGACTGACACTCTACTTTTCTATAATTTGAACCTCTCCTGTGAGTCCAGTTTTAGATTCCGATGCTTCACTTCAGGTTTACTGTATCACTTGGACCTTCTTATTGACGGCGAAACTCAGAAATTGCATCCCAAATTAATACAAAAGGCACAATGCCGACCTCAGTACAAGAGGACTGACACTCTAACTTTCTATGATTTGAACCTCTCCTGTGAGTCCTGTTTTAGATTCCGATGCTTCACTTCAGGTTTACTGTTTCACTTGGACCTTCTTGTTGACGGCGAAACACAGAAATTGCATGCGAAATTAATACAAAAGGCAGAATGCCGACCTAAGTACAAGAGGACTGACACTCTAACTTTCTATGATTTGAACCTCTCCTGTGAGTACAGTTTTAGATTCCGATGCTTCACATCAGGTTTACTCTATACCTTGGACTTTCTTATTGCCGATGAAGCACAGAAATTGCATCGGATTTAAAATCAAAAGGCACAATGCCGACTTAAGTACAAGAGGACTGTCACTCTAAATTTCTATGATTGGAACCTCACCTGTAAGTCCAGTTTTAGATTCCGATGCTTCACTTCAGGTTTACTGTATCCCTTGGACCTTCTTATTGACGATGAAACACAGAAATTGCATCCGAATTTAATACAAAAGGCACAATGCCGACTTAAGTACAAGAGGACTGACACTCTAACTTTCTATGATTTGAACCTCTCCTGTGAGTCCAGTTTTAGATTCCGATGCTTCACTTCAGGTTTACTGTATCCCTTGGACCTTCTTATTGACAATGAAACACAGAAATTGCATCGGAATTTAATTCAAAAGGCACAATGCCGACTTAAGTACTACAGGACTGACACTCTAACATTCTACGATTTGAACCACTCCTGTGAGTCCAGTTTTAGATTCCGATGCTTCACTTAAGGTTTACTGTATCCCTTGGCCCTTCTTATTGACGATGAAACACAGAAATTGCATCGGAATTTAATTCAAAAGGCACAATGCCGACTTAAGTACAAGAGGACTGACACTCTAACTTTCTATGAATTGAACCTCTCCTATGTGTCCAGGGTTGGTTTCCGAAGCTTCACTTCAGGTTTAATGTATACCTTGGATCTTCTTATTGACGATGAAACACAGAAATAGCATCGAATTAAATTCAAAAGGCACAATGCCGACTTAAGTACAAGAGGAATGACACTCTAACTTTCTATGATTTGAACCTCTGCTGTGAGTCCAGTTTTAGATTCCGATGCTTCGCTTCAGGTTTACTGTATCCCGTGGACCTTCTTATTCTCGATGAAACACAGAAATTGCATCCGAATTTAATACAAAAGGCACAATGTCGACTTATGTACAAGATGACTGACACTCTAACTTTCTATGATTTGAACCTCTCCTGTGAGTCCAGTTTTAGATTCCGATGCTTCACTCAGGTTTACTGTATCCCTTGGACCTTCTTATTGACCATGAAACACAGTAATTGCATCCGAACTTAATTCAAAATCACAGTGTCGACTTAAGTACAAGAGCACTGACACTCTAACTTTCTATGATCTGAACCTCTCCTGTGAGTCCAGTTTTAGATTCCAATGCTTCACTTCAGGTTTACTGTATCCCTTGGACCTTCTTATTGACGATGAAACACTGAAATTGCATCCGAATTTAATAAAAAATTCCGTCTTAAGTACAAGAGGACTGACACTCTAACTTTCTATGATTTGTACCTCTCCTGTGAGTCCAGTTATAGATTCCGATGCTTCGCTTCAGGTATACTGTATCCCTTGGAACTTCTTATTGACGATGTAACACAGAAATTGCACCCGAATTTAATACAAAAGGCACAATGCCGACTGTAGTACAAGCGGACTGACAATCTAACTTTCTATGATTTGAACCTTTCCTGTGAGTCCAGTTTTAGATTCCGATGCTTCACTTCAGGTTTACTGTATCCCTTGGACCTTCTTATTGACGATGAAACACAGAAATTGCATCGGAATTAAATTCAAAAGCACAATGCCGACTTTAGTACAAGAGGACTGACACTCTAACTTTCTATGATTTGAACCTCTCCTGTGAGTCCAGTTTTAGATTCCGATGCCTCACTTCAGTTTTACTGTTTCACTTGGACATTCTTATTGACGACGAAAACAGAAATTGAATCCGAAATTAATACAAAAGGCACAATGCCGACTTAAGTACAAGACGACTGACACTCAAACTTTCTATGATTTGAACCTCTCCCGTGAGTCCAGTTTTAGATTCCGATGCTTCACTTCAGGTTTACTGTAACCCTTGGACCTTCTTATTGACGATGAAACACAGAAAATGCATCGGAATTAAATTCAAAAGGCACAATGCCGACTTAGGTACAAGAGGACTGACACTCTACTTTTCTATAATTTGAACCTCTCCTGTGAGTCCAGTTTTAGATTCCGATGCTTCACTTCAGGTTTACTGTATCACTTGGACCTTCTTATTGATGGCGAAACACAGAAATTGCATCCCAAATTAATACAAAAGGCACAATGCCGACTTAAGTACAAGACGACTGACACTCTAACTTTCTATGATTTGAACCTCTCCTGTGAGTACAGTTTTAGATTCTGATGCTTCACATCAGGTTTACTTTATACCTTGGACTTTCTTATTGCCAAAGAAGCACAGAAATTGCATCGGATTTAAAATCATAAAGCACAATGCCGACTTAAGTACAAGAGGACTGACACTCTAACTATCTATGATTGGAACCTCTCCTGTGAGTCCAGTTTTAGATTCCGTAGCTTCACTTCAGGTTTACTGTATCCCTTGGACCTTCTTATTGACGATGAAACACAGGATTTGCATCCGAATTTAATACAAAAGGCACAATGCCGAATTAAGTACAAGAGGACTGACACTCTAACTTTCTATGATTTGAACCTCTCCTGTGAGTCCAGTTTTAGATTCCGTAGCTTCACTTCAGGTTTACTGTAACCCTTGGACCTTCTTATTGACGATGAAACACAGAAAATGCATCGGAATTAAAATCAAAAGGCACAATGCCGACTTAGGTACAAGAGGACTGACACTCTACTTTTCTATAATTTGAACCTCTCCTGTGAGTCCAGTTTTAGATTCCGATGCTTCACTTCAGGTTTACTGTATCCCTTGGGCCTTCTTATTGACGATGAAACACAGAATTTGCATCCGAATTTAATACAAAAGGCACAATGCCGACTTAAGTACAAGAGGACTGACACTCTAACTTTCTATGATTTGAACCTCTCCTGTGAGTCCAGTTTTAGATTCCGTAGCTTCACTTCAGGTTTACTGTATGCCTTGGACCTTCTTATTGACGATGAAACACAGAACTTGCATCGGAATTTAATTCAAAAGGCACAATGCCGACTTAAGTACTAGAGGACTGACACTCTAACTTTCTACGATTTGAACCTCTCCTGTGAGTCCAGTTTCAGATTCCGATGCTTCACTTCAGGTTTACTGTATCCCTTTGACCTTCTTATTGACGATGAAACACAGAAATTGCATCGGAATTAAATTGAAAAGGCACAATGCCGACTTAAGTACAAGACGACTGACACTCTAACTTTCTATGATTTGATCCTCTCCTGTGAGTCCAGTTTTAGATTCCGATGCTTGACTTCAGGTTTTCTGTTTCACTTGGACATTCTTATTGACGGCGAAATAGAGAAATTGCATCCAAAATTAATACAAAAGGCACAATGCCGACTTAAGTACAAGAGGACTGACACTCTAACTTTCTATGAATAGAACCTCTTCTATGAGTCCAGGGTTGGTTTCCGATGCTTCACTTCAGGTTTACTGTATCCCTTGGACCTTCTTAATGACGATGAAATACAGATACTGGATCGGAATTAAATTCTAAAGGCACAATGCCGACTTAAGAACAAGACGACTGACACTCTAACTTTCTATGATTTGAATCTCTCCTGTGAGTCCTGTTTTAGATTCCGATCTTCACTTCAGGTTTACTGTATCCCTTGACCTTCTTATTGTCGATGAAACACAGAAATTACATCCGAATTTAATACAAAAGGCACAATGCCGACTTAAGAACAAGAGGACTGACACTCTAACTTTCTATGATTTGAACCTCTCCTGTGAGTCCAGTTTTAGATTCCGATGCTTCACTCAGGTTTATTGTATCCCTTGGACCTTCTTATTGACGATGAAACACAGTAATTGCATCCGAACTTAATTCAAAATCACAATGTCGACTTAAGTACAAGAGCACTGACACTCCTAACTTTCTATGATCTGAACCTCTCCTGTGAGTCCAGTTTTAGATTCCAATGCTTCACTTCAGGTTTACTGTATCCCTTGGAACTTCTTATTGACGATGAAGCACAGAAATTGCACCCATATTTAATACAAAAGGCACAATGCCGACTGTAGTACAAGCGGACTGACAATCTAACTTTCTATGATTTGAACCTTTCCTGTGAGTCCAGTTTGTATTCCGATGCTTCACTTCAGGTTTACTGTATCCCTTGTACCTTCTTATTGACGATGAAACACAGAAATTGCACCGGAATTAAATTCAAAAGCACAATGCCGACTTTAGTACAAGGGGACTGACACTCTAACTTTCTATGATTTGAACCTCTCCTGTGAGTCCAGTTTTAGATTCCGATGCTTCACTTCAGGTTTACTGTTTCACTTGGACATTCTTATTGACGACGAAAACAGAAATTGAATCCGAAATTAATACAAAAGGCACAATGCCGACTTAAGTACAAGACGACTGACACTCAAACTTTCTATGATTTGAACCTCACCTGTGAGTCCAGTTATAGATTCCAATGCTTCACTTCAGGTTTACTGTAACCCTTGGACCTTCTTATTGACGATGAAACACAGAAAATGCATCGGAATTAAATTCAAAAGGCACAATGCCGACATAAGTACAAGAGGCCTGACACTCTACTTTTCTATAATTTGAACCTCTCCTGTGAGTCCAGTTTTAGATTCCGATGCTTCACTTCAGGTTTACTGTATCACTTAGACCTTCTTATTGACGGCGAAACACAGAAATTGCATCCCAAATTAATACAAAAGGCACAATGCTGACCTAAGTACAAGAGGACTGACACTCTAACTTTCTATGATTTGAACCTCTCCTGTGAGTCCTGTTTTAGATTCCGATGCTTCACTTCAGGTTTACTGATTCACTTGGACCTTCTTATTGACGGCGAAACACAGAAATTGCATCCGAAATTAATACAAAAGGCGGTATGCCGACCTAAGTACAAGAGGACTGACACTCTAACTTTCTATGATTTGAACCTCTCCTGTGAGTACAGTTTTAGATTCCGATGCTTCACATCAGGTTTACTGTATACCTTGGACTTTCTTATTGCCAAAGAAGCACAGAAATTGCATCGGATTTAAAATCAAAAGGCACAATGCCGACTTAAGTACAAGACGACTGACACTCTAACTTTCTATGATTGGAACCTCTCCTGTGAGTCCAGTTTTAGATTCCGATGCTTCACTTCAGGTTTACTGTTTCACTTGGACATTCTTATTGACGGCGAAATACAGAAATAGCATCCGAAATTAATACAAAAGGCACAATGCCGACTTAAGTACAAGACGACTGACACTCAAACTTTCTATGATTTGAACCTCTCCTGTGAGTCCAGTTTTAGATTCCGATGCTTCATTTCAGGTTTACTGTAACCCTTGGACCTTCTTATTGGCGATGAAACACAGAAAATGCATCGGAATTTAATTCAAAAGGCACAATGCCGACTTAGGTACAAGAGGACTGACACTCTACTTTTCTATAATTTGAACCTCTCCTGTGAGTCCAGTTTTAGATTCCGATGCTTCACTTCAGGTTTACTGTATCACTTGGACCTTCTTATTGACGGCGAAACACAGAAATTGCATCCCAAATTAATACAAAAGCACAATGCCGACTCAAGTACAAGACGACTGACACTCTAACTTTCTATGATTTGAACCTCTCCTGTGAGTACAGTTTTAGATTCTGATGCTTCACATCAGGTTTACTTTATACCTTGGACTTTCTTATTGCCAAAGAAGCACAGAAATTGCATCGGATTTAAAATCAAAAGGCACAATGCCGACTTAAGTACAAGAGGACTGACACTCTAACTTTCTATGATTGGAACCTCACCTGAAAGTCCAGTTTTAGATTCCGATGCTTCACTTCAGGTTTACTGTATCCCTTGGACCTTCTTATTGACGATGAAACACAGAATTTGCATCCGAATTTAATACAAAAGGCACAATGCCGACTTACGTACAAGAGGACTGACACTCTAACTTTCTATGATTTGAACCTCTCCTGGGAGTCCAGTTTCAGATTCCGATGCTTCACTTAAGGTTTACTGTATCCCTTTGACCTTCTTATTGACGATGAAACACAGAAATTGCATCGGAATTAAATTGAAAAGGCACAATGTCGACTTAAGTGCAAGAGCACTGACACTCTAACTTTCTATGATCTGAACCTCTCCTGTGAGTCCAGTTTTAGATTCCAATGCTTCACTTCAGGTTTACTCTATCCCTTGGAACTTCTTATTGACGATGAAACACAGAAATTGCACCCGAATTTAATACAAAAGGCACAATGCCGACTGTAGTACAAGCGGACTGACAATCTAACTTTCTATGATTTGAACCTTTCCTGTGAGTCCAGTTTATATTCCGATGCTTCACTTCAGGTTTACTGTATCCCTTGGACCTTCTTATTGACGATGAAACACAGAAATTGCATCGGAATTAAATTCAAAATCACAATGCCGACTTTAGTACAAGGGGACTGACACTCTAACTTTCTATGATTTGAACCTCTCCTGTGAGTCCAGTTTTAGATTCCGATGCTTCACTTCAGGTTTGCTGTTTCACTTGGACATTCTTATTGACGACGAAAACAGAAATTGAATCCGAAATTAATACAAAAGGCACAATGCCGACTTAAGTACTAGACGACTGACACTCAAACTTTCTATGATTTGAACCTCTCCTGTGAGTCCAGTTTTAGAATCCGATGCCTCACTTCAGGTTTACTGTAACCCTTGGACCTTCTTATTGACGATGAAACACAGAAAATGCATCGGAATTAAATTCAAAAGCCACAATGCCGACTTAAGTACAAGAGGACTGACACTCTACTTTTCTATAATTTGAACCTCTCCTGTGAGTCCAGTTTTAGATTCCGATGCTTCACTTCAGGTTTACTGTATCACTTGGACCTTCTTATTGACGGCGAAAAACAGAAATTGCATCCCAAATTAATACAAAAGGCACAATGCTGACCTAAGTACAAGAGGACTGACACTCTAACTTTCTATGATTTGAACCTCTCCTGTGAGTCCTGTTTTAGAATCCGATGCTTCATTTCAGGTTTACTGTTTCACTTGGACCTTCTTAATGACGGCGAAACACAGAAATTGCATCCGAAATTAATACAAAAGGCAGTATGCCGACCTAAGTACAAGAGGACTGACACTCTCACTTTCTATGATTTGAACCTCTCCTGTGAGTACACTTTTAGATTCCGATGCTTCACATCAGGTTTACTGTATACCTTGGACCTTCTTATTGCCAGAGAAGCACAGAAATTGCATCGGATCTAAAATCAAAAGGCACAATGCCGACTTAAGTACAAGACGACTGACACTCTAACTTTCTGTGATTTGAACCTCTGCTGTGAGTCCAGTTTTGGATTCTGATGCTTCACTTCAGGTTTACTGTTTCACTTGGACATTCTTATTGACGGCGAAATACAGAAATTGCATCTGAAACTAATACAAAAGGCACAATGCCGACTTAAGTACAAAAGGGACTGACACTCTAACTTTCTATGTATTGAACCTCTCCTTTGAGTCCAGTTTTAGATTCCGATGCTTCACTTCAGGTTTACTGTATATCTTGGACCTTCTTATTGACGATGAAATACAGATATTGCATCGGAATTAAATTCTAAAGGCACAATGCCGACTTAAGAACAAGACGACTGACACTCTAACTTTCTATGATTTGAATCTCTCCTGTGAGTCCTGTTTTAGATTCCGATGCTTCACTTCAGGTTTACTGTATCCCTTGATCCTTCTTATTGACGATGAAACACAGAAATTACATCCGAATTTAATACAAAAGGCACAATGCCGACTTAAGAACAAGAGGACTGACACTCTAACTTTCTATGATTTGAGCCACTCCTGTGAGTCCAGTTTTAGATTCCGATGCTTCACTTCAGGTTTACTGTATACCTTGGATCTTCTTATTGACGATGAAACACAGAAATAGCGTCGAATTAAACTCAAAAGACACAATGCCGACTTAAGTACAAGAGGAATGACACACTAACTTTCTATGATTTGAACCTCTGCCGTGAGTCCAGTTTTAGATTCCGATGCTTCGCTTCAGGTTTACTGTATCCCTTGGACCTTCTTATTCACGATGAAACACAGAAATTGCATCCGAATTTAATACAGAAGGCAGAATGTCGACTTATGTACAAGATGACTGACACTCTAACTTTCTATGATTTGAACCTCTCCTGTGAGTCCAGTTTTAGATTCCGATGCTTCACTCAGGTTTATTGTATCCCTTGGACCTTCTTATTGACGATGAAACACAGTAATTGCATCCGAAATTAATTCAAAATCACAATGTCGACTTAAGTACAAGAGCACTGACACTCTAACTTTCTATGATCTGAACCTCTCCTGTGAGTCCAGTTTTAGATTCCAATGCTTCACTTCAGGTTCACTGTATCCCTTGGACCTTCTTATTGACGATGAAACACAGAAATTGCATCGGAATTAAATTCAAAAGGCTCAATGCCGACTTTAGTACAAGAGGACTGACACTATAACTTTCGATGATTTGAACCTCTCCTGTGAGTCCAGTTTTAGATTCCGATGCTTCACTTCAGGTTTACTGTAACCCTTGGACCTTCTTATTGGCGATGAAACACAGAAATTGCATCGGAATTAAATTCAAAAGGCACAATGCCGACTTAAGTACAAGAGGACTGACAATCTAACTTTCTATGATTTGAACCTCTCCTGTGAGTCCAGTTTTAGATTCCGATGCTTCACTTCAGGTTTACTGTACCACTTGGTCCTTCTTATTGACGGCGAAACACAGAAATTGCATCCCAAATTAATACCAAAGGCTCAATGCCGACCTAAGTACAAGAGGACTGACACTCTAACTTTCTATGGTTTGAACCTCTCCTGTGAGTCCTGTTTTACATTCCGATGCTTCACTTCAGGTTTACTGTTTCACTTGGACCTTCTTATTGACGGCGAAACACAGAAATTGCATCCGAAATTAATACAAAAGGCAGAATGCCGACCTAAGTACAAGAGGACTGACACTCTAACTTTCTGTGATTTGAACCTCTCCTGTGAGTACAGTTTTAGATTCCGATGCTTGACATCAGGTTTACTGTATGCCTTGGACTTTCTTATTGCCGATGAAGCACAGAAATTGCATCGGATTTAAAATCAAAAGGCACAATGCCGACTTAAGTACAAGAGGACTGACACTCTAACTTTCTATGATTGGAACCTCACCTGTAAGTCCAGTTTTAGATTCCGATGCTTCACTTCGGTTTACTGTATCCCTTGGACCTTCTTATTGACGATGAAACACAGAAATTGCATCGGAATTTAATTCAAAAGGCACAATGCCGACTTAAGTACTAGAGGATTGACACTCTAACTTTCTACGATTTGAACCTCTCCTCTGTGTCCAGTTTTAGATTCCGATGTTTCACATAAGGTTTACTGTATCCCTTTGACCTTCTTATTGACGATGAAACACAGAAATTGCATCGGAATTAAATTGAAAATGCACAATGCCGACTTAAGTACAAGACGACTGACACTCTAACTTTCTATGATTTGAACCTCTCCTGTGAGTCCAGTTTTAGATTCCGACGCTTCACTTCAGGTTTACTGTTTCACTTGGACATTCTTATTGACGGCGAAATACAGAAATTGCATCCAAAATTAATACAAAAGGCACAATGCCGACTTAAGTACAAGAGGACTGACACTCTAACTTTCTATGAATTGAACCTCTTCTATGAGTCCAGTTTTAGATTCCGATGCTTCACTTCAGGTTTACTGTATCCCTTGGACCTTCTTATTGACGATGAAACACAGTAATTTCATCCGAACTTAATTCAAAATCACAATGTCGACTTAAGTACAAGAGCACTGACACTCTAAATTTCTATTATCTGAACCTCTCCTGTGAGTCCAGTTTTAGACTCCAATGCTTCACTTAAGGTTTACTGTATACCTTGGACCTTCTTATTGACGATGAAACACTGAAATTGCATCCGAATTTAATACAAAACGCACAATGCCGTCTTAAGTACAAGAGGACTGACACTCTAACTTTCTATGTTTTGAACCTCTCCTGTGAGTCCAGTTTTAGATTCCGATGCTTCACTTCAGGTTTACTGTATCCCTTGGACCTTCTTATTGACGATGAAACACAGAAATTGCATCGGATTTAAATTCCAAAGGCACAATGCCGACTTAAGTAGTAGAGGACTGACACTCTAACTTTCTATGATTTGAACCTCTCCTGTGAGTCCAGTTTTAGATTCCGATGCTTCACTTCAGGTTTACTGTCTCACTTGGACCTTCTTATTGACGGCGAAACACAGAAATAGCATCCGAAATTAATACAAAAGGCACAATGCCGACTTAAGTACAAGAGGACTGACACTCTAACTTTCTATGATTTGAACCTCTCCTGTGAGTCCAGTTTTAGATTCCGATGCTTCACTTCAGGTTTACTGTATCCCTTGGACCTTCTTATTGACGATGAAACACGGAAATTGCATCGGAATTTAATTCAAATGGCACAATGCCGACTTAAGTACTAGAGGACTGACACTCTTACTTTCTATGATTTGAACCTCTCCTGTGAGTCCAGTTTTAGATTCCGATGCGTCACTTTAGGTTTACTGTATCCCTCGGACCTTCTTATTGACGATGAAACACAGAAATTGCATCGGAATTAAATTCAAAAGGCACAATGCCGACTTTAGTACAAGAGGACTGACACTCTAACTTTCTATGATTTGAACCTCCCCTGTGACTCCAGTTTTGGATTCCGATGCTTCACCTCTGGTTTACTGTTTCACTTGGAAATTCTTATTGACGGCGAAAACAGAATTTGCATCCGAAATTAATACAAAAGGCACAATGCCGACTTAAGTACAAGAGGACTGACACTCTAACTTTCTATGATTTGAAACTCTCCTTTGAGTCCAGTTTTAGATTCCGATGCTTCACTTCAGGTTTACTGTATCCCTTGGACCATCTTATTGACGATGAAACACAGAAATTGCATCCGAATTTAATACAAAAGGCACAATGCCGACTTAAGTACAAGACGACTGACACTCTAACTTTCTATGATTTGAACCTCTCCTGTGAGTCCAGTTTTAGATTCCGATGCTTCACTTCAGGTTTACTGTAACCCTTGGACCTTCTTATTGACGATGAAACACAGAAATTGCATCGGAATTGAATGCAAAAGGCACAATGCCGCCTTAAGTACAAGAGGACTGACAATCTAACTTTCTATGATTTGAACCTCTCCTGTGAGTCCTGTTTTAGATTCCGATGCTTCACTTCAGGTTTACTGTATCACTTGGTCCTTCTTATTGACGGCGAAACACGGAAATTTCATCCCAAATTAATACAAAAGGCACAATGCCGACCTAAGTACAAGAGGACTGACACTCTAACTTTCTATGTTTTGAACCTCTCCTGTGAGTCCAGTTTTAGATTCCGATGCTTCACTTCAGGTTTACTGTATCCCTTGGACCTTCTTATTGACGATGAAACACAGAAATTGCATCGGAATTTAATTCAAAAGTCACAATGCCGACTTAAGTACTAGAGGACTGACACTCTTACTTTCTATGATTTGAACCTCTCCTTTGAGTCCAGTATTAGATACCGATGCTTCACTTTAGATTTTCTGTATCCCTTGGCCCTTCTTATTGACAATGAACCACAGAAATTGCATGCGAATTTAATACAAAAGGCACAATGCCGACTTAAGTACAAGATGACTGACACTCTAACTTTCTATGATTTGAACCTCTCCTGTGAGTCCAGTTTGAGATTCCGATGCTTCACTTCAGGTTTACTGTATCCCTTGAACCTTCTTATTGATGATGAAACACAGAAATTACATCCGAATTTAATACAAAAGGCACAATGCCGACTTAAGAACAAGAGGATTGACACACTAGCTTTCTATGATTTGAGCCTCTCCTGTGAGTGCTGTTTTAGATTCCGATGTTTCACTTCAGGTTCACTGTACACCTTGGACCTTCTTATTGTCGATGAAACACAGAAATTGCATCGAATTAAATTCAAAAGGCACAATGCCGACTTAAGTACAAGAGGAATGACACTTGAACTTTCTATGATTTGAACCTCTCCTGTGAGTCCAGTTTTAGATTCCGATGCTTCGCTTCAGGTTTACTGTATCCCTTAGACCTTCTTATTGACGATGAAGCACAGAAATTGCATCCGAATTTAATACAAAAGGCACAATGCCGACTTAAGTACAAGAGGACTGACACTCTAACTTTCTATGATTTGAACCTCTCCTGTGAGTCCTGTTTTAGATTCCGATGCTTCACTCAGGTTTACTGTATCCCTTGGACCTTCTTATTGACGATGAAGCACAGTAATTGCATCCGAACTTAATTCAAAATCACAATGTCGACTTAAGTACAAGAGGACTAACACTCTAAGTTTCTATGATTTGAACCTCTCCTTTGAGTCCAGTTTTAGATTCCGATGCTTATCTTCAAGTTAACTGTATCCCTTGGACCTTCTTATTGACGATGAAACACAGAAATTGCATCCGAAATTAATACAAAAGGCACAATGCCGACTTAAGTACAAGACGACTGAGACTCTAACTTTCTATGATTTGAACCTCTCCTGTGAGGCCAGTTTTAGATTCCGATGCTTCACTTCAGGTTTACTGTATCCCTTGGACCATCTTATTGACGATGAAACACAGAAATTGCATCCGAATTTAATACAAAAGGCACAATGCCGACTTAAGTACAAGAGGACTGACACTCTAACTTTCTATGATTTGAACCTTTCCTGTGAGTCCAGTATTATATTCCGATGCTTCACTTCAGGTATACTGTATCCCTTGGACCTTCTTATTGACGATGAAACACAGAAATTGCATCGGAATTAAATTCAAAAGCACAATGCCGACTTTAGTACAAGGCGACTGACACTCTAACTTTCTATGATTTGAAACTCTCCTGCGAGTCCAGTTTTAGATTCCGATGCTTCACTTCAGGTTTACTGTTTCACTTGGACCTTCTTATTGACGGCGAAACACAGAAATTGCATCCGAAATTAATACAAAAGGCAGTATGCCGACCTAAGTACAAGAGGACTGACACTCTAACTTTCTATGATTTGAACCTCTCCAGTGAGTACAGTTTTAGATTCCGATGCTTCACATCAGGTTAACTGTATACCTTGGACTTTCTTATTGCCAAAGAAGCACAGAAATTGCATCGGATGTAAAATCAAAAGGCACAATGCCGACTTAAGTACAAGAGGACTGACAATCTAACTTTCTATGATTTGAACCTCTCCTGGGAGTCCAGTTTTAGATTCCGATGCTTCGCTTCAGGTTTACTGTAACCCTTGAACCTTCTTATTGACGATGAAACACAGAAATTGCATCGGAATTAAATTCAAAAGGCACAATGCCGACTTAAGTACAAGAGGACTGACAATCTAACTATCTATGATTTGAACCTCTCCTGTGAGTCCAGTTTCAGATTCCGATGCTTCACTTCAGGTTTACTGTATCACTTGGTCCTTCTTATTGACGGCGAAACACAGAAATTGCATCCCAAATTAATACAAAAGGCACAATGCCGACCTAAGTACAAGAGGACTGACACTCTAACTTTCTATGATTTGAACTTCTCCTGTGAGTCCTGTTTTAGATTCCGATGCTTCACTGCAGGTTTACTGTATCCCTTGAACCTTCTTATTGATGATGAAACACAGAAATTACATCCGAATTTAATACAAAAGGCACAATGCCGACTTAAGAACAAGAGGACTGACACACTAGCTTTCTATGATTTGAGCCTCTCCTGTGAGTGCAGTTTTAGATTCCAATGTTTCACTTCAGGTTCACTGTACACCTTGGACTTTCTTATTGTCGATTAAACACAGAAATTGCATCGAATTAAATTCAAAAGGCACAATGCCGACTTAAGTACAAGAGGAATGACACTCTAACTTTCTATGATTTGAAACTCTCCTGTGAGTCCAGTTTTAGATTCCGATGCTTCGCTTCAGGTTTACTGTATCCCTTAGACCTTCTTATTGACGATGAAACACAGAAATTGCATCCGAATTTAATACAAAAGGCACAATGACGACTTAAGTACAAGAGGACTGACACTCTAACTTTCTATGATTTGAACCTCTCCTGTGAGGCCAGTTTTAGACTCCGATGCTTCACTTCAGGTTTACTGTGTACCTTCGACCTTCTTATTGACGATGAAACACAGAAATTGCATCGAATTAAATTCAAAAGCACAATGCTGACTTAAGTAAAAGAGGAATGACACTCTAACTTTCTAAGATTTGAACCTCTCCTGTGAATCCAGTTTTAGATTCCGATGCTTCACTTCAGGTTTACTGTAACCCTTGGACCTTCTTATTGACGATGAAACACAGAAAATGCATCGGAATTAAATTCAAAAGGCACAACGCCGACTGAAGTACTAGAGGACTGACACTCTACTTTTCTATAATTTGAACCTCTCCTGTGAGTCCAGTTTTAGATTCCGATGTTTCACTTCAGGTTTACTGTATCACTTGGACCTTCTTATTGACGGCGAAACACAGAAATTGCATCCCAAATTAATACAAAAGGCACAATGCCGACCTAAGTACAAGAGGACTGACACTCTAACTTTCTATGGTTTGAACCTCTCCTGTGAGTCCTGTTTTAGATTCCGATGCTTCACTTCAGGTTTACTGTTTCACTTGGACCTTCTTATTGACGGCGAAACACAGGAATTGCATCCGAAATTAATACAAAACGCAGAATGCCGACCTAAGTACAAGAGTACTGACACTCTAACTTTCTATGATTTGAACCTCTCCTGTGAGTACACTTTTAGATTCCGATGCTTCACATCAGGTTTACTGTATGCCTTGGACTTTCTTATTGCCGATGAAGCACAGAAATTGCATCGGATATAAAATCAAAAGGCACAATGCCGACTTAAGTACAAGAGGACTGACACTCTAACTTTCTATGAATTGAACCTCTCCTGTGAGTCCTGTTTTAGATTCCGATGCTTCACTCAGGTTTACTGTATGCTTTGGACTTTCTTATTGCCGATGAAGCACAGAAATTGCATCGGATATAAAATCAAAAGGCACAATGCCGACTTAAGTACAAGAGGACTGACACTCTAACTTTCTATGATTGGAACCTCACCTGTAAGTCCAGTTTTAGATTCCGATGCTTCACTTCGGTTTACTGTATCCCTTGGACCTTCTTATTGACGCCGGCCGAAGTGGCTGTGCGGTTAAAGGCGCTGCAGTCAGGAACCGCAAGACCGCTACGGTCGCAGGTTCGAATCCTGCCTCGGGCATGGATGTTTGTGATGTCCTTAGGTTAGTTAGGTTTAACTAGTTCTAAGTTCTAGGGGACTAATGACCTCAGCAGTTGAGTCCCATAGTGCTCAGAGCCATTTGAACCTTCTTATTGACGATGAAACACAGAAATTGCATCCGAATTTAATACAAAAGGAACAATGCCGACTTAAGTACAAGAGGACTGACACTCTAATTTTCTATGATTTGAACCTCTCCTGTGAGTTCAGTTTTAGATTCCGATGCTTCACTTCAGGTTTACTGTATCCCTTGGACCTTCTTATTGACGATGAAACACAGAAATTGCCCCGGATTTTAATTCAAAAGGCACAATGCCGACTTAAGTACTAGAGGATTGACACTCTAACTTTCTACGATTTGAACCTCTCCTGTGAGTCCAGTTTTAGATTCCGATGCTTCACATAAGGTTTTTCTGTATCCCTTTGACCTTCTTATTGACCATGAAACACAGAAATTGCATCGGAATTAAATTGAAAAGGCACAATGCCGACTTAAGTACAACACGACTGACACTCTAACTTTCTATGATTTGAACCTCTCCTGTGAGTCCAGTTTTTGATTCCGACGCTTCACTTCAGGTTTACTGTATCCCTTGGACCTTCTTATTGACGATGAAACACAGATATTGCATCGGAATTAAATTCAAAAGGCACAATGCCGACTTAAGAACAAGACGACTGACACTCTAACTTTCTATGATTTGAACCTCTGCTGTGATTCCAGTTTTAGATTCCGATGCTTCGCTTCAGGTTTACTGTATCCCTTGGACCTTCTTATTCACGATGAAACACAGAAATTGCATCCGAATTTAATACAAAAGGCACAATGTCGACTTATGTACAAGATGACTGACACTCTAACTTTCTATGATTTGAACCTCCCCTGTGAGTCCAGTTTTAGATTCCGATGCTTCACTCAGGTTTATTGTATCCCTTGGACCTTCTTATTGACGATGAAACACAGTAATTGCATCGGAACTTAATTCAAAATCACAATGTCGTCTTAAGTACAAGAGCACTGACACTCTAACTTTCTATGATTTGAACCTCTCCTGTGAGTCCAGTTTTAGATTCCGATGCTTCACTTCAGGTTTACTGTTTCACTTGGACCTTCTTATTGACGGCGAAACACAGAAATAGCATCCGAAATTAATACAAAAGGCACAATGCCGACTTTAGTACAAGAGGACTGACACTCTAACTTTCTATGATTTGAACCTCTCCTGTGAGTCCAGTTTTAGATTCCGATGCTTCACTTCAGGTTTACTGTTTCACTTGGACATTCTTATTGACGGCGAAAACATAAATTGAATCCGAAATTAATACAAAAGGCACAATGCCGACTTAAGTACAAGACGACTGACACTCAAATTTTCTATGATTTGAACCTCTCCTGTGAGTCCAGTTTTAGATTCCGATACTCCACTTTAGGTTTACTGTATCCCTCGGACCTTCTTATTGACGATGAAACACAGAAATTGCATCGGAATTAAATTCAAAAGGCACAATGCCGACTTTAGTACAAGAGGACTGACACTCTAACTTTCTATGATTTGAACCTCTCCCATGAGTCCAGTTTTAGATTCCGATGCTTCACCTCTGGTTTACTGTTTCACTTGGAAATTCTTCTTGACGGCGAAAACAGAATTTGCATCCGAAATTAATACAAAAGGCACAATGCCGACTTAAGTACAAGAGGACTGACACTCTAACTTTCTATGATTTGAAACTCTCCTTTGAGTCCAGTTTTAGATTCCGATGCTTCACTTCAGGTTTACTGTATCCCTTGGACCATCTTATTGACGATGAAACACAGAAATTGCATCCGAATTTAATACAAAAGGCACAATGCCGACTTAAGTACAAGGCGACAGACACTCTAACTTTCTATGATTTGAACCTCTCCTGTGAGTCCAGTTTTAGATTCCGATGCTTTGCTTTAGGTTTACTGTATCCCTTAGACCTTCTTATTGACGATGAAACACAGAAATTGCATCCGAATTTAATACAAAAGGCACAATGCCGACTTAAGTACAAGAGGACTGACACTCTAACTTTCTATGAATTGAACCTCTCCTGTGAGTCCTGTTTTAGATTCCGATGCTTCACTCAGGTTTACTGTATCCCTTGGACCTTCTTATTGACGATGAAGCACAGTAATTGCATCCGAACTTAATTCAAAATCACAATGTCGACTTAAGTACAAGAGGACTAACACTCTAAGTTTCTATGATTTGAACCTCTCCTTTGAGTCCAGTTTTAGATTCCGATGCGTATCTTCAGGTTAACTGTATCCCTTGGACCTTCTTATTGACGATGAAACACAGAAATTGCATCCGAAATTAGTACAAAAGGCACAATGCCGACTTAAGTACAAGACGACTGACACTCTAACTTTCTATGATTTGAACCTCTCCTGTGAGGCCAGTTTTAGATTCCGATGCTTGACTTCAGGTTAACTGTGTACCTTCGACTTTCTTATTGACGATGAATCACAGCAATTGCATCGAATTAAATTCAAAAGCACAATGCTGACTTAAGTACAAGAGGAATAACACTCTAACTTTCTATGATTTGAACCTCTCCTGTGAGTCCAGTTTTAGATTCCGATGCTTCGCTTCAGGTTTACTGTATCCCTTGGGCCTTCTTATTGACGATGAAACACAGAAATTACATCCGAATTTAATACCAAAGGCACAATGCAGACTTAAGTACAAGAGGACTGACACTCTATCTTTCTATGATTTGAACCTCTCCTGTGAGGCCAGTTTTAGATTCCGATGCTTCAGTTCAGGTTAACTGTGTACCTTCGACCTTCTTATTGACGATTAAACACAGTAATTGCATCCGAACTTAATTCAAAATCACAATGTCGACTTAAGTACAAGAGCACTGACAAACTAACTTTCTATGATTTGAATCTCTCCTGTGAGTCCAGTTTTAGATTCCGATGGTTCACTTCACGTTTACTGTATCACTTGGTCCTTCTTATTGACGGCGAAACACAGAAATTGCATCCCAAATTAATACAAAAGGCACAATGCCGACCTAAGTGCAAGAGGACTGACACTCTAACTTTCTATGATTTGAACCTCTCCTGTGAGTCCTGTTTTTGATTCCGATGCTTCACTTCAGGTTTACTGTATCCCTTGAACCTTCTTATTGATGATGAAACACAGAAATTACATCCGAATTTAATACAAAAGGCACAATGCCGACTTAAGGACAAGAGGACTGACACACTAGCTTTCTATGATTTGAGCCTCTCCTGTGAGTGCAGTTTTAGATTCCGATGTTTCACTTTAGGTTCACTGTACACCTTGGACTTTCTCATTGTAGGTGAAACACAGAAATTGCATCGAATTAAATTCAAAAGGCACAATGCCGACTTAAGTACAAGAGGAATGACACTCTAACTTTCTATGATTTGAACCTCCCCTGTGAGTCCAGTTTTAGATTCCGATGCTTCGCTTCAGGTTTACTGTATCCCTTAGACCTTCTTATTGACGGTGAAACACAGAAATTGCATCCGAATTTAATACAAAAGGCACAATGCCGACTTAAGTACAAGAGGACTGACACTCTAAATTTCTATGATTTGAACCTCTCCTGTGAGTCCAGTTTTAGATTCCGATGCTTCACTCAGGTTTACTGTATCCCTTGGACCTTCTTATTGACGATGAAGCACAGTAATTGCATCCGAACTTAATTCAAAATCACAATGTCGACTTAAGTACAAGAGGACTAACACTCTAAGTTTCTATGATTTGAACCTCTCCTTTGAGTCCAGTTTTAGATTCCGATGCTTATCTTCAGGTTTACTGTATCCCTTGGATCTTCTTATTGACGATGAAACCCAGAAATTGCATCGGAATTTAATACAAAAGGCACAATGCCGGCTTAAGTACAAGACGACTGACACTCTAACTTTCTATGATTTGAACCTCTCCTGTGAGGCCAGTTCTAGATTCCGATGCTTCACTTCAGGTTTACTGTGTACCTTCGACCTTCTTATTGACGATGAAACACAGAAATTGCATCGAATTAAATTCAAAAGCACAATGCTGACTTAAGTACAAGAGGAATGACACTCTAACTTTCTATGATTTGAACCTCTCCTGTGAGTCCAGTTTTAGATTCCGATGCTTCGCTTCAGGTTTACTGTATCCCTTAGACCTTCTTATTGACGATGAAACACAGAAATTGCATCCGAATTTAATACAAAAGGCACAATGCCGACTTAAGTACAAGAGGACTGACACTCTAACTTTCTATGATTTGAACCTCTCCTGTGAGGCCAGTTTTAGATTCCGATGCTTCACTTCAGGTTTACTAGGTACCTTGGACCTTCTTATTGACGATGAAACACAGAAATTGCATCCGAATTTAATAGAAAAGGCACAATGCCGACTTAAGTACAAGACGACTGACACTCTAACTTTCTATGATTTGAACCTCTCCTGTGGGTCCAGTTTTAGATTCCGATGCTTCACTTCAGGTTTACTGTAACCCTTGTACCTTCTTATTGACGATGAAACACAGAAATTGCATCGGAATTAAATTCAAAAGGCACAATGCCGACTTAAGTACAAGAGGACTGACAATCCAACTTTCTATGATTTGAACCTCTCCTGTGATTCCAGTTTTGGATTCCGGTGCTTCACTTCAGGTTTACTGTATCACTTGGTCCTTCTTATTGACGGCGAAAGACAGAAATTGCATCCCAAATTAATACAAAAGGCACAATGCCGACCTAAGTACAAGAGGACTGACACTCTAACTTTCTATGATTTGAACCTCTCCTGTGAGTACTGTTTTAGATTCCGATGCTTCACTTCAGGTTTACTGTATCCCTTGAACCTTCTTATTGATGATGAAACACAGAAATTACATCCGAATTTTATACAAAAGTCACAATGCCGACTTAAGAACAAGAGGACTGACACACTAGCTTTCAATGATTTGAGCCTCTCCTGTGAGTGCAGTTTTAGATTCCGATGTTTCACTTCAGGTTCACTGTACACCTTGGACCTTCTTATTGCCGATGAAACACAAAATTGCATCCGAATTTAATAGAAAAGGCACAATGCCGACTTAAGTACAAGAGGACTGACACTCTAACTTTCTATGATATGAACCTCTCCTGTGAGTCCAGTTTTAGATTCCGATGCTTCACTCAGGTTTACTGTATCCCTTGGACCTTCTTAGTGACGATGAAGCACAGTAATTGCATCCGAATTTAATTCAAAATCACAATGTCGACTTAAGTACAAGAGGACTAACACTCTATGTTTCTATGATTTGAACCTCTCCTTTGATTCCAGTTTTAGATTCCGATGCTTATCTTCAGGTTTACTGTATCCCTTGGACCTTCTTATTGACGATGAAACACAGAAATTGCATCCGAATTTAATACAAAAGGCACAATGCCGACTTAAGTACAAGACGACTGACACTCTAACTTTCTATGATTTGAACCTCTCCTGTGAGGCCAGTTTTAGATTCCGATGCTTCACTTCAGGTTTACTGTGTACCTTCGACCTTCTTATTGACGATGAAACACAGAAATTGCATCGAATTAAATTCAAAAGCACAATGCTGACTTAAGTACAAGAGGAATGACACTCTAACTTTCTATGATTTGAACCTCTCCTGTGAGTCCAGTTTTAGATTCCGATGCTTCGCTTCAGGTTTACTGTATCCCTTGGACCTTCTTATTGACGATGAAACACAGAAATTGCATCCGAATTTAATGCCAAAGGCACAATGCCGACTTAAGTACAAGAGGACTGACACTCTATCTTTCTATGATTTGAACCTCTCCTGTGAGTCCAGTTTCAGATTCCGATGCTTCACTTCAGGTTTACTGTATCACTTGGACCTTATTATTGACGGCGAAACACAGAAATTGCATCACAAATTAATACAAAAGGCACAATGCCGACCTAAGTACAAGAGGACTGACATTCTTACTTTCTATGATTTGAACCTCTCCTGTGAGTCCTGTTTTAGATTCCGATGCTTCACTTCAGGTTTACTGTTTCACTTGGACCTTCTTATTGACGGCGAAACACAGAAATTGCATCCGAAATTAATACAAAAGGCAGAATGCCGACCTACGTACAAGAGGACTGACACTCTAACTTTCTATGATTTGAACCTCACCTGTAAGTCCAGTTTTAGATTCCGATGCTTCACTTCAGGTTTACTGTATCCCTTGGACCTTCTTATTGACGATGAGACACAGAAATTGCATCGGAATTTAATTCAAAAGGCACAATGCCGACTTAAGTACAAGAGGACTGACACTCTAACTTTCAATGATTTGAACCTCTCCTGTGAGTCCAGTTATAGAATCCGATGCGTTACTTCAGGTTTAGTGTATACCATGGACCTTCTTATTGACGATGAAGCACAGAAATTGCATCGGAATTAAATTCAAATGGCACAAAGCCGACTTAAGTACAAGAGAGCTGACACTCTAACTTTCTATGATTTGAACCTCTCCTGTGAGTCCAGTTTTAGATTCCGATGCTTCACTTCAGGTTTACTGTATCCCATGGAATTTCTTATTGACGATGAAACACAGAAATTGCATCCGAATTTAATACAAAGGGCACAATGCCGACTAAAGTACAAGAGGACTGACAGTCTAACTTTCTTTGATTTGAACATCTCCTATGAGTCCAGTTTTAGGTTCCGATGCTTCACTCAGGTTTATTGTATCCCTTGGACCTTCTTATTGACGATGAAACACAGTAATTGCATTCGAACTTAATTCAAAATCACAATGTCGACTTAAGTACAAGAGCACTGACACTCTAACTTTCTATGATCTGAACCTCTCCTGTGAGTCAAGTTTTAGATTCCAATGCTTCACTTCAGGTTTACTGTAACCCTTGGACCTTCTTATTGACGATGAAACACTGAAATTGCATCCGAATTTAATACAAAACGCACAATGCCGTCATAAGTACAAGAGGACTGACACTCTAACTTTCTATGTTTTGAACCTCTCCTGTGAGTCCAGTTTTAGATTCCGATGCTTCACTTCAGGTTTATTGTATCCCTTGGACCTTCTTATTGACGATGAAACACAGAAATTGCATCGGATTTAAGTTCCAAAGGCACAATGCCGACTTAAGTAGTAGAGGACTGACACTCTAACTTTCTATGATTTGAACCTCTCCTGTGAGTCCAGTTTTAGATTCCGATGCTTCACTTCAGGTTTACTGTATCCCTTGGACCTTCTTATTGACGATGAAACACAGAAATTGCATCGGAATTAAATTCAAAAGGCACAATGCCGACTTTAGTACACGAGGACTGACACTCTAACTTTCTATGATTTGAACCTCTCCTGTGAGTCCAGTTTTAGATTCCGATGCTTCACTTCTGGTTTACTGTTTCACTTGGAAATTCTTATTGATGGCGAAAACAGAATTTGCATTTGAAATTAATACAAAAGGCACAATGCCGACTTAAGTACAAGAGGACTGACTCTCTAACTTTCTATGGTTTGAACCTCTCCTTTCAGTCCACATTTAGATTCCGATGCTTCACTTTAGGTTTACTGGATCCCTTGGACCATCTTATTGACGATGAAACACAGAAATTGCATCCGAATTTAATACAAAAGGCACAATGCCGACTTAAGTACAAGACGACTGACACTCTAACTTCCTATGATTTGAACCACTCTGTGAGTCCAGTTTTAGATTCCGATGCTTCACTTCAGGTTTACTGTACCCCTTGGCCCTTCTTATAGACGATGAAACACAGATATTGCATCGGAATTAAATTCAAAAGGCACAATGCCGACTTAAGTACAAGAGGACTGACAATCTAACATTCTATGATTTGAACCTCTCCTGTGAGTCCAGTTTTAGATTCCGATGCTTCACTTCAGGTTTACTGTATCACTTGGTCCTTCTTATTGACGGCGAAACACAGAAATTGCATCCCAAATTAATACAAAAGGCACAATGCCGACCTAAGTACAAGAGGTCTGACACTCTAACTTTCTATGATTTGAACCTCTCCTGTGAGTCCAGTTTTAGATTCCGATGCTTCACTTCAGGTTTACTGTATCCCTTGGACGTTCTTATTGACGATGAAACACAGAAATTGCATCGGAATTTAATTCAAAAGGCACAATGCCGACTTAAGTACTAGAGGACTGACACTCTTACTTTCTATGATTTGAACCTCTCCTTTGAGTCCAGTATTAGATACCGATGCTTCACTTTAGATTTTCTGTATCCCTTGGCCCTTCTTATTGACAATGAACCACAGAAATTGGATGCGAATTTAATACAAAAGGCACAATGCCGACTTAAGTACAAGAGGACTGACACTCTAACTTTCTATGATTTGAACCTCTCCTGTGAGTCCAGTTTTAGATTCCGATGCTTCGCTTCAGGTTTACTGTATCCCTTCGACCTTCTTATTGACGATGAAACACAGAAATTGCATCGAATTAAATTCATAAGCACAATGCTGACTTAAGTACAAGAGGAATAACACTCTAACTTTCTATGATTTGAACCTCTCCTGTTAGTCCAGTTTTAGATTCCGATGCTTCGCTTCAGGTTTACTGTATCCCTTAAACCTTCTTATTGACGATGATACACAGAAATTGCATCCGAATTTAATACCAAAGGCACAATGCCGACTTAAGTACAAGAGGACTGACACTCTATCTTTCTATGATTTGAACCTCTCCTGTGAGTCCAGTTTCAGATTCCGATGCTTCACTGAGGTTTACTGTATCCCTTGGACCTTCTTATTGACGATGAAACACAGTAATTGCATCCGAACTTAATTCAAAATCACAATGTCGACTTAAGTACAAGAGCACTGACACTCTAATTTTCTATGATTTGAAATTCTCCTGTGAGTCCACTTTTGGATTCCGATGCTTCACTTCAGGTTTACTGTTTCACTTGGACATTCTTATTGACGGCTAAACACAGAAATTGCATCCGAAATTAATACAAAAAGCACAATGCCGACTTAAGTACAAGAGGACTGACACTCTAACTTTCTATGAATTGAACCTCTCCTTTGAGTCCAGTTTTAGATTCCGATGCTTCACTTCAGGTTTACTGTATCCCTTGGACCTTCTTATTGACGATGAAACACAGAAATTGCATCCGAATTTAATACAAAAGCACAATGCCGACTTAAGTACAAGACGACTGACACTCTAACTTTCTGTGATTTGAACCTCTCCTGTGAGGCCAGTTTTAGATTCCGATGCTTCACTTCAGGTTTACTGGGTACCTTGGACCTTCTTATTGACGATGAAACACAGAAATTGCATCCGAATTTAATACAAAAGGCACAATGCCGACTTAAGTACAAGACGACAGACACTCTAACTTTCTATGATTTGAACCTCTCCTGTGAGTCCAGTTTTAGATTCCGATGCTTCACTTCAGGTTTACTGTAACCCTTGGACCTTCTTATTGACGATGAAACACAGACATTGCATTGGAATTAAATTATAAAGGCACAATGCCGACTTAAGTACAAGAGGACTGACAATCTAACTTTCTATGATTTGAACCTCTCCTGTGAGTCCAGATTTAGATTCCGATGCTTCACTTCAGGTTTACTGTATCACTTGGTCCTTCTTATTGACGGCGAAACACAGAAATTGCATCCCAAATTAATACAAAAGGCACAATGCCGACCCAAGTACAAGAGGACTGACACTCTAACTTTTTATGATTTGAACCTCTCCTGTGAGTCCTGTTTTAGATTCCGATGCTTCACTTCAGGTTTACTGTATCCCTTGAACCTTCTTATTGATGATGAAACACAGAAATTACATCCGAATTTAATACAAAAGGCACAATGCCGACTTAAGAACAAGAGGACTGACACACTAGCTTTCTATGATTTGAGCCTCTCCTGTGAGTGCAGTTTTAGATTCCGATGTTTCACTTCAGGTTCACTGTACACCTTGGACCTACTTATTGTCGATGAAACACAGAAATTGCATCGAATTAAATTCAAAAGGCACAATGCCGATTTAAGTACAAGAGGAATGACACTCTAACTTTCTATGATTTGAACCTCTCCTGTTAGTCCAGTTTTAGATTCCGATGCTTCGCTTCAGGTTTACTGTATCCCTTAAACCTTCTTATTGACGATGATACACAGAAATTGCATCCGAATTTAATACCAAAGGCACAATGCCGACTTAAGTACAAGAGGACTGACACTCTATCTTTCTATGATTTGAACCTCTCCTGTGAGTCCAGTTTCAGATTCCAATGCTTCACTCAGGTTTACTGTATCCCTTGGACCTTCTTATTGACGATGAAACACAGTAATTGCATCCGAACTTAATTCAAAATCACAATGTCGACTTAAGTACAAGAGCACTGACACTCTAACTTACTATGATTTGAAACTCTCCTGTGAGTCCACTTTTAGATTCCGATGCTTCACTTCAGGTTTACTGTTTCACTTGGACATTCTTATTGACGGCTAAACACAGAAATTGCATCCGAAATTAATACAAAAGGCACAATGCCGACTTAAGTACAAGAGGACTGACACTCTAACTTTCTATGAATTGAACCTCTCCTTTGAGTCCAGTTTTAGATTCCGATGCTTCACTTCAGGTTTACTGTATCCCTTGGACCTTCTTATTGACGATGAAACACAGAAATTGCATCCGAATTTAATACAAAAGCACAATGCCGACTTAAGTACAAGACGACTGACACTCTAACTTTCTGTGATTTGAACCTCTCCTGTGAGGCCAGTTTTAGATTCCGATGCTTCACTTCAGGTTTACTGGGTAACTTGGACCTTCTTATTGACGATGAAACACAGAAATTGCATCCGAATTTAATACAAAAGGCACAATGCCGACTTAAGTACAAGACGACAGACACTCTAACTTTCTATGATTTGAACCTCTCCTGTGAGTCCAGTTTTAGATTCCGATGCTTCACTTCAGGTTTACTGTAACCCTTGGACCTTCTTATTGACGATGAAACACAGACATTGCATTGGAATTAAATTATAAAGGCACAATGCCGACTTAAGTACAAGAGGACTGACAATCTAACTTTCTATGATTTGAACCTCTCCTGTGAGTCCAGATTTAGATTCCGATGCTTCACTTCAGGTTTACTGTATCACTTGGTCCTTCTTATTGACGGCGAAACACAGAAATTGCATCCCAAATTAATACAAAAGGCACAATGCCGACCTAAGTACAAGAGGACTGACACTCTAACTTTTTATGATTTGAACCTCTCCTGTGAGTCCTGTTTTAGATTCCGATGCTTCACTTCAGGTTTACTGTATCCCTTGAACCTTCTTATTGATGATGAAACACAGAAATTACATCCGAATTTAATACAAAAGGCACAATGCCGACTTAAGAACAAGAGGACTGACACACTAGCTTTCTATGATTTGAGCCTCTCCTGTGAGTGCAGTTTTAGATTCCGATGTTTCACTTCAGGTTCACTGTACACCTTGGACCTACTTATTGTCGATGAAACACAGAAATTGCATCGAATTAAATTCAAAAGGCACAATGCCGATTTAAGTACAAGAGGAATGACATTCTAACTTTCTATGATTTGAACCTCTCCTGTTAGTCCAGTTTTAGATTCCGATGCTTCGCTTCAGGTTTACTGTATCCCTTAAACCTTCTTATTGACGATGATACACAGAAATTGCATCCGAATTTAATACCAAAGGCACAATGCCGACTTAAGTACAAGAGGACTGACACTCTATCTTTCTATGATTTGAACCTCTCCTGTGAGTCCAGTTTCAGATTCCGATGCTTCACTGAGGTTTACTGTATCCCTTGGACCTTCTTATTGACGATGAAACACAGTAATTGCATCCGAACTTAATTCAAAATCACAATGTCGACTTAAGTACAAGAGCACTGACACTCTAACTTTCTATGATTTGAAATTCTCCTGTGAGTCCACTTTTGGATTCCGATGCTTCACTTCAGGTTTACTGTTTCACTTGGACATTCTTATTGACGGCTAAACACAGAAATTGCATCCGAAATTAATACAAAAAGCACAATGCCGACTTAAGTACAAGAGGACTGACACTCTAACTTTCTATGAATTGAACCTCTCCTTTGAGTCCAGTTTTAGATTCCGATGCTTCACTTCAGGTTTACTGTATCCCTTGGACCTTCTTATTGACGATGAAACACAGAAATTGCATCCGAATTTAATACAAAAGCACAATGCCGACTTAAGTACAAGACGACTGACACTCTAACTTTCTGTGATTTGAACCTCTCCTGTGAGGCCAGTTTTAGATTCCGATGCTTCACTTCAGGTTT
The DNA here is from genome assembly GCF_023864345.2 of Schistocerca serialis cubense. Classification (NCBI taxonomy): domain Eukaryota; kingdom Metazoa; phylum Arthropoda; class Insecta; order Orthoptera; family Acrididae; genus Schistocerca; species Schistocerca serialis. The sequence goes on along the minus strand of NW_026047644.1, from coordinate 26,814,436 downwards.
ACTGGGTACCTTGGACCTTCTTATTGACGATGAAACACAGAAATTGCATCCGAATTTAATACAAAAGGCACAATGCCGACTTAAGTACAAGACGACAGACACTCTAACTTTCTATGATTTGAACCTCTCCTGTGAGTCCAGTTTTAGATTCCGATGCTTCACTTCAGATTTACTGTAACCCTTGGACCTTCTTATTGACGATGAAACACAGACATTGCATTGGAATTAAATTATAAAGGCACAATGCCGACTTAAGTACAAGAGGACTGACAATCTAACTTTCTATGATTTGAACCTCTCCTGTGAGTCCAGAATTAGATTCCGATGCTTCACTTCAGGTTTACTGTATCACTTGGTCCTTCTTATTGACGGCGAAACACAGAAATTGCATCCCAAATTAATACAAAAGGCACAATGCCGACCTAAGTACAAGAGGACTGACACTCTAACTTTTTATGATTTGAACCTCTCCTGTGAGTCCTGTTTTAGATTCCGATGCTTCACTTCAGGTTTACTGTATCCCTTGAACCTTCTTATTGATGATGAAACACAGAAATTACATCCGAATTTAATACAAAAGGCACAATGCCGACTTAAGAACAAGAGGACTGACACACTAGGTTTCTATGATTTGAGCCTCTCCTGTGAGTGCAGTTTTAGATTCCGATGTCTCACTTCAGGTTCACTGTACACCTTGGACCTACTTATTGTCGATGAAACACAGAAATTGCATCGAATTAAATTCAAAAGGCACAATGCCGATTTAAGTACAAGAGGAATGACACTCTAACTTTCTATGATTTGAACCTCCCCTGTGAGTCCAGTTTTAGATTCCGATGCTTCGCTTCAGGTTTACTGTATCCCTTAGACCTTCTTATTGACGATGAAACACAGAAATTGCATCCGAATTTAATACAAAAGGCACAATGCCGACTTAAGTACAAGAGGACTGACACTCTAACTTTCTATGATTTGAACCTCTCCTGTGAGTCCAGTTTTAGATTCCGCTGCTTCACTCAGGTTTACTGTATTCCTTGGACCTTCTTATTGACGATGAAGCACAGTAATTGCATCCGAACTTAATTCAAAATCACAATGTCGAATTAAGTACAAGAGGACTAACACTCTAAGTTTCTATGATTTGAACCTCTCCTTTGAGTCCAGTTTTAGATTCCGATGCTTATCTTCAGGTTTACTATATCCCTTGGACCTTCTTATTGACGATGAAACACAGAAATTGCATCCGAATTTAATACAAAAGGCACAATGCCGACTTAAGTACAAGAGGACTGACACTCTAACTTTCTATGATTTGAACCTCTCCTGTGAGGCCAGTTATAGATTCCGATGCTTCACTTCAGGTTTACTGTGTACCTTCGACCTTCTTATTGACGATGAAGCACAGAAATTGCATCGAATTAAATTCAAAAGCACAATGCTGACTTAAGTACAAGAGGAATGACACTCTAACTTTCTATGATTTGAACCTCTACTGTGAGTCCAGTTATAGATTCCGATGCTTCGCTTCAGGTTTACTGTATCCCTTGGACCTTCTTATTGACGATGAAACACAGAAATTGCATCCGAATTTAATACCAAAGGCACAATGCCGACTTAAGTACAAGAGGACTGACACTCTATCTTTTTATGATTTGAACCTCTCCTGTGAGTCCAGTTTCAGATTCCAATGCTTCACTCAGGTTTACTGTATCCCTTGGACCTTCTTATTGACGATGAAACACAGTAATTGCATCCGAACTTAATTCAAAATCACAATGTCGACTTAAGTACAAGAGCACTGACACTCTAACTTACTATGATTTGAAACTCACCTGTGAGTCCACTTTTAGATTCCGATGCTTCACTTCAGGTTTACTGTTTCACTTGGACATTCTTATTGACGGCTAAACACAGAAATTGCATCCGAAATTAATACAAAAGGCACAATGCCGACTTAAGTACAAGAGGACTGACACTCTAACTTTCTATGAATTGAACCTCTCCTTTGAGTCCAGTTTTAGATTCCGATGCTTCACTTCAGGTTTACTGTATCCCTTGGACCTTCTTATTGACGATGAAACACAGAAATTGCATCGAATTAAATTCAAAAGCACAATGCTGACTTAAGTACAAGAGGAATGACACTCTAACTTTCTATGATTTGAACCTCTCCTGTGAGTCCAGTTTTAGATTCCGATGCTTCACTCAGGTTTACTGTATCCCTTGGACCTTCTTATTGACGATGAAGCACAGTAATTGCATACGAACTTAATTCAAAATCACAATGTCGACTTAAGTACAAGAGGACTAACACTCTAAGTTTCTATGATTTGAACCTCTCCTTTGAGTCCAGTTTTAGATTCCGATGCTTATCTTCAGGTTTACTGTATCCCTTGGATCTTCTTATTGACGATGAAACCCAGAAATTGCATCGGAATTTAATACAAAAGGCACAATGCCGACTTAAGTACAAGACGACTGACACTCTAACTTTCTATGATTTGAACCTCTCCTGTGAGGCCAGTTTTAGATTCCGATGCTTCACTTCAGGTTTACTGTGTACCTTCGACCTTCTTATTGACGATGAAACACAGAAATTGCATCGAATTAAATTCAAAAGCACAATGCTGACTTAAGTACAAGAGGAATGACACTCTAACTTTCTATGATTTGAACCTCTCCTGTGAGTCCAGTTTTAGATTCCGATGCTTCGCTTCAGGTTTACTGTATCCCTTAGACCTTCTTATTGACGATGAAACACAGAAATTGCATCCGAATTTAATACAAAAGGCACAATGCCGACTTAAGTACAAGAGGACTGACACTCTAACTTTCTATGATTTGAACCTCTCCTGTGAGGCCAGTTTTAGATTCCGATGCTTCACTTCAGGTTTACTAGGTACCTTGGACCTTCTTATTGACGATGAAACACAGAAATTGCATCCGAATTTAATAGAAAAGGCACAATGCCGACTTAAGTACAAGACGACTGACACTCTAACTTTCTATGATTTGAACCTCTCCTGTGGGTCCAGTTTTAGATTCCGATGCTTCACTTCAGGTTTACTGTAACCCTTGGACCTTCTTATTGACGATGAAACACAGAAATTGCATCGGAATTAAATTCAAAAGGCACAATGCCGACTTAAGTACAAGAGGACTGACAATCCAACTTTCTATGATTTGAACCTCTCCTGTGATTCCAGTTTTGGATTCCGGTGCTTCACTTCAGGTTTACTGTATCACTTGGTCGTTCTTATTGACGGCGAAAGACAGAAATTGCATCCCAAATTAATACAAAAGGCACAATGCCGACCTAAGTACAAGAGGACTGACACTCTAACTTTCTATGATTTGAACCTCTCCTGTGAGTACTGTTTTAGATTCCGATGCTTCACTTCAGGTTTACTGTATCCCTTGAACCTTCTTATTGATGATGAAACACAGAAATTACATCCGAATTTTATACAAAAGTCACAATGCCGACTTAAGAACAAGAGGACTGACACACTAGCTTTCAATGATTTGAGCCTCTCCTGTGAGTGCAGTTTTAGATTCCGATGTTTCACTTCAGGTTCACTGTACACCTTGGACCTTCTTATTGTCGATGAAACACAAAATTGCATCCGAATTTAATACAAAAGGCACAATGCCGACTTAAGTACAAGAGGACTGACACTCTAACTTTCTATGATATGAACCTCTCCTGTGAGTCCAGTTTTAGATTCCGATGCTTCACTCAGGTTTACTGTATCCCTTGGACCTTCTTAGTGACGATGAAGCACAGTAATTGCATCCGAACTTAATTCAAAATCACAATGCCGACTTAAGTACAAGACGACTGACACTCTAACTTTCTATGATTTGAACCTCTCCTGTGAGGCCAGTTTTAGATTCCGATGCTTCACTTCAGGTTTACTGTGTACCTTCGACCTTCTTATTGACGATGAAACACAGAAATTGCATCGAATTAAATTCAAAAGCACAATGCTGACTTAAGTACAAGAGGAATGACACTCTAACTTTCTATGATTTGAACCTCTCCTGTGAGTCCAGTTTTAGATTCCGATGCTTCGCTTCAGGTTTACTGTATCCCTTGGACCTTCTTATTGACGATGAAACACAGAAATTGCATCCGAATTTAATGCCAAAGGCACAATGCCGACTTAAGTACAAGAGGACTGACACTCTATCTTTCTATGATTTGAACCTCTCCTGTGAGTCCAGTTTCAGATTCCGATGCTTCACTTCAGGTTTACTGTATCACTTGGACCTTATTATTGACGGCGAAACACAGTAATTGCATCCCAAATTAATACAAAAGGCACAATGCCGACCTAAGTACAAGAGGACTGACATTCTAACTTTCTATGATTTGAACCTCTCCTGTGAGTCCTGTTTTAGATTCCGATGCTTCACTTCAGGTTTACTGTTTCACTTGGACCTTCTTATTGACGGCGAAACACAGAAATTGCATCCGAAATTAATACAAAAGGCAGAATGCCGACCTACGTACAAGAGGACTGACACTCTAACTTTCTATGATTTGAACCTCACCTGTAAGTCCAGTTTTAGATTCCGATGCTTCACTTCAGGTTTACTGTATCCCTTGGACCTTCTTATTGACGATGAGACACAGAAATTGCATCGGAATTTAATTCAAAAGGCACAATGCCGACTTAAGTACAAGAGGACTGACACTCTAACTTTCAATGATTTGAACCTCTCCTGTGAGTCCAGTTATAGAATCCGATGCGTTACTTCAGGTTTAGTGTATACCATGGACCTTCTTATTGACGATGAAGCACAGAAATTGCATCGGAATTAAATTCAAATGGCACAAAGCCGACTTAAGTACAAGAGAGCTGACACTCTAACTTTCTATGATTTGAACCTCACCTGTGAGTCCAGTTTTAGATTCCGATGCTTCACTTCAGGTTTACTGTATCCCATGGAATTTCTTATTGACGATGAAACACAGAAATTGCATCCGAATTTAATACAAAAGGCACAATGCCGACTAAAGTACAAGAGGACTGACACTCTAACTTTCTTTGATTTGAACATCTCCTATGAGTCCAGTTTTAGGTTCCGATGCTTCACTCAGGTTTATTGTATCCCTTGGACCTTCTTATTGACGATGAAACACAGTAATTGCATCCGAACTTAATTCAAAATCACAATGTCGACTTAAGTACAAGAGCACTGACACTCTAACTTTCTATGATCTGAACCTCTCCTGTGAGTCAAGTTTTAGATTCCAATGCTTCACTTCAGGTTTACTGTATCCCTTGGACCTTCTTATTGACGATGAAACACTGAAATTGCATCCGAATTTAATACAAAACGCACAATCCCATCTTAAGTACAAGAGGACTGACACTCTAACTTTCTATGTTTTGAACCTCTCCTGTGAGTCCAGTTTTAGATTCCGATGCTTCACTTCAGGTTTATTGTATCCCTTGGACCTTCTTATTGACGATGAAACACAGAAATTGCATCGGATTTAAGTTCCAAAGGCACAATGCCGACTTAAGTAGTAGAGGACTGACACTCTAACTTTCTATGATTTGAACCTCTCCTGTGAGTCCAGTATTAGATTCCGATGCTTCACTTCAGGTTTACTGTATCCCTTGGACCTTCTTATTGACGATGAAACACAGAAATTGCATCGGAATTAAATTCAAAAGGCACAATGCCGACTTTAGTACAAGAGGACTGACACTCTAACTTTCTATGATTTGAACCTCTCCTGTGAGTCCAGTTTTAGATTCCGATGCTTCACTTCTGGTTTACTGTTTCACTTGGAAATTCTTATTGATGGCGAAAACAGAATTTGCATTTGAAATTAATACAAAAGGCACAATGCCGACTTAAGTACAAGAGGACTGACTCTCTAACTTTCTATGATTTGAACCTCTCCTTTCAGTCCACTTTTAGATTCCGATGCTTCACTTTAGGTTTACTGTATCCCTTGGACCATCTTATTGACGATGAAACACAGAAATTGCATCCGAATTTAATACAAAAGGCACAATGCCGACTTAAGTACAAGACGACTGACACTCTAACTTAATATGATTTGAACCTCTCTGTGAGTCCAGTTTTAGATTCCGATGCTTCACTTCAGGTTTACTGTACCCCTTGGCCCTTCTTATAGACGATGAAACACAGAAATTGCATCGGAATTAAATTCAAAAGGCACAATGCCGACTTAAGTACAAGAGGACTGACAATCTAACATTCTATGATTTGAACCTCTCCTGTGAGTCCAGTTTTAGATTCCGATGCTTCACTTCAGGTTTACTGTATCACTTGGTCCTTCTTATTGACGGCGAAACACAGAAATTGCATCCCAAATTAATACAAAAGGCACAATGCCGACCTAAGTACAAGAGGTCTGACACTCTAACTTTCTATGATTTGAACCTCTCCTGTGAGTCCAGTTTTAGATTCCGATGCTTCACTTCAGGTTTACTGTATCCCTTGGACGTTCTTATTGACGATGAAACACAGAAATTGCATCGGAATTTAATTCAAAAGGCACAATGCCGACTTAAGTACTAGAGGACTGACACTCTTACTTTCTATGATTTGAACCTCTCCTTTGAGTCCAGTATTAGATACCGATGCTTCACTTTAGATTTTCTGTATCCCTTGGCCCTTCTTATTGACAATGAACCACAGAAATTGGATGCGAATTTAATACAAAAGGCACAATGCAGACTTAAGTACAAGAGGACTGACACTCTAACTTTCTATGATTTGAACCTCTCCTGTGAGTCCAGTTTTAGATTCCGATGCTTCACTTCAGGTTTACTGTATCCCTTAGACCTTCTTATTGACGATGAAACACAGAAATTGCATCCGAATTTAATACAAAAGGCACAATGCCGACTTAAGTACAAGAGGACTGACACTCTAACTTTCTATGATTTGAACCTCTCCTGTGAGTCCTGTTTTAGATTCCGATGTTTCACTCAGGTTTACTGTATCCCTTGGACCTTCTTATTGACGATGAAGCACAGTAATTGCATCCGAACTTAATTCAAAATCACAATGTCGACTTAAGTACAAGAGGACTAACACTCTAAGTTTCTATGATTTGAACATCTCCTTTGAGTCCAGTTTTAGATTCCGTTGCTTATCTTCAGGTTTACTGTATCCCTTGGACCTTCTTATTGACGATGAAACACAGAAATTGCATCCGAAATTAATACAAAAGGCACAATGCCGACTTAAGTACAAGACGACTGACACTCTAACTTTCTATGATTTGAACCTCTTCTGTGAGGCCAGTTTTAGATTCCGATGCTTCATTTCAGGTTTACTGTGTACCTTCGACCTTCTTATTGACGATGAAACACAAAAATTGCATCGAATTAAATTCATAAGCACAATGCTGACTTAAGTACAAGAGGAATAACACTCTAACTTTCTATGATTTGAACCTCTCCTGTTAGTCCAGTTTTAGATTCCGATGCTTCGCTTCAGGTTTACTGTATCCCTTAAACCTTCTTATTGACGATGATACACAGAAATTGCATCCGAATTTAATACCAAAGGCACAATGCCGACTTAAGTACAAGAGGACTGACACTCTATCTTTCTATGATTTGAACCTCTCCTGTGAGTCCAGTTTCAGATTCCGATGATTCACTGAGGTTTACTGTATCCCTTGGACCTTCTTATTGACGATGAAACACAGTAATTGCATCCGAACTTAATTCAAAATCACAATGTCGACTTAAGTACAAGAGCACTGACACTCTAATTTTCTATGATTTGAAATTCTCCTGTGAGTCCACTTTTGGATTCCGATGCTTCACTTCAGGTTTACTGTTTCACTTGGACATTCTTATTGACGGCTAAACACAGAAATTGCATCCGAAATTAATACAAAAAGCACAATGCCGACTTAAGTACAAGAGGACTGACACTCTAACTTTCTATGAATTGAACCTCTCCTTTGAGTCCAGTTTTAGATTCCGATGCTTCACTTCAGGTTTACTGTATCCCTTGGACCTTCTTATTGACGATGAAACTCAGAAATTGCATCCCAATTTAATACAAAAGCACAATGCCGACTTAAGTACAAGACGACTGACACTCTAACTTTCTGTGATTTGAACCTCTCCTGTGAGGCCAGTTTTAGATTCCGATGCTTCACTTCAGGTTTACTGGGTAACTTGGACCTTCTTATTGACGATGAAACACAGAAATTGCATCCGAATTTAATACAAAAGGCACAATGCCGACTTAAGTACAAGACGACAGACACTCTAACTTTCTATGATTTGAACCTCTCCTGTGAGTCCAGTTTTAGATTCCGATGCTTCACTTCAGGTTTACTGTAACCCTTGGACCTTCTTATTGACGATGAAACACAGACATTGCATTGGAATTAAATTATAAAGGCACAATGCCGACTTAAGTACAAGAGGACTGACAATCTAACTTTCTATGATTTGAACCTCTCCTGTGAGTCCAGATTTAGATTCCGATGCTTCACTTCAGGTTTACTGTATCACTTGGTCCTTCTTATTGACGGCGAAACACAGAAATTGCATCCCAAATTAATACAAAAGGCACAATGCCGACCTAAGTACAAGAGGACTGACACTCTAACTTTTTATGATTTGAACCTCTCCTGTGAGTCCTGTTTTAGATTCCGATGCTTCACTTCAGGTTTACTGTATCCCTTGAACCTTCTTATTGATGATGAAACACAGAAATTACATCCGAATTTAATACAAAAGGCACAATGCCGACTTAAGAACAAGAGGACTGACACACTAGCTTTCTATGATTTGAGCCTCTCCTGTGAGTGCAGTTTTAGATTCCGATGTTTCACTTCAGGTTCACTGTACACCTTGGACCTACTTATTGTCGATGAAACACAGAAATTGCATCGAATTAAATACAAAAAGGCACAATGCCGATTTAAGTACAAGAGGAATGACACTCTAACTTTCTATGATATGAACCTCTCCTGTTAGTCCAGTTTTAGATTCCGATGCTTCGCTTCAGGTTTACTGTATCCCTTAAACCTTCTTATTGACGATGATACACAGAAATTGCATCCGAATTTAATACCAAAGGCACAATGCCGACTTAAGTACAAGAGGACTGACACTCTATCTTTCTATGATTTGAACCTCTCCTGTGAGTCCAGTTTCAGATTCCAATGCTTCACTCAGGTTTACTGTATCCCTTGGACCTTCTTATTGACGATGAAACACAGTAATTGCATCCGAACTTAATTCAAAATCACAATGTCGACTTAAGTACAAGAGCACTGACACTCTAACTTACTATGATTTGAAACTCTCCTGTGAGTCCACTTTTAGATTCCGATGCTTCACTTCAGGTTTACTGTTTCACTTGGACATTCTTATTGACGGCTAAACACAGAAATTGCATCCGAAATTAATACAAAAGGCACAATGCCGACTTAAGTACAAGAGGACTGACACTCTAACTTTCTATGAATTGAACCTCTCCTTTGAGTCCAGTTTTAGATTCCGATGCTTCACTTCAGGTTTACTGTATCCCTTGGACCTTCTTATTGACGATGAAACACAGAAATTGCATCCGAATTTAATACAAAAGCACAATGCCGACTTAAGTACAAGACGACTGACACTCTAACTTTCTGTGATTTGAACCTCTCCTGTGAGGCCAGTTTTAGATTCCGATGCTTCACTTCAGGTTTACTGGGTAACTTGGACCTTCTTATTGACGATGAAACACAGAAATTGCATCCGAATTTAATACAAAAGGCACAATGCCGACTTAAGTACAAGACGACAGACACTCTAACTTTCTATGATTTGAACCTCTCCTGTGAGTCCAGTTTTAGATTCCGATGCTTCACTTCAGGTTTACTGTAACCCTTGGACCTTCTTATTGACGATGAAACACAGACATTGCATTGGAATTAAATTATAAAGGCACAATGCCGACTTAAGTACAAGAGGACTGACAATCTAACTTTCTATGATTTGAACCTCTCCTGTGAGTCCAGATTTAGATTCCGATGCTTCACTTCAGGTTTACTGTATCACTTGGTCCTTCTTATTGACGGCGAAACACAGAAATTGCATCCCAAATTAATACAAAAGGCACAATGCCGACCTAAGTACAAGAGGACTGACACTCTAACTTTTTATGATTTGAACCTCTCCTGTGAGTCCTGTTTTAGATTCCGATGCTTCACTTCAGGTTTACTGTATCCCTTGAACCTTCTTATTGATGATGAAACACAGAAATTACATCCGAATTTAATACAAAAGGCACAATGCCGACTTAAGAACAAAAGGACTGACACACTAGCTTTCTATGATTTGAGCCTCTCCTGTGAGTGCAGTTTTAGATTCCGATGTTTCACTTCAGGTTCACTGTACACCTTGGACCTACTTATTGTCGATGAAACACAGAAATTGCATCGAATTAAATTCAAAAGGCACAATGCCGATTTAAGTACAAGAGGAATGACACTCTAACTTTCTATGATTTGAACCTCTCCTGTTAGTCCAGTTTTAGATTCCGATGCTTCACTTCAGGTTTACTGTATCCCTTAAACCTTCTTATTGACGATGATACACAGAAATTGCATCCGAATTTAATACCAAAGGCACAATGCCGACTTAAGTACAAGAGGACTGACACTCTATCTTTCTATGATTTGAACCTCTCCTGTGAGTCCAGTTTCAGATTCCGATGCTTCACTGAGGTTTACTGTATCCCTTGGACCTTCTTATTGACGATGAAACACAGTAATTGCATCCGAACTTAATTCAAAATCACAATGTCGACTTAAGTACAAGAGCACTGACACTCTAACTTTCTATGATTTGAAATTCTCCTGTGAGTCCACTTTTGGATTCCGATGCTTCACTTCAGGTTTACTGTTTCACTTGGACATTCTTATTGACGGCTAAACACAGAAATTGCATCCGAAATTAATACAAAAAGCACAATGCCGACTTAAGTACAAGAGGACTGACACTCTAACTTTCTATGAATTGAACCTCTCCTTTGAGTCCAGTTTTAGATTCCGATGCTTCACTTCAGGTTTACTGTATCCCTTGGACCTTCTTATTGACGATGAAACACAGAAATTGCATCCGAATTTAATACAAAAGCACAATGCCGACTTAAGTACAAGACGACTGACACTCTAACTTTCTGTGATTTGAACCTCTCCTGTGAGGCCAGTTTTAGATTCCGATGCTTCACTTCAGGTTTACTGGGTACCTTGGACCTTCTTATTGACGATGAAACACAGAAATTGCATCCGAATTTAATACAAAAGGCACAATGCCGACTTAAGTACAAGACGACAGACACTCTAACTTTCTATGATTTGAACCTCTCCTGTGAGTCCAGTTTTAGATTCCGATGCTTCACTTCAGGTTTACTGTAACCCTTGGACCTTCTTATTGACGATGAAGCACAGACATTGCATTGGAATTAAATTATAAAGGCACAATGCCGACTTAAGTACAAGAGGACTGACAATCTAACTTTCTATGATTTGAACCTCTCCTGTGAGTCCAGAATTAGATTCCGATGCTTCACTTCAGGTTTACTGTATCACTTGGTCCTTCTTATTGACGGCGAAACACAGAAATTGCATCCCAAATTAATACAAAAGGCACAATGCCGACCTAAGTACAAGAAGACTGACACTCTAACTTTTTATGATTTGAACCTCTCCTGTGAGTCCTGTTTTAGATTCCGATGCTTCACTTCAGGTTTACTGTATCCCTTGAACCTTCTTATTGATGATGAAACACAGAAATTACATCCGAATTTAATACAAAAGGCACAATGCCGACATAAGAACAAGAGGACTGACACACTTGGTTTCTATGATTTGAGCCTCTCCTGTGAGTGCAGTTTTAGATTCCGATGTCTCACTTCAGGTTCACTGTACACCTTGGACCTCCTTATTGTCGATGAAACACAGAAATTGCATCGAATTAAATTCAAAAGGCACAATGCCGATTTAAGTACAAGAGAAATGACACTCTAACTTTCTATGATTTGAACCTCCCCTGTGAGTCCAGTTTTAGATTCCAATGCTTCGCTTCAGGTTTACTGTATCCCTTAGACCTTCTTATTGACGATGAAACACAGAAATTGCATCCGAATTTAATACAAAAGGCACAATGCCGACTTAAGTACAAGAGGACTGACACTCTAACTTTCTATGATTTGAACCTCTCCTGTGAGTCCAGTTTTAGATTCCGCTGCTTCACTCAGGTTTACTGTATTCCTTGGACCTTCTTATTGACGATGAAGCACAGTAATTGCATCCGAACTTAATTCAAAATCACAATGTCGAATTAAGTACAAGAGGACTAACACTCTAAGTTTCTATGATTTGAACCTCTCCTTTGAGTCCAGTTTTAGATTCCGATGCTTATCTTCAGGTTTACTATATCCCTTGGACCTTCTTATTGACGATGAAACACAGAAATTGCATCCGAATTTAATACAAAAGGCACAATGCCGACTTAAGTACAAGAGGACTGACACTCTAACTTTCTATGATTTGAACCTCTCCTGTGAGGCCAGTTATAGATTCCGATGCTTCACTTCAGGTTTACTGTGTACCTTCGACCTTCTTATTGACGATGAAGCACAGAAATTGCATCGAATTAAATTCAAAAGCACAATGCTGACTTAAGTACAAGAGGAATGACACTCCAACTTTCTATGATTTGAACCTCTACTGTGAGTCCAGTTATAGATTCCGATGCTTCGCTTCAGGTTTACTGTATCCCTTGGACCTTCTTATTGACGATGAAACACAGAAATTGCATCCGAATTTAATACCAAAGGCACAATGCCGACTTAAGTACAAGAGGACTGACACTCTATCTTTTTATGATTTGAACCTCTCCTGTGAGTCCAGTTTCAGATTCCAATGCTTCACTCAGGTTTACTGTATCCCTTGGACCTTCTTATTGACGATGAAACACAGTAATTGCATCCGAACTTAATTCAAAATCACAATGTCGACTTAAGTACAAGAGCACTGACACTCTAACTTACTATGATTTGAAACTCTCCTGTGAGTCCACTTTTAGATTCCGATGCTTCACTTCAGGTTTACTGTTTCACTTGGACATTCTTATTGACGGCTAAACACAGAAATTGCATCCGAAATTAATACAAAAGGCACAATGCCGACTTAAGTACAAGAGGACTGACACTCTAACTTTCTATGAATTGAACCTCTCCTTTGAGTCCAGTTTTAGATTCCGATGCTTCACTTCAGGTTTACTGTATCCCTTGGACCTTCTTATTGACGATGAAACACAGAAATTGCATCCGAAATTAATACAAAAGGCACAATGCCGACTTAAATAACAAGAGGACTGACACTCTAATTTTCTATGAATTGAACCTGTCCTTTGAGTCCAGTTTTAGATTCCGATGCTTCACTTCAGGTTTACTGTATCCCTTGGACCTTCTTATTGACGATGAAACACAGAAATTACATCCGAATTTAATACAAAAGACACAAAGCCGACTTAAGAACAAGAGGACTGACACTCTAACTTTCTATTATTTGAGCCTCTCCTGTGAGTCCAGTTTTATATTCCTATGCTTCACTGCATGTTTACTGTATACCTTGGACCTTCTTATTGACGATGAAACACAGAAATTGCATCGGATTTAAATTCAAAAGGCTCAATGCCGACTTAAGTAGTAGATGACTCACACTCTAACTTTCTATGAGTTGAACCTCTCCTGTGAGCCCAGTTTTAGATTCCGATGCTTCACTTCAGTTTTACTGTTTCACTTGGACCTTCTTATTGACGGCGAAACACAGAAATTGCATCCGAAATTAAAACAAAAGGCACAATGCCGACTTAAGTACAAGAGGACTGACACTCTAACATTCTATGATTTTAACCTCTCCTGTGAGTCCAGTTTTAGATTCCGATGTTTCACTTCAGGTTTACTGTATCCCTTGGACCTTCTTATTGAAGATGAAACACAGAAACTGCATCCAAATTTAATACAAAAGGCACAATGCCGACGTAAGTACAAGCGGAATGACACTCTAACTTTCTATGAGTTGAACCTCTCCTGTGAATCCAGTTTTAGATTCCGTTGCTTTACTTCAAGTTTACTGTATCCCTTGGACTTTCTTATTGACGATGAAGCACAGAAATAGCATTGGAATTAAATTCAAAAGGCACAATGCCGACTTAAGTACAAGAGGACTGCCACTCTAACTTTCTGTGATTTGAACCTCTCCTGTGAGTCCAGTCGTAGATTCCGATGCTTCACTTCAGGTTTACTGTATCCCTTGGACCTTCTTATTGACGAAGAAACACAGAAACTGCATCCGAATTTAATACAAAAGGCACAATGCCGAATTAAGTACAAGCGGACTGACACTCTAACTTTCTATGATTTGAACCACTCCTGAGAGTCCAGTTTTAGATTCCGTTGCTTTACTTCAGGTTTACTGTATCCCTTGGACCTTCTTATTGACGATGATACACAGAAATTGCATCCGAATTTAATAGAAAAGGCACAATGCCGAGTTTAGTACAAAAGGACTGACACTCTAACTTTCTATGATTTGAATCTCTCCTGTGAGTCCTGTTTTAGATTCCGATGCTCCACTTCAGGTTTACTGTATCCCTTGGACCTTCTTATTGACGATGAAACACAGAAATTGCATCCGAATTTAATACAAACGGCACAAGGCTGTCTTAAGTTTCAGAGGACTGACACTGTAACTTTCTATGATTTGAACCTCTCCTGTGAGTCCAGTTTTAGATTACGATGCTTCACTTCAGGTTTACTGTATCCTTTGGACTTTCGTATTGACAATGAAACAGAAATTGCATCCGAATTTAATACAAAAGGCACAATGTCGACTTAAGTACAAGAGGACTGACACTCTAACTTTCTATGATTTTAACCTTTCCTGTGAGTCCAGTTTTAGATTCCGATGCTTCACTTCAGGTTTACTGTATCACTTGGACCTTCTTATTGACAGCAAAACACAGAAATTGCATCCGAAATTAATACAAAATGCACAATGCCGACTTAAGTACAAGAGGACTGACAGTCTAACTTTCCATGTTTTGAACCTCTCCTGTGAGTCCAGTTTTAGATTCCGAAGCTTCACTTCAGGTTTACTGTATCCCTTGGACCTTCTTATTGACGATGAAACAAAGAAATTGCATCCGAATTTAATACAAAAGGCACAATGCCGACTTAAGTACAAGACGACTGACACTCTAACTTTCCATGTTTTGAACCTCTCCTGTGAGTCCAGTTTTAGATTCCGAAGCTTCACTTCAGGTTTACTGTATCCCTTGGACCTTCTTATTGACGATGAAACAAAGAAATTGCATCCGAATTTAATACAAAAGGCACAATGCCGACTTAAGTACAAGACGACTGACACCCTAACTTTCTATGATTTGAACCTCTCCTGTGAGTCCAGTTTTAGATTCCGATGCTTCACTTCAGGTTTACTGTATCCCTTGGACCTTCTTATTGACGATGAAAAAGAGAAATTACATCGGAATTAAAATCAAAAGGCACAATGCCGACTTAAGTACTAGAGGAGTGACACACTAACTTTCAATGATTGGAACCTCTCCTGTAAGTCCAGTTTTATATTCCGATGCTTCACTTGAAGTTTACTGTATAACTTGACCTTCTCCTTGACGGCGAAGCACAGAAATTTCATCGGAATTAAATTCAAAAAGCACAATGCCGACTTAAGTACAAGAGGACTGACACTCTAACATTCTATGATTTGAACCTCTCCTGTGAGTACAGTTTTGGATTCCGATGCTTCACTTCAGGTATACTGTATCCCTTGGACCTTCTTATTGACGATGAAACACAGAAATTGCATCCGAATGTAATACAAAAGGCACAATGCCGACTTAAGTACAAGAGGACTGACACTCTAACTTTCTATGATTTGAACCTCTCCTGCGAGTAAAGTTTTAGAATCCGATTCTTCACTTCAGGTTTACTGTATCCTTTGGACCGTCTTATTGGCGATGAAACACAGAAATTGTATCTGAATTTAATGCAAAAGGCACAATGCCGACTTAAGTACAAGAGGACTGACACTCTAACATTCTATGATTTGAACCTCTCCTGTGAGTCCAGTTTTAGATACCGATGCTTCACTTCAGGTTAACTGTATACCTTGGACCTTCTTATTGACGATGAAACACAGAAATTGATCGAATTAAATTCAAATGGCACAATGCCGACTTAAGTACTAGAGGACTGACACTCTAACTTTCTATGATTTGAACCTCTCCTGTGAGTCCAGTTTTAGATTCCAATGATTCACTTCAGGTTTACTGTATCCCTTCAACTTTCGTATTGACGATGAAGCACAGAAATAGCATTGGAATTAAATTCAAAAGGCACAGTGTCGACTTAAGTACAAGAGGACTGACACTCTAACTTTCTATGATTTGAACCACACCTGTGAGTCCAGTTTTAGATTCCGATGCTTCGCTTCAGGTTTACTGTATCCCTTGGACCTTCTTATTGACGAAGAAACACAAAAATTGCATCCGAATTTAATACAAAAGGCACAATGCCGACTTAAGTTCAAGAGGTCTGACACTCTAACTTTCTGTGATTTGAACCTCTCCTGTGAGTCCAGTTTTAGATTCCGATGCTTCACTTCAGGTTTACTGTATCCCTTGGACCTTCTTATTGACGATGAAACACAGAAATTGCATCCGAATTTAATAGAAAAGGCACAATGCCGACATAAGTACAAGAGGACTGACACTCTAACTTTCTATGATTTGAACCTCTCCTGTGAGTCCAGTTTTAGATTCCGATGCTTCACTTCAGGTTTACTGTTTCACTTGGACCTTCTTATTGACGGCGAAACACAGAAATTGCATCCGAAATTAATACAAAAGGCACAATGCCGACTTAAGTACAAAAGGACTGACACTCTAACTTTCCATGATTTGAACCTCTCCTGTGAGTCCAGTTTTAGATTCCGATGCTTCACTTCAGGTTTACTGTATCCCTAGGACCTTCTTATTGAAGATGAAACACAGAAACTGCATCCAAATTTAATACAAAAGGCACAATGCCGACGTAAATACAAACGGAATGACACTCTAACTTTTTATGATTTGAACCTCTCCTGTGAGTCCAGTTTTAGATTCCGTTGCTTTACTTCAGGTTTACTGTATCCCTTGGACCTTCTTATTGACGATGAAACACATAAACTGCATCCCAATTTAATACAAAAGGCACAATGCCGACTTAAGTACAAGCGGACTGACACTCTAACTTTCTATGATTTGAACCTCTCCTGTGAGTCCAGTTTTAGATTCCGTTGCTTTACTTCAGGTTTACTGTATCCCTTGGACTTTCTTATTGACGATGAAGCACAGAAATTGCTTCGGAATTATATTCAAAAGGCACAATGCCGACTAAAGTACAAGACGACTGACACTCTAACTTTCTATGATTTGAACCTCTCCTGTGAGTCCAGTTTTAGATTCCGATGCTTCACTTCAGGTTTACTGTATCCCTTGGACCTTCTTATTGACGATGAAACACAGAAATTGCATCCGAATTTAATAGAAAAGGCACAATGCCGAGTTTAGTACAAAAGGACTGACAGTCTAACTTTCTATGTTTTGAACCTCTCCTGTGAGTCCAGTTTTAGATTCCGAAGCTTCACTTCAGGTTTACTGTATCCCTTGGACCTTCTTATTGACGATGAAACAAAGAAATTGCATCCGAATTTAATACAAAAGGCACAATGCCGACTTAAGTACAAGACGACTGACACCCTAACTTTCTATGATTTGAACCTCTCCTGTGAGTCCAGTTTTAGATTCCGATGCTTCACTTCAGGTTTACTGTATCCCTTGGACCTTCTTATTGACGATGAAAAAGAGAAATTACATCGGAATTAAAATCAAAAGGCACAATGCCGACTTAAGTACTAGAGGACTGACACACTAACTTTCAATGATTGGAACCTCTCCTATAAGTCCAGTTTTATATTCCGATGCTTCACTTGAAGTTTACTGTATAACTTGACCTTCTCCTTGACGGCGAAACACAGAAATTTCATCAGAATTAAATTCAAAAGGCACAATGCCGACTTAACTACAAGAGGACTGTCACTCTAACTTTCTATGATTTGAACCTCTCCTGTTAGTCCAGTTTTAGAATCCGATGTTTCACTTCAGGTTTACTGTATCCCTTGGACCTTCTTATTGTCGTTGAAACACAGAAATTACATCCGAATTTAATACAAAAGGCACAATGCCGACTTAAGAACAAAAGGACTGACACACTAGCTTTCTATGATTTGAGCCTCTCCTGTGAGTGCAGTTTTAGATTCCGATGTTTCACTTCAGGTTCACTGTACACCTTGGACCTACTTATTGTCGATGAAACACAGAAATTGCATCGAATTAAATTCAAAAGGCACAATGCCGATTTAAGTACAAGAGGAATGACACTCTAACTTTCTATGATTTGAACCTCTCCTGTTAGTCCAGTTTTAGATTCCGATGCTTCGCTTCAGGTTTACTGTATCCCTTAAACCTTCTTATTGACGATGATACACAGAAATTGCATCCGAATTTAATACCAAAGGCACAATGCCGACTTAAGTACAAGAGGACTGACACTCTATCTTTCTATGATTTGAACCTCTCCTGTGAGTCCAGTTTCAGATTCCGATGCTTCACTGAGGTTTACTGTATCCCTTGGACCTTCTTATTGACGATGAAACACAGTAATTGCATCCGAACTTAATTCAAAATCACAATGTCGACTTAAGTACAAGAGCACTGACACTCTAACTTTCTATGATTTGAAATTCTCCTGTGAGTCCACTTTTGGATTCCGATGCTTCACTTCAGGTTTACTGTTTCACTTGGACATTCTTATTGACGGCTAAACACAGAAATTGCATCCGAAATTAATACAAAAAGCACAATGCCGACTTAAGTACAAGAGGACTGACACTCTAACTTTCTATGAATTGAACCTCTCCTTTGAGTCCAGTTTTAGATTCCGATGCTTCACTTCAGGTTTACTGTATCCCTTGGACCTTCTTATTGACGATGAAACACAGAAATTGCATCCGAATTTAATACAAAAGCACAATGCCGACTTAAGTACAAGACGACTGACACTCTAACTTTCTGTGATTTGAACCTCTCCTGTGAGGCCAGTTTTAGATTCCGATGCTTCACTTCAGGTTTACTGGGTACCTTGGACCTTCTTATTGACGATGAAACACAGAAATTGCATCCGAATTTAATACAAAAGGCAAAATGCCGACTTAAGTACAAGACGACAGACACTCTAACTTTCTATGATTTGAACCTCTCCTGTGAGTCCAGTTTTAGATTCCGATGCTTCACTTCAGGTTTACTGTAACCCTTGGACCTTCTTATTGACGATGAAGCACAGACATTGCATTGGAATTAAATTATAAAGGCACAATGCCGACTTAAGTACAAGAGGACTGACAATCTAACTTTCTATGATTTGAACCTCTCCTGTGAGTCCAGAATTAGATTCCGATGCTTCACTTCAGGTTTACTGTATCACTTGGTCCTTCTTATTGACGGCGAAACACAGAAATTGCATCCCAAATTAATACAAAAGGCACAATGCCGACCTAAGTACAAGAAGACTGACACTCTAACTTTTTATGATTTGAACCTCTCCTGTGAGTCCTGTTTTAGATTCCGATGCTTCACTTCAGGTTTACTGTATCCCTTGAACCTTCTTATTGATGATGAAACACAGAAATTACATCCGAATTTAATACAAAAGGCACAATGCCGACTTAAGAACAAGAGGACTGACACACTTGGTTTCTATGATTTGAGCCTCTCCTGTGAGTGCAGTTTTAGATTCCGATGTCTCACTTCAGGTTCAGTGTACACCTTGGACCTACTTATTGTCGATGAAACACAGAAATTGCATCGAATTAAATTCAAAAGGCACAATGCCGATTTAAGTACAAGAGAAATGACACTCTAACTTTCTATGATTTGAACCTCCCCTGTGAGTCCAGTTTTAGATTCCGATGCTTCGCTTCAGGATTACTGTATCCCTTAGACCTTCTTATTGACGATGAAACACAGAAATTGCATCCGAATTTAATACAAAAGGCACAATGCCGACTTAAGTACAAGAGGACTGACACTCTAACTTTCTATGATTTGAACCTCTCCTGTGAGTCCAGTTTTAGATTCCGCTGCTTCACTCAGGTTTACTGTATTCCTTGGACCTTCTTATTGACGATGAAGCACAGTAATTGCATCCGAACTTAATTCAAAATCACAATGTCGAATTAAGTACAAGAGGACTAACACTCTAAGTTTCTATGATTTGAACCTCTCCTTTGAGTCCAGTTTTAGATTCCGATGCTTATCTTCAGGTTTACTATATCCCTTGGACCTTCTTATTGACGATGAAACACAGAAATTGCATCCGAATTTAATACAAAAGGCACAATGCCGACTTAAGTACAAGAGGACTGACACTCTAACTTTCTATGATTTGTACCTCTCCTGTGAGGCCAGTTATAGATTCCGATGCTTCACTTCAGGTTTACTGTGTACCTTCGACCTTCTTATTGACGATGAAGCACAGAAATTGCATCGAATTAAATTCAAAAGCACAATGCTGACTTAAGTACAAGAGGAATGACACTCTAACTTTCTATGATTTGAACCTCTACTGTGAGTCCAGTTATAGATTCCGATGCTTCGCTTCAGGTTTACTGTATCCCTTGGACCTTCTTATTGACGATGAAACACAGAAATTGCATCCGAATTTAATACCAAAGGCACAATGCCGACTTAAGTACAAGAGGACTGACACTCTATCTTTTTATGATTTGAACCTCTCCTGTGAGTCCAGTTTCAGATTCCAATGCTTCACTCAGGTTTACTGTATCCCTTGGACCTTCTTATTGACGATGAAACACAGTAATTGCATCCGAACTTAATTCAAAATCACAATGTCGACTTAAGTACAAGAGCACTGACACTCTAACTTACTATGATTTGAAACTCTCCTGTGAGTCCACTTTTAGATTCCGATGCTTCACTTCAGGTTTACTGTTTCACTTGGACATTCTTATTGACGGCTAAACACAGAAATTGCATCCGAAATTAATACAAAAGGCACAATGCCGACTTAAGTACAAGAGGACTGACACTCTAACTTTCTATGAATTGAACCTCTCCTTTGAGTCCAGTTTTAGATTCCGATGCTTCACTTCAGGTTTACTGTATCCCTTGGACCTTCTTATTGACGATGAAACACAGAAATTGCATCCGAAATTAATACAAAAGGCACAATGCCGACTTAAATAACAAGAGGACTGACACTCTAATTTTCTATGAATTGAACCTGTCCTTTGAGTCCAGTTTTAGATTCCGATGCTTCACTTCAGGTTTACTGTATCCCTTGGACCTTCTTATTGACGATGAAACACAGAAATTACATCCGAATTTAATACAAAAGACACAAAGCCGACTTAAGAACAAGAGGACTGACACTCTAACTTTCTATTATTTGAGCCTCTCCTGTGAGTCCAGTTTTATATTCCTATGCTTCACTGCATGTTTACTGTATACCTTGGACCTTCTTATTGACGATGAAACACAGAAATTGCATCGGATTTAAATTCAAAAGGCTCAATGCCGACTTAAGTAGTAGATGACTCACACTCTAACTTTCTATGAGTTGAACCTCTCCTGTGAGCCCAGTTTTAGATTCCGATGCTTCACTTCAGTTTTACTGTTTCACTTGGACCTTCTTATTGACGGCGAAACACAGAAATTGCATCCGAAATTAAAACAAAAGGCACAATGCCGACTTAAGTACAAGAGGACTGACACTCTAACATTCTATGATTTTAACCTCTCCTGTGGGTCCAGTTTTAGATTCCGATGTTTCACTTCAGGTTTACTGTATCCCTTGGACCTTCTTATTGAAGATGAAACACAGAAACTGCATCCAAATTTAATACAAAAGGCACAATGGCGACGTAAGTACAAGCGGAATGACACTCTAACTTTCTATGAGTTGAACCTCTCCTGTGAATCCAGTTTTAGATTCCGTTGCTTTACTTCAAGTTTACTGTATCCCTTGGACTTTCTTATTGACGATGAAGCACAGAAATAGCATTGGAATTAAATTCAAAAGGCACAATGCCGACTTAAGTACAAGAGGACTGCCACTCTAACTTTCTGTGATTTGAACCTCTCCTGTGAGTCCAGTCGTAGATTCCGATGCTTCACTTCAGGTTTACTGTATCCCTTGGACCTTCTTATTGACGAAGAAACACAGAAACTGCATCCGAATTTAATACAAAAGGCACAATGCCGAATTAAGTACAAGCGGACTGACACTCTAACTTTCTATGATTTGAACCACTCCTGAGAGTCCAGTTTTACATTCCGTTGCTTTACTTCAAGTTTACTGTATCCCTTGGACCTTCTTATTGACGATGATACACAGAAATTGCATCCGAATTTAATAGAAAAGGCACAATGCCGAGTTTAGTACAAAAGGACTGACACTGTAACTTTCTATGATTTGAATCTCTCCTGTGAGTCC
The DNA here is from genome assembly GCF_023864345.2 of Schistocerca serialis cubense. NCBI lineage: Eukaryota > Metazoa > Arthropoda > Insecta > Orthoptera > Acrididae > Schistocerca > Schistocerca serialis. The sequence continues at coordinate 26,791,783 of NW_026047644.1, read as the reverse complement.
TGTTTTAGATTCCGATGCTCCACTTCAGGTTTACTGTATCCCTTGGACCTTCTTATTGACGATGAAACACAGAAATTGCATCCGAATTTAATACAAACGGCACAAGGCCGTCTTAAGTTTCAGAGGACTGACACTGTAACTTTTTATGATTTGAACCTCTCCTGTGAGTCCAGTTTTAGATTACGATGCTTCACTTCAGGTTTACTGTATCCTTTGGACTTTCGTATTGACAATGAAACAGAAATTGCATCCGAATTTAATACAAAAGGCACAATGTCGACTTAAGTACAAGAGGACTGACACTCTAACTTTCTATGATTTTAACCTTTCCTGTGAGTCCAGTTTTAGATTCCGATGCTTCACTTCAGGTTTACTGTATCACTTGGACCTTCTTATTGACAGCAAAACACAGAAATTGCATCCGAAATTAATACAAAATGCACAATGCCGACTTAAGTACAAGAGGACTGACAGTCTAACTTTCCATGTTTTGAACCTCTCCTGTGAGTCCAGTTTTAGATTCCGAAGCTTCACTTCAGGTTTACTGTATCCCTTGGACCTTCTTATTGACGATGAAACAAAGAAATTGCATCCGAATTTAATACAAAAGGCACAATGCCGACTTAAGTACAAGACGACTGACACTCTAACTTTCCATGCTTTGAACCTCTCCTGTGAGTCCAGTTTTAGATTCCGAAGCTTCACTTCAGGTTTACTGTATCCCTTGGACCTTCTTATTGACGATGAAACAAAGAAATTGCATCCGAATTTAATACAAAAGGCACAATGCCGACTTAAGTACAAGACGACTGACACCCTAACTTTCTATGATTTGAACCTCTCCTGTGAGTCCAGTTTTAGATTCCGATGCTTCACTTCAGGTTTACTGTATCCCTTGGACCTTCTTATTGACGATGAAAAAGAGAAATTACATCGGAATTAAAATCAAAAGGCACAATGCCGACTTAAGTACTAGAGGAGTGACACACTAACTTTCAATGATTGGAACCTCTCCTGTAAGTCCAGTTTTATATTCCGATGCTTCACTTGAAGTTTACTGTATAACTTGACCTTCTCCTTGACGGCGAAGCACAGAAATTTCATCGGAATTAAATTCAAAAAGCACAATGCCGACTTAAGTACAAGAGGACTGACACTCTAACATTCTATGATTTGAACCTCTCCTGTGAGTACAGTTTTGGATTCCGATGCTTCACTTCAGGTATACTGTATCCCTTGGACCTTCTTATTGACGATGAAACACAGAAATTGCATCCGAATGTAATACAAAAGGCACAATGCCGACTTAAGTACAAGAGGACTGACACTCTAACTTTCTATGATTTGAACCTCTCCTGCGAGTAAAGTTTTAGAATCCGATTCTTCACTTCAGGTTTACTGTATCCTTTGGACCGTCTTATTGGCGATGAAACACAGAAATTGTATCTGAATTTAATGCAAAAGGCACAATGCCGACTTAAGTACAAGAGGACTGACACTCTAACATTCTATGATTTGAACCTCTCCTGTGAGTCCAGTTTTAGATACCGATGCTTCACTTCAGGTTAACTGTATACCTTGGACCTTCTTATTGACGATGAAACACAGAAATTGATCGAATTAAATTCAAATGGCACAATGCCGACAAAGTACTAGAGGACTGACACTCTAACTTTCTATGATTTGAACCTCTCCTGTGAGTCCAGTTTTAGATTCCAATGATTCACTTCAGGTTTACTGTATCCCTTCAACTTTCGTATTGACGATGAAGCACAGAAATAGCATTGGAATTAAATTCAAAAGGCACAGTGTCGACTTAAGTACAAGAGGACTGACACTCTAACTTTCTATGATTTGAACCACACCTGTGAGTCCAGTTTTAGATTCCGATGCTTCGCTTCAGGTTTACTGTATCCCTTGGACCTTCTTATTGACGAAGAAACACAAAAATTGCATCCGAATTTAATACAAAAGGCACAATGCCGACTTAAGTTCAAGAGGTCTGACACTCTAACTTTCTGTGATTTGAACCTCTCCTGTGAGTCCAGTTTTAGATTCCGATGCTTCACTTCAGGTTTACTGTATCCCTTGGACCTTCTTATTGACGATGAAACACAGAAATTGCATCCGAATTTAATAGAAAAGGCACAATGCCGACATAAGTACAAGAGGACTGACACTCTAACTTTCTATGATTTGAACCTCTCCTGTGAGTCCAGTTTTAGATTCCGATGCTTCACTTCAGGTTTACTGTTTCACTTGGACCTTCTTATTGACGGCGAAACACAGAAATTGCATCCGAAATTAATACAAAAGGCACAATGCCGACTTAAGTACAAAAGGACTGACACTCTAACTTTCCATGATTTGAACCTCTCCTGTGAGTCCAGTTTTAGATTCCGATGCTTCACTTCAGGTTTACTGTATCCCTAGGACCTTCTTATTGAAGATGAAACACAGAAACTGCATCCAAATTTAATACAAAAGGCACAATGCCGACGTAAATACAAACGGAATGACACTCTAACTTTTTATGATTTGAACCTCTCCTGTGAGTCCAGTTTTAGATTCCGTTGCTTTACTTCAGGTTTACTGTATCCCTTGGACCTTCTTATTGACGATGAAACACATAAACTGCATCCCAATTTAATACAAAAGGCACAATGCCGACTTAAGTACAAGCGGACTGACACTCTAACTTTCTATGATTTGAACCTCTCCTGTGAGTCCAGTTTTAGATTCCGTTGCTTTACTTCAGGTTTACTGTATCCCTTGGACTTTCTTATTGACGATGAAGCACAGAAATTGCTTCGGAATTATATTCAAAAGGCACAATGCCGACTAAAGTACAAGACGACTGACACTCTAACTTTCTATGATTTGAACCTCTCCTGTGAGTCCAGTTTTAGATTCCGATGCTTCACTTCAGGTTTACTGTATCCCTTGGACCTTCTTATTGACGATGAAACACAGAAATTGCATCCGAATTTAATACAAAAGGCACAATGCCGACTTAAGTACAAGACGACTGACACCCTAACTTTCTATGATTTGAACCTCTCCTGTGAGTCCAGTTTTAGATTCCGATGCTTCACTTCAGGTTTACTGTATCCCTTGGACCTTCTTATTGACGATGAAAAAGAGAAATTACATCGGAATTAAAATCAAAAGGCACAATGCCGACTTAAGTACTAGAGGACTGACACACTAACTTTCAATGATTGGAACCTCTCCTATAAGTCCAGTTTTATATTCCGATGCTTCACTTGAAGTTTACTGTATAACTTGACCTTCTCCTTGACGGCGAAACACAGAAATTTCATCAGAATTAAATTCAAAAGGCACAATGCCGACTTAACTACAAGAGGACTGTCACTCTAACTTTCTATGATTTGAACCTCTCCTGTTAGTCCAGTTTTAGAATCCGATGTTTCACTTCAGGTTTACTGTATCCCTTGGACCTTCTTATTGTCGTTGAAACACAGAAATTACATCCGAGTTTAATACTAAAGGCACAATGACGACTTAAGTACAAGAGGACTGACACTCTAACTTTCTATGATTTGAGCCTCTCCTGTGAGTCCAGTTTTAGATTCCGATGCTTCACTTCAGGTTTACTGAATACCTTGGTCCTTCTTATTGACGATGAAACACAGAAATTGCATCCGAATTTAATACAAACGGCACAATGCCGAATTAAGTATAAGGGGACTGACACTCTAACTTTCAATGATTTGAACCTCTCCTGTGAGTCCAGTTTTAGATACCGATGCTTCACTTCAGGTTTACTGTATACCTTGGACCTTCTTATTGACAATGAAACACAGAAATTGATCGAATTAAATTCAAATGGCACAATGCCGACTTAAGTACAAGAGGACTGACACTCTAAATTTCTGTGATTTGAACCTCTCCTGTGAGTCCAGTTTTAGATTCCAATGATTCACTTCAGGTTTACTGTATCCCTTCAACTTTCGTATTGACGATGAAGCACAGAAATAGCATTGGAATTAAATTCAAAAGGCACAATGTCGACTTAAGTACAAGAGGACTGACACTCTAACTTTCTATGATTTGAACCTCTCCTGTTAGTCCAGTTTTAGAATCCGATGTTTCACTTCAGGTTTAATGTATCCCTTGGACCTTCTTATTGTCGTTGAAACACAGAAATTACATCCGAGTTTAATACTAAAGGCACAATGACGACTTAAGTACAAGAGGACTGACACTCTAACTTTCTATGGTTTGAACCTCTCCTGTAAGTCCAGTTTTAGATTCCGTTGCTTTACTTCAGGTTTACTGTATCCCTTGGACTTTCTTATTGACGATGAAGCACAGAAATTGCTTCGGAATTATATTCAAAAGGCACAATGCCGACTAAAGTACAAGACGACTGACACTGTAACTTTCTATGATTTGAACCTCTCCTGTGAGTCCAGTTTTAGATTCCGATGCTTCCCTTCAGGTTTACTGTATCCCTTGGACCTTCTTATTGACGATGAAACACAGAAATTGCATCCGAATTTAATAGAAAAGGCACAATGCCGAGTTTAGTACAAAAGGACTGACAGTCTAACTTTCTATGTTTTGAACCTCTCCTGTGAGTCCAGTTTTAGATTCCGAAGCTTCACTTCAGGTTTACTGTATCCCTTGGACCTTCTTATTGACGATGAAACAAAGAAATTGCATCCGAATTTAATACAAAAGGCACAATGCCGACTTAAGTACAAGACGACTGACACCCTAACTTTCTATGATTTGAACCTCTCCTGTGAGTCCAGTTTTAGATTCCGATGCTTCACTTCAGGTTTACTGTATCCCTTGGACCTTCTTATTGACGATGAAAAAGAGAAATTACATCGGAATTAAAATCAAAAGGCACAATGCCGACTTAAGTACTAGAGGACTGACACACTAACTTTCAATGATTGGAACCTCTCCTGTAAGTCCAGTTTTATATTCCGATGCTTCACTTGAAGTTTACTGTATAACTTGACCTTCTCCTTGACGGCGAAACACAGAAATTTCATCGGAATTAAATTCAAAAGGCACAATGCCGACTTAACTACAAGAGGACTGACACTCTAACTTTCTATGATTTCAACCTCTCCTGTGAGTCCAGTTTTAGATTCCGATGCTTCACTTCAGGTTTACTGTATCCCTTGGACCTTCTTATTGTCGTTGAAACACAGAAATTACATCCGAGTTTAATACTAAAGGCACAATGACGACTTAAGTACAAGAGGACTGACACTCTAACTTTCTATGATTTGAGCCTCTCCTGTGAGTCCAGTTTTAGATTCCGATGCTTCACTTCAGGTTTACTGAATACCTTGGTCCTTCTTATTGACGATGAAACACAGAAATTGCATCCGAATTTAATACAAACGGCACAATGCCGAATTAAGTATAAGGGGACTGACACTCTAACTTTCAATGATTTGAACCTCTCCTGTGAGTCCAGTTTTAGATACCGATGCTTCACTTCAGGTTTACTGTATACCTTGGACCTTCTTATTGACAATGAAACACAGAAATTGATCGAATTAAATTCAAATGGCACAATGCCGACTTAAGTACAAGAGGACTGACACTCTAAATTTCTGTGATTTGAACCTCTCCTGTGAGTCCAGTTTTAGATTCCAATGATTCACTTCAGGTTTACTGTATCCCTTCAACTTTCGTATTGACGATGAAGCACAGAAATAGCATTGGAATTAAATTCAAAAGGCACAATGTCGACTTAAGTACAAGAGGACTGACACTCTAACTTTCTATGATTTGAACCTCTCCTGTTAGTCCAGTTTTAGAATCCGATGTTTCACTTCAGGTTTACTGTATCCCTTGGACCTTCTTATTGTCGTTGAAACACAGAAATTACATCCGAGTTTAATACTAAAGGCACAATGACGACTTAAGTACAAGAGGACTGACACTCTAACTTTCTATGATTTGAACCTCTCCTGTGAGTCCAGTTTTAGATTCCGTTGCTTTACTTCAGGTTTACTGTATCCCTTGGACTTTCTTATTGACGATGAAGCACAGAAATTGCTTCGGAATTATATTCAAAAGGCACAATGCCGACTAAAGTACAAGACGACTGACACTCTAACTTTCTATGATTTGAACCTCTCCTGTGAGTCCAGTTTTAGATTCCGATGCTTCCCTTCAGGTTTACTGTATCCCTTGGACCTTCTTATTGACGATGAAACACAGAAATTGCATCCGAATTTAATAGAAAAGGCACAATGCCGAGTTTAGTACAAAAGGACTGACAGTCTAACTTTCTATGTTTTGAACCTCTCCTGTGAGTCCAGTTTTAGATTCCGAAGCTTCACTTCAGGTTTACTGTATCCCTTGGACCTTCTTATTGTCGATGAAACAAAAAAATTGCATCCGAATTTAATACAAAAGGCACAATGCCGACTTAAGTACAAGACGACTGACACCCTAACTTTCTATGATTTGAACCTCTCCTGTTAGTCCAGTTTTAGAATCCGATGTTTCACTTCAGGTTTACTGTATCCCTTGGACCTTCTTATTGTCGTTGAAACACAGAAATTACATCCGAGTTTAATACTAAAGGCACAATGACGACTTAAGTACAAGAGGACTGACACTCTAACTTTCTATGATTTGAGCCTCTCCTGTGAGTCCAGTTTTAGATTCCGATGCTTCACTTCAGGTTTACTGAATACCTTGGCCCTTCTTATTGACGATGAAACACAGAAATTGCATCCGAATTTAATACAAACGGCACAATGCCGAATTAAGTATAAGGGGACTGACACTCTAACTTTCAATGATTTGAACCTCTCCTGTGAGTCCAGTTTTAGATACCGATGCTTCACTTCAGGTTTACTGTATACCTTGGACCTTCTTATTGACGATGAAACACAGAAATTGCATCCGAATTTAATAGAAAAGGCACAATGCCGACATAAGTACAAGAGGACTGACACTCTAACTTTCTATGATTTCAACCTCTCCTGTGAGTCCAGTTTTAGATTCCGATGCTTCACTTCAGGTTTACTGTTTCACTTGGACCTTCTTATTGACGGCGAAACACAGAAATTGCATCCGAAATTAATACAAAAGGCACAATGCCGACTTAAGTACAAAAGGACTGACACTCTAACTTTCCATGATTTGAACCTCTCCTGTGAGTCCAGTTTTAGATTCCGATGCTTCACTTCAGGTTTACTGTATCCCTAGGCCCTTCTTATTGAAGATGAAACACAGAAACTGCATCCAAATTTAATACAAAAGGCACAATGCCGACGTAAATACAAACGGAATGACACTCTAACTTTCTATGATATGAACCTCTCCTGTGAGTCCAGTTTTAGATTCCGTTGCTTTACTTCAGGTTTACTGTATCCCTTGGACCTTCTTATTGACGATGAAACACATAAACTGCATCCCAATTTAATACAAAAGGCACAATGCCGACTTAAGTACAAGCGGACTGACACTCTAACTTTCTATGATTTGAACCTCTCCTGTGAGTCCAGTTTTAGATTCCGTTGCTTTACTTCAGGTTTACTGTATACCTTGGACCTTCTTATTGACAATGAAACACAGAAATTGATCGAATTAAATTCAAATGGCACAATGCCGACTTAAGTACAAGAGGACTGACACTCTAACTTTCTATGATTTGAACCTCTCCTGTTAGTCCAGTTTTAGAATCCGATGTTTCACTTCAGGTTTACTGTATCCCTAGGCCCTTCTTATTGAAGATGAAACACAGAAACTGCATCCAAATTTAATACAAAAGGCACAATGCCGACGTAAATACAAACGGAATGACACTCTAACTTTCTATGATTTGAACCTCTCCTGTGAGTCCAGTTTTAGATTCCGATGCTTCACTTCAGGTTTACTGTATCCCTTGGACCTTCTTATTGACGATGAAAAAGAGAAATTACATCGGAATTAAAATCAAAAGGCACAATGCCGACTTAACTACAAGAGGACTGACACTCTAACTTTCTATGATTTGAACCTCTCCTGTTAGTCCAGTTTTAGAATCCGATGTTTCACTTCAGGTTTACTGTATCCCTTGGACCTTCTTATTGTCGTTGAAACACAGAAATTACATCCGAGTTTAATACTAAAGGCACAATGACGACTTAAGGACAAGAGGACTGACACTCTAACTTTCTATGATTTGAACCTCTCCTGTGAGTCCAGTTTTAGATTCCGTTGCTTTACTTCAGGTTTACTGTATCCCTTGGACTTTCTTATTGACGATGAAGCACAGAAATTGCTTCGGAATTATATTCAAAAGGCACAATGCCGACTAAAGTACATGACGACTGACATTCTAACTTTCTATGATTTGAACCTCTCCTGTGAGTCCAGTTTTAGATTCCGATGCTTCACTTCAGGTTTACTGTATCCCTTGGACCTTCTTATTGACGATGAAACACAGAAATTGCATCCGAATTTAATAGAAAAGGCACAATGCCGAGTTTAGTACAAAAGGACTGACAGTCTAACTTTCTATGTTTTGAACCTCTCCTGTGAGTCCAGTTTTAGATTCCGAAGCTTCACTTCAGGTTTACTGTATCCCTTGGACCTTCTTATTGACGATGAAACAAAGAAATTGCATCCGAATTTAATACAAGAGGCACAATGCCGACTTAAGTACAAGACGACTGACACCCTAACTTTCTATGATTTGAACCTCTCCTGTGAGTCCAGTTTTAGATTCCGATGCTTCACTTCAGGTTTACTGTATCCCTTGGACCTTCTTATTGACGATGAAAAAGAGAAATTACATCGGAATTAAAATCAAAAGGCACAATGCCGACTTAAGTACTAGAGGACTGACACACTAACTTTCAATGATTGGAACCTCTCCTGTAAGTCCAGTTTTATATTCCGATGCTTCACTTGAAGTTTACTGTATAACTTGACCTTCTCCTTGACGGCGAAACACAGAAATTTCATCGGAATTAAATTCAAAAGGCACAATGCCGACTTAATTACAAGAGGACTGACACTCTAACTTTCTATGATTTGAACCTCTCCTGTTAGTCCAGTTTTAGAATCCGATGTTTCACTTCAGGTTTACTGTATCCCTTGGACCTTCTTATTGTCGTTGAAACACAGAAATTACATCCGAGTTTAATACTAAAGGCACAATGACGACTTAAGTACAAGAGGACTGACACTCTAACTTTCTATGATTTGAGCCTCTCCTGTGAGTCCAGTTTTAGATTCCGATGCTTCACTTCAGGTTTACTGAATACCTTGGTCCTTCTTATTGACGATGAAACACAGAAATTGCATCCGAATTTAATACAAACGGCACAATGCCGAATTAAGTATAAGGGGACTGACACTCTAACTTTCAATGATTTGAACCTCTCCTGTGAGTCCAGTTTTAGATACCGATGCTTCACTTCAGGTTTACTGTATACCTTGGACCTTCTTATTGACAATGAAACACAGAAATTGATCGAATTAAATTCAAATGGCACAATGCCGACTTAAGTACAAGAGGACTGACACTCTAAATTTCTGTGATTTGAACCTCTCCTGTGAGTCCAGTTTTAGATTCCAATGATTCACTTCAGGTTTACTGTATCCCTTCAACTTTCGTATTGACGATGAAGCACAGAAATAGCATTGGAATTAAATTCAAAAGGCACAATGTCGACTTAAGTACAAGAGGACTGACACTCTAACTTTCTATGATTTGAACCACACCTGTGAGTCCAGTTTTAGATTCCGATGCTTCGCTTCAGGTTTACTGTATCCCTTGGACCTTCTTATTGACGAAGAAACACAAAAATTGCATCCGAATTTAATACAAAAGGCACAATGCCGACTTAAGTTCAAGAGGTCTGACACTCTAACTTTCTATGATTTGAACCTCTCCTGTGAGTCCAGTTTTAGATTCCGATGCTTCACTTCAGGTTTACAGTATCCCTTGGACCTTCTTATTGACGATGAAACACAGAAATTGCATCCGAATTTAATAGAAAAGGCACAATGCCGACATAAGTACAAGAGGACTGACACTCTAACTTTCTATGATTTGAACCTCTCCTGTGAGTCCAGTTTTAGAATCCGATGCTTCACTTCAGGTTTACTGTTTCACTTGGACCTTCTTATTGACGGCGAAACACAGAAATTGCATCCGAAATTAATACAAAAGGCACAATGCCGACTTAAGTACAAAAGGACTGACACTCTAACTTTCCATGATTTGAACCTCTCCTGTGAGTCCAGTTTTAGATTCCGATGCTTCACTTCAGGTTTACTGTATCCCTAGGACCTTCTTATTGAAGATGAAACACAGTAACTGCATCCAAATTTAATACAAAAGGCACAATGCCGACGTAAATACAAACGGAATGACACTCTAACTTTCTATGATTTGAACCTCTCCTGTGAGTCCAGTTTTAGATTCCGTTGCTTTACTTCAGGTTTACTGTATCCCTTGGACCTTCTTATTGACGATGAAACACATAAACTGCATCCCAATTTAATACAAAAGGCACAATGCCGACTTTAGTACAAGCGGACTGACACTCTAACTTTCTATGATTTGAACCTCTCCTGTGAGTCCAGTTTTAGATTCCGTTGCTTTACTTCAGGTTTACTGTATCCCTTGGACTTTCTTATTGACGATGAAGCACAGAAATTGCTTCGGAATTATATTCAAAAGGCACAATGCCGACTAAAGTACAAGACGACTGACACTCTAACTTTCTATGATTTGAACCTCTCCTGTGAGTCCAGTTTTAGATTCTGATGGTTCACTTCAGGTTTACTGTATCCCTTGGACCTTCTTATTGACGATGAAACACAGAAATTGCATCCGAATTTAATAGAAAAGGCACAATGCCGAGTTTAGTACAAAAGGACTGACAGTCTAACTTTCTATGTTTTGAACCTCTCCTGTGAGTCCAGTTTTAGATTCCGAAGCTTCACTTCAGGTTTACTGTATCCCTTGGACCTTCTTATTGACGATGAAACAAAGAAATTGCATCCGAATTTAATACAAAAGGCACAATGCCGACTTAAGTACAAGACGACTGACACCCTAACTTTCTATGATTTGAACCTCTCCTGTGAGTCCAGTTTTAGATTCCGATGCTTCACTTCAGGTTTACTGTATCCCTTGGACCTTCTTATTGACGATGAAAAAGAGAAATTACATCGGAATTAAAATCAAACGGCACAATGCCGACTTAAGTACTAGAGGACTGACACACTAACTTTCAATGATTGGAACCTCTCCTGTAAGTCCAGTTTTATATTCCGATGCTTCACTTGAAGTTTACTGTATAACTTGACCTTCTCCTTGACGGCGAAAGACAGAAATTTCATCGGAATTAAATTCAAAAGGCACAATGCCGACTTAAGTACAAGACGACTGACACCCTAACTTTCTATGATTTGAACCTCTCCTGTGAGTCCAGTTTTAGATTCTGATGGTTCACTTCAGGTTTACTGTATCCCTTGGACCTTCTTATTGACGATGAAACAAAGAAATTGCATCCGAATTTAATACAAAAGGCACAATGCCGACTTAAGTACAAGACGACTGACACTCTAACTTTCTATGATTTGAACCTCTCCTGTTAGTCCAGTTTTAGAATCCGATTTTTCACTTCAGTTTTACTGTATCCCTTGGACCTTCTTATTGTCGTTGAAACACAGAAATTACATCCGAGTTTAATACTAAAGGCACAACGACGACTTAAGTACAAGAGGACTGACACTCTAACTTTCTATGATTTGAGCCTCTCCTGTGAGTCCAGTTTTAGATTCCGATGCTTCACTTCAGGTTTACTGAATACCTTGGTCCTTCTTATTGACGATGAAACACAGAAATTGCATCCGAATTTAATACAAACGGCACAATGCCGAATTAAGTATAAGGGGACTGACACTCTAACTTTCAATGATTTGAACCTCTCCTGTGAGTCCAGTTTTAGATACCGATGCTTCACTTCAGGTTTACTGTATACCTTGGACCTTCTTATTGACAATGAAACACAGAAATTGATCGAATTAAATTCAAATGGCACAATGCCGACTTAAGTACAAGAGGACTGACACTCTAACTTTCTATGATTTGAACCTCTCCTGCGAGTAAAGTTTTAGAATCCGATGCTTCCCTTCAGGTTTACTGTATCCTTTGGACCGTCTTATTGGCGATGAAACACAGAAATTGCATCCGAATGTAATACAAAAGGCACAATGCCGACTTAAGTACAAGACGACTGACACTCTAACTTTCTATGATTTGAACCTCTCCTGCGAGTAAAGTTTTAGAATCCGATGCTTCCCTTCAGGTTTACTGTATCCTTTGGACCGTCTTATTGGCGATGAAACACAGAAATTGTGTCTGAATTTAATGCAAAAGGCACAATGCTGACTTAAGTACAAGAGGACTGACACTCTAACATTCTATGATTTGAATCTCTCCTGTGAGTCCAGTTTTAGATACCGATGCTTCACTTCAGGTTTACTGTATACCTTGGACCTTCTTATTGACGATGAAACACAGAAATTGGTCGAATTAAATTCAAATGGCACAATGCAGACTTAAGTACAAGAGGACTGACACTCTAACTTTCTATGATTTGAACCTCTCCTGTGAGTCCAGTTTTAGATTCCAATGATTCACTACAGGTTTACTGTATCCCTTCAACTTTCGTATTGACGATGAAGCACAGAAATAGCATTGGAATTAAATTCAAAAGGCACAATGTCGACTTAAGTACAAGAGGACTGACACTCTAACTTTCTATGATTTGAACCTCACCTGTGAGTCCAGTTTTAGATTCCGATGCTTCGCTTCAGGTTTACCGTATCCCTTGGACCTTCTTATTGACGAAGAAACACAAAAACTGCATCCGAATTTAATACAAAAGGCACAATGCCGGCTTAAGTACAAGAGGACTTTCTATGATTTTAACCTCTCCTGTGAGTCCTGTTTTAGATTCCGATGCTTCACTTCAGGTTTACTGTATCCCTTGGACTTTCTTATTGACGATGAAGCACAGAAAATGCATCGAATTAAAATCAAAAGGCACAATGCCGACTTTAGTACAAGAGGACTGACACTCTAACTTTCTATGATTTGAACCACTCTTGTCAGTCCAGTTTTAGATTCCGATGCTTCACTTCAGGTTTACTGTATCCCTTGGACTTTCTTATTGACGATGAAGCACAGAAAATGCATCGAATTAAATTCAAAAGGCACAATGCCGACTTTAGTACAAGAGGACTGACACTCTAACTTCTATGATTTGAACCTCTCCTGTCAGTCCAGTTTTGATTCCGATGCTTCACTTCAGGTTTACTGTATCCCTTGGACCTTCTTATTGACGATGAAACAAAGAAATTGCATCCGAATTTAATACAAAAGGCACAATGCCGACTTAAGTACAAGACGACTGACACCCTAACTTTCTATGATTTGAACCTCTCCTGTGAGTCCAGTTTTAGATTCCGATGCTTCACTTCAGGTTTACTGTATCCCTTGGACCTTCTTATTGACGATGAAAAAGAGAAATTACATCGGAATTAAAATCAAAAGGCACAATGCCGACTTAAGTACTAGAGGACTGACACACTAACTTTCAATGATTGGAACCTCTCCTGTAAGTCCAGGTTTATATTCCGATGCTTCACTTGAAGTTTACTGTATAACTTGACCTTCTCCTTGACGGCGAAACACAGAAATTTCATCGGAATTAAATTCAAAAGGCACAATGCCGACTTAACTACAAGAGGACTGACACTCTTACTTTCTATGATTTGAACCTCTCCTGTGAGTCCAGTCTTAGAATCCGATGTTTCACTTCAGGTTTACTGTATCCCTTGGACCTTCTTATTGTCGATGAAACACAGAAATTACATCCGAGTTTAATACTAAAGGCACAATGCCGACTTAAGTACAAGAGGACTGACACTCTAACTTTCTATGATTTGAGCCTCTCCTGTGAGTCCAGTTTTAGATTCCGATGCTTCACTTCAGGTTTACTGAATACCTTGGTCCTTCTTATTGACAATGAAACACAGAAATTGCATCCGAATTTAATACAAACGGCACAATGCCGAATTAAGTATAAGGGGACTGACACTCTAACTTTCAATGATTTGAACCTCTCCTGTGAGTCCAGTTTTAGATTCTGATGCTTCACTTCAGGTTTACTGTATCCCTTGGACCTTCTTATTGACGATGAAACACAGAAATTGCATCCGAATGTAATACAAAAGGCACAATGCCGACTTAAGTACAAGACGACTGACACTCTAACTTTCTATGATTTGAACCTCTCCTGCGAGTAAAGTTTTAGAATCCGATGCTTCCCTTCAGGTTTACTGTATCCTTTGGACCGTCTTATTGGCGATGAAACACAGAAATTGTGTCTGAATTTAATGCAAAAGGCACAATGCTGACTTAAGTACAAGAGGACTGACACTCTAACATTCTATGATTTGAATCTCTCCTGTGAGTCCAGTTTTAGATACCGATGCTTCACTTCAGGTTTACTGTATACCTTGGACCTTCTTATTGACGATGAAACACAGAAATTGGTCGAATTAAATTCAAATGGCACAATGCAGACTTAAGTACAAGAGGACTGACACTCTAACTTTCTATGATTTGAACCTCTCCTGTGAGTCCAGTTTTAGATTCCAATGATTCACTACAGGTTTACTGTATCCCTTCAACTTTCGTATTGACGATGAAGCACAGAAATAGCATTGGAATTAAATTCAAAAGGCACAATGTCGACTTAAGTACAAGAGGACTGACACTCTAACTTTCTATGATTTGAACCTCACCTGTGAGTCCAGTTTTAGATTCCGATGCTTCGCTTCAGGTTTACCGTATCCCTTGGACCTTCTTATTGACGAAGAAACACAAAAACTGCATCCGAATTTAATACAAAAGGCACAATGCCGGCTTAAGTACAAGAGGACTTTCTATGATTTTAACCTCTCCTGTGAGTCCTGTTTTAGTTTCCGATGCTTCACTTAAGGTTTACTGTATCCCTTGGACTTTCTTATTGACGATGAAGCACAGAAAATGCATCGAATTAAAATCAAAAGGCACAATGCCGACTTTAGTACAAGAGGACTGACACTCTAACTTTCTATGATTTGAACCACTCTTGTCAGTCCAGTTTTAGATTCCGATGCTTCACTTCAGGTTTACTGTATCCCTTGGACTTTCTTATTGACGATGAAGCACAGAAAATGCATCGAATTAAATTCAAAAGGCACAATGCCGACTTTAGTACAAGAGGACTGACACTCTAACTTCTATGATTTGAACCTCTCCTGTCAGTCCAGTTTTGATTCCGATGCTTCACTTCAGGTTTACTGTATCCCTTGGACCTTCTTATTGACGATGAAACAAAGAAATTGCATCCGAATTTAATACAAAAGGCACAATGCCGACTTAAGTACAAGACGACTGACACCCTAACTTTCTATGATTTGAACCTCTCCTGTGAGTCCAGTTTTAGATTCCGATGCTTCACTTCAGGTTTACTGTATCCCTTGGACCTTCTTATTGACGATGAAAAAGAGAAATTACATCGGAATTAAAATCAAAAGGCACAATGCCGACTTAAGTACTAGAGGACTGACACACTAACTTTCAATGATTGGAACCTCTCCTGTAAGTCCAGGTTTATATTCCGATGCTTCACTTGAAGTTTACTGTATAACTTGAACTTCTCCTTGACGGCGAAACACAGAAATTTCATCGGAATTAAATTCAAAAGGCACAATGCCGACTTAACTACAAGAGGACTGACACTCTTACTTTCTATGATTTGAACCTCTCCTGTGAGTCCAGTCTTAGAATCCGATGTTTCACTTCAGGTTTACTGTATCCCTTGGACCTTCTTATTGTCGATGAAACACAGAAATTACATCCGAGTTTAATACTAAAGGCACAATGCCGACTTAAGTACAAGAGGACTGACACTCTAACTTTCTATGATTTGAGCCTCTCCTGTGAGTCCAGTTTTAGATTCCGATGCTTCACTTCAGGTTTACTGAATACCTTGGTCCTTCTTATTGACAATGAAACACAGAAATTGCATCCGAATTTAATACAAACGGCACAATGCCGAATTAAGTATAAGGGGACTGACACTCTAACTTTCAATGATTTGAACCTCTCCTGTGAGTCCAGTTTTAGATACCGATGCTTCACTTCAGGTTTACTGTATACCTTGGACCTTGTTATTGACGATGAAACACAGAAATTGATCGAATTAAATTCAAATGGCACAATGCTGACTTAAGTACAAGAGGACTGACACTCTAAATTTCTGTGATTTGAACCTCTCCTGTGAGTCCAGTTTTAGATTCCGATGCTTCACTTCAGGTATACTGTAACCCTTGGACCTTCTTATTGACGATGAAACACAGAAATTGCATCCGAATTTAATACAAACGGCACAATGCCGAATTAAGTATAACGGGACTGACACTCTAACTTTCAATTATTTGAACCTCTCCTGTGAGTCCAGTTTTAGATTCTGATGCTTCACTTCAGGTTTACTGTATCCCTTGGACCTTCTTATTGACGATGAAACACAGAAATTGCATCCGAATGTAATACAAGAGGCACAATGCCGACTTAAGTACAAGAGGACTGACACTCTAACTTTCTATGATTTGAACCTCTCCTGCGAGTAAAGTTTTAGAATCCGATGCTTCTCTTCAGGTTTACTGTATCCTTTGGACCGTCTTATTGGCGATGAAACACAGAAATTGTATCTGAATTTAATGCAAAAGGCACAATGCCGACTTAAGTACAAGAGGACTGACACTCTAACATTCTATGATTTGAACCTCTCCTGTGAGTCCAGTTTTAGATACCGATGCTTCACTTCAGGTTTACTGTATACCTTGGACCTTCTTATTGACGATGAAACACAGAAATTGATCGAATTAAATTCAAATGGCACAATGTCGACTAAAGTACAAGAGGACTGACACTCTAACTTTCTATGATTTGAACCTCTCCTGTGAGTCCAGTTTTAGATTCCAATGATTCACTACAGGTTTACTGTATCCCTTCAACTTTCGTATTGACGATGAAGCACAGAAATAGCATTGGAATTAAATTCAAAAGGCACAATGTCGACTTAAGTACAAGAGGACTGACACTCTAACTTTCTATGATTTGAACCTCACCTGTGAGTCCAGTTTTAGATTCCGATGCTTCGCTTCAGGTTTACTGTATCCCTTGGACCTTCTTATTGACGAAGAAACACAAAAACTGCATCCGAATTTAATACAAAAGGCACAATGCCGGCTTAAGTACAAGAGGACTTTCTATGATTTTAACCTCTCCTGTGAGTCCTGTTTTAGATTCCGATGCTTCACTTCAGGTTTACTGTATCCCTTGGACTTTCTTATTGACGATGAAGCACAGAAGATGCATCGAATTAAATTCAAAAGGCACAATGCCGACTTTAGTACAAGAGGACTGACACTCTAACTTTCTATGATTTGAACCTCTCCTGTCAGTCCAGTTTTAGATTCCGATGCTTCACTTCAGGTTTACTGTATCCCTTGGTCCTTCTTATTGACGAAGAAACACAGAAATTGCATCCGAATTTAATACAAAAGGCACAATGCCGACTTAAGTTCAAGAGGGCTGACACTCTAACTTTCTATGATTTGAACCTCTCCTGTGAGTCCAGTTTTAGATTCCGATGCTTCACTTCAGGTTTACTGTATCCCTTGGAGCTTCTTATTGACGATGAAACACAGAAATTGCATCTGAATGTAATACAAAAGGCACAATGCAGACATAAGTACAAGAGGACTGACACTCTAACTTTCTATGATTTGAACCTCTCCTGTGAGTCCAGTTTTAGATTCCGTTGCTTTACTTCAGGTTTACTGTATCCCTTGGACTTTCTTATTGACGATGAAGCACAGAAATTGCTTCGGAATTATATTCAAAAGGCACAATGCCGACTTAAGTACAAGACGACTGACACTCTAACTTTCTATGATTTGAACCTCTCCTGTGAGTCCAGTTTTAGATTTCGATGCTTCACTTCGGGTTTACTGTATCCCTTGGACCTTCTTATTGACGATGAAACACAGAAATTGCATCCGAATGTAATAGAAAAGGCACAATGCCGAGTTTAGTACAAAAGGACTAAGACTCTAACTTTCTATGATTTGAAAATCTCCTGTGAGTTCAGTTTTAAAATTCGTTGCTTTACTTCAGGTTTACTGTATCCCTTGGACTTTCTTATTGACGATGAAGCACAGAAATTGCTTCGGAATTATATTCAAAAGGCACAATGCCGTCTTAAGTACAAGACGACTGACACTCTAACTTTCTATGATTTGAACCTCTCCTGTGAGTCCAGTCTTAGAATCCGATGTCTCACTTCAGGGTTACTGTATCCCTTGGACCTTCTTATTGTCGTTGAAACACTGAAATTACATCCGAGTTTAATACTAAAGGCACAATGCCGACTTAAGTACAAGAGGACTGACACTCTAACTTTCTATGATTTGAACCTCTCCTGTGAGTCCAGTTTTAGATTCCAATGATTCACTACAGGTTTACTGTATCCCTTCAACTTTCGTATTGACGATGAAGCACAGAAATAGCATTGGAATTAAATTCAAAAGGCACAATGTCGACTTAAGTACAAGAGGACTGACACTCTAACTTTCTATGATTTGAACCTCACCTGTGAGTCCAGTTTTAGATTCCGATGCTTCGCTTCAGGTTTACTGTATCCCTTGGACCTTCTTATTGACGAAGAAACACAAAAACTGCATCCGAATTTAATACAAAAAGCACAATGCCGGCTTAAGTACAAGAGGACTTTCTATGATTTTAACCTCTCCTGTGAGTCCTGTTTTAGATTCCGATGCTTCACTTCAGGTTTACTGTATCCCTTGGACTTTATTATTGACGATGAAGCACAGAAAATGCATCGAATTAAATTCAAAAGGCACAATGCCGACTTTAGTACAAGAGGACTGACACTCTAACTTTCTATGATTTGAACCTCTCCTGTCAGTCCAGTTTTAGATTCCGATGCTTCACTTCAGGTTTACTGTATCCCTTGGTCCTTCTTATTGTGGAAGAAACACAGAAATTGCATCCGAATTTAATACAAAAGGCACAATGCCGACTTAAGTTCAAGAGGACTGACACTCTAACCTTCTATGATTTGAACCTCTCCTGTGAGTTCAGTTTTAGATTCCGTTGCTTTACTTCAGGTTTACTGTATCCCTTGGACTTTCTTATTGACGATGAAGCACAGAAATTGCTTCGGAATTATATTCAAAAGGCACAATGCCGACTTAAGTACAAGACGACTGACACTCTAACTTTGTATGATTTGAACCTCTCCTGTGAGTCCAGTTTTAGATTCCGATGCTTCACTTCAGGTTTACTGTTTCACTTGGACCTTCTTATTGACGGCGAAACACAGAAATTGCATCCGAAATTAATACAAAAGGCACAATGCCGACTTAAGTACAAGAGGACTGACACTCTAACTTTCTATGATTTGAACCTCTCCTGTGAGTCCAGTTTTAGATTCCGATGCTTCACTTCAGGTTTACTGTTTCACTTGGACCTTCTTATTGACGGCGAAACACAGAAATTGCATCCGAAATTAATACAAAAGGCACAATGCCGACTTAAGTACAAGAGGACTGACACTCTAACTTTCTATGATTTGAACCTCTCCTGTGAGTCCAGTTTTAGATTCCGATGCTTCACTTCAGGTTTACTGTATCCCTTGGACCTTCTTGTTAAAGATGAAACACAGAAACTGCATCCAAATTTAATACAAAAGGCACAATGCCGACGTAAGTACAAACGGAATGACACTCTAATTTCTATGATTTGAACCTCTCCTGTGAGTCCAGTTTTAGATTCCGATGCTTCACTTCAGGTTTACTGTATCCCTTGGACTTTCTTATTGACGATGAAGCACAGAAATTGCTTCGGAATTATATTCAAAAGGCACAATGCCGACTTAAGTACAAGACGACTGACACTCTAACTTTCTATGATTTGAACCTCTCCTGTGAGTCCAGTTTTAGATTCCGATGCTTCACTTCAGGTTTACTGTATCCCTTGGACCTTCTTATTGACGATGAAACACATAAACTGCATCCGAATTTAATACAAAAGGCACAATCCCGACTTAAGTACAAGCGGACTGACACTCTAACTTTCTATGATTTGAACCTCTCCTGTGAGTTCAGTTTTAGATTCCGTTGCTTTACTTCAGGTTTACTGTATCCCTTGGACTTTCTTATTGACGATGAAGCACAGAAATTGCTTCGGAATTATATTCAAAAGGCACAATGCCGACTTAAGTACAAGACGACTGACACTCTAACTTTCTATGATTTGAACCTCTCCTGTGAGTCCAGTTTTAGATTCCGATGCTTCACTTCAGGTTTACTGTATCCCTTGGACCTTCTTATTGACGATGAAACACAGAAATTGCATCCGAATTTAATAGAAAAGGCACAATGCCGAGTTTACTACAAAAGGACTGAGACTCTAACTTTCTATGATTTGAACCTCTCCTGTGAGTCCAGTTTTAGATTCCGATGCTTCACTTCAGGTTTACTGTATCCCTTGGACCTTCTTATTGACGATGAAACACAGAAACTGCATCCGAATTTAATAGAAAAGGCACAATTTCGACTTTAGTAGAAAAGGATTGACACTCTAACTTTCTATGATTTGAACCTCTCCTGGGAGTCCAGTTTTAGATTCCGATGCTTCACATCAGGTTTACTGTATCTCTTGGACGTTCTTATTGACGTTGAAACACAGAAATTGCATCCGAATTTAATACAAAAGGCACAATGCCGACATAAGTACAAGAGGACTGACACTCTAAATTTCTATGATTTGAACCTCTCCTGTGAGTCCAGTTTTAGATTCCGATGCTCCACTTCAGGTTTACTGTATCTCTTGGGCCTTCTTATTGACGATGAAACACAGAAATTGCATCCGAATTTAATACAAACGGCACAATGCCGACTTAAGTATAAGAGGACTGACACACTAACACTCTATGATTTTAACCTCTCCTGTAAGTCCAGTTTTAGATTCCGATGCTTCACTTCAGGTTTACTGTATCACTTGGACCTTCTTATTGACGATGAAGCACAGGAATTGCATCCGAATTTAATACAAAAGGCTCAATGCCGACTTAAGTACAATAGGACTCATACTCTAACTTTCTATGACTTGAACCCCTCCTGTGAGTCCAGTTTTAGATTCCGATGCTTCACTTCAGGTTTACTGTATCCCTTGGACCTTCCTATTGGCGATGAAACCCAGAAATTGCATCCGAATTTAATGCAAAAGGCACAATGCCGACTTAAGTACAAGAGGATTGACACTCTTACATTCTATGATTTGAACCTCTCCTGTGAGTCCAGTTGTAGATTCCGATGCTTCACTTCAGGTTTACTGTATACCTTGGACCTTCTTATTGACGATGAACACAGAAAATGATCGAATTAAATTCAAAACACACAATGCCAACTTAAGTAGAAGAGGACTGACACTCTAACTTTCTATGATTTGAAACTGTCCTGTGAGTCCAGTTTTAGATTCCGATGCTTCGCTTCTGGTTTATTGTATCCCTTGGACCTTCTTATTGACGATGAAAAACAGAAATTGCATCGGAATTAAAATCAAAAGGCACAATGCCGACTTAAGTACAAGAGGACTGAAACTCTAACTTTCTATGATTGGAACCACTCCTGTAAGTCCAGTTTTAGATTCCGATGCTTCACTTCAAGTTTACTGTATAACTTGACCTTCTCATTGACGGCGAAACACAGAAATTTCATCGGAATTAAGCTCAAAAGGCACAATGCCGACTTAAGTACAAGAGGACTGACACTCTAACTTTCTATGATTTGAACCTCTCCTGTGAGTCCAGTTTAAGAATCTAATGCTTCACTTCAGGTTTACTGTATCCCTTGGACCTTCTTATTGTCGTTGAAACACAGAAATTACATCCGAGTTTAATACTAAAGGCACAATGCCGACTAAAGTACAAGAGGACTGACACTCTAACTTTCTATGATTTGAGCCTCTCCTGTGAGTCCAGTTTTAGATTTCGATGCTTCACTTCAGGTTTACTGAATACGTTGGACTTTCTTATTTACGATGAAACACAGAAATTGCATCGAATTAAATTCAAAAGGCACAATGCCGACTTAAGTACAAGAGGACTGACACTCTAACTTTCTATGATTTGAGCCTCTCCTGTGAGTCCAGTTTTAGATTTCGATGCTTCACTTCTGGTTTACTGAATACGTTGGACTTTCTTATTTACGATGAAACACAGAAATTGCATCGAATTAAATTCAAAAGGCACAATGCTGACTTAAGTACAAGAGGACTGACACTCTTAATTTCTGTGATTTGAACCTCTCCTGTGAGTCCAGTTTTAGATTCCAATGCTTCACTTCAGGTATACTGTATCCCTTGGACCTTCTTATTGACGATGAAACACAGAAATTGCATCCGAATTTAATACAAACGGCACAATGCCGACTTAAGTATAGGGGGACTGACACTCTAACTTTCAATGATTTGAACCTCTCCTGTGGGTCCAGTTTTAGATTCTGATGCTTCACTTCAGGTTTACTGTATCCCTTGTACCTTCTTATTGACGATGAAACACAGAAATTGCATCCGAATTTAATACAAAAGGCACAATGCCGACTTAAGTACAAGCGGACTGACACTCTATCTTTATATGATTTGAACCACTCCTGTTAGTCCAGTTTTAGATTCCGTTGCTTTACTTCAGGTTTACTGTATCCCTCGGACTTTCTTATTGACGATGAGGCACAGAAATTGCATCGGAATTAAATTCAAAAGGCACAATGCCGACTTAAGTACAAGAGGACTGACACTCTAACTTTCTATGATTTGAACCTCACCTGTGAGTCCAGTTTTAGATTCCGATGCTCCGCTTCAGATTTACTGTATCCCTTGGACCTTCTTATTGACGAAGAAACACAGAAACTGCATCCGAATTTAATACAAAAGGCACAATGCCGATTTAAGTACAAGAGGACTGACACTCTAACTTTCTATTATTTTAACCTCTCCTGTGAGTCCTGTTTTAGATTCCGATGCTTCACTTCAGGTTTACTGTATCCCTTGGACTTTCTTATTGACGATGAAGCACAGAAAATGCATCGAATTAAATTCAAAAGGCACAATGCCGACTTTAGTACAAGAGGACTGACACTCTAACTTTCTATGATTTGAACCTCTCCTGTCAGTCAAGTTTTAGATTCCGATGCTTCACTTCAGGTTTACTGTATCCCTTGGACCTTATCATTGACGAAGAAACACAGAAATTGCATCCGAATTTAGTACAAAAGGCACAATGCCGACTTAAGTTCAACAGGACTGACACTCTAACTTTCTATGATTTGAACCTCTCCTGTGAGTCCAGTTTTAGATTCCGATGCTTCACTTCAGGTTTACTGTATCCCTTGGACCTTCTTATTGACGATGAAACACAGAAACTGCATCCGAATTTAATAGAAAAGGCACAATTTCGACTTTAGTAGAAAAGGATTGACACTCTAACTTTCTATGATTTGAACCTCTCCTGGGAGTCCAGTTTTAGATTCCGATGCTTCACATCAGGTTTACTGTATCTCTTGGACGTTCTTATTGACGTTGAAACACAGAAATTGCATCCGAATTTAATACAAAAGGCACAATGCCGACATAAGTACAAGAGGACTGACACTCTAAATTTCTATGATTTGAACCTCTCCTGTGAGTCCAGTTTTAGATTCCGATGCTCCACTTCAGGTTTACTGTATCTCTTGGGCATTCTTATTGACGATGAAACACAGAAATTGCATCCGAATTTAATACAAACGGCACAATGCCGACTTAAGTATAAGAGGACTGACACACTAACACTATGATTTTAACCTCTCCTGTAAGTCCAGTTTTAGATTCCGATGCTTCACTTCAGGTTTACTGTATCACTTGGACCTTCTTATTGACGATGAAGCACAGGAATTGCATCCGAATTTAATACAAAAGGCTCAATGCCGACTTAAGTACAATAGGACTCATACTCTAACTTTCTATGACTTGAACCCCTCCTGTGAGTCCAGTTTTAGATTCCGATGCTTCACTTCAGGTTTACTGTATCCCTTGGACCTTCCTATTGGCGATGAAACCCAGAAATTGCATCCGAATTTAATGCAAAAGGCACAATGCCGACTTAAGTACAAGAGGATTGACACTCTTACATTCTATGATTTGAACCTCTCCTGTGAGTCCAGTTGTAGATTCCGATGCTTCACTTCAGGTTTACTGTATACCTTGGACCTTCTTATTGACGATGAACACAGAAAATGATCGAATTAAATTCAAAACACACAATGCCAACTTAAGTAGAAGAGGACTGACACTCTAACTTTCTATGATTTGAAACTGTCCTGTGAGTCCAGTTTTAGATTCCGATGCTTCGCTTCTGGTTTACTGTATCCCTTGGACCTTCTCATTGACGGCGAAACACAGAAATTTCATCGGAATTAAGCTCAAAAGGCACAATGCCGACTTAAGTACAAGAGGACTGACACTCTAACTTTCTATGATTTGAACCTCTCCTGTGAGTCCAGTTTAAGAATCTAATGCTTCACTTCAGGTTTACTGTATCCCTTGGACCTTCTTATTGTCGTTGAAACACAGAAATTACATCCGAGTTTAATACTAAAGGCACAATGCCGACTAAAGTACAAGAGGACTGACACTCTAACTTTCTATGATTTGTGCCTCTCCTGTGAGTCCAGTTTTAGATTTCGATGCTTCACTTCAGGTTTACTGAATACGTAGGACTTTCTTATTTACGATGAAACACAGAAATTGCATCGAATTAAATTCAAAAGCACAATGCCGACTTAAGTACAAGAGGACTGACACTCTAACTTTCTATGATTTGAGCCTCTCCTGTGAGTCCAGTTTTAGATTTCGATGCTTCACTTCAGGTTTACTGAATACGTTGGACTTTCTTATTTACGATGAAACACAGAAATTGCATCGAATTAAATTCAAAAGGCACAATGCTGACTTAAGTACAAGAGGACTGACACTCTTAATTTCTGTGATTTGAACCTCTCCTGTGAGTCCAGTTTTAGATTCCAATGCTTCACTTCAGGTATACTGTATCCCTTGGACCTTCTTATTGACGATGAAACACAGAAATTGCATCCGAATTTAATACAAACGGCACAATGCCGACTTAAGTATAGGGGGACTGACACTCTAACTTTCAATGATTTGAACCTCTCCTGTGGGTCCAGTTTTAGATTCTGATGCTTCACTTCAGGTTTACTTTATCCCTTGTACCTTCTTATTGACGATGAAACACAGAAATTGCATCCGAATTTAATACAAAAGGCACAATGCCGACTTATGTACAAGAGGCCTGACACTCTAACTTTCTATGATTTGAACCTCTCTTTCGAGTCCAGTTTTAGATTCCGATGCTTCACTTCAGGTTTACTGTATCCCTTGGACCTTCTTATTGGCGATGAAACACAGAAATTGTATCCGAATTTAATGCAAAAGGCACAATGCCGACTTAAGTACAAGAGGACTGACACTCTAACATTCTATGATTTGAACCTCTCCTGTGAGTCCAGTTTTAGATACCGATGCTTCACTTCAGGTTTACTGTATACCTTGGACCTTCTTATTGACGATGAAACACAGAAATTGATCGAATTAAATTCAAATGGCACAATGCCGACTTAACTACAAGAGGACTGACACTCGAACATTCTATGATTTGAACCTCTCCTGTGAGTCCAGTTTTAGATTCCAATGATTCACTTCAGGTTTACTGTATCCCTTGAACATTCTTATTGACGATGAAGCACAGAAATAGCATTGGAATTAAATTCTAAAGGCACAATGCCGACTTAAGTACAAGAGGACTGACACTCTAACTTTCTGTGATTTGAACCTCTCCTGTGAGTCCAGTTTTAGATTCCGATGCTTCACTTCAGGTTTACTGTATCCCTTGGACCTTCTTATTGACGATGAAACACAGAAACTGCATCCGAATTTAATGCAAATGGCACAATGCCGACTTAAGTACAAGCGGACCGACACTCTAACTTTATATGATTTGAACCTCTCCTGTAAGTCCAGTTTTAGATTCCGTTGCTTTTCTTCAGGTTTACTGTATCCCTTGGACTTTCTTATTGACGATGAAGCACAGAAATTGCATCGGAATTAAATTCAAAAGGCACAATGCCGACTTAAGTACAAGAGGACTGACACTCTAACTTTCTATGATTTGAACCTCACCTGTGAGTCCAGTTTTAGATTCCGATGCTTCGCTTCAGGTTTACTGTATCCCTTGAACCTTCGTATTGACGAAGAAACACAGAAACTGCATCCGAATATAATACAAAAGGCACAATGCCGGCTTAAGTACAAGAGGCCTGACACTCTAACTTTCTATGATTTTAACCTCTCCTGTGAGTCCTGTTTTAGATTCCGATGCTTCACTTCAGGTTTACTGTATCCCTTAAACTTTCTTATTGACGATGAAGCACAGAAAATGCATCGAATTAAATTCAAAAGGCACAATGCCGACTTTAGTACAAGAGGACTGACACTCTAGCTATCTATGATTTGAACCTCTCCTGTGAGTCCAGTTTTAGATTCCGATGCTTCACTTCCGGTTTACTGTATACCTTGGACCTTCTTATTGACGATGAAACACAGAAATAGCAACCGAATTAATTCAAAAGCACAATGCCGACTTAAGTACAAGAGGCCAGACACTCTCACTTTCTATGATTTGAACCTCTGCTATAAGTCCAGTTTTAGATTCCGATGCTTCACTTCAGGTTTACTGTATCCCTTGGACCTTCTTATTGGCGATGAAACCCAGAAATTGCATCCGAATTTAATGCAAAAGGCACAATGCCGACTTAAGTGCAAGAGGACTGACACTCTAACTTTCTATGATTTTAACCTCTCCTGTGAGTCCAGTTTTAGATTCCGATACTTCACTTCAGGTTTACTGGATCCCTTGGACCTTCTTATTGACGATGAAACACAGAAATTGTATCCGAATTTAATGCAAAAGTTACAATGCCGACTTAAGTACAAGAGGACTGACACTCTAACTTTCTATGATTTGAACCTCTCCTTCGAGTCCAGTCTTAGATTCCGATGCTTCACTTCAGGTTTACTGTATCCCTTGGACCTTCTTATTGGCGATGAAACACAGAAATTGTATCCGAATTTAATGCAAAAGTCACAATGCCGACTTAAGTACAAGAGGATTGACACTCTAACTTTCTATGATTTGAACCTCTCCTTTCAGTCCAGTTTTAGATTCCAATGATTCACTTCAGGTTTACTGTATCCCTTGAACTTTCTTATTGACGATAAAGCACAGAAATAGTATTGGAATTAAACTCAAAAGACACAATGGCGACTTAAGTACAAGAGGACTGACACTCTAACTTTCTGTGATTTGAACCTCTCCTGTGAGTCCAGTTTTAGATTCCGATCCTTCACTTCAGGTTTACTGTATCCCTTGGACCTTCTTATTGACGATGAAACACAGAAACTGCATCCGAATTTAATACAAATGGCACAATGCCGACTTAAGTACAAGCGGACTGACACTCTATCTTTATATGATTTGAACCTCTCCTGTTAGTCCAGTGTTAGATTCCGTTGCTTTACTTCAGGTTTACTGTATCCCTCGGACTTTCTTATTGACGATGAAGCACAGAAATTGCATCGGAATTAAATTCAAAAGGCACAATGCCAACTTAAGTACAAGAGGACTGACACTCTAACTTTCTATGATTTTAACCTCTCCTGTGAGTCCTGTTTTAGATTCCGATGCTTCACTTCAGGTTTACTGTATCCCTTGGACTTTCTTATTGACGATGAAGCACAGAAAATGCATCGAATTAAATTCAAAAGGCACAATGCCGACTTTAGAATAAGAGGAGTGACACTCTAACTTTCTATGAATTGAACCTCTCCTGTCAGTCCAGTTTTAGATTCCGATGCTTCACTTCAGGTTTACTGTATCCCTTGGACCTTCTTATTGACGAAGAAACACAGAAATTGCATCCGAATATAGTACAAAAGGCACAATGCCGACTTAAGTTCAACAGGACTGACACTCTAACTTTCTATGACTTGAACCTCTCCTGTGAGTCCAGTTTTAGATTCCGATGCTTCACTTCAGGTTTACTGTATCCCTTGGACCTTCTTATTGACGATGAAGCACAGGAAATGCATCCGAATTTAATACAAAAGGCTCAATGCCGACTTAAGTACAATAGGACTGATACTCTAACTTTCTATGACTTGAACCCCTCCTGTGAGTCCAGTTTTAGATTCCGATGCTTCGCTTCTGGTTTACTGTATCCCTTGGACTTTCTTATTGACGATGAAGCACAGAAAATGCATCGAATTAAATTCAAAAGGCACAATGCCGACTTTAGAATAAGAGGAGTGACACTCTAACTTTCTATGAATTGAACCTCTCCTGTCAGTCCAGTTTTAGATTCCGATGCTTCACTTCAGGTTTACTGTATCCCTTGGACCTTCTTATTGACGATGAAACACAGAAATTGCATCCGAATTTAATACAGAAGGCACAATGCCGACTTAAGTACAAGAGGACTGACACTATAACTTTCTATGATCTGAACCACTCCAGTGAGTCCAGTTTTAGATTCCGATGCTTCAATTCAGGTTTACTGTATGCCTTGGACCTTCTTATTGACGACGGAACACAGACATTGCGTCCGAAATTAATACAAAAGGCACAATGCCGACTTAAGTACAAGAGGACTGACACTCTAACTTTCTATGATTCAACCTCTCCTGTGAGTCCAGTTTTAGATTCCGATGCTTCACATTAGGTTTACTGTATCCCTTGGACCTTCTTATTGACGATGAAACACAGAAACTGCACGTGAATTTAATACAAAAAGCACAATGCCGACTTAAGTACAAGCGGACTGACACTCTAACTTTCTATGATTTGAACCTCTCCTGTACGTCCAGTTTTAGATTCAGATGCTTCACTATAAGTTTACTGTATACCTTGACCTTCTTATTGACGTTGAAACACAGAAATTGCATCCGAATTTAATACAAAAGGCACAATGCCGAATTAAGTACAAGAGGACTGACCCTCTAATTTTCAATGTTTTGAACCTCTCCTGTGAGTACAGTTTTAGATTCCGATGCTTCACTTCAGGTTTACTGTATCCCGTGGCCCTTCGTATTGACGATGAAACACAGAAATTGCATCCGAATTTAATACAAAAGGCACAATCCCGACTTAAGTCCAAGCGGTCTGACACTCTCACTTTCTATGATTTGAACCTCTCCTGAGAGTCCAGTTTTATATTCCGATGCTTCACTTCCGGTTTACTGTATACCTTGGACCTTCTTATTGACGATGAAACACAGCAATAGCATCCGAATTAAATTCAAAAGCACAATGCCGACTTAAGTACAAGAGGCCAGACACTCTCACTTTCTATGATTTGAACCTCTGCTGTGAGTCCAGTTTTAGATTCCGATGCTTCACTTCAGGTTTACTGTATCTCTTGGACCTTCTTATTGACGATGAGACACAGAAATTGCATCCGAATTTAATACAAAAGGCACAATGCCGAATTAAGTACAAGAGTACTAACACTCTAACATTCTATGATTTGAACCTCTCCTGTGAGTCCAGTTTTAGATACCGATGCTTCATTTCAGGTTTACTGTATCCCTTGGACCTTCTTATTGACGATGAAACACAGAAATTGCGTCCGAAATTAATACGAAAGGCACAATGCCGACTTAAGTACAAGCGGACTGACACTCTAACTTTCTATGATTTGAACCTCTCCTGTACGTCCAGTTTTAGATTCAGATGCTTCACTTCAAGTTTACTGTATACCTTGACCTTCTTATTGACGATGAAACACAGAAATTGCATCCGAATTTAATACAAAAGGCACAATGCCGAATTAAGTACAAGAGGACTGACACTCTAATTTTCAATGTTTTGAACCTCTCCTGTGAGTCCAGATTTAGATTCCGATGCTTCACTTCAGGTTTACTGTATCCCTTGGCCCTTCGTATTGACGATGAAACACAGAAATTGCATCCGGATTTAATACAAAAGGCAAAATGCCGACTTAAGTACAAGTGGGCTGACACTCTCACTTTCTATGATTTGAACCTTTCCTGTGAGTCCAGTTTTAGATTCCGATACTTCACTTCCGTTTTACTGTATACCTTGGACCTTCTTATTGACGATGAAACACAGAAATTGCATCCGAATTAAATTCAAAAGCACAATGCCGACTTAAGTACAAGAGGCAAGACACTCTCACTTTCTATGATTTGAACCTCTGCTGTGTGTCCAGTTTTAGATTCCAATGCTTCACTTCAGGTTTACTGTATCCCTTGGACCTTCTTATTGACGAGGAAACACAGAAAATGCATCCGATTTTAATACAAAAGGCACAATGCCGACTTAAGTACAAGAGGACTGACACTCTAACATTCTATGATTTGGACCTCTCCTGTGTGTCCAGTATTAGATACCGATGCTTCACTTCAGGTTTACTGTATACCTTGTACCTTCTTATTGACGATGAAACACAGAAATTGATTGAAATAAATTCAAAAGGCACAATGCCGATTTAAGTACAAGAGGACTGAAACTCTAACTTTCTATGATTTGAACCTCTCCTGTGAGTCCAGTTTTAGATTCCAATGCTTCACTTCAGGTTTACTGTATCCCTTGGACTTTCTTATCAACCTTGATGCACAGAAATAGCATTGGAATTAAATTCAAAAGGCACAATGCCGACTTAAGTACAAGAGGACCGACACTCTAACTTTCTGTGATTTGAACCTCTTCTGTGAGTCCAGTTTTAGATTCCGATGCTTCACTTCAGGTTTACTGTATCTCTTGGACCTTCTTATTGACGATGAAACACAGAAACTGCATCCGAATTTAATACAAAGGGCACAATGCCGACTTAAGTACAAGCGGACTGACACTCTAACTTTATATGAATTGAACCTCCCCTGTTACTCCAGTTTTAGATTCCGTTGCTTTACTTCAGGTTTACTGTATCCCTTGGACTTTCTTATTGACGATGAAGCACAGAAATTGCATCGGAATTAAATTGAAAAGGCACAATGCCGACTTAAGTACAAGAGGACTGACACTCTAATTTTCTATGATTTGAACCTCTCCTGTGAGTCCAGTTTTGGATTCCGATGCTTCACTTCAGGTTAACTGTATACCTTGGACCTTCTTATTAACGATGAAACACAGAAATTGCAACCGAATTAAATTCAAAAGGCACAATGGAGACTTAAGTGCAAGAGGACTGACACTCTCACTTTCTATGATTTGAACCTCTCCTGTGAGTCCAGTTTTAGATTACGATGCTTCACTTCAGGTTTACTGTATCCTTTGGATCTTCTTATTGACAATGAAACACATAAATTGCATCCGAATTTAATACAAAAGGCACAATGCCGACTTAAATACAAGAGGACTCACACTCTATCTTTCTATGATTTGAAACTCTCCTGTGAGTCCAGGTTTAGATTCTGATGCTTCACTTCAGGTGTACTGTATACCTTGGACCTTCTTATTGACGATGAAACACAGAAATTGCATCGAATTAAATTCAAAAGGCACAATGACGACTTAAGTACAAGAGGACTCACACTCACACTTTCTATGATTTGAATCTCTCCTGTGAGTCCAGTTTTAGATTCCGATGCTTCACTTCAGGTTTACTGTATACCTTGGACCTTCTTATTGACGATGAAACACAGAAATTGCATCGGAATTTAATTCAAAAGGCACAATGCCGACTTAAGTACAAGAGGACAGACACTCTAACTATCTATGATTTGAACCTCTCCTGCGAGTCCAGTTTTAGATTCGATGCTTCGCTTCAGGTTTACTGTATCCCTTGAACCTTCTTATTGACGATGAAACACAGAAATTGCATCCGAATTAAATTCAAAAGGCACAATGCCAACTTAAGTACAAGAGGACTGTCACTCTCACATTCAATGATTTGAACCTCTCCTGTGGGTCCAGTTTTAGATTCTGATGCTTCACTTCAGGTTTACTGTCTGCCTTGGACCTTCTTATTGACGATGAAACACAGAAATTGCATCCGAATTAAATTCAAAAGGCACAATGCCGACTTAAGTACAAGAGGACTGACACTCTAACTTTCTCTGATTTGAACCTCTTCTGTGAGTCCAGTTTTAGATTCCGATGCTTCACTTCAGGTTTACTGTATCCCTTGGACCTTCTTATTGACGATGAAACACAGAAATTGTATCCGAATTTAATACAAAAGGCACAATGCCGACTTAAGTACAAGAGGACTGATACTCTAACTTTCTATGATTTGAGCCTCTCCTGTGAGTCCAGATTTAGATTCCGATGCTTCACTTAAGGTTTACTGTATACCTTGGACCTTCTTATTGACGATGTAGCACAGAAATTGCATCGGAATTAAATTAAAAAGACACAATGCCGTCTTAAGTACAAGAGGACTGACACTCTAACTTTCTATGATTTGAACCTCTCCTGTGAGTCCAGTTTTAGATTACGATGCTTCACTTCAGGTTTACTGAATCTCTAGGAGCTTCTTATTGACGATGAAACACAGAAATGGCATCCGAATTTAATACAAAAGGCACAATGCCGACTTATGTACAAGAGGACTGACACTCTAACTTTCCTTGATTAGAACCTCTACTGTGAGTCCAGTTTTAGATTCCGATGCTTCACTTCAGGTTTACTGTATTCCTTGGACCTTCTTATTGACGATGAAATACAGAAATTGCATCCGAATTTAATTCAAAAGGCACAATGCCGACTTAAGTACAAGATGACTGATACTACCACATACTATGATTTGAACCTCTCCTGTGAGTCCAGTTTTAGATTCCGATGCTTCACTTCAGGTTTACTGTATAATTTGGAACTTCTTATTGACGATGAAACACAGAAATTGCATCCGAATTAAATTCAAAAGGCACAATGCCGACTTAAGTACAAGAGGAATGACACTCTAAATTTCTATGATTTGAACCTCTCCTGTGAGTCCAGTTTTAGATTACGATGCTTCACTTCAGGTTTACTGTATCCCTTGGACCTTCTTATTAACGATGAAACACAGAAATTGCATCCGAATTTAATACAAAAGGCACAATGCCGACTTTAGTAGAGGAGGACTGATACTCTAACTTTCAACGTTTTGAACCTCTCCTGTGAGTCCAGTTTTAGATTCCGATGCTGAACTTCAGGTTTACTGTATCCCTTGGACCCTCTTATTGATGATGAAACACAAAAATTGCATCGGAATTAAATTCAAAAGGCACAATGCCGACTTAAGTACAAGAGGGCTGACACTCTAACTTTCTTTGATTTGAACCTCTCTTGTGAGTCCAGTTTTAGAATCCGATGCTTCACTTCAGGTTTACTGTATTCCCTGGACCTACTTATTGACGATGAAACACAGAAATTGCATCCGAATTTGATACAAAAGGCACAATGCCGACTTCAATACAAGAGGACTGACACCCTCACTTTCTATGATTTGAATCTCTCCTGTGAGTCCAGTTTTAGATTCCGATGCTTCACTTCAGGTTTACTGTATACCTTGGACCTTCTTATTGACGATGAAACACAGAAATTGCATCCGAATTAAATTCAAAAGGCACAATGCCGACTTAAGTACATGAGGACTGACACTCTAACTTTCAATGATTTGAACCTCTGCTGTGCGTAGAGTTATAGATTCCGAAGCTTCACTTCAGGTTTATTGTATACCTTGGACCTTCTTATTGCCGATGAAGCTCAGAAATCGCATCGGAATTTAATTCAAAAGGCACAATGCCGACTTAAGTACAAGAGGACTGACACTCTAACTTTCTATGATTTGAACCTCTCCTGTGAGTCCAGTTTTAGATTCCGATGCTTCACTTCAGGTTTACTGTATCTCTTGGACCTTCTTATTGACGATGAAACACAGAAATTGCATCCGAATTAAATTCAAAAGGCACAATGCCGACTTAGGTACAAGAGGACTGTCACTCTCACATTCAATGATTTGAACCTCTCCTGTGAGTCCAGTTTTAGATTCCGATGCTTCACTTCAGGTTTACTGTATCCCTCGGACCTTCTTATTGGCGATGAAACACAGAAATTGCATCCGAATTTAATGCAAAATTCACAATGCCGACTTAAGTACAAGAGGACTGACACTCTAACTTTCTACGATTTGAACCTTTCCTGAGAGTCCAGTTTTAGATTCCGATGCTTCACTTCAGGGTTACTGTTTCACTTGGACCTTCTTATTGACGGCGAAACACAGAAATTGCATCCGAAATTTATACAAAAGGCACAATGCCGACTTAAGTACAAGAGGACTGACAGTCTAACTTTCTATGTTTTGAACCTCTCCTGTGAGTCCAGTTTTAGATTCCGAAGCTTCACTTCAGGTTTACTGTATCCCTTGGACCTTCTTATTGACGATGAAACAAAGAAATTGCATCCGAATTTAATACAAAAGGCACAATGCCGACTTAAGTACAAGACGACTGACACCCTAACTTTCTATGATTTGAACCTCTCCTGTGAGTCCAGTTTTAGATTCCGATGCTTCACTTCAGGTTTACTGCATCCCTTGGACCTTCTTATTGACGATGAAAAAGAGAAATTACATCGGAATTAAAATCAAAAGGCACAATGCCGACTTAAGTACTAGAGGACTGAGACACTAACTTTCAACGATTGGAACCTCTCCTGTAAGTCCAGTTTTATATTCCGATGCTTCACTTGAAGTTTACTGTATAACTTGACCTTCTCCTTGACGGCGAAACACAGAAATTTCATCGGAATTAAATTCAAAAGGCACAATGCCGACCTAAGTACAAGAGGACTGACACTCTAACTTTCTATGATTTGAACCTCTCCTGTCAGTCCAGTTTTAGATTCCGATGCTTCACTTCAGGTTTACTGTATCCCTTGGTCCTTCTTATTGACGAAGAAACACGGAAATTGCATCCGAATTTAATACAAGAGGCACAATGCCGACTTAAGTTCAAGAGGACTGACACTCTAACTTTCTATGATTTGAACCTCTCCTGTCAGTCCAGTTTTAGATTCCGATGCTTCACTTCAGG
The DNA here is from genome assembly GCF_023864345.2 of Schistocerca serialis cubense. Classification (NCBI taxonomy): domain Eukaryota; kingdom Metazoa; phylum Arthropoda; class Insecta; order Orthoptera; family Acrididae; genus Schistocerca; species Schistocerca serialis. Next base: position 26,756,478 of record NW_026047644.1, on the reverse strand, counting down.
TTTACTGTATCCCTTGGAGCTTCTTATTGACGATGAAACACAGAAATTGCATCCGAATTTAATACAAAAGGCACAATGCCGACTTAAGTACAAGAGGACTGACACTCTAACATTCTATGATTTGAACCTCTCCTGTCAGTCCAGTTTTAGATTCCGATGCTTCACTTCAGGTTTACTGTATCCCTTGGACCTTCTTGTTGAAGATGAAACACAGAAACTGCATCCAAATTTAATACAAAAGGCACAATGCCGACGTAAGTACAAACGGAATAACACTCTAACTTTCTATGATTTGAACCTCTCCTGTGAGTCCAGTTTTAGATTCCGTTGCTTTACTTCTGGTTTACTGTATCCCTTGGACCTTCTTATTGACGATGAAACACATAAACTGCATCCGAATTTAATACAAAAGGCACAATGCCGACTTAAGTACAAGCGGACTGACACTCTAACTTTCTATGATTTGAACCTCTCCTGTGAGTCCAGTTTTAGATTCCGTTGCTTTACTTCAGGTTTACTGTATCCCTTGGACCTTCTTATTGACGATGAAACACAGAAATTGCATCCGAATTTAATAGAAAAGGCACAATGCCGAGTTTAGTACAAAAGGACTGAGACTCTAACTTTCTATGATTTGAACTTCTCCTGGGAGTCCAGTTTTAGATTCCGATGCTTCACTTGAGGTTTACTGTATCCCTTGGACGTTCTTGTTGACGTTGAAACGAAGAAATTGCATCCGAATTTAATACAAAAGACACAATGCCGACTTAAGTACAAGAGGACTGACACTCTAACTTTCTATGATTTTAACCTCTCCTGTGAGTCCTGTTTTGGATTCCGATGCTCCACTTCAGGTTTACTGTATCCCTTGGACCTTCTTATTGACGATGAAACACAGAAATTGCATCCGAATTTAATACAAACGGCACAATGCCGTCTTAAGTATAAGAGGACTGACACTATAACTTTCTATGATTTGAACCTCTCCTGTGAGTCCAGTTTTAGATTCCGATGCTTCACTTCAGGTTTACTGTATCCCTTGGATTTTCTTATTGACGATGGAACACAGAAATTGCATCCGAATTTAATACAAAAGGCACAATGCCGACCTAAGTACAAGAGGACTGACACTCTAACTTTCTATGATTTTAACCTCTCCTGTGAGTCCACTTTTAGATTCCGATGGTTCACTTCAGGTTTACTGTATCCCTTGGACCTTCTTATTGACGGTGAAACACAGATATTGCATCGGAATTAAATTCAAAAGGCACAATGCGGACTTAAGTACAAGAGGACTGACACTCTAACTTTCTACGATTTGAACCTCTCCTGTGAGTCCAGTTTTAGATTCCGATGCTTCACTTCAGGTTTACTGTTTCACTTGGACCTTCTTATTGACGGTGAAGTGGACTGACAAGGCAGCCAGTCCACAGTGACGGGTAGCCGATAGAAAGGCACGCGTTCACACTCACGCCGACGGGCGTCAATTCTGGAACAGGATAACTATTGAATGGTAGCAAAAAAGTACGTAGCTGCTTTATACTTAACTTTATTATTTGATGACTACAGCGTTCTTCTTGAGACATTTATACTATAACTCTCAAAGTAGGTAAGGCTAATGGCGCCTTGCTAGGTCGTAGCCATGGACTTAGCAGAATTCTATTCTAACTGGCTCTCGGCAAATGAGAGGAAGGCTTCGTCTGTATGGTCGCTAGCAATCTCCTCGTATAACTGGGGCGAGTGCTATATCGTCTCTCGAGACCTGCCTTGTGGTGGCGCTAGGTCTGCGATCACACAGTGGCGACACGCGGGTCCGACATGTACTAAATGGACCGCGGCCGATTTAAGCTACCACCTAGCAAGTGTGGTGTCTGGCGGTGACACCACATTCCTCCCCCGCAAATCGGCGAACGGTCGTGAGATAAGGCTTCCGCCCACCGTGGGGTGGACCCCATGTTGACGTATGCGACGAGGTGGGGAGCCTAACAACAGGCGAGGCTGTGCCACCCGCACCCGGCCATTCAGTCCGAGGGGAGCTAGGAAACGCCTGAAAAGCTAGTCCAGGGTGCACGTCAACATGCGGTGTATGCGCCCGTAAAGAAACATGAGGGGCCGAAGTGTCGAACTCCATTGCGTCGGGGTAGCCGACGCGCGATGACGTCATGTGGTCCGGAGCGGTCGGGAGTTCCATGGCGGAGGACAGCTGGTCACGGGAAGCGATCGGCGACGCGTGACCCTGGGAGGCGCTTGGCGGCTGCAGCGATGCGTCTAATGCGGGCGGCGCCGGCGGGAGAACGGGCGGCGGCGACGGCGGCGGCTGCGGCTGCGGCTGCGGCGGCGCGTCGCCATGGGGCAAATGGGAAGGCATCGTCGGTAACACCTGGGGATGAGGCGAGCCAGTAGATGGGCCCCCAGGGCACTGACCGGACGGCACCGTCGCTGAAAGCAGACGGGGGCGGCAGAACCCGTGCGACGACAGAGGCGCAGCTGATTGAGATGCCGACGCACCTCACCAGAGGCCCAAAAACCAAATACATCGCGCGGCCGAGGCAGCGAAGAATGCGCCCTGCGAGCCAACGCCGTGAACCGCGATAGTTGCGATGAAATACAACGTGGCCTGGAGCAAAAGTAGGAGTCTGCCGCTGCACAGGAACCTGATGCGGCGGATGCAGCAAAGACATCAAGGTGCGATGAGGACGACCGTGGAGCAACTCAGCCGGCGAGCGACCATCTCGGGGCTGAGAGCGATACGAAGACAAAAAGAGCAACAATGCGTCCTCCCGAGAATGCGACTCTTTCAATGTCAACATCTGTGACTTGAAAGTCCGGACCAATCGTTCAGCGGCACCGTTTGACTGAGGCGATAACGGCGCGGATGTCAGATGTTGAATACCATTGGCCTGGCAGAATGACTGAAATTCTGCGGACATGAATTGTGGGCCATTGTCGGAAACAATAGTCTGCGGAAGACCTTCAATGCAAAAGATAGCAGACAACGCTTGGATGGTGGCGGAGGACGTCGTGGAAGACATCCGGACAACAAAAGGAAAATTACTGAAGGCATCGACCAGTACCAACCATCGAGCATTCCAGAATGGACCAGCAAAATCAATGTGCAAGCGTTGCCAAGGGGAAGTGGCTTTTGGCCATGCAAAGACTTTCCGCGGCGGTGCGGATTGTTGTGCGGCACACGCCATGCAAGAAGAACACATGTTCGTAATCGCAGCATCGATTCCGAACCAAGTGCAGTGCTGACGAGCAAGTGGTTTCGTTCGCACTATACCCCAATGTCCTTGGTGAAGAAGCCGTAAAACAGAGGACTGTAACGAACCTGGGACCACGACCCTGGACTGATCATGATCAGAACGCAACAACAAAACACCACGTCGAACAAAAAGTCTCTCCTTGTGAGCAAAAAATCGGCGAACCAACGGATCCTCGATCCGAGACTTTGACAAAGGCCATTGCGTAGCAACAAAACGCAAAACAGGAGCAAGGACAGGGTCAGCAGCTGTGGCTGTAGCTACACGACTAAAATCGATCGGAAACGATTCGACCACTTTATCGGTTTCCGAATCAATGAACATGCAAGCAAGTTCGGAAGATTCGAATGGCTTATCCTCAGCAACAGGCAAACGGGACAACGCATCGGCGTTTCCGTGCTTAGCAGTGGACCGATACAAGATATCGTAGCGGTACTGCGAAAGGAAAATAGACCAGCGAATGAATTTCTGCGCTGTACGTGGAGGTACAGGCTTGGTCGGATGAAAAAGCGATGTCAAAGGTTTGTGGTCTGTGATGATGGTGAAGTGACGACCATACAAGAAATCATGGAACTTAGTAACACCAAACACGAGAGCCAAAGCTTCTGTCTCTATCTGTGAATAATGTCTTTGCGCAGACGAGAGCAATTTGGACGCAAAGGCAATAGGGCGATCATGCGAGCCAACTTCGTGCGCAAGCACAGCACCGATCCCGAAATCCGAGGCATCTACCATCAACAAAAGGGGTTTTCGGGGATCGAAAGGCGTAAGGCACGTATTAGAAAGCAACGCCGATTTCAACTGGCGAAAGGCGCGTTCGCATTCCGTCGTCCAGACGAACGGAACACCTTTACGGCGTAAGCGATGAAGCGGAGCTGAAATGGAAGAGGCATTGCGCACATTCACTTACACCTTGTGATGCTATATCCTTTAACGGTCGTGCGACCGCATCACGCAATGCGTGGGGAACATTGCGCGCTCTGAAAAATTTCGGTTGCGCGCTTACTTGCAGTCCCAAATGTGCTTCATAGTTTTTAGCGCAACCTAAGCCTGGTGCCAAATAGTCTGCAAATTCGTCACATAAGCGAGAAACACTGTCTGAAGGCACAGTCTGATTCACCGAGAGGACCTGATTTACAACAGACATGTAAAACAACTGAAATAAATCAAAGCCAAACAAGTTCACTGCAGAAGAAGAACGAAGAACATAAAATGACACAAGTTTTGTTTGTCCCTTGTATGTGGCAAGAAGGCTGCACCGTCCTAACACAGGTATTGTCTGTCCTGAATATGTGGTGAACTTAACATTTGCGGAACGCAATGGAGGTTTGCCCAGTTGTTTTTACGTGTCGTGATTAAGCAATGAAACTGCAGCTCCGGTATCGAGCTGGAATGGTATCACTTTGCCTCCAAAGTCTAAGTCCACAAAAAGTTTATTGTCCTGCTGACGACAAGAGCGACTGTTTTGTGCAATTTGAACAGACACTTGTACAGAATCACTTGCTAATTGACGTGATTTCCGGCGACGTCGACGCACAGTTTTTGTGGGACGAACACAGGCACTGTTAGCGAAAGTGTCACTGGACAAAGTGGAATTAACGACATGAATGTCCATGGGCGAAGGTCCACAAGCCTGAGAGTCCTTGGTTCGATTCCGGCGCGAAGCAAAGGGCCTGGAATGGTTGCGATTGTCTGAAAGGAGCTTTTTCTGGCAAACACTTTGAACATGTCCTTTCTTATTGCAGAAAAAGCAAATAGCTTTACGGGACGCGCAATGTTCACGCGAATGTCTAGTAGCACACCGCGGGCATGATTTCACTGCATTTGTGTGCTGGCGCGGCACACCTGGCTTAGCGCGCGGCGGCAGCTGTGCGGACGTATGCGAGGGCAGTTGACCGGGCCGCGCAGCTCGAGAGCGCCCGGAGGGCCGGTTAATGTTACACACAGCTGGCGAAGATTCAAAAGATTCCTGAGCACAGTCAAGTGTGTCCTGTCTATCCAATATGTCTATCACTTGTTGAAGGGAGGGATTAAATAGTTTCAAAATTTGCTCCCGTATGCGAACATCAGAAACGTTCTGTGCAATTGCATCACGCACCATTGTATCTGAATAAGAAAGACCACAGTCACATTCAAAGGCACAGTCCCTAGTAAGTCCTTGCAATGTTGCTACACACTCCCTATTAGTTTGACCGGCCGTACGTTTTGTACGAAAAAACGTATACCGTTTTGCAACCACATTAACTGTTTCTTTGAAATAGACATATAATGCAGACAAAATTTCCTCGTAGGACAGAGTTGCTACGTCTCGTCGGGGAAACAATTTCACTATCACACGGTAGGTGGACACACCGACACAAGAAAGCAAAAACGGCTGCCGCTCATTACCTTGAATTCTGTAGGCAGCGAGGTGGAAGGCAAACTGGCGGGACAACTCTTGCCAGGTCTCTTGGATCGGGTCGTAGTGCCTAAGAGGCGGTGCAACGGCAGGTTGTGGCTGCGGTAGCGGTGAAGCGGCGGCGGCCGCATCGGTGTGCAGCGCACGTTGACCCTGGACGAGCTGTCCAAGGGCATCCAATAACGCCTGCGTCTGCTGATTCTGCAAGCGATAAAATTCGGACAATACATCTGGCGAAGCCATGACACAAATAAATTAGGGCAAAGCAAAACACAAGATCCTTTGTAGACTCGTCGCCAATGAAGTGGACTGACAAGGCAGCCAGTCCACAGTGACGGGTAGCCGATAGAAAGGCACGCGTACACACTCACGCCGACGGGCGTCAATTCTGGAACAGGATAACAATTGAATCGAAGCAAGAAATGTACGTAGCTGCTTTATACTTAACTTTATTATTTGATGACTACAGCATTCTTCTTGAGACATTTATACTATAACTCTCAAAGTAGGTAAGGCTAATGGCGCCTTGCTAGGTCGTAGCCATGGACTTAGCAGAAGGCTATTCTAACTGGCTCTCGGCAAATGAGACGAAGGGTTCGTCCGTATGGTCGCTAGCAATCTCCTCGTACAACTGGGGCGAGTGCTATATCGTCTCTCGAGACCTGCCTTGTGGTGGCGCTAGGTCTGCGATCACACAGTGGCGACACGCGGGTCCGACATGTACTAAATGGACCGCGACCGATTTAAGCTACCACCTAGCAGGTGTGGTGTCTGGCGGTGACACCACATTCCTCCCCCGCAAATCGGCAAACGGTCGTGAGATAAGGCTTCCGCCCGCCGTGGGGTGGACCCCATGTTGACGTATGCGACGAGGTGGGGAGCCTAACAACAGGCGAGGCTGTGCCACCCGCACCCGGCCATTCAGTCCGAGGGGAGCTAGGAAACGCCTGAAAAGCTAGTCCAGGGTGCACGTCAACATGCGGTGTATGCGCCCGTAAAGAAACATGAGGGGCCGAAGTGTCGAACTCCATTGCGTCGGGGTAGCCGACGCGCGATGACGTCATGTGGTCCGGAGCGGTCGGGAGTTCCATGGCGGAGGACAGCTGGTCACGGGAAGCGATCGGCGGCGCGTGACCCTGGGAGGCGCTTGGCGGCTGCAGCGATGCGTCTAATGCGGGCGGCGCCGGCGGGAGAACGGGCGGCGGCGACGGCGGCGGCTGCGGCTGCGGCTGCGGCGGCGCGTCGCCATGGGGCAAATGGTGGGAAGGCATCGTCGGTAACACCTGGGGATGAGGCGAGCCAGTAGATGGGCCCCCAGGGCACTGACCGGAAGGCACCGTCGCTGAAAGCAGACGGGGGCGGCAGAACCCGTGCGACGACAGAGGCGCAGCTGATTGAGATGCCGACGCACCTCACCAGAGGCCCCCAAAACCAAATACATCGCGCGGCCGAGGCAGCGAAGAATGCGCCCTGCGAGCCAACGCCGTGAACCGCGATAGTTGCGATAAAATACAACGTGGCCTGGAGCAAAAGTAGGAGTCTGCCGCTGCACAGGAACCTGATGCGGCGGATGCAGCAAAGACATCAATGTGCGATGAGGACGACCGTGGAGCAACTCAGCCGGCGAGCGACCATCTCGGGGCTGAGAGCGATACGAAGACAAAAAGAGCAACAATGCGTCCTCCCGAGAATGCGACTCTTTCAATGTCAACATCTGTGACTTGAAAGTCCGGACCAATCGTTCAGCGGCACCGTTTGACTGAGGCGAAAACGGCGCGGATGTCAGATGTTGAATACCATTGGCCTGGCAGAATAACTGAAATTCTGCGGACATGAATTGTGGGCCATTGTCGGAAACAATAGTCTGCGGAAGACCTTCAATGCAAAAGATAGCAGACAACGCTTGGATGGTGGCGGAGGACGTCGTGGAAGACATCCGGACAACAAAAGGAAAATTACTGAAGGCATCGACCAGTACCAACCATCGAGCATTCCAGAATGGACCAGCAAAATCAATGTGCAAGCGTTGCCAAGGGGAAGTGGCTTTTGGCCATGCAAAGACTTTCCGCGGCGGTGCGGATTGTTGTGCGGCACACGCCATGCAAGAAGAACACATGTTCGTAATCGCAGCATCGATTCCGAACCAAGTGCAGTGCTGACGAGCAAGTGGTTTCGTTCGCACTATACCCCAATGTCCTTGGTGAAGAAGCCGTAAAACAGAGGACTGTAACGAACCTGGGACCACGACCCTGGACTGATCATTATCAGAACGCAACAACGAAACACCACGTCGAACAAAGAGTCTCTCCTTGTGAGCAAAAAATCGGCGAACCAACGGATCCTCGATCCGAGACTTTGACAAAGGCCATTGCGTAGCAACAAAACGCAAAACAGGAGCAAGGACAGGGTCAGCAGCTGTGGCTGTAGCTACACGACTAAAATCGATCGGAAACGATTCGACCACTTTATCGGTTTCCGAATCAATGAACATGCAAGCAAGTTCGGAAGAATCGAATGCCTTATCCTCAGCAACAGGCAAACGGGCAACGCATCGGCGTTTCCGTGCTTAGCAGTGGACCGATACAAGATATCGTAGCGGTACTGCGAGAGGAAAATAGACCAGCGAATGAATTTCTGCGCTGTACGTGGAGGTACAGGCTTGGTCGGATGAAAAAGCGATGTCAAAGGTTTGTGGTCTGTGATGATGGTGAAGTGACGACCATACAAGAAATCATGGAACTTAGTAACACCAAACACGAGAGCCAAAGCTTCTTTCTCTATCTGTGAATAATGTCTCTGCGCAGACGAGAGCAATTTGGACGCAAAGGCAATAGGGCGATCATGCGAGCCAACTTTGTGAGCAAGCACAGCACCGATCCCGAAATCCGAGGCATCTACCATCAACAAAAGGGGTTTCCGGGGATCGAAAGGCGTAAGGCACGTATTAGAAAGCAACGCCGATTTCAACTGGCGAAAGGCGCGTTCGCATTCCGTCGTCCAGACGAACGGAACACCTTTACGGCGTAAGCGATGAAGCGGAGCTGAAATGGAAGAGGCATTGCGCACATTCACTTACACCTTGTGATGCTATATCCTTTAACGGTCGTGCGACAGCATCACGCAATGCGTGGGGAACATTGCGCGCTCTGAAAAATTTCGGTTGCGCGCTTACTTGCAGTCCCAAATGTGCTTCATAGTTTTTAGCGCAACCTAAGCCTGGTGCCAAATAGTCTGCAAATTCGTCACATAAGCGAGAAACACTGTCTGAAGGCACAGTCTGATTCACTGAGAGGACCTGATTTACAACAGACATGTTAAACAACTGAAATAAATCAAAGCCAAACAAGTTCACTGCAGAAGAAGAACGAAGAACATAAAATGACACAAGTTTTGTTTGTCCCTTGTATGTGGCAAGAAGGCTGCACCGTCCTAACACAGGTATTGTCTGTCCTGAATATGTGGTGAACTTAACATTTGCGGAACGCAATGGAGGTTTGCCCAGTTGTTTGTACGTGTCGTGATTGAGCAATGAAACTGCAGCTCCGGTATCGAGCTGGAATGGTATCACTTTGCCTTCAAAGTCTAAGTCCACAAAAAGTTTATTGTCCTGCTGACGACAAGAGCGACTGTTTTGTGCAATTTGAACAGACACTTGTACAGAATCACTTGCTAATTGACGTGATTTCCGGCGACGTCGACGCACAGTTTTTGTGGGACGAACACAGGCACTGTTAGAGAAAGTGTCACTGGACAAAGTGGAATTAACGACATGAATGTCCATGGGCGAAGGTCCACGAGCCTGAGAGTCCTTGGTTCGATTCCGGCGCGAAGCAAAGGGCCTGGAATGGTTGCGATTGTCTGAACGGAGCTTTTTCTGGCAAACACTTTGAACATGTCCTTTCTTATTGCAGAAAAAGCAAATAGCTTTACGGGACGGGCAATGTTCACGCGAATGTCTAGTAGCACACCGCGGGCATGATTTCACTGCATTTGTGTGCTGGCGCGGCACACCTGGCTTAGCGCGCGGCGGCAGCTGTGCGGACGTATGCGAGGGCAGTTGACCGGGCCGCGCAGCTAGAGAGTGCCCGGAGGGCCGGTTAATGTTACACACAGCTGGCGAAGTTTCAAAAGGTTCCTGAGCACAGTCAAGTGTGTCCTGTCTATCCAATATGTCTATCACTTGTTGAAGGGAGGGATTAAATAGTTTCAAAATTTGCTCCCGTATGCGAACATCAGAAACGTTCTGTGCAAATGCATCACGCACCATTGTATCTGAATAAGAAAGACCACAGTCACATTCAAAGGCACAGTCCCTAGTAAGTCCTTGCAATGTTGCTACCCACTCCCTATTAGTTTGACCGGCCGTACGTTTTGTACGAAAAAACGTATACCGTTTTGCAACCACATTAACTGTTTCTTTGAAATAGACATCTAATGCAGACAAAATTTCCTCGTAGGACAGAGTTGCTACGTCTCGTCGGGGAAACAATTTCACTATCACACGGTAGGTGGACACACCGACACAAGAAAGCAAAAACGGCTGCCGCTCATTACCTTGAATTCTGTAGGCAGCGAGGTGGAAGGCAAACTGGCGTGACAACTCTTGCCAGGTCTCTTGGTTCGGGTCGTAGTGCCTAAAAGGCGGTGCAACGGCAGGTTGTGGCTGCGGTAGCGGTGAAGCGGCGGCGGCCGCATCGGTGTGCAGCGCACGTTGACCCTGGACGAGCTGTCCAAGGGCATCCAATAACGCCTGCGTCTGCTGATTCTGCAAGCGATAAAATTCGGACAGTACATCTGGCGAAGCAATGACACAAATAAATTAGGGCAAAGCAAAACACAAGGTCCTTTGTAGACTCGTCGCCAATGAAGTGGACTGACAAGGCAGCCAATCCACAGTGACGGGTAGCCGATAGAAAGGGACGCGTACACACTCACGCCGACGGGCGTCAATTCTGGAACAGGATAACAATTGAATGGAAGCAAGAAATGTACGTAGCTGCTTTATACTTAACTTTATTATTTGATGCCTACAGCATTCTTCTTGAGACATTTATACTATAACTCTCAAAGTAGGTAAGGCTAATGGCGCCTTGCTAGGTCGTAGCCATGGACTTAGCAGAAGGCTATTCTAACTGGCTCTCGGCAAATGAGAGGAAGGCTTCGTCCGTATGGTCGCTAGCAATCTCCTCGTACAACTGGGGCGAGTGCTATATCGTCTCTCGAGACCTGCCTTGTGGTGGCGCTAGGTCTGCGATCACACAGTGGCGACACGCGGGTCCGACATGTACTAAATGGACCGAGGCCGATTTAAGCTACCACCTACAAAGTGTGGTGTCTGGCGGTGACACCACAGACGGCGAAACACAGAAATTGCATTAAAAATTAATACAAAAGGCACAATGCCGACTTAAGTACAAGAGGACTGACACTCTAACTTTCTATGATTTGAACCTCTCCTGTGAGTCCAGTTTTAGATTCCGATGTTTCACTTCAGGTTTACTGCATCCCTTGGACCTTCTTATTGACGATGAAACAAAGAAATTGCATCCGAATTTAATACAAAAGGCACAATGCCGACTTAAGTACAAGACGACTGACACTCTAACTTTCTATGATTTGAACCTCTCCTGTGAGTCCGGTTTTAGATTCCGATGCTTCACTTCAGGTTTACTGTATCCCTTGGACCTTCTTATTGACGATGAAAAACAGAAATTGCATCGGAATTAAAATCAAAAGGCACAATGCCGACTTAAGTACAAGAGGACTGAAACTCTAACTTTCTATGATTGGAACCACTCCTGTAAGTCCAGTTTTAGATTCCGATGCTTCACTTCAAGTTTACTGTATAACTTGACCTTCTCATTGACGGCAAAACACAGAAATTTCATCGGAATTAAGCTCAAAAGGCACAATGCCGACTTAAGTACAAGAGAACTGACACTCTAACTTTCTATGATTTGAACCTCTCCTGTGAGTCCAGTTTAAGAATCTGATGCTTCACTTCAGGTTTACTGTATCCCTTGGACCTTCTTATTGTCGTTGAAACACAGAAATTACATCCGAGTTTAATACTAAAGGCACAATGCCGACTTAAGTACAAGAGGACTGACACTCTAACTTTCTATGATTTGAGCCTCTCCTGTGAGTCCAGTTTTAGATTTCGATGCTTCACTACAGGTTTACTGAATACGTTGGACTTTCTTATTTACGATGAAACACAGAAATTGCATCGAATTAAATTCAAAAGTCACAATGCCGACTTAAGTACAAGAGGACTGACACTCTAACTTTCTATGATTTGAGCCTCTCCTGTGAGTACAGTTTTGGATTTCGATGCTTCACTTCAGGTTTACTGAATACTTTGGACTTTCTTATTTACGATGAAACACAGAAATTGCATCGACTTAAATTCAAAAGGCACAATGCCGACTTAAGTACAAGAGGACTGACACTCTTAATTTCTGTGATTTGAACCTCTCCTGTGAGTCCAGTATTAGATTCCGATGCTTCACTTCAGGTATACTGTATCCCTTGGACCTTCTTATTGACGATGAAACACAGAAATTGCATCCGAATTTAATACAAACGGCACAATGCCGACTTAAGTATAAGGGGACTGACACTCTAACTTTCAATGATTTGAACCTCTCCTGTGGGTCCAGTTTTAGATTCTGATGCTTCACTTCAGGTTTACTGTCTGCCTTGGACCTTCTTATTGACGATGAAACACAGAAATTGCATCCGAATTTAATACAAAAGGCACAATGCCGACTTCAAGTACAAGAGGACTGACACTCTAACTTTCTATGATTTGAACCTCTCCTTCGAGTCCAGTTTTAGATTCCGATGCTTCACTTCAGGTTTACTGTATCCCTTGGACCTTCTTATTGGCGATGAGACACAGAAATTGTATCCGAATTTAATGCAAAAGGCACAATGCCGACTTAAGTACAAGAGGACTGACACTCTAACATTCTATGATTTGAACCTCTCCTGTGAGTCCAGTTTTAGATACCGATGCTTCACTTCAGGTTTACTGTATACCTTGGACCTTCTTATTGACGATGAAACACAGAAATTGATCGAATTAAATTCAAATGGCACAATGCCGACTTAACTACAAGAGGACTGACACTCGAACTTTCTATGATTTGAACCTCTCCTGTGAGTCCAGTTTTAGATTCCAAAGATTCACTTCAGGTTTACTGTATCCCTTGAACTTTCTTATTGACGATGAAGCACAGAAATAGCATTGGAATTAAATTCTAAAGGCACAATGCCGACTTAAGTACAAGAGGACTGACACTCTAACTTTCTGTGATTTGAACCTCTCCTGTGAGTCCAGTTTTAGATTCCGATGCTTCACTTCAGGTTTACTGTATCCCTTGGACCTTCTTATTGACGAAGAAACACAGAAACTGCATCCGAATTTAACACAAAAGGCACAATGCCGGCTTAAGTACAAGAGGCCTGACACTCTAACTTTCTATGATTTTAACCTCTCCTGTGAGTCCTGTTTTAGATTCCGATGCTTCACTTCAGGTTTACTGTATCCCTTGGACTTTCTTATTGACGATGAAGCACAGAAAATGCATCGAATTAAATTCAAAAGGCACAATGCCGACTTTAGTACAAGAGGACTGACACTCTATCTTTCTATGATTTGAACCTCTCCTGTGAGTCCAGTTTTTGATTCCGATGCTTCACTTCCGGTTTACTGTATACCTTGGACCTTCTTATTGACGATGAAACACAGAAATAGCAACCGAATTAATTCAAAAGCACAATGCCGACTTAAGTACAAGAGGCCAGACACTCTCACTTTCTATGATTTGAACCTCTGCTGTAAGTCCAGTTTTAGATTCCGATGCTTCACTTCAGGTTTGCTGTATCCCTTGGACCTTCTTATTGACGACGAAACACAGAAATTGCATCCGAATTTAATACAAAAGGCACAATGTCGACTTAAGTACAAGAAGACTGACACTCTAACATTCGATCATTTGAACCTCTCCTGTGAGTCCAGTTTTAGATTCCGATGTTTCACTTCAGGTTTACTGTATCCCTTGGACCTTCTTATTGGCGATGAAACCCAGAAATTCCATCCGAATTTAATGCAAAAGGCACAATGCCGACTTAAGTACAAGAGGACTGACACTCTAACTTTCTATGATTTTAACCTCTCCTGTGAGTCCAGTTTTAGATTCCGATGCTTCACTTCAGGTTTACTGTATCCCTTGGACCTTCTTATTGACGATGAAACACAGAATTTCCATCCGAATTTAATACAAACGGCACAATGCCGACTTAAGTATAAGGGGTCTGACACTCTAACTTTCAATGATTTGAACCTCTCCTGTGAGTCCAGTTTTAGATTCTGATGCTTCACTTCAGGTTTACTGTATCCCTTGGACCTTCTTATTGGCGATGAAACCCAGAAATTGCATCCGAATTTAATGCAAAAGGCACAATGCCGACTTAAGTACAAGAGGACTGACACTCTAACTTTCTATGATTTTAACCTCTCCTGTGAGTCCAGTTTTAGATTCCGATGCTTCACTTCAGGTTTACTGTATCCCTTGGACCTTCTTATTGACGATGAAACACAGAAATTGCATCCGAATTTAATACAAAAGGCACAATGCCGACTTAAGTACAAGAGGACTGACACTCTAACTTTCTATGATTTTAACCTCTCCTTCGAGTCCAGTCTTAGATTCCGATGCTTCACTTCAGGTTTACTGTATCCCTTGGACCTACTTATTGGCGATGAAACACAGAAATTGTATCCAAACTTAATGCAAAAGTCACAATGCCGACTTAAGTACAAGAGGATTGACACTCTAACTTTCTATGATTTGAACCTCTCCTTTGAGTCCAGTTTTAGATTCCAATGATTCACTTCAGGTTTACTGTATCCCTTGAACTTTCTTATTGACGATAAAGCACAGAAATAGTATTGCAATTAAATTCAAAAGACACAATGGCGACTTAAGTACAAGAGGACTGACACTCTAACTTTCTATGATTTGAACCTCTCCTGTCAGTCCAGTTTTAGATTCCGATGCTTCTCTTCAGGTTTACTGTATCCCTTGGACCTTCTTATTGACGAAGAAACACAGAAATAGCATCCGAATTTAGTACAAAAGGCACAATGCCGACTTAAGTTCAACAGGAGTGACACTCTAACTTTCTATGATTTGAACCTCTCCTGTGAGTCCAGTTTTAGATTCCGATGCTTCACTTCAGGTTTACTGTATCCCTTGGACCTTCTTATTGACGATGAAACACAGAAACTGCATCCGAATTTAATTGAAAAGGCACAATGCCGACTTTAGTAGAAAAGGATTGACACTCTAACTTTCTATGATTTGAACCTCTCCTGGGAGTCCAGTTTCAGATTCCCATGCTTCACTTCAGGTTTACTGTATCTCTTGGACGTTCTTATTGACGTTGAAACACAGAAATTGCATCGGAATTTAATACAAAAGGCACAATGCCGACTTAAGTACAAGAGGACTGACACTCTAACTTTCTATGAGTTGAACCTCTCCTGTGAGTCCAGTTTTAGATTCCGATGCTTCACTTCAAGTTTACTGTATAATTTGGAACTTCTTATTGACGATGAAACACAGAAATTGCATCCGAATTAAATTCAAAAGGCACAATGCCGACTTAAGTACAAGAGGACAGACACTCTAAGTTTCTATGATTTGAACCTCTCCTGTGAGTCCAGTTTTAGATTCCGATGCTCCACTTCAGGTTTACTGTATTTCTTAGGCCTTCTTATTGACGATGAAACACAGAAATTGCATCCGAATTTAATACAAACGGCACAATGCCGACTTAAGTATAAGAGGACTGACACACTAACTTTCTATGATTTTAACCTCTCCTGTGAGTCCAGTTTTAGATTCCGATGCTTCACTTCAGGTGTACTGTATCCCTTGGACCTTCCTATTGGCGATGAAACCCAGAAATTGCATCCGAATTTAATGCAAAAGGCACAATGCCGACTTAAGTACAAGAGGACTGACACTCTAACTTTCTATGATCTGAACCACTCCAGTGAGTCCAGTTTTAGATTCCGATGCTTCAATTCAGGTTTACTGTATCCCTTGGACCTTCTTATTGACGACGGAACACAGAAATTGCGTCCGAAATTAATACAAAAGGCACAATGCCGACCTCAGTACAAGAGGACTGACACTCTAACTTTCTATGATTCAACCTCTCCTGTGAGTCCAGTTTTAGATTCCGATGCTTCACATTAGGTTTACTGTATTCCTTGGACCTTCTTATTGACGATGAAACACAGAAACTGCACGCGAATTTAATACAAAAAGCACAATGCCGACTTAAGTACAAGCGGACTGACACTCTAACTTTCTATGATTTGAACCTCTCCTGTACGTCCAGTTTTAGATTCAGATGCTTCACTATAAGTTTACTGAATACCTTGACCTTCTTATTGACGTTGAAACACAGAAATTGCATCCGAATTTAATACAAAAGTCACAATGCCGAATTAAGTACAAGAGGACTGACCCTCTAATTTTCAATGTTTTGAACCTCTCCTGCGAGTACAGTTTTAGATTCCGATGCTTCACTTCAGGTTTACTGTATCCCTTGGCCCTTCGTATTGACGATGAAACACAGAAATTGCATCCGAATTTAATACAAAAGGCACAATGCCGACTTAAGTCCAAGCGGTCTGACACTCTCACTTTCTATGATTTGAACCTCTCCTGTGAGTCCAGTTTTATATTCCGATGCTTCACTTCAGGTTTACTGTATACCTTGAACTTTCTTATTGACGATAAAGCACAGAAATAGTATTGGAATTAAATTCAAAAGACACAATGGCGACTTAAGTACAAGAGGACTGACACTCTAACTTTCTGTGATTTGAACCTCTCCTGTGAGTCCAGTTTTAGATTCCGATGCTTCACTTCAGGTTTACTGTATCCCTTGGACCTTCTTATTGACGATGAAACACAGAAACTGCATCCGAATTTAATACAAATGGCACAATGCCGACTTAAGTACAAGCGGACTGACATTCTATCTTTATATGATTTGAACCTCTCCTGTTAGTCCAGTTTTAGATTCCGTTGCTTTACTTCAGGTTTACTGTATCCCTCGGACTTTCTTATTGACGATGAAGCACAGAAATTGCATCGGAATTAAATTCAAAAGGCACAATGCCGACTTAAGTACAAGAGGACTGACACTCTTTCTATGATTTGAACCTCACCTGTGATTCCAGTTTTAGATTCCGATGCTTCGCTTCAGATTTACTGTATCCCTTGGACCTTCTTACTGACGAAGAAACACAGAAACTGCATCCGAATTTAATACAAAAGGCACAATGCCGATTTAAGTACAAGAGGACTGACACTCTAACTTTCTATGATTTTAACCTCTCCTGTGAGTCCTGTTTTAGATTCCGATGCTTCACTTCAGGTTTACTGTATCCCTTGGACTTTCTTATTGACGATGAAGCACAGAAAATGCATCGAATTAAATTCAAAAGGCACAATGCCGACTTTAGTACAAGAGGACTGACACTCTAACTTTCTATGATTTGAACCTCTCCTGTCAGTCCAGTTTTAGATTCCGATGCTTCTCTTCAGGTTTACTGTATCCCTTGGACCTTCTTATTGACGAAGAAACGCAGAAATAGCATCCGAATTTAGTACAAAAGGCACAATGCCGACTTAAGTTCAACAGGAGTGACACTCTAACTTTCTATGATTTGAACCTCTCCTGTGAGTCCAGTTTTAGATTCCGATGCTTCACTTCAGGTTTACTGTATCCCTTGGACCTTCTTATTGACGATGAAACACAGAAACTGCATCCGAATTTAATTGAAAAGGCACAATGCCGACTTTAGTAGAAAAGGATTGACACTCTAACTTTCTATGATTTGAACCTCTCCTGGGAGTCCAGTTTCAGATTCCCATGCTTCACTTCAGGTTTACTGTATCTCTTGGACGTTCTTATTGACGTTGAAACACAGAAATTGCATCGGAATTTAATACAAAAGGCACAATGCCGACTTAAGTACAAGAGGACTGACACTCTAACTTTCTATGAGTTGAACCTCTCCTGTGAGTCCAGTTTTAGATTCCGATGCTTCACTTCAAGTTTACTGTATAATTTGGAACTTCTTATTGACGATGAAACACAGAAATTGCATCCGAATTAAATTCAAAAGGCACAATGCCGACTTAAGTACAAGAGGATAGACACTCTAAGTTTCTATGATTTGAACCTCTCCTGTGAGTCCAGTTTTAGATTCCGATGCTCCACTTCAGGTTTACTGTATTTCTTAGGCCTTCTTATTGACGATGAAACACAGAAATTGCATCCGAATTTAATACAAACGGCACAATGCCGACTTAAGTATAAGAGGACTGACACACTAACTTTCTATGATTTTAACCTCTCCTGTGAGTCCAGTTTTAGATTCCGATGCTTCACTTCAGGTGTACTGTATCCCTTGGACCTTCCTATTGGCGATGAAACCCAGAAATTGCATCCGAATTTAATGCAAAAGGCACAATGCCGACTTAAGTACAAGAGGACTGACACTCTAACTTTCTATGATCTGAACCACTCCAGTGAGTCCAGTTTTAGATTCCGATGCTTCAATTCAGGTTTACTGTATCCCTTGGACCTTCTTATTGACGACGGAACACAGAAATTGCGTCCGAAATTAATACAAAAGGCACAATGCCGACCTCAGTACAAGAGGACTGACACTCTAACTTTCTATGATTCAACCTCTCCTGTGAGTCCAGTTTTAGATTCCGATGCTTCACATTAGGTTTACTGTATTCCTTGGACCTTCTTATTGACGATGAAACACAGAAACTGCACGCGAATTTAATACAAAAAGCACAATGCCGACTTAAGTACAAGCGGACTGACACTCTAACTTTCTATGATTTGAACCTCTCCTGTACGTCCAGTTTTAGATTCAGATGCTTCACTATAAATTTACTGAATACCTTGACCTTCTTATTGACGTTGAAACATAGAAATTGCATCCGAATTTAATACAAAAGTCACAATGCCGAATTAAGTACAAGAGGACTGACCCTCTAATTTTCAATGTTTTGAACCTCTCCTGCGAGTACAGTTTTAGATTCCGATGCTTCACTTCAGGTTTACTGTATCCCTTGGCCCTTCGTATTGACGATGAAACACAGAAATTGCATCCGAATTTAATACAAAAGGCACAATGCCGACTTAAGTCCAAGCGGTCTGACACTCTCACATTCTATGATTTGAACCTCTCCTGTGAGTCCAGTTTTATATTCCGATGCTTCACTTCAGGTTTACTGTATACCTTGGACCTTCTTATTGACGATGAAACACAGCAATTGCATCCGAATTTAATGCAAAAGCACAATGCCGACTTAAGTACAAGAGGCCAGACCATCTCACTTTCTATGATTTGAACCTCTGCTGTGAGTCCAGTTTTAGATTCCGATGCTTCACTACAGGTTTACTGTATCCCTTGGACCTTCTTATTGACGATGAAACACAGAAATTGCATCCGAATTTAATACAAAAGGCACAATGCCGAATTAAGTACAAGAGTACTAACACTCTAACATTCTATGATTTGAACCTCTCCTGTGAGTCCAGTTTTAGATACCGATGCTTCATTTCAGGTTTACTGTATCCCTTGGACCTTCTTATTGACGATGAAACACAGAAATTGCGTCCGAAATAAATACGAAAGGCACAATGCCGACTTAAGTACAAGAGGACTGACACTCTAACTTTCTATGATTCAACCTCTCCTGTGAGTCCAGTTTTAGATTCCGATGCTTCACATTAGGTTTACTGTATCCCTTGGACTTTCTTATTGACGATGAAACACAGAAACTGTACCCGAATTTAATTCAAAAGGCACAATGCCGACTTAAGTACAAGCGGACTGACACTCTAACTTTCTATGATTTGAACCTCTCCTGTACGTCCAGTTTTAGATTCAGATGCTTCACTTCAAGTTTACTTTATACCTTGACCTTCTTATTGACGATGAAACATAGAAATTGCATCCGAATTTAATACAAAAGGCACAATGCCGAATTAAGTACAAGAGGACTGACACTCTAATTTTCAATGTTTTGAACCTCTCCTGTGAGTCCAGTTTTAGATTCCGATGCTTCACTTCAGGTTTACTGTATCTCTTGGCCCTTCGTATTGACGATGAAACACAGAAATTGCATCCGGATTTAATACAAAAGGCACAATGCCAACTTAAGTACAAGAGGACTGACACTCTCACTTTCTATGATTTGAACCTTTCCTGTGAGTCCAGTTTTAGGTTCCGATACTTCACTTCCGTTTTACTGTATACCTTGGACCTTCTTATTGACGATGAAACACAGAAATTGCATCCGAATTAAATTCAAAAGCACAATGCCGACTTAAGTACAAGAGGCAAGACACTCTCACTTTCTATGATTTGAACCTCTGCTGTGAGTCCAGTTTTAGATTCCGATGCTTCACTTCAGGTTTACTATATCCATTGGACCTTCTTATTGACGATGAAACACAGAAATTGCATCCGAATTTAATACAAAAGGCACAATGCCGACTCAAGTACAAGAGGACTGACACTCTAACATTCTATGATTTGAACATCTCCTGTGTGTCCAGTATTAGATACCGATGCTTCACTTCAGGTTTACTGTATACCTTGGACCTTCTTATTGACGATGAAACACAGAAATTGCAACCGACTTAAATTCAAAAGGCACAATGCCGAGTTAAGTGCAAGAGGACTGACACTCTCACTTTCTATGATTTGAACCTCTCCTGTGAGTCCAGTTTTAGATTACGATGCTTCACTTCAGGTTTACTGTATCCTTCGGATCTTCTTATTGACGAT
This sequence comes from Schistocerca serialis cubense, assembly GCF_023864345.2. Classification (NCBI taxonomy): domain Eukaryota; kingdom Metazoa; phylum Arthropoda; class Insecta; order Orthoptera; family Acrididae; genus Schistocerca; species Schistocerca serialis. The sequence continues at coordinate 26,735,903 of NW_026047644.1, read as the reverse complement.
GAAACACATAAATTGCATCCGAATTTAATACAAAAGGCACAATGCCGACTTAAATACAAGAGGACTCACACTCTATCTTTCTGTGATTTGAAACTCTCCTGTGAGTCCAGTTTTAGATTCTGATGCTTCACTTCAGGTGTACTGTATACCTTGGACTTCTTATTTACGATGAAACACAGAAATTGCATCGAATTAATTTCAAAAGGCACAATGACGACTTAAGTACATAAGGACTCACACTCACACTTTCTATGATTTGAATCTCTCCTGTGAGTCCAGTTTTAGATTCCGATGCTTCACTTCAGGTTTACTGTATACCTTGGACCTTCTTATTGACAATGAAACACAGAAATAGCATCGGAATTTAATTCAAAAGGCACAATGCCGACTTAAGTACAAGAGGACTGACACTCTAACTATCTATGATTTGATCCTCTCCTGTGAGTCCAGTTTTAGATTCCGATGCTTCGCTTCAGGTTTACTGTATCCCTAGGACCTTCTTATTGACGATGAAACACAGAAATTGCATCCGAATTAAATTCAAAAGGCACAATGCCAACTTAAGTACAAGAGGACTGTCACTCTCACATTCAATGATTTGAACCTCTCCTGTGAGTTCAGTTTTAGATCCCAATGCTTCACTTCAGGTTTACTGTATACGTTGGAGCATCATATTGACGATGAAACACAGAAATTGCATCCCAATTTAATACAAAAGGCACAATGCCGACTTAAGTACAAGAGGACTGATACTCTAACTTTCTATGATTTGAACCTCTGTTGTGAGTCCAGATTTAGATTCCGTTGCTTCACTTAAGGTTTACTGTATACCTTGTACCTTCTTATTGACGATGTAGCACAGAAATTGCATCGGAATTAAATTCAAAAGACACAATGCCGTCTTAAGTACAAGAGGACTGACACTCTAACTTCCTATGATTTGAACCTCTCCTGTGAGTCCAGTTTTAGATTACGATGCTTCACTTCAGGTTTACTGTATCCTTTGGACCTTCTTATTGACGATGAAACACAGAAATTGCAACCGAATTTAATACAAACGGCACAATGCCGACATAAATACAAGAGGACTGACACTCTAACTTTCTATGATTTGAAACTCTCCTGTGAGTCCAGTTTTAGAATCCGATGCTTCACTTCAGTTTACTGAATCCCTAGGACCTTCTTATTGACGATGAAACACAGAAATGGCATCCGAATTTAATACAAATGCACAATGCCGACTTATGTACAAGAGGACTGACACTCTAACTTTCCTTGATTAGAACCTCTACTGTGAGTCCAGTTTTAGATTCCGATGCTTCACTTCAGATTTACTGTATTCCTTGGACCTTCTTATTGACGATGAATTACAGAAATTGCATCCGAATTTAATTCAAAAGGCACAATGCCGACTTAAGTAAAAGATGACTGATACTCTCACATACTATGATTTGAACCTCTCCTGTGAGTCCAGTTTTAGATTCCGATGCTTCACTTCAGGTTTACTGTATAATTTTGAACTTCTTATTGACGATGAAACACAGAAATTGCATCCGAATTAAATTCAAAAGGCACATTGCCGACTTAAGTACAAGAGGACCGACACTCTAAATTTCTATGATTTGAACCTCTCCTGTGAGTCCAGTTTTAGATTCCGATGCTTCACTTCAGGTTTACTGTATCCCTTGGACCCTCTTATTGACGATGAAACACAGAAATTGCATCCGAATTAAATTCAAAAGGCACAATGCCGACTTAGGTACAAGAGGACTGTCACTCTCACATTCAGTGATTTGAACCTCTCCTGTGAGTCCAGTTTTATATTCTGATGCTTCGCTTCAGTTTACTGAATCCCTAGGACCTTCTTATAGACGATGAAACACAGAAATTGCATCCGAATTAAATTCAAAAAGCACAATGCCGACTTAGGTACAAGAGGACTGTCACTCTCACATTCAATGATTTGAACCTCTCCTGTGAGTCCAGTTTTAGATTCCGATGCTTCACTTCAGGTTTACTGTATACCTTGGACCTTCTTATTGACGATGAAACACAGAAATTGCATCCGAATTAAATTCAAAAGGCACAATGCCGACTTAAGTACAAGAGGACTGACACTCTAACTTTCTATGATTTGAACCTCTTCTGTGAGTCCAGTTTTATATTCCCATGCTTCGCTTCAGTTTACTGAATCCCTAGGACCTTCTTATTGACGATGAAACACAGAAATGGCATCCGAATTTAATACAAAAGGCACAATGCCGACTTATGTACAAGAGGACTGACACTCTAACTTTCCTTGATTAGAACCTCTACTGTGAGTCCAGTTTTAGATTCCGATGCTTCACTTCAGGTTTACTGTATTCCTTGGACCTTCTTATTGACGATGAAATACAGAAATTGCATCCGAATTTAATTCAAAAGGCACAATGCCGACTTAAGTACAAGATGACTGATACTCTCACATACTATGATTTGAACCTCTCCTGTGAGTCCAGTTTTAGATTCCGATGCTTCACTTCAGGTTTACTGTATAATTTGGAACTTCTTATTGACGATGAAACACGGAAATTGCATCCGAATTAAATTCAAAAGGCACAATGCCGACTTAAGTACAAGAGGACCGACACTCTAAATTTCTATGATTTGAACCTCTCCTGTGAGTCCAGTTTTAGATTCCGATGCTTCACTTCAGGTTTACTGTATCCCTTGGACCTTCCTATTGACGATGAAACACAGAAATTGCATCCGAATTAAATTCAAAAGGCACAATGCCGACTTAGGTACAAGAGGACTGTCACTCTCACATTCAATGATTTGAACCTCTCCTGTGAGTCCAGTTTTATATTCCGATGCTTCGCTTCAGTTTACTGAATCCCTAGGACATTCTTATTGACGATAAAACACAGAAATAGCATCCGAATTAAATTCAAAAGGCACAATGCCGACATAGGTACAAGAGGACTGTCACTCTCACATTCAATGATTTGAACCTCTCCTGTGAGTCCAGTTTTAGATTCCGATGCTTCACTTCAGGTTTACTGTATACCTTGGACCTTCTTATTGACGATGAAACACAGAAATTGCATCCGAATTAAATTCAAAAGGCACAATGCCGACTTAAGTACAAGAGGACTGACACTCTAACTTTCTATGATTTGAACCTCTTCTGTGAGTCCAGTTTTATATTCCGATGCTTCGCTTCAGTTTACTGAATCCCTAGGACCTTCTTATTGACGATGAAACACAGAAATGGCATCCGAATTTAATACAAAAGGCACACTGCCGACTTATGTTCAAGAGGACTGACACTCTAACTTTCCTTGATTAGAACCTCTCCTGTGAGTCCAGTTTTAGATTCCGATGCTTCACTTCAGGTTTACTGTATTCCTTGGAGCTTATTATTGACGATGAAATACAGAAATTGCATCCGTATTTAATTCAAAAGGCACAATGCCGACTTAAGTACAAGATGACTGATACTCTCACATACTATGATTTGAACCTCTCCTGTGAGTCCAGTTTTAGATTCCGATGCTTCACTTCAGGTTTACTGTATAATTCGGAACTTCTTATTGACGATGAAACACAGAAATTGCATCCGAATTAAATTCAAAAGGCACAATGCCGACTTAAGTACAAGAGGACCGACACTTTAACTTTCTATGATTTGAACCTCTCCTGTGAGTCCAGTTTTAGATTCCGATGCTTCACTTCAGGTATACTGTATCCCTTGGACCTTCTTATTGACGATGAAACACAGAAATTGCATCCGAATTTAATACAAAAAGCACAATGCTGACTTAAATACAAGAGGACTGACACTCTAACTTTCTATGATTTGTAACTCTCCTTTGAGTCCAGTTTTAGATTCCGATGCTTCACTTCAGGTTAACTGTATACCTTGGACCTTCTTATTGACGATGAAACACAGAAATTACATCGAATTAAATTCAAAAGGCACAATACCCACTTAAGAACAAGAGGACTGACACTCTAACTTTCTATGATTTGAACCACTCCTGTGTGTCCAGTTCTAGAATCCGATGCGTCGCTTCAGGTTTACTGTATCCCTTGGACCTTCTTATTGAAGATGAAACACAGAAATTACATCCGAATTTAATTCAAAAGGCACAATGCCGACTTCAGTTCAAGAGGACTGACACTCTAACTTTCCTTGATTAGAACCTCTACTGTGAGTCCAGTTTTAGATTCCGATGCTTCACTTCAGGTTTACTGTATTCCTTGGACCTTCTTATTGACGATGAAATACAGAAATTGCATCCGAATTTAATTCAAAAGGCACAATGCCGACTTAAGTACAAGATGACTGATACTCTCACATACTATGATTTGAACCTCTCCTGTGAGTCCAGTTTTAGATTCCGATGCTTCACTTCAGGTTTACTGTATAATTTGGAACTTCTTATTGACGATGAAACACAGAAATTGCATCCGAATTAAATTCAAAAGGCACAATGCCGACTTAAGTACAAGAGGACCGACACTCTAAATTTCTTTGATTTGAACCTCTCCTGTGAGTCCAGTTTTAGATTCCGATGCTTCACTTCAGGTTTGCTGTATCCCTTGGACCTTCTTATTGACGATGAAACACAGAAATTGCATCCGAATTAAATTCAAAAGGCACAATGCCGACTTAGGTACAAGAGGACTGTCACTCTCACATTCAATGATTTGAACTTCTCCTGTGAGTCCAGTTTTATATTCCGATGCTTCGCTTCAGTTTACTGAATCCCTAGGACCTTCTTATTGACGATGAAACACAGAAATTGCATCCGAATTAAATTCAAAAGGCACAATGCCGACATAGGTACAAGAGGACTGTCACTCTCACATTCAATGATTTGAACCTCTCCTGTGAGTCCAGTTTTAGATTCCGATGCTTCACTTCAGGTTTACTGTATACCTTGGACCTTCTTATTGACGATGAAACACAGAAATTGCATCCGAATTAAATTCAAAAGGCACAATGCCGACTTAAGTACAAGAGGACTGACACTCTAACTTTCTATGATTTGAACCTCTTCTGTGAGTCCAGTTTTATATTCCGATGCTTCGCTTCAGTTTACTGAATCCCTAGGACCTTCTTATTGACGATGAAACACAGAAATGGCATCCGAATTTAATACAAAAGGCACACTGCCGACTTATGTTCAAGAGGACTGACACTCTAACTTTCCTTGATTAGAACCTCTCCTGTGAGTCCAGTTTTAGATTCCGATGCTTCACTTCAGGTTTACTGTATTCCTTGGAGCTTATTATTGACGATGAAATACAGAAATTGCATCCGAATTTAATTCGAAAGGCACAATGCCGACTTAAGTACAAGATGACTGATACTCTCACATACTATGATTTGAACCTCTCCTGTGAGTCCAGTTTTAGATTCCGATGCTTCACTTCAGGTTTACTGTATAATTTGGAACTTCTTATTGACGATGAAACACAGAAATTGCATCCGAATTAAATTCAAAAGGCACAATGCCGACTTAAATACAAGAGGACCGACACTTTAACTTTCTATGATTTGAACCTCTCCTGTGAGTCCAGTTTTAGATTCCGATGCTTCACTTCAGGTATACTGTATCCCTTGGACCTTCTTATTGACGATGAAACACAGAAATTGCATCCGAATTTAATACAAAAAGCACAATGCCGACTTAAATACAAGAGGACTGACTCTCTAACTTTCTATGATTTGTAATTCTCCTTTGATTCCAGTTTTAGATTCCGATGCTTCACTTCAGGTTAACTGTATACCTTGGACCTTCTTATTGACGATGAAACACAGAAATTACATCGAATTAAATTCAAAAGGCACAATGCCCACTTAAGAACAAGAGGACTGACACTTTAACTTTCTATGATTTGAACCACTCCTGTGTGTCCAGTTCTAGAATCCGATGCGTCGCTTCAGGTTTACTGTATCCCTTGGACCTTCTTATTGAAGATGAAACACAGAAATTACATCCGAATTTAATTCAAAAGGCACAATGCCGACTTCAGTACAAGAGGACTGACACCCTATCTTTCTATGATTTGAACCTCTCCTGTGAGTCCAGTTTTAGATTCCGATGCTTCACTTCAGGTTTACTGTATCCCTGGGACCCTCTTATTGACGATGAAACACAAAGATTGCATCGGAATTAAATTCAAAAGGCACAATGCCGACTTAAGTACAAGAGGGCTGACACTCTAACTTTCTTTGATTTGAACCTCTCCTGTGAGTCCAGTTTAGATTCCGATGCTTCACTTCAGGTTTACTGTATTCCCTCGACCTTCTTATTGACGATGAAACACAGAAATTGCATCCGAATTTAATACAAAAGGCACAATGCCGATTGAATACAAGAGGACTGACACTCTAACTTTCTTTGATTTGAACCTCTCCTGTGAGTCCAGTTTTAGATTCCGATGCTTCACCTCAGGTCGACTGTATCCGTTGGAACTTCTTATTTACGATGGAACACCAAAATAGCGTCCGAATTTAATACAAAAGGCACAATGCCGACTTAAGTACAAGTGGACTGACACTCTAATTTTCTATGACTTGATCCTATCCTGTAAGTCCAGTTTTGAAATTCCGATGCTTCACTTGAGGTGTACTGTATCCCTTGGACCTTCTTATTGACAATGAAACACAGAAATTGCATCCGAATTCAATACAAAAGGCACAATGCCAAATTAAGTACAAGAGGACTGACGTTCTAACTTTCAATGATTTGAACCTCTAGTGCGAGTTTACTTTTAGATTCCGATGCTTCACTTCCTGTTTACTGTATACCTTGGACCTATTTATTTCCGATGAAGCACAGAAATTGAATCGATATTAAATTCAAAAGGCACAATGCCGACTTAAGTACAAGAGGACTGACACTCTAACTTTCTATGATTTGAACCTCTCCTGTGACTCCAGTTTTAGATTCCGATGCTTCACTTCAGGTTTACTGTATCCCTTGGACCTTCTTATTGGCGATGAAACACAGAAATTGTATCCGAATTAAATACAAAAAATGCACAATCCCGACTTAAGTACAAGCGGAGTGTCACTCTAACTTTTTATGATTTGAACCTCTGCTGTGAGACCAGTTTTAGATTCCGATTCTTCACTTCAGGTTCACTGTGTACCTTGGACCTTCTTATTGACGATGAAGCACAGAAATTGCATCGGAATTAATTTCAAAAGTCACAATGCCGACTTAAATACAAGAGGACTGACACTCTCACTTTCTAATATTTGAACCTCTCCTGTGAGTCCAGTTTTAGATTCCGATGCTTCACTGCAGGTTTACTGTATTCCTTGGACCTTCTTATTGCCGATGAAGTACCGAAATTGAATCGGATGAAATGCAAAAGGCACAATGCCGACTTAAGTACAAGAGTTCTGACACTCTAACTTTCTATGATTTGAATATCCCCTGTAAGTCCAGTTTTAAATTCCGATGCTTCACTTCAAGTTTACTGTATACCTTGACCTTCTTATTGACAGCGAAACACAGAAATTGCATCGGAATTAAATTCAAAAGGCACAATGCCGTCTTAAGTACAAGAGGACTGACCCTCTAACTTTCTATGATCAAAACCTCTCCTGTGAGTCCAGCTTTAGATTCCGATGGTTCGCGTAAGGGTTTACTGTATCCCTTGGACCTTCTTATTGACGATGAAACACAGAAACTTCATCCGAATTTAATACAAAAGGCACAATGCCGAAATAAGTACAAGAGGACTGACACTGTAACTTTCAATGAATATAACCTCTCCTGTGAGTCCAGTTTTAGATTCCGATGCTTCACTTCAGGTTTACTGTTTTCCTTGGAACTTCTTATTGACGATGAAACAGAGGAACTGCATCCGAAATTAATACAAAAGGCACAATGCCAAATTAAGTACAAGAGGACTGACATTCTAACTTTCAATGATTTGAACCTCTCCTGTGAGTTTACTTGTAGATTCCGTTGCTTCACTTCAGGTTTACTGTATACCTTGGACCTTATTGTTGACGATGAACCACAGAAATGGCATCGGAATTAAATTCAAAAGGCACAATGCCGACTTAAGTACAAGTGGACTGACACTCTAACTTTCTGTGATTTGAACCTCTCCTGTGAGTCCAGTTTTAGATTCCGATGCTTCGCTTCAGGTTTATTGTATCCCTTGGACCTTCTTATTGACGATGAAACACCGAAATAGCATCCGAATTTAATACAAAAGGCACAATGCCGACTTAAGTACAAGAGGACTGACACTCTAACTTTCTATGACTTGATCCTATCCTGTGAGTCCAGATTTGAAATTCCGATGCTTCACTTGAGGTTTACTGTATCCCTTGGACCTTCTTATTGACAATGAAACACAGAAATTGCATCCGAATTTAATACAAAAGGCACAATGCCGACTTAAATACAAGAGGACTGACACTCTAACTTTCAATGATTTGAATCTCTCCTGTGAGTCCAGCTTTAGATGCCGATGCTTCACTTCAGGTTTACTGTTTACCTGGACCTTCTTATTGACGATGAAACACAGAAACTGCATCCGAATTTAATACAAAAGCACAATACCAAATTAAGTAAAAGAGGACTGACATTCTAACTTTCAATGATTTGAATCTCTCCAGCGAGTTTACTTTTAGATTCCGATGCTTCACTTCAGGTTTACTGTATACCTTGGACCTATTTATTGCCGATGAAGCACAGAAATTGAATCGATATTAAATTCAAAAGGCACAATGCCGACTTAAGTACAAGAGGAATGACACTATAACTTTTTTGATTTGAACATCTCCCGTAAGTCCAGTTTTAGATTCCGATGCTTCACTTCAAGTTTACTGTATACCTTGAACATCTTATTGACGGCGAAACACAGAAATTGCATCGGAATTAAATTCAAAAGGCACAATGCCGACTTAAGTACAAGAGGACTGAAACTCTAACTTTCAATGATTTGAACCTCTCCTGTGAGTCCAGTTTTAGATTCCGATGCTTCACTTCAGGTCTACTGTATCCATTGGACCTTCTTATTGACGATGAAACACAGATGTTGCATGCGAATTTAATACGAAAGGCACAATGCCGACTTAAGTACAAGAGGACTGACACCCTAACTTTCTATGATTTGAACCTCTCCTGTGAGTCTAGGTTTAGATTCCGATGCTTCACTTCAGGTTTACTGTATCCCTTGGACCTTCTTATTGACGAAGAAACACAGAAATTGCATCCGAATTTAATACAAAAGGCACAATGCCGACTTAAGTACAAGAGGACTGACACTCTAACTTTCTATGATTTGAACCTCTCCTGTGACTCCAGTTTTAGATTCCGATGCTTCACTTCAGGTTTACTGTATCCCTTTGACCTTCTTATTGACGATGAAACACAGAAACGGCATCCGAATTTAATACATAAGGCACAATGCCGAATTAAGTACATGAGGACTGACACTCTAACTTTCAATGATTTGAACCTCTCCTGTGAGTCCAGTTCTAGATTCCGATTCTTCACTTCAGATTTACTGTTTACCTTGGACCTTCTTATTGACGATGAAACACAGAAATTGCATCCGAATTTAATTCCAAACGCACAATGCCGACTTAAATACAAGAGGACTGACACTCTAACTTTCAATGAATTGAACCTCTCCTGTGAGTCCAGTTTTAGATTCCGATGCTTCACTTCAGGTTAACTGTTTTCCTTGGACCTTCTTATTGACGATGAAACACAGAAACTGCATCCGAAATTAATACAAAAGGTACAATGCCAAATTAAGTACAAGAGGACTGACATTCTAACTTTCAATGATTTGAACCTCTCCTGTGAGTCCAGTTCTAGATTCCGATGCTTCACTTCAGGTTTACTGTATACCTTGGACCTTATTGTTGACGATGAACCACAGAAATGGCATCGGAATTAAATTCAAAAGGCACAATGCCGACTTAAGTACAAGTGGACTGACACTCTAACTTTCTATGATTTGAACCTCACCTGTGAGTCCAGTTATAGATTCCGATGCTTCACTTCAGGTTTACTGTATACCTTGGACCTATTTATTGCCAATGAAGCACAGAAATTGAATCGATATTAAATTCAAAAGGAACAATGCCAACTTAAGTACAAGAGGACTGACACTCTAACATTCTATGATTTGTACATCTACCGTAAGTCCAGTTTTAGATTCCGAAGCTTTACTTCAAGTTTACTGTATACCTTGACCTTCTTATTGACGGCGAAACACAGAAATTTCATCGGAATACAATTCAAAAGGCACAATGCCGACTTCAGTACAAGAGGACTGACACTCTAACTTTCTATGATCTGAAGCTCTCCTGTGAGTCCAGCTGTAGATTCCGATGCTTCACTTAAGGTTTACTGTATCCCTTCGACCTTCTTATTGACGATGAAACACAGAAACCGCATCCGAATTTAATACAAAAGCACAATGCCGAATTAAGTACAAGAGGACTGACACTCTAACTTTCAATGATTTGAACCTCTCCTGTGAGTCCAGTTATAGATTCCGAAGCTTCACTTCAGGTCTACTGTATCCCTTGGACCTTCTTATTGACGATGAAACACAGAAATTGCATCCGCATTTAATACGAAAGGCACAATGCCGACTTAAGTACAGGAGGACTGACACCCTAACTTTCTATGATTTGAACCTCTCCTGTGAGTAAAGCTTTAGATTCCGATGCTTCACGTCTGGTTTACTATATCCCTTGGACCTTCTTGTTGACGATGAAACACAGAAATTGCATCCGAATTTATTTCCAAACGCACAATGCCGACTTAAATACAAGAGGACAGACACTGTAACTTTCAATGAATTGAACCTCTCCTGTGTGTCCAGTTTTAGATTCCGATGCTTCTCTTCAGGTTAACTGTTTTCCTTGGACCTTCTTATTGACGATGACACACAAAAACTGCATCCGAAATTAATACCAAAGGCACAATGCCAAATTAAGTACAAGAGGACTGACATTCTAAATTTCAATGATTTGAACCTCTCCAGTGAGTCCTGTTTTAGATTCCGATGCTTCACTTCAGGTTTACTGTATACCTTGGACCTTCTTAATGCCGATGAAGTACAGAAATTGAATCGAAATTAAATTCAAAAGGCACAATGCCGACTTAAGAACAAGAGTTTTGACACTCTAACTTTCTATGATTTGAACATTTCCTGTAAGTCCAGTTTTAGATTCCGATGCTTCACTTCAAGTTTACTGTATACCTTGACCTTCTTATTGACGGCGAAACACAGAATTTGCATCGGAATTAAATTCAAAAGGCACAATGCCGACTTAAGTAGAAGAGGACTGACACACTAACTTTCTATGATCTAAACCTCTCCTGTGAGTCCAGCTTTAGATTCCGATGCTTCGCGTAAGGGTTTACTGTATCCCTTGGACCTTCTTATTGATGATGAAACACAGAAACTTCATCCGAATTTAATACAAAAGGCACATTGCCGAAATAAGTACAAGAGGACTGACACTCTAACTTTCAATGATTTGAACCTCTCCTGTGAGTCCAGTTTTAGATTCCGGTGCTTCACTTCAGGTTTACTGTATACCTTGGACCTTCTTGTTGCCGATGAAGCACAGAAATTGAATCGGAATTAAATTCAAGAGGCACAATGCCGACTTAAGTACAAGAAGACTGATGCTCTAAATTTCTATGATCTGAACCTCTCCTGTGAGTCCAGCTTTAGATTCCGATGCTTCAATTCAGGTTTACTGTATCCCTTGGACCTTCTTATTGACGATGAAACACAGAAACGGCATCCGAATTTAATACAAAATGCACAATGCCGAATTAAGTACAAGAGGACTGACACTCTAACTTTCAATGATTTGAACCTCTCCTGTGAGTGTAGTTCTAGATTCCGATGCTTCACTTCAGATTTACTGTTTACCTTGGACCTTCTTATTGACGATGAAACACAGAAATTGCACCCGAATTTAATTCCAAACGCACAATGCCGACTTAAATACAAGAGGACTGACACTCTAACTTTCAATGAATTGAACCTCTCCTGTGAGTCCAGTTTTAGATTCCGATGCTTCACTTCAGGTTAACTGTTTTCCTTGGACCTTCTTATTGACGATGAAACACAGAAACTGCATCCGAAATTAATACAAAAGGCACAATTCCAAATTAAGTACAAGAGGACTGACTCTCTAACTTTCTATGATTTGAACATCTCCCGTAAGTCCAGTTTTAGATTCCGATGCTTTACTTCAAGTTTACTGTATACCTTGACCTTCTTATTGACGGCGAGACACAGAAATTTCATCGGAATAAAATTCAAAAGGAACAATGCCGACTTCAGTACAAGAGGACTGACACTCTAACTTTCTATGATCTGAAGCTCTCCTGTGAGTCCAGCTGTAGATTCCGATGCTTCACTTCAGGTTTACTGTATCCCTTCGACCTTCTTATTGACGATGAAACACAGAAACCGCATCCGAATTTAATACAAATGCACAATGCCGAATTAAGTACAAGAGGACTGACACTCTAACCTTCAATGATTTGAACCTCTCCTGTGAGTCCAGTTATAGATTCCGAAGCTTCACTTCAAGTCTACTGTATCCCTTAGGACCTTCTTATTGGCGATGAAACACAGAAATTGTATCCGAATGAAATACAAAAAATGCACAATGCCGACGTAAGTAGAAGCGGAGTGTCACTCGAACTTTCTATGATTTGAACCTCTGCTGTGAGTCCAGTTTTAGATTCCGATGCTTCACTTCAGGTTTACTTTATACCTTGGACCTTCTTATTGACGATGAAGCACAGAAATTGCATCGGAATTAAATTCAAAAGTCACTATGCCGACTTGAATACAAGAGGACTGACACTCTAACTTTCTAAGATTTCAACTCCTCCTGTGAGTCCAGTTTTAGACTCCGATGCTCACTTCAGGTTTACTGTATACCTTGGACCTTCTTATTGCCGATGAAGCACAGAAATTGAATCGGAATTAAATTCAAAAGGCACAATGCCGATTTAAGTACAAGAGGTCTGACACTCTAACTTTCTATGATCTGAACCTCACCTGTGAGTCCAGCTTTAGGTTCCGATGCTTCACTTCAGGTTTACTGTATCCCTTGGACCTTCTTATTGACGATGAAACACAGAAACTGCATCCGAATTTAATACAAAAGGCACAATGCCGGATTAAGTACAAGAGGACTGACACTCTAACTTTGAATGATTTGAACCTCTCCTGTGAGTCCAGTTTTAGATTCCGATGCTTCACTTCAGGTTTACTGTATACCTTGGACCTTCTTATTGACGATGAAACACAGAAATTGCATCCGAATTTATTACGAAAGGCACAATGCCGACTTAAGTACAAGAGGACTGACATTCTAACTTTCTATGATTTGAACCTCTCCTGTGAGTCCAGTTTTAGATTCCGATGCTTCACTTCAGGTTTACTGTATCCCTTGGTCCTTCTTATTGACGATGAAACACAGAAATTGCATCCGAAATTAATACAAAAGGCACAATGCCGACTTAAGTACAAGAGGACTGATACTCTAACTTTCTATGATTTTACCCTTTGCTGTGAGTCCAGTTTTAGATTCCGATGCTTCACTTCAGGTTTACTGTATACCTTGGACCTTCTTATTGACGATGAAGCACAGAATTTGCATCGGAATTAAATTGAAATGGGACAATGCCGACTTAAGTACAAGCCGACTGACACTATAAGTTTCTATGATTTGAACCTCTCCTGTGAGTCCAGTTCTAGATTCCGATGCTTCAATTCAGGTTTACTGTATCCCTTGGACCTTCTTATTGACGATGAAACACAGATAATGCATCCGAATTTAATACAAAAGGCACAATGCCAACTTAAGTACAAGAGGACTGACACTCTAACTTTCTATGATTTAAACCCCTCCTGTGAGTTTAGTTTTAGATTCCGCAGCTCCACCTCAGGTTTACTGTATACCTTGGACCTTCTTATTGACGATGAAACACAGAAATTGATCGCATTAAATTCAAAAGGCACAATGCCGACTTAAGTACAAGAGGACTGACACTCTCACTTTCTATGACTTGAACCTCTCCTGTGAGTCCAGTTTTAGATTCCGATGCTTCACTTCAGGTTTACTGTATCCCTTGGACCTTCTAATTGACGATGAAATACAGATATTGCATCCGAAATTATTACAAAAGGCACAATTCCGACCTAAGTACAAGAGGACTGACACTCAAACTTTCTATGATTTGAACCACTCCTGTGAGTCCAGTTTTAGATTCCGATGCTTCGCTTCAGGTTTATTGTATCCCTTGGACCTTCTTATTGACGATGAAACACCGTTATAGCATCCGAATTTAATACAAAAGGCACAATGCCGACTTAAGTACAAGAGGACTGACACTCTAACTTTCTATGACTTGATCCTATCCTGTGAGTCCAGTTTTGGAATTCCGATGCTTCACTTGAGGTTTACTGTATCCCTTGGACCTTCTTATTGACAATGAAACACAGAAATTGCATCCGAATTTAATACAAAAGGCACAATGCCGACTTAAATACAAGAGGACTGACACTCTAACTTTCAATGATTTGAACCTTTCCTGTGAGTCCAGCTTTAGATGCCGATGCTTCACTTCAGGTTTACTGTTTACCTGGACCTTCTTATTGACGATGAAACACAGAAACTGCATCCGAATTTAATACAAAAGCACAATGCCAAATTAAGTAAAAGAGGACTGACATTCTAACTTTCAATGATTTGAACCTCTCCTGCGAGTTTACTTTTAGATTCCGATGCTTCACTTCAGGTTTACTGTATACCTTGGACCTATTTATTGCCGATGAAGCACAGAAATTGAATCGATATTAAATTCAAAAGGCACAATGCCGACTTAAGTACAAGAGGAATGACACTATAACTTTTTATGATTTGAACCTCTCCTGTGAGTCTAGGTTTAGATTCCGATGCTTCACTTCAGGTTTACTGTATCCCTTGGACCTTCTTATTGACGAAGAAACACAGAAATTGCATCCGAATTTAATACAAAAGGCACAATGCCGACTTAAGTACAAGAGGACTGACACTCTAACTTTCTATGATTTGAACTTCTCCTGTGACTCCAGTTTTAGATTCCGATGCTTCACTTCAGGTTTACTGTATCCCTTGGACCTTCTTATTGGCGATGAAACACAGAAATTGTATAAGAATTAAATACAAGAAATGCACAATCCCTACTTAAGTACAAGCGGAGTGTCACTCTAACTTTTTATGATTTGAACCTCTGCTGTGAGTCCAGTTTTAGATTCCGATTCTTCACTTCAGGTTTACTGTATACCTTGGACCTTCTTATTGACGATGAAGCACAGAAATTGCATCGGAATTAATTTCAAAATTCACAATGCCGACTTAAATACAGGAGGACTGACACTCTCACTTTCTAATATTTGAACCTCTCCTGTGAGTCCAGTTTTAGATTCCGATGCTTCACTTCAGGTTTACTGTATACCTTGGACCTTCTTATTGCCGATGAAGTACAGAAATTGAATCGGAATTAAATTCAAAAGGCACAATGCCGACTTAAGTACAAGAGTTCTGACACTCTAACTTTCTATGATTTGAACATCTCCTGTAAGTCCAGTTTTAGATTCCGATGCTTCACTTCAAGTTTACTGTATACCTTGACCTTCTAATTGACGGCGAAACACAGAAATTGCATCGGAATTAAATTCAAAAGGCACAATGCCGACTTAAGTAGAAGAGGACTGACACTCTAACTTTCTATGATCTAAACCTCCCCTGTGAGTCCAGCTTTAGATTCCGATGCTTCGCGTAAGGGTTTACTGTATCCCTTGGACCTTCTTATTGACGATGAAACACAGAAACTTCATCCGAATTTAATACAAAAGGCACAATGCCGAAATAAGTAAAAGAGGACTGACACTCGAACTTTCAATGATTTGAACCTCTCCTGTGAGTCCAGTTTTAGATGCCGATGCTTCACTTCAGGTTTTCTGTATACCTTGGACCTTCTTATTGCCTATTAAGCACCGAAATTGTTTCGGAATTAAATTCAAGAGGCACAATGCCGACTTAAGTACAAGAAAACTGACACTCTAAATTTCTATGATCTGAACCACTCCTGTGAGTCCAGCTTTAGATTCCGATGCTTCCATTCAGGTTTACTGTATCCCTTGGACCTTCTTATTGACGATGAAACACAGAAACGGCATCCGAATTTAATACATAAGGCACAATGCCGAATTAAGTACATGAGGACTGACACTCTAACTTTCAATGATTTGAACCTCTCCTGTGAGTCCAGTTCTAGATTCCGATGCTTCACTTCAGATTTACTGTTTACCTTGGACCTTCTTATCGACGATGAAACACAGAAATTGCATCCGAATTTAATTCCAAACGCACAATGCCGACTTAAATACAAGAGGACTGACACTCTAACTTTCAATGAATTGAACCTCTCCTGTGAGTCCAGTTTTAGATTCCGATGCTTCACTTCAGGTTAACTGTTTTCCTTGGACCTTCTTATTGACGATGAAACACAGAAACTGCATCCGAGATTAATACAAAAGGCACAATGCCAAATTAAGTGCAAGAGGTCTGACATTCTAACTTTCAATGATTTGAACCTCTCCTGTGAGTTTACTTTTAGATTCCGATGCTTCACTTCAGGTTTACTGTATACCTTGGACCTTATTGTTGACGATGAACCACAGAAATGGCATCGGAATTAAATTCAAAAGGCACAATGCCGACTTAAGTACAAGTGGACTGACACTCTAACTTTCTATGATTTGAACCTCACCTGTGAGTCCAGTTATAGATTCCGATGCTTCACTTCAGGTTTACTGTATACCTTGGACCTATTTATTGCCAATGAAGCACAGAAATTGAATCGATATTAAATTCAAAAGGAACAATGCCAACTTAAGTACAAGAGGACTGACACTCTAACTTTCTACGATTTGAACATCTCCCGTAAGTCCAGTTTTAGATTCCGATGCTTTACTTCAAGTTTACTGTATACCTTGACCTTCTTATTGACGGCGAAACACAGAAATTTCATCGGAATAAAATTCAAAAGGCACAATGCCGACTTCAGTACAAGAGGACTGACACTCTAACTTTCTATGATCTGAAGCTCTCCTGTGAGTCCAGCTGTAGATTCCGATGCTTCACTTCAGGTTTACTGTATCCCTTCGACCTTCTTATTGACGATGAAACACAGAAACCGCATCCGAATTTAATACAAAAGCACAATGCCGAATTAAGTACAAGAGGACTGACACTCTAACTTTCAATGATTTGAACCTCTCCTGTGAGTCCAGTTATAGATTCCGAAGCTTCACTTCAGGTCTACTGTATCCCTTGGACCTTCTTATTGACGATGAAACACAGAAATTGCATCCGCATTTAATACGAAAGGCACAATGCCGACTTAAGTAGAAGAGGACTGACACCCTAACTTTCTATGATTTGAACCTCTCCTGTGAGTAAAGCTTTAGATTCCGATGCTTCACGTCAGGTTTACTATATCCCTTGGACCTTCTTGTTGACGATGAAACACAGAAATTGCATCCGAATTTAATTCCAAACGCACAATGCCGACTTAAATACAAGAGGACTGACACTGTAACTTTCAATGAATTGAACCTCTCCTGTGTGTCCAGTTTTAGATTCCGATGCTTCACTTCAGGTTAACTGTTTTCCTTGGACCTTCTTATTGACGATGAAACACAGAAACTGCATCCGAAATTAATACAAAAGGCACAATGCCAAATTAAGTACAAGAGGACTGACATTCTTTCTTTCAATGATTTGAACCGCTCCTGTGAGTTTACTTTTAGATTCCGATGCTTCACGTCAGGTTTATTGTATCCCTTGGACCTTCTTGTTGACGATGAAACACAGAAAATGCATCCGAATTTAATACAAAAGGCACAATGCCGACTTAAGTACACGAGGACTCATACTCTAACTTGCTATGATTTGAACCTCTCCAGTGAGTCCTGTTTTAGATTCCGAAGCTTCACTTCAGGTCTACTGTATCCCTTGGACCTTCTTATTGACGATGAAACACAGATATTGCATGCGAATTTAATACGAAAGGCACAATGCCGACTTAGGTACAAGAGGACTGACACCCCAACTTTCTATGATTTGAACCTCTCCTGTGAGTCTAGGTTTAGATTCCGATGCTTCACTTCAGGTTTACTGTATCCCTTGGACCTTCTTATTGACGAAGAAACACAGAAATTACATCCGAATTTAATACAAAAGGCACAATGCCGACTTAAGTACAAGAGGACTGACACTCTAACTTTCTATGATTTGTACCTCTTCTGTGACTCCAGTTTTAGATTCCGATGCTTCACTTCAGGTTTACTGTATCCCTTGGACCTTCTTATTGGCGATGAAACACAGAAATTGTATCTGAATTAAATACAAGAAATGCACAATCCTACTTAAGTACAAGCGGAGTGTCACTCTAACTTTTTATGATTTGAACCTCTGCTGTGAGTCCAGTTTTAGATTCCGATTCTTCACTTCAGGTTTACTGTATACCTTGGACCTTCTTATTGACGATGAAGCACAGAAATTGCATCGGAATTAATTTCAAAAGTCACAATGCCGACTTAAATACAAGAGGACTGACACTCACACTTTCTAATATTTGAACCTCTCCTGTGAGTCCAGTTTTTGATTCCGATGCTTCACTTCAGGTTTACTGTATACCTTGGACCTTCTTAATGCCGATGAAGTACAGAAATTGAATCGAAATTAAATTCAAAAGGCACAATGCCGACTTAAGAACAAGAGTTTTGACACTCTAACTTTCTATGATTTGAACATCTCCTGTAAGTCCAGTTTTAGATTCCGATGCTTCACTTCAAGTTTACAGTATACCTTGACCTTCTTATTGACGGCGAAACACAGAATTTGCATCGGAATTAAATTCAAAAGGCACAATGCCGACTTAAGTAGAAGAGGACTGACACACTAACTTTCTATGATCTAAACCTCTCCTGTGAGTCCAGCTTTAGATTCCGATGCTTCGCGTAAGGGTTTACTGTATCCCTTGGACCTTCTTATTGACGATGAAACACAGAAACTTCATCCGAATTTAATACAAAAGGCACAATGCCGAAATAAGTACAAGAGGACTGACACTCTAACTTTCAATGATTTGAACCTCTCCTGTGAGTCCAGTTTTAGATTCCGGTGCTTCACTTCAGGTTTACTGTATACCTTGGACCTTCTTATTGCCGATGAAGCACAGAAATTGAATCGGAATTAAATTCAAGTGGCACAATGCCGACTTAAGTACAAGAAGACTGATGCTCTAAATTTCTATGATCTGAACCTCTCCTGTGAGTCCAGCTTTAGATTCCGACGCTTCAATTCAGGTTTACTGTATCCCTTGGACCTTCTTATTGACGATGAAACACAGAAACGGCATCCGAATTTAATACAAAATGCACAATGCCGAATTAAGTACAAGAGGACTGACACTCTAACTTTCAATGATTTGAACCTCTCCTGTGAGTGTAGTTCTAGATTCCGATGCTTCACTTCAGATTTACTGTTTACCTTGGACCTTCTTATTGACGATGAAACACAGAAATTGCATCCGAATTTAATTCCAAACGCACAATGCCGACTTAAATACAAGAGGACTGACACTCTAACTATCAATGAATTGAACCTCTCCTGTGAGTCCAGTTTTAGATTCCGATGCTTCACTTCAGGTTAACTGTTTTCCTTGGACCTTCTTATTGACGATGAAACACAGAAACTGCATCCGAAATTAATACAAAAGGCACAATTCCAAATTAAGTACAAGAGGACTGACTCTCTAACTTTCTATGATTTGAACATCTCCCGTAAGTCCAGTTTTAGATTCCGATGCTTTACTTCAAGTTTACTGTATACCTTGACCTTCTTATTGACGGCGAGACACAGAAATTTCATCGGAATAAAATTCAAAAGGAACAATGCCGACTTCAGTACAAGAGGACTGACACTCTAACTTTCTATGATCTGAAGCTCTCCTGTGAGTCCAGCTGTAGATTCCGATGCTTCACTTCAGGTTTACTGTATCCCTTCGACCTTCTTATTGACGATGAAACACAGAAACCGCATCCGAATTTAATACAAATGCACAATGCCGAATTAAGTACAAGAGGACTGACACTCTAACCTTCAATGATTTGAACCTCTCCTGTGAGTCCAGTTATAGATTCCGAAGCTTCACTTCAAGTCTACTGTATCCCTTAGGACCTGCTTATTGGCGATGAAACACAGAAATTGTATCCGAATGAAATACAAAAAATGCACAATGCCGACGTAAGTAGAAGCGGAGTGTCACTCGAACTTTCTATGATTTGAACCTCTGCTGTGAGCCCAGTTTTAGATTCCGATGCTTCACTTCAGGTTTACTTTATACCTTGGACCTTCTTATTGACGATGAAGCACAGAAATTGCATCGGAATTAAATTCAAAAGTCACTATGCCGACTTAAATACAAGAGGACTGACACTCTAACTTTCTAAGATTTCAACTCCTCCTGTGAGTCCAGTTTTAGACTCCGATGCTCACTTCAGGTTTACTGTATACCTTGGACCTTCTTATTGCCGATGAAGCACAGAAATTGAATCGGAATTAAATTCAAAAGGCACAATGCCGACTTAAGTACAAGAGGTCTGACACTCTAACTTTCTATGATCTGAACCTCACCTGTGAGTCCAGCTTTAGGTTCCGATGCTTCACTTCAGGTTTACTGTATCCCTTGGACCTTCTTATTGACGATGAAACACAGAAACTGCATCCGAATTTAATACAAAAGGCACAATGCCGGATTAAGTACAAGAGGACTGACACTCTAACTTTGAATGATTTGAACCTCTCCGGTGAGTCCAGTTATAGATTCCGATGCTTCACTTCAGGTTTACTGTATACCTTGGACCTTCTTATTGACGATGAAACACAGAAATTGCATCCGAATTTATTACGAAAGGCACAATGCCGACTTAAGTACAAGAGGACTGACATTCTAACTTTATATGATTTGAACCTCTCCTGTGAGTCCAGTTTTAGATTCCGATGCTTCACTTCAGGTTTACTGTATCCCTTGGTCCTTCTTATTGACGATGAAACACAGAAATTGCATCCGAAATTAATACAAAAGGCACAATGCCGACTTAAGTACAAGAGGACTGATACTCTAACTTTCTATGATTTTAACCTCTGCTGTGAGTCCACTTTTAGATTCCGATGCTTCACTTCAGGTTTACTGTATACCTTGGACCTTCTTATTGACGATGAAGCACAGAATTTGCATCGGAATTAAATTGAAATGGGACAATGCCGACTTAAGTACAAGCCGACTGAAACTATAAGTTTCTATGATTTGAACCTCTCCTGTGAGTCCAGTTTTAGATTCCGATGCTTCAATTCAGGTTTACTGTATCCCTTGGACCTTCTTATTGACGATGAAACACAGATATTGCATCCGAATTTAATACAAAAGGCACAATGCCAACTTATGTACAAGAGGACTGACACTCTAACTTTCTATGATTTGAACCCCTCCTGTGAGTTTAGTTTTAGATTCCGCAGCTCCACCTCAGGTTTACTGTATACCTTGGACCTTCTTATTGACGATGAAACACAGAAATTGATCGCATTAAATTCAAAAGGCACAATGCCGACTTAAGTACAAGAGGACTGACACTCTCACTTTCTATGACTTGAACCTCTCCTGTGAGTCCAGATTTAGATTCCGATGCTTCACTTCGGGTTTACTGTATCCCTTGGACCTTCTAATTGACGATGAAATACAGATATTGCATCCGAAATTATTACAAAAGGCACAATTCCGACCTAAGTACAAGAGGACTGACACTCAAACTTTCTATGATTTGAACCACTCCTGTAAGTCCAGTTTTAGATTCCGATGCTTCGCTTCAGGTTTATTGTATCCCTTGGACCTTCTTATTGACGATGAAACACCGAAATAGCATCCGAATTTAATACAAAAGGCACAATGCCGACTTAAGTACAAGAGGACTGACACTCTAACTTTCTATGACTTGATCCTATCCTGTGAGTCCAGTTTTGAAATTCCGATGTTTCACTTGAGGTTTACTGTATCCCTTGGACCTTCTTATTGACAATGAAACACAGAAATTGCATCCGAATTTAATACAAAAGGCACAATGCCGACTTAAATACAAGAGGACTGACACTCTAACTTTCAATGATTTGAACCTTTCCTGTGAGTCCAGCTTTAGATGCCGATGCTTCACTTCAGGTTTACTGTTTACCTGGACCTTCTTATTGACGATGAAACACAGAAACTGCATCCGAATTTAATACAAAAGCACAATGCCAAATTAAGTAAAAGAGGACTGACATTCTAACTTTCAATGATTTGAACCTCTCCTGCGAGTTTACTTTTAGATTCCGATGCTTCACTTCAGGTTTACTGTATACCTTGGACCTATTTATTGCCGATGTAGCGCAGAAATTGAATCGATATTAAATTCAAAAGGCACAATGGCGACTTAGGTACAAGAGGAATGACACTATAACTTTTTATGATTTGAACCTCTCCTGTGAGTCTAGGTTTAGATTCCGATGCTTCACTTCAGGTTTACTGTATCCCTTGGACCTTCTTATTGACGAAGAAACACAGAAATTGCATCCGAATTTAATACAAAAGGCACAATGCAGACTTAAGTACAAGGGGACTGACACTCTAACTTTCTATGATTTGAACTTCTCCTGTGACTCCAGTTTTAGATTCCGATGCTTCACTTCAGGTTTACTGTATCCCTTGGACCTTCTTATTGGCGATGAAACACAGAAATTGTATAAGAATTAAATACAAGAAATGCACAATCCCTACTTAAGTACAAGCGGAGTGTCACTCTAACTTTTTATGATTTGAACCTCTGCTGTGAGTCCGGTTTTAGATTCCGATTCTTCACTTCAGGTTTACTGTATACCTTGGACCTTCTTATTGACGATGAAGCACAGAAATTGCATCGGAATTAATTTCAAAATTCACAATGCCGACTTAAATACAGGAGGACTGACACTCTCACTTTCTAATATTTGAACCTCTCCTGTGAGTCCAGTTTTAGATTCCGATGCTTCACTTCAGGTTTACTGTATACCTTGGACCTTCTTATTGCCGATGAAGTACAGAAATTGAATCGGAATTAAATTCAAAAGGCACAATGCCGACTTAAGTACAAGAGTTCTGACACTCTAACTTTCTATGATTTGAACATCTCCTGTAAGTCCAGTTTTAGATTCCGATGCTTCACTTCAAGTTTACTGTATACCTTGACCTTCTAATTGACGGCGAAACACAGAAATTGCATCGGAATTAAATTCAAAAGGCACAATGCCGACTTAAGTAGAAGAGGACTGACACTCTAACTTTCTATGATCAAAACCTCCCCTGTGAGTCCAGCTTTAGATTCCGATGCTTCGCGTAAGGGTTTACTGTATCCCTTGGACCTTCTTATTGACGATGAAACACAGAAACTTCATCCGAATTTAATACAAAAGGCACAATGCCGAAATAAGTAAAAGAGGACTGACACTCGAACTTTCAATGATTTGAACCTCTCCTGTGAGTCCAGTTTTAGATGCCGATGCTTCACTTCAGGTTTTCTGTATACCTTGGACCTTCTTATTGCCTATGAAGCACAGAAATTGTTTCGGAATTAAATTCAAGAGGCACAATGCCGACTTAAGTACAAGAAAACTGACACTCTAAATTTCTATGATCTGAACCTCTCCTGTGAGTCCAGCTTTAGATTCCGATGCTTCCATTCAGGTTTACTGTATCCCTTGGACCTTCTTATTGACGATGAAACACAGAAACGGCATCCGAATTTAATACATGAGGCACAATGCCGAATTAAGTACATGAGGACTGACACTCTAACTTTCAATGATTTGAACCTCTCCTGTGAGTCCAGTTCTAGATTCCGATGCTTCACTTCAGATTTACTGTTTACCTTGGACCTTCTTATCGACGATGAAACATAGAAATTGCATCCGAATTTAATTCCAAACGCACAATGCCGACTTAAATACAAGAGGACTGACACTCTAACTTTCAATGAATTGAACCTCTCCTGTGAGTCCAGTTTTAGATTCCGATGCTTCACTTCAGGTTAACTGTTTTCCTTGGACCTTCTTATTGACGATGAAACACAGAAACTGCATCCGAGATTAATACAAAAGGCACAATGCCAAATTAAGTGCAAGAGGTCTGACATTCTAACTTTCAATGATTTGAACCTCTCCTGTGAGTTTACTTTTAGATTCCGATGCTTCACTTCAGGTTTACTGTATACCTTGGACCTTATTGTTGACGATGAACCACAGAAATGGCATCGGAATTAAATTCAAAAGGCACAATGCCGACTTAAGTAGAAGAGGACTTACACTCTAACTTTCTATGATCTAAACCTCCCCTGTGAGTCCAGCTTTAGATTCCGATGCTTCGCGTAAGGGTTTACTGTATCCCTTCGACCTTCTTATTGACGATGAAACACAGAAACCGCATCCGAATTTAATACAAAAGCACAATGCCGAATTAAGTACAAGAGGACTGACACTCTAACTTTCAATGATTTGAACCTCTCCTGTGAGTCCAGTTATAGATTCCGAAGCTTCACTTCAGGTCTACTGTATCCCTTGGACCTTCTTATTGACGATGAAACACAGAAATTGCATCCGCATTTAATACGAAAGGCACAATGCCGACTTAAGTAGAAGAGGACTGACACCCTAACTTTCTATGATTTGAACCTCTCCTGTGAGTAAAGCTTTAGATTCCGATGCTTCACGTCAGGTTTACTATATCCCTTGGACCTTCTTGTTGACGATGAAACACAGAAATTGCATCCGAATGTAATTCCAAACGCACAATGCCGACTTAAATACAAGAGGACTGACACTGTAACTTTCAATGAATTGAACCTCTCCTGTGTGTCCAGTTTTAGATTCCGATGCTTCACTTCAGGTTAACTGTTTTCCTTGGACCTTCTTATTGACGATGAAACACAGAAACTGCATCCGAAATTAATACAAAAGGCACAATGCCAAATTAAGTACAAGAGGACTGACATTCTTTCTTTCAATGATTTGAACCGCTCCTGTGAGTTTACTTTTAGATTCCGATGCTTCACGTCAGGTTTACTGTATCCGTTGGACCTTCTTGTTGACGATGAAACACAGAAAATGCATCCGAATTTAATACAAAAGGCACAATGCCGACTTAAGTACACGAGGACTCATACTCTAACTTGCTATGATTTGAACCTCTCCAGTGAGTCCCGTTTTAGATTCCGATGCTTCACTTCAGGTCTACTGTATCCCTTGGACCTTCTTATTGACGATGAAACACAGATATTGCATGCGAATTTAATACGAAAGGCACAATGCCGACTTAGGTACAAGAGGACTGACACCCTAACTTTCTATGATTTGAACCTCTCCTGTGAGTCTAGGTTTAGATTCCGATGCTTCACTTCAGGTTTACTGTATCCCTTGGACCTTCTTATTGACGAAGAAAAACAGAAATTACATCCGAATTTAATACAAAAGGCACAATGCCGACTTAAGTACAAGAGGACTGACACTCTAACTTTCTATGATTTGTACCTCTTCTGTGACTCCAGTTTTAGATTCCGATGCTTCACTTCAGGTTTACTGTATCCCTTGGACCTTCTTATTGGCGATGAAACACAGTAATTGTATCTGAATTAAATACAAGAAATGCACAATCCTACTTAAGTACAAGCGGAGTGTCACTCTAACTTTTTATGATTTGAACCTCTGCTGTGAGTCCAGTTTTAGATTCCGATTCTTCACTTCAGGTTTACTGTATACCTTGGACCTTCTTATTGACGATGAAGCACAGAAATTGCATCGGAATTAATTTCAAATGTCACAATGCCGACTTAAATACAAGAGGACTGACACTCACACTTTCTAATATTTGAACCTCTCCTGTGAGTCCAGTTTTTGATTCCGATGCTTCACTTCAGGTTTACTGTATACCTTGGACCTTCTTAATGCCGATGAAGTACAGAAATTGAATCGAAATTAAATTCAAAAGGCACAATGCCGACTTAAGGACAAGAGTTTTGACACTCTAACTTTCTATGATTTGAACATCTCCTGTAAGTCCAGTTTTAGATTCCGATGCTTCACTTCAAGTTTACTGTATACCTTGACCTTCTTATTGACGGCGAAACACAGAATTTGCATCGGAATTAAATTCAAAAGGCACAATGCCGACTTAAGTAGAAGAGGACTGACACACTAACTTTCTATGATCTAAACCTCTCCTGTGAGTCCAGCTTTAGATTCCGATGCTTCGCGTAATTGTTTACTGTATCCCTTGGACCTTCTTATTGACGATGAAACACAGAAACTTCATCCGAATTTAATACAAAAGGCACAATGCCGAAATAAGTACAAGAGGACTGACACTCTAACTTTCAATGATTTGAACCTCTCCTGTGAGTCCAGTTTTAGATTCCGGTGCTTCACTTCAGGTTTACTGTATACCTTGGACCTTCTTATTGCCGATGAAGCAAAGAAATTGAATCGGAATTAAATTCAAGAGGCACAATGCCGACTTAAGTACAAGAAGACTGACGCTCTAAATTTCTATGATCTGAACCTCTCCTGTGAGTCTAGCTTTAAATTCCGATGCTTCAATTCAGGTTTACTGTATCCCTTGGACCTTCCTATTGACGATGAAACACAGAAACGGCATCCGAATTTAATACAAAAGGCACAATGCC
This sequence comes from Schistocerca serialis cubense, assembly GCF_023864345.2. Lineage (NCBI taxonomy): Eukaryota > Metazoa > Arthropoda > Insecta > Orthoptera > Acrididae > Schistocerca > Schistocerca serialis. The sequence goes on along the minus strand of NW_026047644.1, from coordinate 26,709,029 downwards.
GAATTAAGTACAAGAGGACTGACACTCTAACTTTCAATGATTTGAACCTCTCCTGTGAGTGTAGTTCTAGATTCCGATGCTTCACTTCAGATTTACTGTTTACCTTGGACCTTGTTATTGACGATGAAACACAGAAATTGCATCCGAATTTAATTCCAAACGCACAATGCCGACTTAAATACAAGAGGACAGACACTCAAACTTTCAAATGAATTGAACCTCTCCTGAGAGTCCAGTTTTATATTCCGATGCTTCACTTCAGATTAACTGTTTTCCTTGGACCTTCTTATTGACGATGAAACACAGAAACTGCATCCGAAATTAATACAAAAGGCACAATGCCAAATTAAGTACAAGAGGACTAACATTCTAACTTTCAATGATTTGAACCTCTCATGTGAGTTTACTTTTAGATTCCGATACTTCTCTTCAGGTTTACTGTATACCTTGGACCTTATTGTTGACGATGAACCACAGAAATGGCATCGGAATTAAGTTCAAAAGGCACAATGCCGACTTAAGTACAAGAGGTCTGACACTCTAACTTTCTATGATCTGAACCTCACCTGTGAGTCCAGCTTTAGATTCCGATGCTTCGCGTAAGGGTTTACTGTATCCCTTCGACCTTCTTATTGACGGTGAAACACAGAAACCGCATCCGAATTTAATACAAAAGCACAATGCCGAATTAAGTACAAGAGGACTGACACTCTAACTTTCAATGGTTTGAACCTCTCCTGTGAGTCCAGTTATAGATTCCGAAGCTTCACTTCAGGTCTACTGTATCCCTTGGACCTTCTTATTGACGATGAAACACAGAAATTGCATCCGCATTTAATACGAAAGGCACAATGCCGACTTAAGTAGAAGAGGACTGACACCCTAACTTTCTATGATTTGAACCTCTCCTGTGAGTAAAGCTTTAGATTCCGATGCTTCACGTCAGGTTTACTATATCCCTTGGACCTTCTTGTTGACGATGAAACACAGTAATTGCATCCGAATTTAATTCCAAACGCACAATGCCGACTTAAATACAAGAGGACTGACACTGTAACTTTCAATGAATTGAACCTCTCCTGTGTGTCCAGTTTTAGATTCCGATGCTTCACTTCAGGTTAACTGTTTTCCTTGGACCTTCTTATTGACGATGAAACACAGAAACTGCATCCGAAATTAATACAAAAGGCACAATGCCAAATTAAGTACAAGAGGACTGACATTCTTTCTTTCAATGATTTGAACCGCTCCTGTGAGTTTACTTTTAGATTCCGATGCTTCACGTCAGGTTTACTGTATCCGTTGGACCTTCTTGTTGACGATGAAACACAGAAAATGCATCCGAATTTAATACAAAAGGCACAATGCCGACTTAAGTACACGAGGACTCATACTCTAACTTGCTATGATTTGAACCTCTCCAGTGAGTCCTGTTTTAGATTCCGATGCTTCACTTCAGGTCTACTGTATCCCTTGGACCTTCTTATTGACGATGAAACACAGATATTGCATGCGAATTTAATACGAAAGGCACAATGCCGACTTAGGTACAAGAGGACTGACACCCTAACTTTCTATGATTTGAACCTCTCCTGTGAGTCTAGGTTTAGATTCCGATGCTTCACTTCAGGTTTACTGTATCCCTTGCACCTTCTTATTGACGAAGAAAAACAGAAATTACATCCGAATTTAATACAAAAGGCACAATGCCGACTTAAGTACAAGAGGACTGACACTCTAACTTTCTATGATTTGTACCTCTTCTGTGACTCCAGTTTTAGATTCCGATGCTTCACTTCAGGTTTACTGTATCCCTTGGACCTTCTTATTGGCGATGAAACACAGTAATTGTATCTGAATTAAATACAAGAAATGCCCAATCCTACTTAAGTACAAGCGGAGTGTCACTCTAACTTTTTATGATTTGAACCTCTGCTGTGAGTCCAGTTTTAGATTCCGATTCTTCACTTCAGGTTTACTGTATACCTTGGACCTTCTTATTGACGATGAAGCACAGAAATTGCATCGGAATTAATTTCAAATGTCACAATGCCGACTTAAATACAAGAGGACTGACACTCACACTTTCTAATATTTGAACCTCTCCTGTGAGTCCAGTTTTTGATTCCGATGCTTCACTTCAGGTTTACTGTATACCTTGGACCTTCTTAATGCCGATGAAGTACAGAAATTGAATCGAAATTAAATTCAAAAGGCACAATGCCGACTTAAGGACAAGAGTTTTTACACTCTAACTTTCTATGATTTGAACATCTCCTGTAAGTCCAGTTTTAGATTCCGATGCTTCACTTCAAGTTTACTGTATACCTTGACCTTCTTATTGACGGCGAAACACAGAATTTGCATCGGAATTAAATTCAAAAGGCACAATGCCGACATAAGTAGAAGAGGACTGACACACTAACTTTCTATGATCTAAACCTCTCCTGTGAGTCCAGCTTTAGATTCCGATGCTTCGCGTAAGGGTTTACTGTATCCCTTGGACCTTCTTATTGACGATGAAACACAGAAACTTCATCCGAATTTAATACAAAAGGCACAATGCCGAAATAAGTACAAGAGGACTGACACTCTAACTTTCAATGATTTGAACCTCTCCTGTGAGTCCAGTTTTAGATTCCGGTGCTTCACTTCAGGTTTACTGTATACCTTGGACCTTCTTATTGCCGATGAAGCAAAGAAATTGAATCGGAATTAAATTCAAGAGGCACAATGCCGACTTAAGTACAAGAAGACTGACGCTCTAAATTTCTATGATCTGAACCTCTCCTGTGAGTCTAGCTTTAAATTCCGATGCTTCAATTCAGGTTTACTGTATCCCTTGGACCTTCCTATTGACGATGAAACACAGAAACGGCATCCGAATTTAATACAAAAGGCACAATGCCGAATTAAGTACAAGAGGACTGACACTCTAACTTTCAATGATTTGAACCTCTCCTGTGAGTGTAGTTCTAGATTCCGATGCTTCACTTCAGATTTACTGTTTACCTTGGACCTTGTTATTGACGATGAAACACAGAAATTGCATCCGAATTTAATTCCAAACGCACAATGCCGACTTAAATACAAGAGGACAGACACTCTAACTTTCAAATGAATTGAACCTCTCCTGAGAGTCCAGTTTTATATTCCGATGCTTCACTTCAGGTTAACTGTTTTCCTTGGACCTTCTTATTGACGATGAAACACAGAAACTGCATCCGAAATTAATACAAAAGGCACAATGCCAAATTAAGTACAAGAGAGGTTTACTGTATACCTTGGATCTTATTGTTGACGATGAACCACAGCAATGGCATCGGAATTAAGTTCAAAAGGCACAATGCCGACTTAAGTACAAGAGGTCTGACACTCTAACTTTCTATGATCTGAACCTCACCTGTGAGTCCAGCTTTAGGTTCCGATGCTTCACTTCAGGTTTACTGTATCCCTTGGACCTTCTTATTGACGATGAATCACAGAAACTGCATCCGAATTTAATACAAGAGGCACAATGCCGGATTAAGTACAAGTGGACTGACACCCTAACTTTGAATGATTTGAACCTCTCCTGTGAGTCCAGTTTTAGATTCCGATGCTTCACTTCAGGTTTACTGTATACCTTGGACCTTCTTATTGACGATGAAACACAGAAATTGCATCCGAATTTATTACGAAAGGCACAATGCCGACTTAAGTACAAGAGGACTGACATTCTAACTGTCTATGATTTGAACCTCTCCTGTGAGTCCAGTATTAGATTCCGATGCTTCACTTCAGGTTTACTGTATCCCTTGGTCCTTCTTATTGACGATGAAACACAGAAATTGCATCCGAAATTAATACGAAAGGCACAATGCCGACTTTAATACAAGAGGACTGACTCTCTAACTTTCTATGATTTGAACCTCACCTGTGAGTCCAGTTATAGATTCCGATGGTTCACTTCAGGTTTACTGTACACCTTGGACCTATTTATTGCCAATGAAGCACAGAAATTGAATCGATATTAAATTCAAAAGGAACAATGCCAACATACGTACAAGAGGACTGACTCTCTAACTTTCTATGATTTGAACATCTCCCGTAAGTCCAGTTTAGATTCCGATGCTTTACTTCAAGTTTACTGTATACCTTGACCTTCTTATTGACGGCGAGACACAGAAATTTCATCGGAATAAAATTCAAAAGGAACAATGCCGACTTCAGTACAAGAGGACTGACACTCTAACTTTCTATGATCTGAAGCTCTCCTGTGAGTCCAGCTGTAGATTCCGATGCTTCACTTCAGGTTTACTGTATCCCTTCGACCTTCTTATTGACGATGAAACACAGAAACCGCATCCGAATTTAATACAAAAGCACAATGCCGAATTAAGTACAAGAGGACTGACACTCTAACCTTCAATGATTTGAACCTCTCCTGTGAGTCCAGTTATAGATTCCGAAGCTTCACTTCAGGTCTACTGTATCCCTTGGACCTTCTTATTGACGATGAAACACAGAAATTGCATCCGAATTTAATACGAAAGGCACAATGCCGACTTAAGTACAAGAGGACTGACACCCTAACTTTCTATGATTTGAACCTCTCCTGTGAGTCCAGCTTTAGATTCCGATGCTTCACGTCAAATTTACTGTATCCCTTGGACCTTCTTGTTGACGATGAAACACAGAAATTGCATCCGAATTTAATACAAAAGGCACAATGCCGACTTAAGTACAAGAGGACTCATACTCTAACTTTCTATGATTTGAACCTCACCAGTGAGTCCTGTTTTAGATTCCGATGCTTCACTTCAAGTTTACTGTATCCCTTGGGCGTTCTTTTTGACGATTAAGCACAGAAATTGCATCGGAATTAAATTCAAAGGCACAATGCCGACTTAAGTACAAGAGGACTGACGCTCTAAATTTCTATGATCTGAACCTCTCCTGTGAGTCCAGCTTTAGATTCCGATGCTTCAATGCAGGTTTACTGTATCCCTTGGACCTTGTTATTGACGATGAAACACAGAAACGGCATCCGAATTTAATACAAAAGGCACAATGCCGAATTAAGTACAAGAGGACTGACACTCTAACTTTCAATGATTTGAACCTCTCCTGTGAGTGTAGTTCTAGATTCCGATGCTTCACTTCAGATTTACTGTTTACCTTGGACCTTCTTATTGACGATGAAACACAGAAATTGCATCCGAATTTAATTCCAAACGCACAATGCCGACTTAAATACAAGAGGACTGACACTCTAACTTTCAAATGAATTGAACCTCTCCTGTGAGTCCAGTTTTATATTCCGATGCTTCACTTCAGGTTAACTGTTTTCCTTGGACCTTCTTATTGACGATGAAACACAGAAACTGCATCCGAAATTAATACAAAAGGCACAATGCCAAATTAAGTACAAGAGGACTGACATTCTAACTTTCAATGATTTGAACCTCTCATGTGAGTTAACTTTTAGATTCCGATACTTCTCTTCAGGTTTACTGTATACCTTGGACCTTATTGTTGACGATGAACCACAGAAATGGCATCGGAATTAAGTTCAAAAGGCACAATGCCGACTTAAGTACAAGAGGTCTGACACTCTAACTTTCTATGATCTGAACCTCACCAGTGAGTCCAGCTTTAGGTTCCGATGCTTCACTTCAGGTTTACTGTATCCCTTGGACCTTCTTATTGACGATGAAACACAGAAACTGCATCCGAATTTAATACAAAAGGCACAATGCCGGATTAAGTACAAGTGGACTGACACTCTAACTTTGAATGATTTGAACCTCTCCTGTGAGTCCAGTTTTAGATTCCGATGCTTCACTTCAGGTTTACTGTATACCTTGGACCTTCTTATTGACGATGAAACACAGAAATTGCATCCGAATTTATTACGAAAGGCACAATGCCGACTTAAGTACAAGAGGACTGACATTCTAACTTTCTATGATTTGAACCTCTCCTGTGAGTCCAGTTTTAGATTCCGATGCTTCACTTCAGGTTTACTGTATCCCTTGGTCCTTCTTATTGACGATGAAACACAGAAATTGCATCCGAAATTAATACGAAAGGCACAATGCCGACTTTAATACAAGAGGACTGACTCTCTAACTTTCTATGATTTGAACCTCACCTGTGAGTCCAGTTATAGATTCCGATGCTTCACTTCAGGTTTACTGTACACCTTGGACCTATTTATTGCCAATGAAGCACAGAAATTGAATCGATATTAAATTCAAAAGGAACAATGCCAACATAAGTACAAGAGGACTGACTCTCTAACTTTCTATGATTTGAACATCTCCCGTAAGTCCAGTTTAGATTCCGATGCTTTACTTCAAGTTTACTGTATACCTTGACCTTCTTATTGACGGCGAGACACAGAAATTTCATCGGAATAAAATTCAAAAGGAACAATGCCGACTTCAGTACAAGAGGACTGACACTCTAACTTTCTATGATCTGAAGCTCTCCTGTGAGTCCAGCTGTAGATTCCGATGCTTCACTTCAGGTTTACTGTATCCCTTCGACCTTCTTATTGACGATGAAACACAGAAACCGCATCCGAATTTAATACAAAAGCACAATGCCGAATTAAGTACAAGAGGACTGACACTCTAACCTTCAATGATTTGAACCTCTCCTGTGAGTCCAGTTATAGATTCCGAAGCTTCACTTCAGGTCTACTGTATCCCTTGGACCTTCTTATTGACGATGAAACACAGAAATTGCATTGAATTTAATACGAAAGGCACAATGCCGACTTAAGTACAAGAGGACTGACACCCTAACTTTCTATGATTTGAACCTCTCCTGTGAGTCCAGCTTTAGATTCCGATGCTTCACGTCAAATTTACTGTATCCCTTGGACCTTCTTGTTGACGATGAAACACAGAAATTGCATCCGAATTTAATACAAAAGGCACAATGCCGACTTAAGTACAAGAGGACTCATACTCTAACTTTCTATGATTTGAACCTCTCCAGTGAGTCCTGTTTTAGATTCCGATGCTTCACTTCAAGTTTACTGTATCCCTTGGGCGTTCTTTTTGACGATTAAGCACAGAAATTGCATCGGAATTAAATTCAAAGGCACAATGCCGACTTAAGTACAAGAGGACTTACACTCTAACTTTCTATGATTTGAACCTCTCCTGTGAGTCTAGCTTTAAATTCCGATGCTTCACTTCAGGTTTACTGTATCCCTTGGACCTTCTTATTGACGAAGAAACACAGAAATTGTGTCCGAATTTAATACAAAAGGCACAATGCCGACTTAAGTACAAGAGGACTGACACTCTAACTTTCTATGATTTGAACCTCTCCTGTGACTCCAGTTTTAGATTCCGATGCTTCACTTCAGGTTTACTGTATCCCTTAGGACCTTCTTATTGGCGATGAAACACAGAAATTGTATCCGAATGAAATACAAAAAATGCACAATGCCGACGTAAGTAGAAGCGGAGTGTCACTCGAACTTTCTATGATTTGAACCTCTGCTGTGAGTCCAGTTTTAGATTCCGATGCTTCACTTCAGGTTTACTTTATACCTTGGACCTTCTTATTGACGATGAAGCACAGAAATTGCATCGGAATTAAATTCAAAAGTCACTATGCCGACTTAAATACAAGAGGACTGACACTCTAACTTTCTAAGATTTCAACTCCTCCTGTGAGTCCAGTTTTAGACTCCGATGCTTCACTTCAGGTTTACTGTATACCTTGGACCTTCTTATTGCCGATGAGGCACAGAAATTGAATCGGAATTAAATTCAAAAGGCACAATGCCGACTTAAGTACAAGAGGTCTGACACTCTAACTTTCTATGATCTGAACCTCACCTGTGAGTCCAGCTTTAGGTTCTGATGCTTCACTTCAGGTTTACTGTATCCCTTGGACCATCTTATTGACGATGAAACACAGAAACTGCATCCGAATTTAATACAAAAGGCACAATGCCGGATTAAGTACAAGAGGACTGACACTCTAACTTTGAATGATTTGATCCTCTCCTGTGAGTCCAGTTCTAGATTCCGATGCTTCACTTCAGGTTTACTGTATACCTTGGACCTTCTTATTGACGATGAAACACAGAAATTGCATCCGAATTTATTACGAAAGGCACAATGCCGACTTAAGTACAAGAGGACTGACATTGTAACTTTCTATGATTTGAACCTCTCCTGTGAGTCCAGTTTTAGATTCCGATGCTTCACTTCAGGTTTACTGTATCCCTTGGTCCTTCTTATTGACGATGAAACACAGAAATTGCATCCGAAATTAATACAAAAGGCACAATGCCGACTTAAGTACAAGAGGACTGATACTCTAACTTTCTATGATTTTAACCTCTGCTGTGAGTCCAGTTTTAGATTCCGATGCTTCACTTCAGGTTTACTGTATACCTTGGACCTTCTTATTGACGATGAAGCACAGAATTTGCATCGGAATTAAATTGAAATGGGACAATGCCGACTTAAGTACAAGCCGACTGACACTATAACTTTCTATGATTTGAACCTCTCCTGTGAGTCCAGTTTTAGATTCCGATGCTTTACTTCAGGTTTACTGTACACCTTGGACCTATTTATTGCCAATGAAGCACAGAAATTGAATCGATATTAAATTCAAAAGGAACAATGCCAACATAAGTACAAGAGGACTGACTCTCCAACTTTCTATGATTTGAACATCTCCCGTAAGTCCAGTTTTAGATTCCGATGCTTTACTTCAAGTTTACTGTATACCTTGACCTTCTTATTGACGATGAAACACAGAAATTGCATCCGAAAATAATTCAAAAGGCACAATGCTGACTTAAGTACAAGAGGACTGACACACTCACTTTCCATGATTTGAACCTCTCCTGTGAGTCCAGTTTTAGATTTCGATGCTTCACTTCAGGTTTACTGTATACCTTGGACCTTCTTATTGACGATGAAACACAGAAATTGCCTCCGAATTAAATTCAAAAGCACAATGCCGACTTAAGTACAAGAGGACTGACACTCAAATTTTCTATGATTTGAACCTCTGCTGTGAGTCCAGTTTTAGATTTCGACGCAACACTTCAGGTTTACCGTATACCTTGGACCTTCTTATTGACGATGAAACACAGAAATTGCATCCGAATTTAATACAAAAGGCAGAATGCCGACTTAAGTACAATAGGACTGACACTATCACTTTCTATGATTTGAACCTCCGCTGTGAGTCCAGTTTTACATTCCGATGCTTCACTTCAGGTTTACTGTATCCCTTGGACCTTCTTATTGACGATGAAACACAGAAATTGCATTCGAATTTAATACAAAAGGCACAATGCCGACTTAAGTACAAGAGGACTGACACTCTCACTTTCTATGATTTGAACCTCTCCTGTGAGTCCAGTTTTAGATTCCGATGCTTCACTTCAGGTTTACTGTATACCTTGGACCTTCTTATTGACGATGTAACACAGAAATTGCATCGAAGTAAATTGAAAAGGCACAACGCCGACTTAAGTACAAGAGGATTGAAACTCTAACTTTCTATGATTTGAAACTCTGCTGTGAGTCCAGATTTAGATTCCGGCGCTTCACTTCAGGTTTAGTGTATACCTTGGACCTTCTTATTGACGATGAAACACAGAAATTGCATCCGAATTTAATACAAAAGTCACAATGCCGACTTAAGTACAAGAGGACTGACACTCTAACTTTCTATGATTTCAACCTCTCATGTAAGTCCAGTTTTGGATTCCGATGCTTCACTTCAGGTTTACTGTTTACCTCGGACCTTCTTATTGACGATGAAACACAGAAATTGCATCCGAATTAAATTCAAAAGGCACAATGACGACTTAAGTACAAGAGGACTGACGTTCTCACTATCTATGATTTGAACCTCTCCTGTGAGTCCAGTTTTAGATTCCAATGCTTCACTTCAGGTTTACTGTATACCTTGGACCTTCTTATTGACGATGAAACCAGAAATTGCATCCGAATCAAATTCAAAAGGCACAAAGCCGACTTAAGTACAAGAGGACTGGCACTCTCACTTTCTATGATTTGAACCTCTCCTGCAAGTCCAGGTTTAGTTTCCGATCCTTCACTTCAGGTTTACTGTATACCTTGGACCTTCTTATTGACGATAAAACACAGAAATTGCATCCGAATTCAAAAGCACAATGCCGACTTAAGAACAAGAGGCCTGACACTCTCACTTTCTATGATTTGAATCTCTGCTGTGATTCCAGTTTTAGATTCTGATGCTTCACTTCAGGTTTACTGTATCCCTTGGGCCTTCTAATTGACGATGAAACACAGAAATTGCATCCGAATTTCATACAAAAGGCACAATGCCGACTTAAGTACAAGAGGACTGACACTCTACCTTTGTATGATTTGAACCTCTCCTGTGAGTCCAGTTTTAGATTCCGATGGTTCACTTAAGTTTTACTGTATCCCTTGGACCTTCTTATTGACGATGAAACACAGTAATTGCATTCGAACTTAATTCAAAATCACAATGCCGACTTAAGTACAAGAGGACTGACACTCTAACTTTCTATGATCTGAATCTGTCCTGTGAGTCCAGTTCTAGATTCCGATGCTTCACTTCTGGTTTACTGGATCCCTTTGACCTTCTTATTAACGATGAAACACAGAAATTGCATCCGAATTTAATACAAAAGGCACAATGCCAACTTAAGTACAAGAGGACTGACACTCTAAGTTTCTATGATTTGAACCTCTCTTTTGAGTCCAGTTTTAGATTCCGATACTTCACTTCAGGTTTACTGTACCCCTTGGAACCTCTTATGGACGATGAAACACAAAAATTGCATCGGAATTAATTTCAAAAGGCACAATGCCGACTTAAGTACAAGGGGACTGACAATCTAACTTTCTATGATTTGAACCTCTCCTGTGAGACCAGTTATAAATTCCGATGCTTCACTTCAGGTTTACTGTATACCTTGGAACTTGTTATTGACGATGAAACACAGACATTGCATCCGAATTAAATTCAAAAGGCACAATGCCGACTTAAGTACAAGAGAACTGACACTCTAAATTTCTATGATTTGATCCTCTCCTGTGAGTCCAGTTTTAGATTCCGATGCTTCACTTCAGGTTTACTGTATCCCTTGGACCTTCTTATTGACGCTGAAATACAGAAATTGCATCCGAATTAAATTCAAAAGACACAAAGCCGACTTAAGTACAAGAGGACTGACACTCTCACTTTCTATGATTTGTACCTCTCCTGTGAGTCCAGTTTTAGATTCCGATGCTTCACTTCAAGTTTACTGTATCCCTTGGACCTTCTTATTGACGATGAAACACAGAAATTGCGTCCGAATATATTACAGAAGGGACAATGCCGACTTAAGCACAAGAGGACTTACTTTCTAACTTCCTATGATTTCAACCACTCCTGTGAGTCCAGTTTTAGATTCCGTTACTTCACTTCAGGTTTACTGTATACCTTAAACCATCTTATTGACGATGAAACACAGAAATAGCATCCGAATTAAATTCAAAAGGCACAATGCCGACTTAAGTGCAAGAGCACTGACAATCTAACTTTCTATGATTTGAACCTCTCCTGTGAGTCCAGTTTTAGATTCCGATGCTTTACTTCAAGTTTACTGTATACCTTGACCTTCTTATTGACGGCGAGACACAGAAATTTCATCGGAATAAAATTCAAAAGGAACAATGCCGACTTCAGTACAAGAGGACTGACACTCTAACTTTCTATGATCTGAAGCTCTCCTGTGAGTCCAGCTGTAGATTCCGATGCATCACTTCAGGTTTACTGTATCCCTTCGACCTTCTTATTGACGATGAAACACAGAAACCGCATCCGAATTTAATACAAAAGCACAATGCCGAATTAAGTACAAGAGGACTGACACTCTAACCTTCAATGATTTGAACCTCTCCTGTGAGTCCAGTTATAGATTCCGAAGCTTCACTTCAGGTCTACTGTATCCCTTGGACCTTCTTATTGACGATGAAACACAGAAATTGCATCCGAACTTAATACGAAAGGCACAATGCCGACTTAAGTACAAGAGGACTGACACCCTAACTTTCTATGATTTGAACCTCTCCTGTGAGTCCAGCTTTAGATTCCGATGCTTCACGTCAAATTTACTGTATCCCTTGGACCTTCTTGTTGACGATGAAACACAGAAATTGCATCCGAATTTAATACAAAAGGCACAATGCCGACTTAAGTACAAGAGGACTCATACTCTAACTTTCTATGATTTGAACCTCTCCAGTGAGTCCTGTTTTAGATTCCGATGCTTCACTTCAAGTTTACTGTATCCCTTGGGCGTTCTTTTTGACGATTAAGCACAGAAATTGCATCGGAATTAAATTCAAAGGCACAATGCCGACTTAAGTACAAGAGGACTGACACTCTAACTTTCTATGATTTGAACCTCTCCTGTGAGTCTAGCTTTAAATTCCGATGCTTCACTTCAGGTTTACTGTATCCCTTGGACCTTCTTATTGACGAAGAAACACAGAAATTGTGTCCGAATTTAATACAAAAGGCACAATGCCGACTTAAGTACAAGAGGACTGACACTCTAACTTTCTATGATTTGAACCTCTCCTGTGACTCCAGTTTTAGATTCCGATGCTTCACTTCAGGTTTACTGTATCGCTTAGGACCTTCTTATTGGCGATGAAACACAGAAACTGCATCCGAATTTAATACAAAAGGCACAATGCCGGATTAAGTACAAGAGGACTGACACTCTAACTTTGAATGATTTGATCCTCTCCTGTGAGTCCAGTTCTAGATTCCGATGCTTCACTTCAGGTTTACTGTATACCTTGGACCTTCTTATTGACGATGAAACACAGAAATTGCATCCGAATTTATTACGAAAGGCACAATGCCGACTTAAGTACAAGAGGACTGACATTGTAACTTTCTATGATTTGAACCTCTCCTGTGAGTCCAGTTTTAGATTCCGATGCTTCACTTCAGGTTTACTGTATCCCTTGGTCCTTCTTATTGACGATGAAACACAGAAATTGCATCCGAAATTAATACAAAAGGCACAATGCCGACTTAAGTACAAGAGGACTGATACTCTAACTTTCTATGATTTTAACCTCTGCTGTGAGTCCAGTTTTAGATTCCGATGCTTCACTTCAGGTTTACTGTATACCTTGGACCTTCTTATTGACGATGAAGCACAGAATTTGCATCGGAATTAAATTGAAATGGGACAATGCCGACTTAAGTACAAGCCGACTGACACTATAACTTTCTATGATTTGAACCTCTCCTGTGAGTCCAGTTTTAGATTCCGATGCTTTACTTCAGGTTTACTGTACACCTTGGACCTATTTATTGCCAATGAAGCACAGAAATTGAATCGATATTAAATTCAAAAGGAACAATGCCAACATAAGTACAAGAGGACTGACTCTCCAACTTTCTATGATTTGAACATCTCCCGTAAGTCCAGTTTTAGATTCCGATGCTTTACTTCAAGTTTACTGTATACCTTGACCTTCTTATTGACGATGAAACACAGAAATTGCATCCGAAAATAATTCAAAAGGCACAATGCTGACTTAAGTACAAGAGGACTGACACACTCACTTTCCATGATTTGAACCTCTCCTGTGAGTCCAGTTTTAGATTTCGATGCTTCACTTCAGGTTTACTGTATACCTTGGACCTTCTTATTGACGATGAAACACAGAAATTGCCTCCGAATTAAATTCAAAAGCACAATGCCGACTTAAGTACAAGAGGACTGACACTCAAATTTTCTATGATTTGAACCTCTGCTGTGAGTCCAGTTTTAGATTTCGACGCTACACTTCAGGTTTACCGTATACCTTGGACCTTCTTATTGACGATGAAACACAGAAATTGCATCCGAATTTAATACAAAAGGCAGAATGCCGACTTAAGTACAATAGGACTGACACTCTCACTTTCTATGATTTGAACCTCCGCTGTGAGTCCAGTTTTACATTCCGATGTTTCACTTCAGGTTTACTGTATCCCTTGGACCTTCTTATTGACGATGAAACACAGAAATTGCATTCGAATTTAATACAAAAGGCACAATGCCGACTTAAGTACAAGAGGACTGACACTCTCACTTTCTATGATTTGAACCTCTCCTGTGAGTCCAGTTTTAGATTCCGATGCTTCACTTCAGGTTTACTGTATACCTTGGACCTTCTTATTGACGATGAAACACAGAAATTGCATCGAAGTAAATTGAAAAGGCACAACGCCGACTTAAGTACAAGAGGATTGAAACTCTAACTTTCTATGATTTGAAACTCTGCTGTGAGTCCAGATTTAGATTCCGGCGCTTCACTTCAGGTTTAGTGTATACCTTGGACCTTCTTATTGACGATGAAACACAGAAATTGCATCCGAATTTAATACAAAAGTCACAATGCCGACTTAAGTACAAGAGGACTGACACTCTAACTTTCTATGATTTCAACCTCTCATGTAAGTCCAGTTTTGGATTCCGATGCTTCACTTCAGGTTTACTGTTTACCTCGGACCTTCTTATTGACGATGAAACACAGAAATTGCATCCGAATTAAATTCAAAAGGCACAATGACGACTTAAGTACAAGAGGACTGACGTTCTCACTATCTATGATTTGAACCTCTCCTGTGAGTCCAGTTTTAGATTCCAATGCTTCACTTCAGGTTTACTGTATACCTTGGACCTTCTTATTGACGATGAAACCAGAAATTGCATCCGAATCAAATTCAAAAGGCACAAAGCCGACTTAAGTACAAGAGGACTGGCACTCTCACTTTCTATGATTTGAACCTCTCCTGCAAGTCCAGGTTTAGTTTCCGATCCTTCACTTCAGGTTTACTGTATACCTTGGACCTTCTTATTGACGATAAAACACAGAAATTGCATCCGAATTCAAAAGCACAATGCCGACTTAAGAACAAGAGGCCTGACACTCTCACTTTCTATGATTTGAATCTCTGCTGTGATTCCAGTTTTAGATTCTGATGCTTCACTTCAGGTTTACTGTATCCCTTGGGCCTTCTAATTGACGATGAAACACAGAAATTGCATCCGAATTTCATACAAAAGGCACAATGCCGACTTAAGTACAAGAGGACTGACACTCTACCTTTGTATGATTTGAACCTCTCCTGTGAGTCCAGTTTTAGATTCCGATGGTTCACTTAAGTTTTACTGTATCCCTTGGACCTTCTTATTGACGATGAAACACAGTAATTGCATTCGAACTTAATTCAAAATCACAATGCCGACTTAAGTACAAGAGGACTGACACTCTAACTTTCTATGATCTGAATCTGTCCTGTGAGTCCAGTTCTAGATTCCGATGCTTCACTTCTGGTTTACTGGATCCCTTTGACCTTCTTATTAACGATGAAACACAGAAATTGCATCCGAATTTAATACAAAAGGCACAATGCCAACTTAAGTACAAGAGGACTGACACTCTAAGTTTCTATGATTTGAACCTCTCTTTTGAGTCCAGTTTTAGATTCCGATACTTCACTTCAGGTTTACTGTACCCCTTGGAACCTCTTATGGACGATGAAACACAAAAATTCCATCGGAATTAATTTCAAAAGGCACAATGCCGACTTAAGTACAAGGGGACTGACAATCTAACTTTCTATGATTTGAACCTCTCCTGTGAGACCAGTTATAAATTCCGATGCTTCACTTCAGGTTTACTGTATACCTTGGACCTTGTTATTGACGATGAAACACAGACATTGCATCCGAATTAAATTCAAAAGGCACAATGCCGACTTAAGTACAAGAGAACTGACACTCTAAATTTCTATGATTTGATCCTCTCCTGTGAGTCCAGTTTTAGATTCCGATGCTTCACTTCAGGTTTACTGTATCCCTTAGACCTTCTTATTGACGCTGAAATACAGAAATTGCATCCGAATTAAATTCAAAAGACACAAAGCCGACTTAAGTACAAGAGGACTGACACTCTCACTTTCTATGATTTGTACCTCTCCTGTGAGTCCAGTTTTAGATTCCGATGCTTCACTTCAAGTTTACTGTATCCCTTGGACCTTCTTATTGACGATGAAACACAGAAATTGCGTCCGAATATATTACAGAAGGGACAATGCCGACTTAAGCACAAGAGGACTTACTTTCTAACTTTCTATGATTTCAACCACTCCTGTGAGTCCAGTTTTAGATTCCGTTACTTCACTTCAGGTTTACTGTATACCTTAAACCATCTTATTGACGATGAAACACAGAAATAGCATCCGAATTAAATTCAAAAGGCACAATGCCGACTTAAGTGCAAGAGCACTGACAATCTAACTTTCTATGATTTGAACCTCTCCTGTGAGTCCAGTTTTAGATTCCGATACTTCACTTCAGGTTTACTGTATTCCTTGGACCTTCTTATTGACGATGAAACACAGAAATTGCATCCGAATTTAATACAAAAGGCACAATGCCGACTATAATACAAGAGGACTGACTCTCTAATTTTCTATGATTTGAAACTCTCCTGTGAGTCCAGTTTTAGAGTCCGATGCTTCACTTCAGGTTTACTGTATACCTTGGACCTCCTTATTGACGATGAAACGCAGAAATTGCATCGAATTAAATTTAAAAGGCCCAATGCCGACTTAAGAACAAGAGGACTGACACTCTAACTTTCGATGATTTGAACCTCTCCTGTGAGTCCAGATTTAGATTCCGATGCTTCGCTTTAGGTTTACTGTATCCCTTGGACCTTCTTATTGAAGATGAAACACAGAAATTGCATCCGAGTTTAATACAAAGGCACAATGCCGACTTAAGTACAAGAGGACTGACACTCTAACCTTCAATGATTTGAACCTCTCCTGTGAGTCCAGTTTTAGATTCCGATGCTTCACTTCAGGTTTACTGTATCCCTTGCACCTTCTAATTGACTGTGAAACACAGTAATTGCATCTGAACTTAATTCAAAGTCACAATGCCGATTTAAGTGCAAGAGGACTGACACTCTAACTTTCTATGATCTGAACCTCTCCTGTGAGTCCAGTTTTAGATTCCGATGCTTCACTTCAGGTTTACTGTATCCCTTGGACCTTCTTATTGACGATGAAACACCGAAATTGCATCCGAATTTAATACAAAAGGCAAATTGCCGACTTAAGTACAAGAGGACTGACACTCTTTCTATGATTTGAACCTCTCCTGTGAGTCCAGTTTTAGATTCCGAAGCTTCACTTCAGGTTTACTGTATCCCTTGGACCTTTTTATTGACGATGAAACACAGAACTTGCATCGGAATTAAATTCAAAAAGCACAATGTCGACTTAAGTACAAGACGACTGACACTCAATCTTTGTATGATTTGAACCTTTCCTGTGAGTCCAGTTTTAGATTCCGATGTTTCACTTCAGGTGTACTGTATCCCTTGGACCTCCTTATTGTCGATGAAACACAGAAATTGCATCCGAATTTAATACAAAAGGCTCAATGCCGACTTAAGTACAAGAGGACTGACACTCTAACATTCTATGATTTGAACCTCTGCTGTGAGTCCAGTTTTAGATTCCGAAGCTTCACTTCAGGTTTACTGTATACCTTGGACCTTCTTATTGACGATGAAGCACAGAAATTGCATCGGAATGAAATTCAAATGGCACAATGCCGACTTAAGTACAAGAGGACAGACACTCTCATTTCCTATGATTTGAACCTCTCCTGTGAGTCCAGTTTTAGATTCCGATGCTTCACTTCAGGTTTACTGTATCCCTTGGACCTTCTTATTGACGATGAAACACAGAAATTGCATCCGAATATATTACAGAAGGGACAATGCCGACTTAAGTACAAGAGGACTTACCTTCTAACTTTCTATGATTTCAACCTCTCCCGTGAGTCCAGTTTTAGATTCCGTTGCTTCACTTCAGGTTTACTGTATACCTTAAGCCATCTTATTGACGATGAAACACAGAAATTGCATCCTAATTAAATTCAAAAGGCACAATGCCGACTTAAGTACAAGAGGACTGACACTCTCACATTCTATGATTTGAACCTCTCCTCTGAGTGCAGTTTTAGATTCCGATGCTTCACTTCAGGTTTACTGTATCCCTTGGACCTTCTTATTGACGATGAAACACAGAAATTGCATCCGAATTTAATACAAAAGGCACAATGCCGACTTTAATACAAGAGAACTGACTCTCTAATTTTCTATGATTTGAAACTCTCCTATGAGTCCAGTTTTAGATTCCGATGCTTCACTTCAGGTTTACTGTATACCTTGGACCTCCTTATTGACGATGAAACGCAGAAATTGCATCGAATTAAATTTAAAAGGCCCAATGCCGACTTAAGAACAAGAGGACTGACACTCTAACTTTCGATGATTTGAACCTCTCCTGTGAGTCCAGATTTAGATTCCGATGCTTCGCTTTAGGTTTACTGTATCCCTTGGACCTTCTTATTGAAGATGAAACACAGAAATTGCATCCGAGTTTAATACAAAAGGCACATTGCCGACTTAAGTACAAGAGGACTGACACTCTAACCTTCTATGATTTGAACCTCTCCTGTGAGTCCAGTTTTAGATTCCGATGCTTCACTTCAGGTTTACTGTATCCCTTGGACCTTCTTATTGACGATGAAACACCGAAATTGCATCCGATTTTAATACAAAAGGCACATTGCCGACTTAAGTACAAGAGGACTGACACTCTTTCTATGATTTTAACCTCTCCTGTGAGTCCAGTTTTAGATTCCGATGCTTCACTTCAGGTTTACTGTATCCCGTGGACCTTCTTATTGACGATGAAACACAGAACTTGCATCGGAATTAAATTCAAAAAGCACAATGTCGACTTAAGTACAAGAGGACTGACACTCAAACTTTGTATGATTTGAACCTCTCCTGTGTGTCCAGTTTTAGATTCCGATGCTTCACTTCAGGTGTACTGTATCCCTTGGACCTTCTTATTGTCGATGAAACACAGAAATTGCATCCGAATTTAATACAAAAGGCAGAATGCCGACTTAAGTACAATAGGACTGACACTCTCACTTTCTATGATTTGAACCTCCGCTGTGAGTCCAGTTTTACATTCCGATGCTTCACTTCAGGTTTACTGTATCCCTTGGACCTTCTTATTGACGATGAAACACAGAAATTGCATTCGAATTTAATACAAAAGGCACAATGCCGACTTAAGTACAAGAGGACTGACACTCTCACTTTCTATGATTTGAACCTCTCCTGTGAGTCCAGTTTTAGATTCCGATGCTTCACTTCAGGTTTACTGTATACCTTGGACCTTCTTATTGACGATGAAACACAGAAATTTCATCGAAGTAAATTGAAAAGGCACAACGCCGACTTAAGTACAAGAGGATTGAAACTCTAACTTTCTATGATTTGAAACTCTGCTGTGAGTCCAGATTTAGATTCCGGCGCTTCACTTCAGGTTTAGTGTATACCTTGGACCTTCTTATTGACGATGAAACACAGAAATTGCATCCGAATTTAATACAAAAGTCACAATGCCGACTTAAGTACAAGAGGACTGACACTCTAACTTTCTATGATTTCAACCTCTCATGTAAGTCCAGTTTTGGATTCCGATGCTTCACTTCAGGTTTACTGTTTACCTCGGACCTTCTTATTGACGATGA
Source organism: Schistocerca serialis cubense (assembly GCF_023864345.2). Classification (NCBI taxonomy): domain Eukaryota; kingdom Metazoa; phylum Arthropoda; class Insecta; order Orthoptera; family Acrididae; genus Schistocerca; species Schistocerca serialis. Next base: position 26,689,348 of record NW_026047644.1, on the reverse strand, counting down.
AACACAGAAATTGCATCCGAATTAAATTCAAAAGACACAATGACGACTTAAGTACAAGAGGACTGACGTTCTCACTATCTATGATTTGAACCTCTCCTGTGAGTCCAGTTTTAGATTCCAATGCTTCACTTCAGGTTTACTGTATACCTTGGACCTTCTTATTGACGATGAAACCAGAAATTGCATCCGAATCAAATTCAAAAGGCACAAAGCCGACTTAAGTACAAGAGGACTGGCACTCTCACTTTCTATGATTTGAACCCCTCCTGCAAGTCCAGGTTTAGTTTCCGATCCTTCACTTCAGGTTTACTGTATACCTTGGACCTTCTTATTGACGATAAAACACAGAAATTGCATCCGAATTCAAAAGCACAATGCCGACTTAAGAACAAGAGGCCTGACACTCTCACTTTCTATGATTTGAATCTCTGCTGTGATTCCAGTTTTAGATTCTGATGCTTCACTTCAGGTTTACTGTATCCCTTGGGCCTTCTAATTGACGATGAAACACAGAAATTGCATCCGAATTTAATACAAAAGGCACAATGCCGACTTAAGTACAAGAGGACTGACACTCTACCTTTGTATGATTTGAACCTCTCCTGTGAGTCCAGTTTTAGATTCCGATGGTTCACTCAAGTTTTACTGTATCCCTTGGACCTTCTTATTGACGATGAAACACAGTAATTGCATTCGAACTTAATTCAAAATCACAATGCCGACTTAAGTACAAGAGGACTGACACTCTAAGTTTCTATGATTTGAACCTCTCTTTTGAGTCCAGTTTTAGATTCCGATGCTTCACTTCTGGTTTACTGTACCCCTTGGAACCTCTTATGGACGATGAAACACAAAAATTGCATCGGAATTAATTTCAAAAGGCACAATGCCGACTTAAGTACAAGGGGACTGACAATCTAACTTTCTATGATTTGAACCTCTCCTGTGAGACCAGTTATAAATTCCGATGCTTCACTTCAGGTTTACTGTATACCTTGGACCTTGTTATTGACGATGAAACACAGACATTGCATCCGAATTAAATTCAAAAGGCACAATGCCGACTTAAGTACAAGAGAACTGACACTCTAAATTTCTATGATTTGATCCTCTCCTGTGAGTCCAGTTTTAGATTCCGATGCTTCACTTCAGGTTTACTGTATCCCTTGGACCTTCTTATTGACGCTGAAATACAGAAATTGCAACCGAATTAAATTCAAAAGACACAAAGCCGACTTAAGTACAAGAGGACTGACACTCTCACTTTCTATGATTTGTACCTCTCCTGTGAGTCCAGTTTTAGATTCCGATGCTTCACTTCAAGTTTACTGTATCCCTTGGACCTTCTTATTGACGATGAAACACAGAAATTGCGTCCGAATATATTACAGAAGGGACAATGCCGACTTAAGCACAAGAGGACTTACTTTCTAACTTTCTATGATTTCAACCACTCCTGTGAGTCCAGTTTTAGATTCCGTTACTTCACTTCAGGTTTACTGTATACCTTAAACCATCTTATTGACGATGAAACACAGAAATAGCATCCGAATTAAATTCAAAAGGCACAATGCCGACTTAAGTACAAGAGGACTGACACTCTCACATTCTATGATTTGAACCTCTCCTCTGAGTGCAGTTTTAGATTCCGGTGCTTCACTTCAGGTTTACTGTATTCCTTGGACCTTCTTATTGACGATGAAACACAGAAATTGCATCCGAATTAAATTCAAAAGGCACAATGCCGACTTAAGTGCAAGAGCACTGACAATCTAACTTTCTATGATTTGAACCTCTCCTGTGAGTCCAGTTTTAGATTCCGATACTTCACTTCAGGTTTACTGTATCCCTTGGACCTTCTTATTGACGATGAAACACAGAAATTGCATCCGAATTTAATACAAAAGGCACAATGCCGACTATAATACAAGAGGACTGACTCTCTAATTTTCTATGATTTGAAACTCTCCTGTGAGTCCAGTTTTAGAGTCCGATGCTTCACTTCAGGTTTACTGTATACCTTGGACCTCCTTATTGACGATGAAACGCAGAAATTGCATCGAATTAAATTTAAAAGGCCCAATGCCGACTTAAGAACAAGAGGACTGACACTCTAACTTTCGATGATTTGAACCTCTCCTGTGAGTCCAGATTTAGATTCCGATGCTTCGCTTTAGGTTTACTGTATCCCTTGGACCTTCTTATTGAAGATGAAACACAGAAATTGCATCCGAGTTTAATACAAAGGCACAATGCCGACTTAAGTACAAGAGGACTGACACTCTAACCTTCTATGATTTGAACCTCTCCTGTGAGTCCAGTTTTACATTCCGATGCTTCACTTCAGGTTTACTGTATCCCTTGCACCTTCTAATTGACTGTGAAACACAGTAATTGCATCTGAACTTAATTCAAAGTCACAATGCCGATTTAAGTACAAGAGGACTGACACTCTAACTTTCTATGATCTGAACCTCTCCTGTGAGTCCAGTTTTAGATTCCGATGCTTCACTTCAGGTTTACTGTATCCCTTGGACCTTCTTATTGAAGATGAAACACAGAAATTGCATCCGAGTTTAATACAAAAGGCACATTGCCGACTTAAGTACAAGTGGACTGACACTCTAACCTTCTATGATTTGAACCTCTCCTGTGAGTCCAGTTTTAGATTCCGATGCTTCACTTCAGGTTTACTGTATCCCTTGGACCTTCTTATTGACGATGAAACACCGAAATTGCATCCGATTTTAATACAAAAGGCACATTGCCGACTTAAGTACAAGAGGACTGACACTCTTTCTATGATTTTAACCTCTCCTGTGAGTCCAGTTTTAGATTCCGATGCTTCACTTCAGGTTTACTGTATCCCTTGGACCTTCTTATTGACGATGAAACACAGAACTTGCATCGGAATTAAATTCAAAAAGCACAATGTCGACTTAAGTACAAGAGGACTGACACTCAAACTTTGTATGATTTGAACCTCTCCTGTGAGTCCAGTTTTAGATTCCGATGCTTCACTTCAGGTGTACTGTATCCCTTGGACCTTCTTATTGTCGATGAAACACAGAAATTGCATCCGAATTTAATACAAAAGGCAGAATGCCGACTTAAGTACAATAGGACTGACACTCTCACTTTCTATGATTTGAACCTCCGCTGTGAGTCCAGTTTTACATTCCGATGCTTCACTTCAGGTTTACTGTATCCCTTGGACCTTCTTATTGACGATGAAACACAGAAATTGCATTCGAATTTAATACAAAAGGCACAATGCCGACTTAAGTACAAGAGGACTGACACTCTCACTTTCTATGATTTGAACCTCTCCTGTGAGTCCAGTTTTAGATTCCGATGCTTCACTTCAGGTTTACTGTATACCTTGGACCTTCTTATTCACGATGAAACACAGAAATTGCATCGAAGTAAATTGAAAAGGCACAACGCCGACTTAAGTACAAGAGGATTGAAACTCTAACTTTCTATGATTTGAAACTCTGCTGTGAGTCCAGATTTAGATTCCGGCGCTTCACTTCAGGTTTGGTGTATACCTTGGACCTTCTTATTGACGATGAAACACAGAAATTGCATCCGAATTTAATACAAAAGTCACAATGCCGACTTAAGTACAAGAGGACTGACACTCTAACATTCTATGATTTCAACCTCTCATGTAAGTCCAGTTTTGGATTCCGATGCTTCACTTCAGGTCTACTGTTTACCTCGGACCTTCTTATTGACGATGAAACACAGAAATTGCATCCGAATTAAATTCAAAAGGCACAATGACGACTTAAGTACAAGAGGACTGACGTTCTCACTATCTATGATTTGAACCTCTCCTGTGAGTCCAGTTTTAGATTCCAATGCTTCACTTCAGGTTTACTGTATACCTTGGACCTTCTTATTGACGATGAAACCAGAAATTGCATCCGAATCAAATTCAAAAGGCACAAAGCCGACTTAAGTACAAGAGGACTGGCACTCTCACTTTCTATGATTTGAACCTCTCCTGCAAGTCCAGGTTTAGTTTCCGATCCTTCACTTCAGGTTTACTGTATACCTTGGACCTTCTTATTGACGATAAAACACAGAAATTGCATCCGAATTCAAAAGCACAATGCCGACTTAAGAACAAGAGGCCTGACACTCTCACTTTCTATGATTTGAATCTCTGCTGTGATTCCAGTTTTAGATTCTGATGCTTCACTTCAGGTTTACTGTATCCCTTGGGCCTTCTAATTGACGATGAAACACAGAAATTGCATCCGAATTTAATACAAAAGGCACAATGCCGACTTAAGTACAAGAGGACTGACACTCTACCTTTGTATGATTTGAACCTCTCCTGTGAGTCCAGTTTTAGATTCCGATGGTTCACTTAAGTTTTACTGTATCCCTTGGACCTTCTTATTGACGATGAAACACAGTAATTGCATTCGAACTTAATTCAAAATCACAATGCCGACTTAAGTACAAGAGGACTGACACTCTAAGTTTCTATGATTTGAACCTCTCTTTTGAGTCCAGTTTTAGATTCCGATGCTTCACTTCTGGTTTACTGTACCCCTTGGAACCTCTTATGGACGATGAAACACAAAAATTGCATCGGAATTAATTTCAAAAGGCACAATGCCGACTTAAGTACAAGGGGACTGACAATCTAACTTTCTATGAATTGAACCTCTCCTGTGAGACCAGTTATAAATTCCGATGCTTCACTTCAGGTTTACTGTATACCTTGGACCTTGTTATTGACGATGAAACACAGACATTGCATCCGAATTAAATTCAAAACGCACAATGCCGACTTAAGTACAAGAGAACTGACACTCTAAATTTCTATGATTTGATCCTCTCCTGTGAGTCCAGTTTTAGATTCCGATGCTTCACTTCAGGTTTACTGTATCCCTTGGACCTTCGTATTGACGCTGAAATACAGAAATTGCATCCGAATTAAATTCAAAAGACACAAAGCCGACTTAAGTACAAGAGGACTGACACTCTCACTTTCTATGATTTGTACCTCTCCTGTGAGTCCAGTTTTAGATTCCGATGCTTCACTTCAAGTTTACTGTATCCCTTGGACCTTCTTATTGACGATGAAACACAGAAATTGCGTCCGAATATATTACAGAAGGGACAATGCCGACTTAAGCACAAGAGGACTTACTTTCTAACTTTCTATGATTTCAACCACTCCTGTGAGTCCAGTTTTAGATTCCGTTACTTCACTTCAGGTTTACTGTATACCTTAAACCATCTTATTGTCGATGAAACACAGAAATTGCATCCGAATTAAATTCAAAAGGCACAATGCCGACATAAGTACAAGAGGACTGACACTCTCACATTCTATGATTTGAACCTCTCCTCTGAGTGCAGTTTTAGATTCCGGTGCTTCACTTCAGGTTTACTGTATTCCTTGGACCTTCTTATTGACGATGAAACACAGAAATTGCATCCGAATTAAATTCAAAAGGCACAATGCCGACTTAAGTGCAAGAGCACTGACAATCTAACTTTCTATGATTTGAACCTCTCCTGTGAGTCCAGTTTTTGATTCCGATACTTCACTTCAGGTTTACTGTATCCCTTGGACCTTCTTATTGACGATGAAACACAGAAATTGCATCCGAATTTAATACAAAAGGCACAATGCCGACTATAATACAAGAGGACTGACTCTCTAATTTTCTATGATTTGAAACTCTCCTGTGAGTCCAGTTTTAGAGTCCGATGCTTCACTTCAGGTTTACTGTATACCTTGGACCTCCTTATTGACGATGAAACGCAGAAATTGCATCGAATTAAATTTAAAAGGCCCAATGCCGACTTAAGAACAAGAGGACTGACACTCTAACTTTCGATGATTTGAACCTCTCCTGTGAGTCCAGATTTAGATTCCGATGCTTCGCTTTAGGTTTACTGTATCCCTTGGACCTTCTTATTGAAGATGAAACACAGAAATTGCATCCGAGTTTAATACAAAGGCACAATGCCGACTTAAGGACAAGAGGACTGACACTCTAACCTTCTATGATTTGAACCTCTCCTGTGAGTCCAGTTTTACATTCCGATGCTTCACTTCAGGTTTACTGTATCCCTTGCACCTTCTAATTGACTGTGAAACACAGTAATTGCATCTGAACTTAATTCAAAGTCACAATGCCGATTTAAGTACAAGAGGACTGACACTCTAACTTTCTATGATCTGAACCTCTCCTGTGAGTCCAGTTTTAGATTCCGATGCTTCACTTCAGGTTTACTGTATCCCTTGGACCTTCTTATTGACGATGAAACACCGAAATTGCATCCGAATTTAATACAAAAGGCAAATTGCCGACTTAAGTACAAGAGGACTGACACTCTTTCTATGATTTGAACCTCTCCTGTGAGTCCAGTTTTAGATTCCGATGCTTCACTTCAGGTTTACTGTATCCCTTGGACCTTTTTATTGACGATGAAACACAGAACTTGCATCGGAATTAAATTCAAAAAGCACAATGTCGACTTAAGTACAAGACGACTGACACTCAATCTTTGTATGATTTGAACCTTTCCTGTGAGTCCAGTTTTAGATTCCGATGTTTCACTTCAGGTGTACTGTATCCCTTGGACCTTCTTATTGTCGATGAAACACAGAAATTGCATCCGAATTTAATACAAAAGGCTCAATGCCGACTTAAGTACAAGAGGACTGACACTCTAACATTCTATGATTTGAACCTCTGCTGTGAGTCCAGTTTTAGATTCCGAAGCTTCACTTCAGGTTTACTGTATACCTTGGACCTTCTTATTGACGATGAAGCACAGAAATTGCATCGGAATGAAATTCAAATGGCACAATGGCGACTTAAGTACAAGAGGACAGACACTCTCATTTCCTATGATTTGAACCTCTCCTGTGAGTCCAGTTTTAGATTCCGATGCTTCACTTCAGGTTTACTGTATCCCTTGGACCTTCTTATTGACGATGAAACACAGAAATTGCATCCGAATATATTACAGAAGGGACAATGCCGACTTAAGTACAAGAGGACTTACCTTCTAACTTTCTATGATTTCAACCTCTCCCGTGAGTCCAGTTTTAGATTCCGTTGCTTCACTTCAGGTTTACTGTATCCCTTGGACCTTCTTATTGACGATGAAACACAGAAATTGCATCCGAATTTAATACAAAAGGCACAATGCCGACTTTAATACAAGAGAACTGACTCTCTAATTTTCTATGATTTGAAACTCTCCTATGAGTCCAGTTTTAGATTCCGATGCTTCACTTCAGGTTTACTGTATACCTTGGACCTCCTTATTGACGATGAAACGCAGAAATTGCATCGAATTAAATTTAAAAGGCCCAATGCCGACTTAAGAACAAGAGGACTGACACTCTAACTTTCGATGATTTGAACCTCTCCTGTGAGTCCAGATTTAGATTCCGATGCTTCGCTTTAGGTTTACTGTATCCCTTGGACCTTCTTATTGAAGATGAAACACAGAAATTGCATCCGAGTTTAATACAAAAGGCACATTGCCGACTTAAGTACAAGAGGACTGACACTCTAACCTTCTATGATTTGAACCTCTCCTGTGAGTCCAGTTTTAGATTCCGATGCTTCACTTCAGGTTTACTGTATCCCTTGGACCTTCTTATTGACGATGAAACACCGAAATTGCATCCGATTTTAATACAAAAGGCACATTGCCGACTTAAGTACAAGAGGACTGACACTCTTTCTATGATTTTAACCTCTCCTGTGAGTCCAGTTTTAGATTCCGATGCTTCACTTCAGGTTTACTGTATCCCTTGGACCTTCTTATTGACGATGAAACACAGAACTTGCATCGGAATTAAATTCAAAAAGCACAATGTCGACTTAAGTACAAGAGGACTGACACTCAAACTTTGTATGATTTGAACCTCTCCTGTGAGTCCAGTTTTAGACTCCGATGCTTCACTTCAGGTGTACTGTATCCCTTGGACCTTCTTATTGTCGATGAAACACAGAAATTGCATCCGAATTTAATACAAAAGGCTCAATGCCGACTTAAGTACCAGAGGACTGACACTCTAACATTCTATGATTTGAACCTCTGCTGTGAGTCCAGTTTTAGATTCCGAAGCTTCACTTCAGGTTTACTGTATACCTTGGACCTTCTTATTGACGATGAAGCACAGAAATTGCATCGGAATGAAATTCAAATGGCACAATGCCGACTTAAGTACAAGAGGACAGACACTCTCACTTTCTATGATTTGAACCTCTCCTGTGAGTCCAGTTTTAGATTCCGATGCTTCACTTCAGGTTTACTGTATCCCTTGGACCTTCTTATTGACGATGAAACACAGAAATTGCATCCGAATATATTACAGAAGGGACAATGCCGACTTAAGTACAAGAGGACTTACTTTCTAACTTTCTATGATTTCAACCTCTCCCGTGAGTCCAGTTTTAGATTCCGTTGCTTCACTTCAGGTTTACTGTATACCTTAAGCCATCTTATTGACGATGAAACACAGAAATTGCATCCGAATTAAATTCAAAAGGCACAATGCCGACTTAAGTACAAGAGGACTGACACTCTCACATTCTGTGATTTGAACCTCTCCTCTGAGTCCAGTTTTAGACTCCTATGCTTCACTTCAGGTTTACTGTATACCTTGGACCTTCTTATTGACGATGAAACACAGAAATTGCATCCGAATTAAATTCAAAGGCACAATGACGACTTAACTACAAGAGGACTGACACTCTAACTTTCTATGATTTGAACCTCTCCTGTGAGTCCAGTTTTAGATTCCGATGCTTCACTTCAGGTTTACTGTTTCCCTTGGACCTTCTTATTGACGATGAAACCCAGAAATTGCATCCGAATTTTATACAAAAGGCACAATGCCGACTTAAATACAAGTGGACTGACACTCTAACTTTCTATGATTTTAACCTCTCCTGTGAGTCCAGTTTTAGGTTCTGATGCTTCACTTCAGGTTTACTGTATACCTTGGACCTTCTTATTGACGATGAAACACAGAAATTGCATCCGAATTAAATTCAAAAGGCACAATGACGACTTAAGTACAAGAGGACTGACGTTCTCACTATCTATGATTTGAATCTCTCCTGTGAGTCCAGTTTTAGATTCCAATGCTTCACTTCAGGTTTACTGTATACCTTGGACCTTCTTATTGACGATGAAACACAGAAATTGCATCCGAATTAAATTCAAAAGGCACAAAGCCGACTTAAGTACAAGAGGACTGGCACTCTCACTTTCTATGATTTGGACCTCTCCTGCGAGTCCAGGTTTAGATTCCGATCCTTCACTTCAGGTTTACTGTATACCTTGGACCTTCTTATTGACGATGAAACACAGAAATTGCATCCGAATTCAAAAGCACAATGCCGACTTAAGAACAAGAGGCCTGACACTCTCACTTTGTATGATTTGAATCTCTGCTGTGATTCCAGTTTTAGATTCTGATGCTTCACTTCAGGTTTACTGTATACCTTGGACCTTCTTATTGACGATGAAACACAGACATTGCATCCGAATTAAATTCAAAAAGCACAATGCCGACTTAAGTACAAAAGGACTGACACTCTCACTTTCTATGATTTGAACCTCTCCTGTGAGTCCAGTTTTAGATTCCGATGCTTCACTTCAGGTGTACTGTATACCTTGGACCTTCTTATTGACGATGAAACACAGAAATTGCATCGAATTAAATTCAAAGGCACAATGCCGACTTAAGTACAAGGGGACTGACACTTTCTATGATTTGAACCTCTCCTGTGAGTCCTGTTTTAGATTCCAATGGTTCACTCCAGGTATACTGTATCTCTTGGAAATTCTTATTGACGATGAAACACAGAAATTGCATCCGAATTTAATACAAAAGGCACAATGCCGACTTAAGTACAAGAGGACTGACACTCTAACTTTCTATGATTTGAACCTCTCCTGTGAGTCCAGTTTTAGATTCCGATGCTTCACTGCAGGTTTACTGTATCCCTTGGATCTTCTTATTGACGATGAAACACAGAAATTGCATCCAAATTTAATACAAAAGGCACAATGCCGACTTAAATACAAGAGGACTGACTCTCTAATTTTCTATGATTTGAAACTCTCCTGTGAGTCCAGTTTTAGATTCCGATGCTTCACTTCAGGTTTACTGTATACCTTGGACCTTGTTATTGACGATGAAACACAGACATTGCATCCGAATTAAATTCAAAAGGCACAATGACGACTGAAGTACAAGATGACTGACGTTCTCACTATCTATGATTTGAATCTCTCCTGTGAGTCCAGTTTCAGATTCCAATGCTTCACTTCAGGTTTACTGTATACCTTGGACCTTCTTATTGACGATGAAACACAGAAATTGCATCCGAATTAAATTCAAAAGGCACAAAGCCGACTTAAGTACAAGAGGACTGGCACTCTCACTTTCTATGATTTGAACCTCTCCTGCGAGTCCAGGTTTAGATTCCAATCCTTCACTTCAGGTTTACTGTATACCTTGGACCTTCTTATTGACGATGAAACACAGAAATTGCATCCGAATTCAAAAGCACAATGCCGACTTAAGAACAAGAGGCCTGACACTCTCACTTTCTATGATTTGAATCTCTGCTGTGATTCCAGTTTTAGATTCTGATGCTTCACTTCAGGTTTACTGTATACCTTGGACCTTCTTACTGACGATGAAACACAGACATTGCATCCGAATTAAATTCAAAAAGCACAATGCCGACTTAAGTACAAAAGGACTGACACTCTCACTTTCTATGATTTGAACCTCTCCTGTGAGTCCAGTTTTAGATTCCGATGCTTCACTTCAGGTGTACTGTATACCTTGGACCTTCTTATTGACGATGAAACACAGAAATTGCATCGAATTAAATTCAAAAGGCACAATGCCGACTTAAGTACAAGGGGACTGACACTTTCTATGATTTGAACCTCTCCTGTGAGTCTTGTTTTAGATTCCAATGGTTCACTCCAGGTATATTTTATCTCTTGGAAATTCTTATTGACGATGAAACACAGAAATTGCATCCGAATTTAATACAAAAGGCACAATGCCGACTTAAGTACAAGAGGACTGACACTCTAACTTTCTATGATTTGAACCTCTCCTGTGAGTCCAGTTTTAGATTCCGATGCTTCACTTCAGGTTTACTGTATCCCTTGGACCTTCTTATTGACGATGAAACACAGGAATTGCATCCAAATTTAATACAAAAGGCACAATGCCGACTTAAATACAAGAGGACTGACTCTCTAATTTTCTATGATTTGAAACTCTCCTGTGAGTCCAGTTTTAGATTCCGATGCTTCACTTCAGGTTTACTGTATACCTTGGACCTTGTTATTGACGATGAAACACAGACATTGCATCCGAATTAAATTCAAAAGGCACAATGACGACTTAAGTACAAGAGAACTGACACTCTAAATTTCTATGATTTGATCCTCTCCTGTGAGTCCAGTTTTAGATTCCGATGCTTCACTTCAGGTTTACTGTATCCCTTGGACCTTCTTATTGACGCTGAAACACAGAAATTGCATCCGAATTAAATTCGAAAGGCACAATGCCGACTTAAGTACAAGAGGACTGACACTCTCACTTTCTATGATTTGTACCTCTCCTGTGAGTCCAGTTTTAGATTCCGATGCTTCACTTCAAGTTTACTGTATCCCTTGGACCTTCTAATTGACGATGAAACACAGAAATTGCATCCGAATATATTACAGAAGGGACAATGCCGACTTAAGCACAAGAGGACTTACTTTCTAACTTTCTATGATTTCAACCACTCCTGTGAGTCCAGTTTTAGATTCCGTTGCTTCACTTCAGGTTTACTGTATACCTTAAACCATCTTATTGACGATGAAACACAGAAATAGCATCCGAATTAAATTCAAAAGGCACAATGCCGACTTAAGTACAAGAGGACTGACACTCTCACATTCTATGATTTGAACCTCTCCTCTGAGTGCAGTTTTAGATTCCGGTGCTTCACTTCAGGTTTACTGTATTCCTTGGACCTTCTTATTGACGATGAAACACAGAAATTGCATCCGAATTAAATTCAAAAGGCACAATGCCGACTTAAGTGCAAGAGCACTGACACTCTAACTTTCTATGATTTGAACCTCTCCTGTGAGTCCAGTTTTAGATTCCGATACTTCACTTCAGGTTTACTGTATCCCTTGGACCTTCTTATTGACGATGAAACACAGAAATTGCATCCGAATTTAATACAAAAGGCACAATGCCGACTTTAATACAAGAGGACTGACTCTCTAATTTTCTATGATTTGAAACTCTCCTGTGAGTCCAGTTTTAGATTCCGATGCTTCACTTCAGGTGTACTGTATACCTTGGACCTTCTTATTGACGATGAAACACAGAAATTGCATCGAATTAAATTCAAAGGCACAATGCCGACTTAAGTACAAGGGGACTGACACTTTCTATGATTTGAACCTCTCCTGTGAGTCCTGTTTTAGATTCCAATGGTTCACTCCAGGTATACTGTATCTCTTGGAAATTCTTATTGACGATGAAACACAGAAATTGCATCCGAATTTAATACAAAAGGCACAATGCCGACTTAAGTACAAGAGGACTGACACTCTAACTTTCTATGATTTGAACCTCTCCTGTGAGTCCAGTTTTAGATTCCGATGCTTCACTGCAGGTTTACTGTATCCCTTGGATCTTCTTATTGACGATGAAACACAGAAATTGCATCCAAATTTAATACAAAAGGCACAATGCCGACTTAAATACAAGAGGACTGACTCTCTAATTTTCTATGATTTGAAACTCTCCTGTGAGTCCAGTTTTAGATTCCGATGCTTCACTTCAGGTTTACTGTATACCTTGGACCTTGTTATTGACGATGAAACACAGACATTGCATCCGAATTAAATTCAAAAGGCACAATGACGACTTAAGTACAAGATGACTGACGTTCTCACTATCTATGATTTGAATCTCTCCTGTGAGTCCAGTTTCAGATTCCAATGCTTCACTTCAGGTTTACTGTATACCTTGGACCTTCTTATTGACGATGAAACACAGAAATTGCATCCGAATTAAATTCAAAAGGCACAAAGCCGACTTAAGTACAAGAGGACTGGCACTCTCACTTTCTATGATTTGAACCTCTCCTGCGAGTCCAGGTTTAGATTCCAATCCTTCACTTCAGGTTTACTGTATACCTTGGACCTTCTTATTGACGATGAAACACAGAAATTGCATCCGAATTCAAAAGCACAATGCCGACTTAAGAACAAGAGGCCTGACACTCTCACTTTCTATGATTTGAATCTCTGCTGTGATTCCAGTTTTAGATTCTGATGCTTCACTTCAGGTTTACTGTATACCTTGGACCTTCTTACTGACGATGAAACACAGACATTGCATCCGAATTAAATTCAAAAAGCACAATGCCGACTTAAGTACAAAAGGACTGACACTCTCACTTTCTATGATTTGAACCTCTCCTGTGAGTCCAGTTTTAGATTCCGATGCTTCACTTCAGGTGTACTGTATACCTTGGACCTTCTTATTGACGATGAAACACAGAAATTGCATCGAATTAAATTCAAAAGGCACAATGCCGACTTAAGTACAAGGGGACTGACACTTTCTATGATTTGAACCTCTCCTGTGAGTCTTGTTTTAGATTCCAATGGTTCACTCCAGGTATATTTTATCTCTTGGAAATTCTTATTGACGATGAAACACAGAAATTGCATCCGAATTTAATACAAAAGGCACAATGCCGACTTAAGTACAAGAGGACTGACACTCTAACTTTCTATGATTTGAACCTCTCCTGTGAGTCCAGTTTTAGATTCCGATGCTTCACTTCAGGTTTACTGTATCCCTTGGACCTTCTTATTGACGATGAAACACAGGAATTGCATCCAAATTTAATACAAAAGGCACAATGCCGACTTAAATACAAGAGGACTGACTCTCTAATTTTCTATGATTTGAAACTCTCCTGTGAGTCCAGTTTTAGATTCCGATGCTTCACTTCAGGTTTACTGTATACCTTGGACCTTGTTATTGACGATGAAACACAGACATTGCATCCGAATTAAATTCAAAAGGCACAATGACGACTTAAGTACAAGAGAACTGACACTCTAAATTTCTATGATTTGATCCTCTCCTGTGAGTCCAGTTTTAGATTCCGATGCTTCACTTCAGGTTTACTGTATCCCTTGGACCTTCTTATTGACGCTGAAACACAGAAATTGCATCCGAATTAAATTCGAAAGGCACAATGCCGACTTAAGTACAAGAGGACTGACACTCTCACTTTCTATGATTTGTACCTCTCCTGTGAGTCCAGTTTTAGATTCCGATGCTTCACTTCAAGTTTACTGTATCCCTTGGACCTTCTAATTGACGATGAAACACAGAAATTGCATCCGAATATATTACAGAAGGGACAATGCCGACTTAAGCACAAGAGGACTTACTTTCTAACTTTCTATGATTTCAACCACTCCTGTGAGTCCAGTTTTAGATTCCGTTGCTTCACTTCAGGTTTACTGTATACCTTAAACCATCTTATTGACGATGAAACACAGAAATAGCATCCGAATTAAATTCAAAAGGCACAATGCCGACTTAAGTACAAGAGGACTGACACTCTCACATTCTATGATTTGAACCTCTCCTCTGAGTGCAGTTTTAGATTCCGGTGCTTCACTTCAGGTTTACTGTATTCCTTGGACCTTCTTATTGACGATGAAACACAGAAATTGCATCCGAATTAAATTCAAAAGGCACAATGCCGACTTAAGTGCAAGAGCACTGACACTCTAACTTTCTATGATTTGAACCTCTCCTGTGAGTCCAGTTTTAGATTCCGATACTTCACTTCAGGTTTACTGTATCCCTTGGACCTTCTTATTGACGATGAAACACAGAAATTGCATCCGAATTTAATACAAAAGGCACAATGCCGACTTTAATACAAGAGGACTGACTCTCTAATTTTCTATGATTTGAAACTCTCCTGTGAGTCCAGTTTTAGATTCCGATGCTTCACTTCAGGTTTACTGTATACCTTGGACCTCCTTATTGACGATGAAACGCAGAAATTGCATCGAATTAAATTTAAAAGGCCCAATGCCGACTTAAGAACAAGAGGACTGACACTCTAACTTTCGATGATTTGAACCTCTCCTGTGAGTCCAGACTTAGATTCCGATGCTTCGCTTTAGGTTTACTGTATGCCTTGGACCTTCTTATTGAAGATGAAACACAGAAATTGCATCCGAGTTTAATACAAAAGGCACAATGCCGACTTAAGTACAAGAGGACTGACACTCTAACCTTCTATGATTTGAACCTATCCTGTGAGTCCAGTTTTAGATTCCGATGCTTCACTTCAGGTTTACTGTATCCCTTGCACCTTCTTATTGACGATGAAACACCGAAATTGCATCCGAATTTAATACAAAAGGCACATTGCCGACTTAAGTACAAGAGGACTGACACTCTTTCTATGATTTCAACCTCTCCTGTGAGTCCAGTTTTAGATTCCGATGCTTCACTTCAGGTTTACTGTATCCCTTGGACCTTTTTATTGACGATGAAACACAGAACTTGCATCGGAATTAAATTCAAAAAGCACCATGTCGACTTAAGTACAAGACGACTGACACTCAATCTTTGTATGATTTGAACCTCTCCTGTGAGTCCAGTTTTAGATTCCGATGCTTCACTTCAGGTGTACTGTATCCCTTGGACCTTCTTATTGTCGATGAAACACAGAAATTGCATCCGAATTTAATACAAAAGGCTCAATGCCGACTTAAGTACAAGAGGACTGACACTCTAACATTCTACGATTTGAACCTCTGCTGTGAGTCCAGTTTTAGATTCCGAAGCTTCACTTCAGGTTTACTGTATACCTTGGACCTTCTTATTGACGATGAAGCACAGAAATTGCATCGGAATGAAATTCAAATGGCACAATGCCGACTTAAGTACAAGAGGACAGACACTGTCATTTCCTATGATTTGAACCTCTCCTGTGAGTCCAGTTTTAGATTCCGATGCTTCACTTCAGGTTTACTGTATCCCTTGGACCTTCTGATTGACGATGAAACACAGAAATTGCATCCGAATATATTACAGAAGGGACAATGCCGACTTAAGTACAAGAGGACTTACATTCTAACTTTAGATGATTTCAACCTCTCCCGTGAGTCCAGTTTTAGATTCCGTTGCTTCACTTCAGGTTTACTGTATACCTTAAGCCATCTTATTGACGATGAAACACAGAAATTGCATCCGAATTAAATTCAAAAGGCACAATGCCGACTTAAGTACAAGAGGACTGACACTCTAACTTTCGATGATTTGAACCTCTCCTGTGAGTCCAGATTTAGATTCCGATGCTTCGCTTTAGGTTTACTGTATCCCTTGGACCTTCTTATTGAAGATGAAACACAGAAATTGCATCCGAGTTTAATACAAAAGGCACATTGCCGACTTAAGTACAAGAGGACTGACACTCTAACCTTCTATGATTTGAACCTCTCCTGTGAGTCCAGTTTTAGATTCCGATGCTTCACTTCAGGTTTACTGTATCCCTTGGACCTTCTTATTGACGATGAAACACCGAAATTGCATCCGAATTTAATACAAAAGGCACATTGCCGACTTAAGTACAAGAGGACTGACACTCTTTCTATGATTTTAACCTCTCCTGTGAGTCCAGTTTTAGATTCCGATGCTTCACTTCAGGTGTACTGTATACCTTGGACCTTCTTATTGACGATGAAACACAGAAATTGCATCGAATTAAATTCAAAAGGCACAATGCCGACTTAAGTACAAGGGGACTGACTCTTTCTATGATTTGAACCTCTCCTGTTTTATTTATTTCGAGTCAAAAACATTACAACAATATTTACAATATATACAATATAACAAATCAGGTCAAATCATAAAAGAACAAACTAAACGGTATTAGCCCAAAATTGTGCAACGGCAGCAGCATTGTCTGAAACATCAACAAGCTCTTGTGTGGAACATGATACAGGACATCTAGGACAGTTAATTAAATGTTTGGTTGTCTGTTCTTCTCCGCAGTCACACAAGGTGGAAGATTCCTTCATGAAGCCCCATTTAAACAGATTGTCCTTAGTTCGTCCGACGCCACTCCTGAGCCGATTTAGAGACTTCCACACTGTCCAGACTTGATTTCCACCAGGAGGAAGGGTCTCAGAAGGAGTCATCCAATCGTTACTGTCAGATTTTGCTGTCCACTGAGATAGTCTGGCTGCTCCAGTCCGACCGGTGAGGGGTGTAGTAGTTCTCATGAAGCTCCTCCTAGATTTGAGTCTACTAATTGGTAGCTGGTATCCATGTAGCAGGTGATCGGTGTTATGATCTGCTTTATGTCTCTCAAGTTTGGCTGCGACTTCACGCCTTATGTCTGGAGGTGCAATACCTGCTAGTTTATGGAGTTTATCAATAGGTGTAGCTTTGAGGCATCCCGTTACTGTCCTGCAGGTTTCGTTCAGGGCCACATCAACCTGCTTTGCATGAGATGACTTGTACCATACAGGACATGCGTATTCAGCTGCGGAATAACACAAGGCCAAGGCTGATGTTGTTAGTAGTTTGGGATCTGCACCCCAAACGCTGCCAGTGAGCTTCCGCAGGATGTTGTTACGAGCAGCAACTTTCTGCTTGGTGTTAGTGCAGTGTTTTCTGTAGGTCAACGTTCGATCTAAGGTGACACCCAGATATTTGGGGTAGAAACAATGTTCAAGCTCTTGATCTTCCCAAAACACTGTAAGTTTTCTATAGGCCTCTCGATTGCGTAGGTGGAAAGCACAAACTTGAGTTTTAGCAGGGTTCGGTCTTAAGTTATTGACTCTGTAGTACTCAGATAGGTCCTTGAGAGCAACAGTAAGCTGGTTTTCTACTGTGTCAAAATCTCTGGCTTGTGTGACTAAGGCAAGATCATCTGCATAGATGAAACTCTTTGTAAGAGAAGGTTGAGGCTGGTCATTTGTAAATATGTTGAACAATATGGGGGAAAGGACACTACCCTGAGGCAAGCCATTCCTTTGACTTCTCCATCTACTCTTTCTTCCTTGGAACTCCACATAGAATCGCCGGTTTTCCAAAAGTGTCTGCACAGTTCTGGTGAAATTAATGTCTCTAGTGATGTAATAGACTTTGTGCAATAATTGTCGATGTTGAATGGTGTCATATGCTGCTGTGAGATCCACGAAGACAGCCCCGGAAATGTATCCTTTCTCATATCCCTCTTCAATATGTTCAGTCAGATTAAGGACTTGTGCTGTACAATTCTTTCCAGGTCGGAAACCTGCTTGTTGAGGTATGAGTTGTTTTTCAACAATGGGAGTGAGTCTATTTAGCAACATTCTTTCATAGATTTTATACAAATGGCAAAGGAGCGAAATCGGTCGGTAGTTCTTGGGATCAGCTGCACCCTTTCCAGGTTTTAGTAAGGGAATAACTTTAGTTTTCCTCCAGATGGCAGGGATCTGTTTCCGCTTCAGACAACCATTATAGAATTGCAGAAGCCATCTTTCCGTGATGGGACCAAAATGTTTAATTTGCTCAATCATTAGGTCGTCTAGACCAGGCGCTTTACCATTTTTGCATTTCTGAATTGCGGTTCTGAGTTCTTGTAAGATGAAGTCATTTGATATATGGTTGTTTTCACGTTCAGGTTCTCTTTTGAGTTTTGTTCTATCTTTAGAACAATTGACCCTTCCATTCTGAACTAGATGATGAGCAATTTGATCTGGTGCAATGTTTGCATGGCCATGATTATGGACAGGGTCGTTGTTCAGGCGTCGCAGCAACTGCCAGGCTTTCTGACTGCTTTTAGACATATCAAGGTTCTCGAGTAGCTCTATCCATCGTTCTTTTTTGGATTTGGCTAAGGCTGAGGATAAATTTTGGCCAGCAGTTAAGGTTTCAATGCTGTAAGGATTATCATTGAAAAGTTGGATATAGTTATGTAGATGCTTCACGGATTCTTCTGTCAAGCCAGGTATGTAGTTAACTCGACAGCCTCTGGGAGTTGAGAGTCTTGAGCATCTTTTCACGTCTTCTACAAACTCATCATAGTTGGAAACTGAGGGTTCTATGCGTGAAACTTCTGAGTCAAGGAGATCAGCAAACTTCTGCCAGTCTGCTTTCTTGAAATTGTATCGCCTTCGGAATGATGTGATTCTAGGAGTAATGGCTGCAAACACTTGGCAGCCTATGGGGCGGTGTTGAGTATTTGGTATCGGATTTAGAACAGTTTTTCTGCATTGGTGAGCTATGTTCTCGCTAACAAAAATTAAGTCGGGGTTATACCCACGTTTCCAACGCCCACTGTTAAAAGATGGTGGGAGTTTATTATCATGGACAAGATTAAGATGGTTGGTATCAGCCCAAGTCAAAACTGCTTCACCATTACTGTCGTCCTCAGCATAACCCCAAACACTGCTATGACTATTGAAATCTCCAACAATAAAGTGAGCTTGTTGATTGGTGTAGTTGTCTGTAGGTGAAAATTGGAAATCTGCTCCTGGGGGTTTGTAAATTGACGACACAATACAACCATTCAGTTCTACAGACAGTATTTCAATATTGTTGAATTCTGTAAGTGAGGTAGAGAGAACAGCTATATCGTTCCTCACAAAGATAGCACTGCCATATTGTCTCCTGTGAGTCCTGTTTTAGATTCCAATGGTTCACTCCAGGTTTACTGTATCTCTTGGAAATTCTTATTGACGATGAAACACAGAAATTGCATCCGAATTTAATACAAAAGGCACAATGCCGACTTAAGTACAAGAGGACTGACACTCTAACTTTCTATGATTTGAACCTCTCCTGTGAGTCCAGTTTTAGATTCCGATGCTTCACTTCAGGTTTACTGTATCCCTTGGACCTTCTTATTGACGATGAAACACAGAAATTGCATCCAAATTTAATACAAAAGGCACAATGCCGACTTAAATAAAAGAGGACTGACTCTCTAATTTTCTATGATTTGAAACTCTCCTGTGAGTCCAGTTTTAGATTCCGATGCTTCACTTCAGGTTTACTGTATACCTTGGACCTTCTTATTGACGCTGAAACACAGAAATTGCATCCGAATTAAATTCAAAAGGCACAATGCCGACTTAAGTACAAGAGGACTGACACTCTCACTTTCTATGATTTGAACCTCTCGTGAGAGTCCAGTTTTAGATTCCAATACTTCACTTCAGGTTTACTGTATCCCTTGGACTTTCTTATTGACGATGAAACACAGAAATTGCATCCGAATTTAATACAAAAGGCACAATGCCGACTTTAATACAAGAGGACTGACTCTCTAATTTTCTATGATTTGAAACTCTCCTGTGAGTCCAGTTTCAGATTCCGATGCTTCACTTCAGGTTTACTGTATACCTTGGACCTCCTTATTGACGATGAAACGCAGAAATTGCATCGAATTAAATTTAAAAGGCCCAATGCCGACTTAAGAACAAGAGGACTGACACTCTAACTTTCGATGATTTGAACCTCTCCTGTGAGTCCAGATTTAGATTCCGATGCTTCGCTTTAGGTTTACTGTATCCCTTGGACCTTCTTATTGAAGATGAAACACAGAAATTGCATCCGAGTTTAATACAAAAGGCACAATGCCGACTTAAGTACAAGAGGACTGACACTCTAATCTTCTATGATTTGAACCTATCCTGTGAGTCCAGTTTTAGATTCCGATGCTTCACTTCAGGTTTACTGTATCCCTTGCACCTTCTTATTGACGATGAAACACCGAAATTGCATCCGAATTTAATACAAAAGGCACATTGCCGACTTAAGTACAAGAGGACTGACACTCTTGCTATGATTTGAACCTCTCCTGTGAGTCCAGTTTTAGATTCCGATGCTTCACTTCAGGTTTACTGTATCCCTTGGACCTTTTTATTGACGATGAAACACAGAACTTGCATCGGAATTAAATTCAAAAAGCACAATGTCGACTTAAGTACAAGACGACTGACACTCAATCTTTGTATGATTTGAACCTCTCCTGTGAGTCCAGTTTTAGATTCCGATGCTTCGCTTCAGGTGTACTGTATCCCTTGGACCTTCTTATTGTCGATGAAACACAGAAATTGCATCCGAATTTAATACAAAAGGCTCAATGCCGACTTAAGTACAAGAGGACTGACACTCTAACATTCTATGATTTGAACCTCTGCTGTGAGTCCAGTTTTAGATTCCGAAGCTTCACTTCAGGTTTACTGTATACCTTGGACCTTCTTATTGACGATGAAGCACAGAAATTGCATCGGAATGAAATTCAAATGGCACAATGCCGACTTAAGTACAAGAGGACAGACACTGTCATTTCCTATGATTTGAACCTCTCCTGTGAGTCCAGTTTTAGATTCCGATGCTTCACTTCAGGTTTACTGTATCCCTTGGACCTTCTGATTGACGATGAAACACAGAATTTGCATCCGAATATATTACAGAAGGGACAATGCCGACTTAAGTACAAGAGGACTTACATTCTAACTTTAGATGATTTCAACCTCTCCCGTGAGTCCAGTTTTAGATTCCGTTGCTTCACTTCAGGTTTACTGTATACCTTAAGCCATCTTATTGACGATGAAACACAGAAATTGCATCCGAATTAAATTCAAAAGGCACAATGCCGACTTAAGTACAAGAGGACTGACACTCTCACATTCTATGATTTGAACCTCTCCTCTGAGTGCAGTTTTAGATTCCGTTGCTTCACTTCAGGTTTACTGTATACCTTAAGCCATCTTATTGACGATGAAACACAGAAATTGCATCCGAATTAAATTCAAAAGGCACAATGCCGACTTAAGTACAAGAGGACTGACACTCTAACTTTCGATGATTTGAACCTCTCCTGTGAGTCCAGATTTAGATTCCGATGCTTCGCTTTAGGTTTACTGTATCCCTTGGACCTTCTTATTGAAGATGAAACACAGAAATTGCATCCGAGTTTAATACAAAAGGCACATTGCCGACTTAAGTACAAGAGGACTGACACTCTAACCTTCTATGATTTGAACCTCTCCTGTGAGTCCAGTTTTAGATTCCGATGCTTCACTTCAGGTTTACTGTATCCCTTGGACCTTCTTATTGACGATGAAACACCGAAATTGCATCCGAATTTAATACAAAAGGCACATTGCCGACTTAAGTACAAGAGGACTGACACTCTAACCTTCTATGATTTGATCCTCTCCTGTGAGTCCAGTTTTAGATTCCGATGCTTCACTTCAGGTTTACTGTATCCCTTGGACCTTCTTATTGACGATGAAACACCGAAATTGCATCCGACTTTAATACAAAAGGCACATTGCCGACTTAAGTACAAGAGGACTGACACTCTTTCTATGATTTTAACCTCTCCTGTGAGTCCAGTTTTAGATTCCGATGCTTCACTTCAGTTTTACTGTATCCCTTGGACCTTCTTATTGACGATGAAACACAGAACTTGCATCGGAATTAAATTCAAAAAGCACAATGTCGACTTAAGTACAAGAGGACTGACACTCAAACTTTGTATGATTTGAACCTCTCCTGTGAGTCCAGTTTTAGATTCCGATGCTTCACTTCAGGTGTACTGTATACCTTGGACCTTCTTATTGTCGATGAAACATAGAAATTGCATCCGAATTTAATACAAAAGGCTCAATGCCGACTTAAGTACAAGAGGACTGACACTTTAACATTCTATGATTTGAACCTCTGCTGTGAGTCCAGTTTTAGATTCCGAAGCTTCACTTCAGGTTTACTGTATACCTTGGACCTTCTTATTGACGATGAAGCACAGAAATTGCATCGGAATGAAACTCAAATGGCACAATGCCGACTTAAGTACAAGAGGACTGACACTCTAATCTTCTATGATTTGAACCTATCCTGTGAGTCCAGTTTTAGATTCCGATGCTTCACTTCAGGTTTACTGTATCCCTTGCACCTTCTTATTGACGATGAAACACCGAAGTTGCATCCGAATTTAATACAAAAGGCACATTGCCGACTTAAGTACAAGAGGACTGACACTCTTGCTATGATTTGAACCTCTCCTGTGAGTCCAGTTTTAGATTCCGATGCTTCACTTCAGGTTTACTGTATCCCTTGGACCTTTTTATTGACGATGAAACACAGAACTTGCATCGGAATTAAATTCAAAAAGCACAATGTCGACTTAAGTACAAGACGACTGACACTCAATCTTTGTATGATTTGAACCTCTCCTGTGAGTCCAGTTTTAGATTCCGATGCTTCACTTCAGGTGTACTGTATCCCTTGGACCTTCTTATTGTCGATGAAACACAGAAATTGCATCCGAATTTAATACAAAAGGCTCAATGCCGACTTAAGTACAAGAGGACTGACACTCTAACATTCTATGATTTGAACCTCTGCTGTGAGTCCAGTTTTAGATTCCGAAGCTTCACTTCAGGTTTACTGTATACCTTGGACCTTCTTATTGACGATGAAGCACAGAAATTGCATCGGAATGAAATTCAAATGGCACAATGCCGACTTAAGTACAAGAGGACAGACACTGTCATTTCCTATGATTTGAACCTCTCCTGTGAGTCCAGTTTTAGATTCCGATGCTTCACTTCAGGTTTACTGTATCCCTTGGACCTTCTGATTGACGATGAAACACAGAATTTGCATCCGAATATATTACAGAAGGGACAATGCCGACTTAAGTACAAGAGGACTTACATTCTAACTTTAGATGATTTCAACCTCTCCCGTGAGTCCAGTTTTAGATTCCGTTGCTTCACTTCAGGTTTACTGTATACCTTAAGCCATCTTATTGACGATGAAACACAGAAATTGCATCCGAATTAAATTCAAAAGGCACAATGCCGACTTAAGTACAAGAGGACTGACACTCTCACATTCTATGATTTGAACCTCTCCTCTGAGTGCAGTTTTAGATTCCGTTGCTTCACTTCAGGTTTACTGTATACCTTAAGCCATCTTATTGACGATGAAACACAGAAATTGCATCCGAATTAAATTCAAAAGGCACAATGCCGACTTAAGTACAAGAGGACTGACACTCTAACTTTCGATGATTTGAACCTCTCCTGTGAGTCCAGATTTAGATTCCGATGCTTCGCTTTAGGTTTACTGTATCCCTTGGACCTTCTTATTGAAGATGAAACACAGAAATTGCATCCGAGTTTAATACAAAAGGCACATTGCCGACTTAAGTACAAGAGGACTGACACTCTAACCTTCTATGATTTGAACCTCTCCTGTGAGTCCAGTTTTAGATTCCGATGCTTCACTTCAGGTTTACTGTATCCCTTGGACCTTCTTATTGACGATGAAACACCGAAATTGCATCCGAATTTAATACAAAAGGCACATTGCCGACTTAAGTACAAGAGGACTGACACTCTAACCTTCTATGATTTGATCCTCTCCTGTGAGTCCAGTTTTAGATTCCGATGCTTCACTTCAGGTTTACTGTATCCCTTGGACCTTCTTATTGACGATGAAACACCGAAATTGCATCCGACTTTAATACAAAAGGCACATTGCCGACTTAAGTACAAGAGGACTGACACTCTTTCTATGATTTTAACCTCTCCTGTGAGTCCAGTTTTAGATTCCGATGCTTCACTTCAGTTTTACTGTATCCCTTGGACCTTCTTATTGACGATGAAACACAGAACTTGCATCGGAATTAAATTCAAAAAGCACAATGTCGACTTAAGTACAAGAGGACTGACACTCAAACTTTGTATGATTTGAACCTCTCCTGTGAGTCCAGTTTTAGATTCCGATGCTTCACTTCAGGTGTACTGTATCCCTTGGACCTTCTTATTGTCGATGAAACATAGAAATTGCATCCGAATTTAATACAAAAGGCTCAATGCCGACTTAAGTACAAGAGGACTGACACTTTAACATTCTATGATTTGAACCTCTGCTGTGAGTCCAGTTTTAGATTCCGAAGCTTCACTTCAGGTTTACTGTATACCTTGGACCTTCTTATTGACGATGAAGCACAGAAATTGCATCGGAATGAAACTCAAATGGCACAATGCCGACTTAAGTACAAGAGGACTGACACTCTCACATTCTATGATTTGAACCTCTCCTCTGAGTGCAGTTTTAGATTCCGTTGCTTCACTTCAGGTTTACTGTATACCTTAAGCCATCTTATTGACGATGAAACACAGAAATTGCATCCGAATTAAATTCAAAAGGCACAATGCCGACTTAAGTACAAGAGGACTGACACTCTAACTTTCGATGATTTGAACCTCTCCTGTGAGTCCAGATTTAGATTCCGATGCTTCGCTTTAGGTTTACTGTATCCCTTGGACCTTCTTATTGAAGATGAAACACAGAAATTGCATCCGAGTTTAATACAAAAGGCACATTGCCGACTTAAGTACAAGAGGACTGGCACTCTAACCTTCTATGATTTGAACCTCTCCTGTGAGTCCAGTTTTAGATTCCGATGCTTCACTTCAGGTTTACTGTATCCCTTGGACCTTCTTATTGACGATGAAACACCGAAATTGCATCCGAATTTAATACAAAAGGCACATTGCCGACTTAAGTACAAGAGGACTGACACTCTAACCTTCTATGATTTGATCCTCTCCTGTGAGTCCAGTTTTAGATTCCGATGCTTCACTTCAGGTTTACTGTATCCCTTGGACCTTCTTATTGACGATGAAACACCGAAATTGCATCCGACTTTAATACAAAAGGCACATTGCCGACTTAAGTACAAGAGGACTGACACTCTTTCTATGATTTTAACCTCTCCTGTGAGTCCAGTTTTAGATTCCGATGCTTCACTTCAGTTTTACTGTATCCCTTGGACCTTCTTATTGACGATGAAACACAGAACTTGCATCGGAATTAAATTCAAAAAGCACAATGTCGACTTAAGTACAAGAGGACTGACACTCAAACTTTGTATGATTTGAACCTCTCCTGTGAGTCCAGTTTTAGATTCCGATGCTTCACTTCAGGTGTACTGTATCCCTTGGACCTTCTTATTGTCGATGAAACATAGAAATTGCATCCGAATTTAATACAAAAGGCTCAATGCCGACTTAAGTACAAGAGGACTGACACTTTAACATTCTATGATTTGAACCTCTGCTGTGAGTCCAGTTTTAGATTCCGAAGCTTCACTTCAGGTTTACTGTATACCTTGGACCTTCTTATTGACGATGAAGCACAGAAATTGCATCGGAATGAAACTCAAATGGCACAATGCCGACTTAAGTACAAGAGGACAGACACTCTCACTTTCTATGATTTGAACCTCTCCTGTGAGTCCAGTTTTAGATTCCGATGCTTCACTTCAGGTTTACTGTATCCCTTGGACCTTCTTATTGACGATGGAACACAGAAATTGCATCCGGATATATTACAGAAGGGACAGTGCCGACTTAAGTACAAGAGGACTTACTTTCTAACTTTCTATGATTTCAACCTCTCCCGTGAGTCCAGTTTTAGATTCCGTTGCTTCACTTCAGGTTTACTGTATACCTTAAGCCATCTTATTGACGATGAAACACAGAAATTGCATCCGAATTAAATTCAAAAGGCACAATGCCGACTTAAGTACAAGAGGACTGACACTCTCACATTCTATGATTTGAACCTCTCCTCTGAGTCCAGTTTTAGATTCCTATGCTTCACTTCAGGTTTACTGTATACCTTGGACCTTCTTATTGACGATGAAACACAGAAATTGCATCCGAATTTTATACAAAAGGCACAATGCCGACTTAAATACAAGTGGACTGACACTCTAACTTTCTATGATTTTAACCTCTCCTGTGAGTCCAGTTTTAGGTTCTGATGCTTCACTTCAGGTTTTTCTGTATACCTTGGACCTTCTTATTGACGATGAAACACCGAAATTGAATCGAATTAAATTCAAAAGGCACAATGCCGACTTAAGTACAAGAGGACTGAAACTCTATCTTTCTATGATTTGAACCTCTCCTGTGAGTCCAGTTTCAGATTCCAATGCTTCGCTTCATGTTTACCGTATCCCTTGGACCTTCTTATTGACGATGAAACACAGTAATTGCATAGGAATTTAATACAAAAGGCACAATGCCGACTTAAGTACAAGAGGACTGACACTCTCACTTTCTATGATTTGTACCTCTCCTGTGAGTCCAGTTTTAGATTCCGATGCTTCACTTCAGGTTTACTGTATCCCTTGGACCTTCTTATTGACGATGAAACACAGAAATTGCATCCGAATATATTACAGAAGGGACAATGCCGACTTAAGCACAAGAGGACTTACTTTCTAACTTTCTATGATTTCAACCACTCCTGTGAGACCAGTTTTAGATTCCGTTGCTTCACTTCAGGTTTACTGTATACCTTAAACCATCTTATTGACGATGAAACACAGAAATAGCATCCGAAATTAATTCAAAAGGCACAATGCCGACTTAAGTACAAGAGGACTGACACTCTCACATTCTATGATTTGAACCTCTCCTCTGAGTGCAGTTTTAGATTCCGGTGCTGCACTTCAGGTTTACTGTATTCCTTGGACCTTCTTATTGACGATGAAACACAGAAATTGCATCCGAATTAAATTCAAAAGGCACAATGCCGACTTAAGTGCAAGAGCACTGACACACTAACTTTCTATGATTTGAACCTCTCCTGTGAGTCCAGTTTTAGATTCCGATGCTTCACTTCAGGTTTACTGTATCCCTTGGACCTTCTTATTGACGATGAAACACAGAAATTGCATCCGAATTTAATACAAAAGGCACAATGCCGACTTTAATACAAGAGGACTGACTCTCTAATTTTCTATGATTTGAAACTCTCCTGCGAGTCCAGTTTTAGATTCCGATGCTTCACTTCAGGTTTACTGTATACCTTGGACCTCCTTATTGACGATGAAACGCAGAAATTGCATCGAATTAAATTTAAAAGGCCCAATGCCGACTTAAGAACAAGAGGACTGACACTCTAACTTTCGATGATTTGAACCTCTCCTGTGAGTCCAGATTTAGATTCCGATGCTTCGCTTTAGGTTTACTGTATCCCTTGGACGTTCTTATTGAAGATGAAACACAGAAATTGCATCCGAGTTTAATACAAAAGGCACAATGCCGACTTAAGTACAAGAGCACTGACACTCTAACCTTCTATGATTTGAACCTCTCCTGTGAGTCCAGTTTTAGATTCCGATGCTTCACTTCAGGTTTACTGTATCCCTTGCACCTTCTTATTGACTGTGAAACACAGTAATTGCATCTGAACTTAATTCAAAATCACAATGCCGATTTAAGTACAAGAGGACTGACACTCTAACTTTCTATGATCCGAACCTCTCCTGTGAGCCCAGTTTTAGATTCCGATGCTTCACTTCAGGTTTACTGTATCCCTTGGACCTTCTTATTGACGATGAAACACCGAAATTGCATCCGAATTTAATACAAAAGGCACATTGCCGACTTAAGTACAAGAGGACTGACACCCTTTCTATGATTTGAACCTCTCCTGTGAGTCCAGTTGTAGATTCCGATGCTTCACTTCAGGTTTACTGTATCCCTTGGACCTTCTTATTGACGATGAAACACAGAACTTGCATCGGAATTAAATTCAAAAAGCACAATGTCGACTTAAGTACAAGAGGACTGACACTCAAACTTTGTATGATTTGAACCTCTCCTGTGAGTCCAGTTTTAGATTCCGATGCTTCACTTCAGGTGTACTGTATCCCTTGGACCTTCTTATTGTCGATGAAACACAGAAATTGCATCCGAATTTAATACAAAAGACTCAATGCCGACTTAAGTACAGGAGGACTGACACTCTAACATTCTATGATTTGAACCTCTGCTGTGAGTCCAGTTTTAGATTCCGAAGCTTCACTTCAGGTTTACTGTATACCTTGGACCTTCTTATTGACGATGAAGCACAGAAATTGCATCGGAATGAAATTCAAATGGCACAATGCCGACTTAAGTACAAGAAGACAGACGCTCTCACTTTGTATGATTTGAACCTCTCCTGTGAGTCCAGTTATAGATTCCGTTGCTTCACTTCAGGTTTACTCTATACCTTAAACCATCTTATTGACGATGAAACACAGAAATTGCATCCGAATTAAATTGAAAAGGCACAATGCCGACTTAAGTACAAGAGGACTGACACTCTCACATTCTATGATTTGAACCTCTCCTGTGTGTCCAGTTTCATATTCCGATGCTTCACTTCAGGTTTACTGTATCCCTTGGACCTTCTTATTGACGGTGAAACACAGTAATTGCATCCGAACTTAATTCAAAATCACAATGCCGATTTAAGTTCAAGAGGACTGACACTCTAACTTTCTATGATCTGAACCTCTCCTGTGAGTCCAGTTTTAGATTCCAATGCTTCACTTCACGTTTACTGTATCCCTTGGACCTTCTTATTGACGATGAAACACCGAAATTGCATCCGAATTTAATACAAAGGGCACATGGCCGACTTAAGTACAAGAGGACTGACACTCTTTCTATGATTTGAACCTCTCCTGTGAGTTCAGTTTTAGATTCCGATGCTTCACTTCAGGTTTACTGTATCGCTTGGACCTTCTTATTGACGATGAAACACAGAACTTGCATCGGAATTAAATTCAAAAGGCACAATGTCGACTTAAGTACAAGAGGACTGACACTCAAACTTTCTATGATTTGAACCTCTCCTGTGAGTCCAGTTTTAGATTCCGATGCTTCACTTCAGGCGTACTGTATACCTTGGACCTTCTTATTGACGATGAAACACAGAAATTGCATCGAATTAAATTCAAAAGGCACAATGCCGACTTAAGTACAAGGGGAGAGACACTCTCACTTTCTATGATTTGAACCTCTCCTGAGAGTCCAGTTTTAGATTCCGATGCTTCACTTCAGGTTTACTGTATCCCTAGGACCTTCTTATTGTCGATGAAACACAGAAATTGCATCCGAATTTAATACAAAAGGCACAATGCCGACATAAGTACAAGAGGACTGACACTCTAACTTTCTATGATTTGAACCTCTGCTGTGAGTCCAGTTTTAGATTCCGAAGCTTCACTTCAGGTTTACTGTATACCTTGGACTTTCTTATTGACGATGAAGCACAGAAATTGCATCGGAATTAAATTCAAAAGGCACAATGCCGACTTAAGTCCAAGAGGACTGACACACTCACTTACTATGATTTGAACCTCTCCTGGGAGTCCAGTTTTAGATTCCGATGCTTCACTTCAGGTTTACTGTATCCCTTGGACCTTCTCATTGACGATGAAACACAGAAATTGCGTTCGAATATATTAAGAAGGGACAATGCCGACTTAAGTACAAGAGGACTTACTTTCTAACTTTCTATGATTTCTACTACTCCTGTGAGTCCAGTTTTAGATTCCGTTGCTTCACTTCAGGTTTACTGTATACCTTAAACCATCTTATTGACGATGAAACACAGAAATAGCATCCAGATTAAATTCAAAAGGCACAATGCCGAATTAAGTACAAGAGGACTGACCCTCTCACATTCTATGATTTGAACCTCTCCTCTGAGTCCAGTTTTAGATTCCGATGCTTCACTTCAGGTTTACTGTATACCTTGGACCTTCTTATTGACGATGAAACACAGAAATTGCATCCGAATTAAATTCAAAAGGCACAATGCCAACTTAAGTACAAGAGGACTGACACTCTAACTTTCTAAGGTTTGAACCTCTCCTGTGAGTCCAGTTTTAGATTCCAATGCTTCACTTCAGGTTTACTGTATCCCTTGGACCTTCTTATTGACGATGAAACACAGAAATTGCATCCGAATTTAATACAAAAGGCACAATGCCGACTTAAATACAAGAGGACTGACTCTCTAATTTTCTATGATTTGAAACTCTCCTGTGAGTCCAGTTTTAGATTCCGATGCTTCACTTCAGGTTTACTGTATACCTTGGACCTCCTTATTGACGATGAAACACAGAAATTGCATCGAATTAAATTCAAAAGGCACAATGCCGACTTAAGAACAAGAGGACTGACACTCTAACTTTCGATGATTTGAACCTCTCCTGTGAGTCCAGTTTTAGATTCCGATGCTTCGCTTTAGGTTTACTGTATCCCTTGGACCTTCTTATTGAAGATGAAACACAGAAATTACATCCGAGTTTAATACAAAAGGCACAATGCCGACTTAGGTACAAGAGGAGTGACACTCTACCTTTGTATGATTTGAACCTCTCCTGTGAGTCCAGTTTTAGATTCCGATGGTTCACTTCAGTTTTACTGTATCCCTTGGACCGTCTTATTGATGATGAAACACAGTAATTGCATCCAAACTTAATTCAAAATCACAATGCCGACTTAAGTACAAGAGGACTGACACTCTAACTTTCTATGATCTGAACCTTTCCTGGAAGTCCAGTTTTAGATTCCGATGCTTCACTTCTGGTTTACTGTACCCTTGGACATTCTTTTGACGATGAAACACAGAAATTGCATCCGAATTTAATACAAAAGGCACAATGCCAACATAAGTACACGAGGACTGACACAATAAGGTTCTATGATTTGAATCTCTCTTTTGAGTCATGTTTTAGATTCCAATACTTCACTTCAGGTTCACTGTATTCCTTGGAACCTCTTATTGACGATAAAACAAAAAAATTGCAAAGGAATAATTTCAAAAGGCACAATGCCGACTTAAGTACAAGAGGACTGACACTCTAACTTCCTATGATTTGAACCTCTCCTGTGAGTCCAGTTTTAGATTCCGATGCTTCACTTCAGGATTACTGTTTCCCTTGGACCTTCTTATTGACGATGAAACACAGAAATTGCATCCGAATTTTATACAAAAGGCACAATGCCGACTTAAATACAAGTGGACTGACACTCTAACTTTCTATGATTTTAACCTTTCCTGTGAGTCCAGTTTTTGGTTCTGATGCTTCA
The DNA here is from genome assembly GCF_023864345.2 of Schistocerca serialis cubense. Taxonomy (NCBI): domain Eukaryota; kingdom Metazoa; phylum Arthropoda; class Insecta; order Orthoptera; family Acrididae; genus Schistocerca; species Schistocerca serialis. Next base: position 26,657,290 of record NW_026047644.1, on the reverse strand, counting down.
CTTCAGGTTTACTGTATACCTTGGACCTTCTTATTGACGATGAAACACCGAAATTGAATCGAATTAAATTCAAAAGGCACAATGCCGACTTAAGTACAAGAGGACTGAAACTCTATCTTTCTATGATTTGAACCTCTCCTGTGAGTCCAGTTTTAGATTCCGATGCTTCGCTTCAGGTTTACCGTATCCCTTGGACCTTCTTATTGATGATGAAACACAGCTATTGCATAGGAATTTAATACAAAAGACACAATGCCGACTTAAGTACAAGAGGACTGACACTCTAACCTTCTATGATTTGAACCTCTCCTGTGTGTCCAGTTTCATATTCCGATGCTTCACTTCAGGTTTACTGTATCCCTTGGACCTTCTTATTGACGGTGAAACACAGTAATTGCATCCGAACTTAATTCAAAATCACAATGCCGATTTAAGTTCAAGAGGACTGACACTCTAACTTTCTATGATCTGAACCTCTCCTGTGAGTCCAGTTTTAGATTCCAATGCTTCACTTCACGTTTACTGTATCCCTTGGACCTTCTTATTGACGATGAAACACCGAAATTGCATCCGAATTTAATACAAAGGGCACATGGCCGACTTAAGTACAAGAGGACTGACACTCTTTCTATGATTTGAACCTCTCCTGTGAGTTCAGTTTTAGATTCCGATGCTTCACTTCAGGTTTACTGTATCGCTTGGTCCTTCTTATTGACGATGAAACACAGAACTTGCATCGGAATTAAATTCAAAAGGCACAATGTCGACTTAAGTACAAGAGGACTGACACTCAAACTTTCTATGATTTGAACCTCTCCTGTGAGTCCAGTTTTAGATTCCGATGCTTCACTTCAGGCGTACTGTATACCTTGGACCTTCTTATTGACGATGAAACACAGAAATTGCATCGAATTAAATTCAAAAGGCACAATGCCGACTTAAGTACAAGGGGAGAGACACTCTCACTTTCTATGATTTGAACCTCTCCTGAGAGTCCAGTTTTAGATTCCGATGCTTCACTTCAGGTTTACTGTATCCCTAGGACCTTCTTATTGTCGATGAAACACAGAAATTGCATCCGAATTTAATACAAAAGGCACAATGCCGACATAAGTACAAGAGGACTGACACTCTAACTTTCTATGATTTGAACCTCTGCTGTGAGTCCAGTTTTAGATTCCGAAGCTTCACTTCAGGTTTACTGTATACCTTGGACTTTCTTATTGACGATGAAGCACAGAAATTGCATCGGAATTAAATTCAAAAGGCACAATGCCGACTTAAGTCCAAGAGGACTGACACACTCACTTACTATGATTTGAACCTCTCCTGGGAGTCCAGTTTTAGATTCCGATGCTTCACTTCAGGTTTACTGTATCCCTTGGACCTTCTCATTGACGATGAAACACAGAAATTGCGTTCGAATATATTAAGAAGGGACAATGCCGACTTAAGTACAAGAGGACTTACTTTCTAACTTTCTATGATTTCAACCACTCCTGTGAGTCCAGTTTTAGATTCCGTTGCTTCACTTCAGGTTTACTGTATACCTTAAACCATCTTATTGACGATGAAACACAGAAATAGCATCCAGATTAAATTCAAAAGGCACAATGCCGAATTAAGTACAAGAGGACTGACCCTCTCACATTCTATGATTTGAACCTCTCCTCTGAGTCCAGTTTTAGATTCCGATGCTTCACTTCAGGTTTACTGTATACCTTGGACCTTCTTATTGACGATGAAACACAGAAATTGCATCCGAATTAAATTCAAAAGGCACAATGCCAACTTAAGTACAAGAGGACTGACACTCTAACTTTCTAAGGTTTGAACCTCTCCTGTGAGTCCAGTTTTAGATTCCAATGCTTCACTTCAGGTTTACTGTATCCCTTGGACCTTCTTATTGAAGATGAAACACAGAAATTACATCCGAGTTTAATACAAAAGGCACAATGCCGACTTAAGTACAAGAGGAGTGACACTCTACCTTTGTATGATTTGAACCTCTCCTGTGAGTCCAGTTTTAGATTCCGATGGTTCACTTCAGTTTTACTGTATCCCTTGGACCGTCTTATTGATGATGAAACACAGTAATTGCATCCAAACTTAATTCAAAATCACAATGCCGACTTAAGTACAAGAGGACTGACACTCTAACTTTCTATGATCTGAACCTTTCCTGGAAGTCCAGTTTTAGATTCCGATGCTTCACTTCTGGTTTACTGTACCCTTGGACATTCTTTTGACGATGAAACACAGAAATTGCATCCGAATTTAATACAAAAGGCACAATGCCAACTTAAGTACACGAGGACTGACACTCTAAGTTTCTATGATTTGAATCTCTCTTTTGAGTCAAGTTTTAGATTCCAATACTTCACTTCAGGTTCACTGTATTCCTTGGAACCTCTTATTGACGATAAAACAAAAAAATTGCAAAGGAATAATTTCAAAAGGCACAATGCCGACTTAAGTACAGGAGGACTGACACTTTAACTTTCTAGGATTTGAACCTCTCCTGTGAGTCCAGTTTTAGATTCCGATGCTTCACTTCAGGTTTACTGATTCCCTTGGACCTTCTTTTTGACGATGAAACACACAAATTGCATCCGAATTTAATACAAAAGGCACAATGCCGACTTAAATACAAGTGGACTGACACTCTAACTTTCTATGATTTTAACCTCTCCTGTGAGTCCAGTTTTTGGTTCCGATGCTTCACTTCAGGTTTACTGTATACCTTGTACCTTCTTATTGACGATGAAACACCGAAATTGAATCGAATTAAATTCAAAAGGCACAATGCCGACTTAAGTACAAGAGGACTGACACCCAAACTTTCTATTATTTGAACCTCTCCTGTGAGTCCAGTTTTAGATTCCGATGCTTCGCTTCAGGTTTACTGTATCTCTTGGACCTTCTTATTGACGATGAAACACAGAAATTGCATAGGAATCCAATACAAAAGGCACAATGCCGACTTAAGTACAAGAGGACTGACACTCTAACCTTCTATGATTTGAACCTCTCCTGTGAGTCCAGTTTTAGATTCCGATGCTTCACTTCAGGTTTACTGTATCCCTTGCACCTTCTTATTGACTGTGAAACACAGTAATTACATCTGAACTCAATTCAAAATCACAATGCCGATTTAAGTACAAGAGGACTGACACTCTAACTTTCTATGATCTGAACCTCTCCTGTGAGTCCAGTTTTAGATTCCGATGCTTCACTTCAGGTTTACTGTATCCCTTGGACCTTCTTATTGACGATGAAACACCGAAATTGCATCCGAATTTAATACAAAGGCACATTGCCGACTTAAGTACAAGAGGACTGACACTCTTTCTATGATTTGAACCTCTCCTGTGAGTCCAGTTTTAGATACCAATGCTTCACTTCAGGTTTACTGTATCCCTTGGACCTTCTTATTGACGATGAAACACAGAACTTGCATCGGAATTAAATTCAAAAAGCACAATATCGACTTAAGTACAAGGGACTGACACTCAAACTTTGTATTATTAGAACCTCTCCTGTGAGTCCAGTTTTAGATTCCGATGCTTCACTTCAGGTGTACTGTATCCCTTGGACCTTCTTATTGTCATTGAAACACAGAAATTGCATCCGAATTTAATACAAAAGGCTCAATGCCGACTTAAGTACAAGAGGACTGACACTCTAACTTTCTATAATTTGAACCTGTGCTGTGAGTCCAGTTTTAGATTCCGATGCTTCACTTCAGGTTTACTGTATCTCTTGGACCTTCTTATTGACGATGAAACACAGAAATTGCATAGGAATCCAATACAAAAGGCACAATGCCGACTTAAGTACAAGAGGACTGACACTCTAACCTTCTATGATTTGAACCTCGCCTGTGAGTCCAGTTTTAGATTCCGATGCTTCACTTCAGGTTTACTGTATCCCTTGCACCATCTTATTGACTGTGAAACACAGTAATTACATCTGAACTTAATTCAAAATCACAATGCCGATTGAAGCACATGAGGACAGACACTCTCACTTTCTATGATTTGAACCTCTCCTGTGAGGCCAGTTTTAGATTCCGATGCTTCACTTCAGGTTTACTGTATACCTTAAACCATCTTATTGACGATGAAACACAGAAATTGCATCCGAATTAAATTCAAAAGGCACAATGCCGACAAAAGTACAAGAGGACTGACACTCTCACAAACTATGATTTGAATCTCTCCTCTGAGTCCAGTTTTAGATTCCTATGCTTCACTTCAGGTTTACTGTATACCTTGGACCTTCTTATTGACGATGAAACACAGAAATTGCATCCGAATTAAATTCAAAGGCACAATGCCGACTTAAGTACAGGAGGATTGACACTCTAACTTTCTATGATTTGAACCTCTCCTGTGAGTCCAGTTCTAGATTCCGATGCTTCACTTCAGGTTTACTGTATCCCTTGGACCTTCTTATTGACGATGAAACACCAAAATTGCATCCGAATTTAATACAAAAGGCACATGGCCGACTTAAGTACAAGAGGACTGACACTCTTTCTATGATTTGAACCTCTCCTGTGAGTCCAGTTTTAGATCCGATGCTTCACTTCAGGTTTACTGTATCCCTTGGACGTTCTTATTGACGATGAAACACAGAACTTGCATCGGAATTAAATTCAAAAGGCACAATGTCGACTTAAGTACAAGAGGACTGACACTCAAACTTTCTATGATTTGAACCTCTCCTGTGAGTCCAGTTTTAGATTCCGATGCTTCACTTCAGGTGTACTGTATACCTTGGACCTTCTTATTGACGATGAAACACAGAAATTGCATCCGAATTTAATACAAAAGGCACAATGCCGACTTAAGTACAAGAGGACTGACACTCTAACATTCTATGATTTGAACCTCTGCTGTGAGTCCAGTTTTAGATTCCGAAGCTTCACTTCAGGTTTACTGTATACCTTGGACCTTCTTATTGACGATGAAGCACAGAAATTGCATCGGAATTAAATTCAAAAAGCACAATATCGACTTAAGTACAAGGGACTGACACTCAAACTTTGTATTATTAGAACCTCTCCTGTGAGTCCAGTTTTAGATTCCGATGCTTCACTTCAGGTGTACTGTATCCCTTGGACCTTCTTATTGTCATTGAAACACAGAAATTGCATCCGAATTTAATACAAAAGGCTCAATGCCGACTTAAGTACAAGAGGACTGACACTCTTACTTTCTATGATTTGAACCTGTGCTGTGAGTCCAGTTTTAGATTCCGATGCTTCACTTCAGGTTTACTGTATCTCTTGGACCTTCTTATTGACGATGAAACACAGAAATTGCATAGGAATCCAATACAAAAGGCACAATGCCGACTTAAGTACAAGAGGACTGACACTCTAACCTTCTATGATTTGAACCTCGCCTGTGAGTCCAGTTTTAGATTCCGATGCTTCACTTCAGGTTTACTGTATCCCTTGCACCATCTTATTGACTGTGAAACACAGTAATTACATCTGAACTTAATTCAAAATCACAATGCCGATTTAAGCACAAGAGGACAGACACTCTCACTTTCTATGATTTGAACCTCTCCTGTGAGTCCAGTTTTAGATTCCGACGCTTCACTTCAGGTTTACTGTATACCTTAAACCATCTTATTGACGATGAAACACAGAAATTGAATCCGAATTAAATTCAAAAGGCACAATGCCGACAAAAGTACAAGAGGACTGACACTCTCACAAACTATGATTTGAATCTCTCCTCTGAGTCCAGTTTTAGATTCCTATGCTTCACTTCAGGTTTACTGTATACCTTGGACCTTCTTATTGACGATGAAACACAGAAATTGCATCCGAATTAAATTCAAAGGCACAATGCCGACTTAAGTACAGGAGGATTGACACTCTAACTTTCTATGATTTGAACCTCTCCTGTGAGTCCAGTTCTAGATTCCGATGCTTCACTTCAGGTTTACTGTATCCCTTGGACCTTCTTATTGACGATGAAACACCAAAATTGCATCCGAATTTAATACAAAAGGCACATGGCCGACTTAAGTACAAGAGGACTGACACTCTTTCTATGATTTGAACCTCCCCTGTGAGTCCAGTTTTAGATCCGATGCTTCACTTCAGGTTTACTGTATCCCTTGGACGTTCTTATTGACGATGAAACACAGAACTTGCATCGGAATTAAATTCAAAAGGCACAATGTCGACTTAAGTACAAGAGGACTGACACTCAAACTTTCTATGATTTGAACCTCTCCTGTGAGTCCAGTTTTAGATTCCGATGCTTCACTTCAGGTGTACTGTATACCTTGGACCTTCTTATTGACGATGAAACACAGAAATTGCATCCGAATTTAATACAAAAGGCACAATGCCGACTTAAGTACAAGAGGACTGACACTCTAACATTCTATGATTTGAACCTCTGCTGTGAGTCCAGTTTTAGATTCCGAAGCTTCACTTCAGGTTTACTGTATACCTTGGACCTTCTTATTGACGATGAAGCACAGAAATTGCATCGGAATTAAATTCAAAAAGCACAATGCCGACTTAAGTACAAGAGGACTGACACTCTCACTTTCTATGATTTGAACCTCTCCTGGGAGTCCAGTTTTAGATTCCGATGCTTCACTTCAGGTTTACTGTATCCTTTGGACCTTCTTATTGACGATGAAACACAGAAATTGCTTTCGAATATATTAAGAAGGGACAATGCCGACTTAAGTAAAAGAGGACTTACTTTCTAACTTTCTATGATTTCAACCACTCCTGTGTATCCAATTTTAGAATCCGTTGCTTCACTTCAGGTTTACTGTGTACCTTAAACCATCTTATTGACGATGAAACACAGAAATAGCATCCGAATTAAATTCAAAAGGCACAATGCCGAATTAAGTAAAAGAGGACTGACACTCTCACATTCTATGATTTGAACCTCTCCTCTGAGTCCAGTTTTAGATTCCGATGCTTCACTTCAGGTTTACTGTATACCTTGGACCTTCTTATTGACGATGAAACACAGAAATTGCATCCGAATTAAATTCAAAAGGCACATGGCCGACTTAAGTACAAGAGGACTGACTCTCTAATTTTCTATGATTTGAAACTCTCCTGTGAGTCCAGTTAAAAATTCCGATGCTCCACTTCAGGTTTACTGTATACCTTGGACCTTCTTATTGATGATGAAACACAGAAATTGCGTCGAATTAAATTCAAAAGGCACAATGCCGACTTAAGAACAAGAGGATTGACACTCAAACTTTCTATGATTTGAACCTCTCCTGTGAGTCCAGTTTTAGATTCCGATGCTTCGCTTCAGGTTTACTGTATCCCTTGGACCTTCTTATTGAAGATGAAACACAGAAATTGCATCCGAATTTAATACAAAAGGCACAATGCCGACTTAAGTACAAGAGGACTGACACTCTACCTTTTTATGATTTGAACCTCACCTGTGAGTCCAGTTTTAGATTCCGATGGTTCACTTCAGTTTTTCTGTATCCCTTGGACCTTCTTATTGACGATGAAACACAGTAATTGCATCCGAACTTAATTCAAAATCACAATGCCGACTTAAGTACAAGAGGACTGACACTCTTTCTATGATTTGAACCTCTGCTGTGAGTACCGTTCTAGATTCCGATGCTTCACTTCAGGTTTACTGTATCCCTTGCACCATCTTATTGACTGTGAAACACAGTAATTACATCTGAACTTAATTCAAAATCACAATGCCGATTTAAGCACAAGAGGACAGACACCCTCACTTTCTATGATTTGAACCTCTCCTGTGAGTCCAGTTTTAGATTCCGATGCTTCACTTCAGGTTTACTGTATACCTTAAACCATCTTATTGACGATGAAACACAGAAATTGCATCCGAATTAAATTCAAAAGGCACAATGCCGACAAAAGTACAAGAGGACTGACACTCTCACAAACTATGATTTGAATCTCTCCTCTGAGTCCAGTTTTAGATTCCTATGCTTCACTTCAGGTTTACTGTATACCTTGGACCTTCTTATTGACGATGAAACACAGAAATTGCATCCGAATTAAATTCAAAGGCACAATGCCGACTTAAGTACAGGAGGAGTGACACTCTAACTTTCTATGATTTGAACCTCTCCTGTGAGTCCAGTTCTAGATTCCGATGCTTCACTTCAGGTTTACTGTATACCTTGGACCTTCTTATTGACGATGAAACACAGAAATTGCTTTCGAATATATTAAGAAGGGACAATGCCGACTTAAGTAAAAGAGGACTTACTTTCTAACTTTCTATGATTTCAACCACTCCTGTGAGTCCAATTTTAGAATCCGTTGCTTCACTTCAGGTTTACTGTATACCTTGGACCTTCTTATTGACGATGAAGCACAGAAATTGCATCGGAATTAAATTCAAAAAGCACAATGCCGACTTAAGTACAAGAGGACTGACACTCTCACTTTCTATGATTTGAACCTCTCCTGGGAGTCCAGTTTTAGATTCCGATGCTTCACTTCAGGTTTACTGTATCATTTGGACCTTCTTATTGACGATGAAACACAGAAATTGCTTTCGAATATATTAAGAAGGGACAATGCCGACTTAAGTAAAAGAGGACTTACTTTCTAACTTTCTATGATTTCAACCACTCCTGTGAGTCCAATTTTAGAATCCGTTGCTTCACTTCAGGTTTACTGTATACCTTAAACCATCTTATTGACGATGAAACACAGAAATAGCATCCGAATTAAATTCAAAAGGCACAATGCCGAATTAAGTAAAAGAGGACTGACACTCTCACATTCTATGATTTGAACCTCTCCTCTGAGTCCAGTTTTAGATTCCGATGCTTCACTTCAAGTTTACTGTATACCTTGGACCTTCTTATTGACGATGAAACACAGAAATTGCATCCGAATTAAATTCAAAAGGCACATGGCCGACTTAAGTACAAGAGGACTGACTCTCTAATTTTCTATGATTTGAAACTCTCCTGTGAGTCCAGTTAAAAATTCCGATGCTTCACTTCAGGTTTACTGTATACCTTGGACCTTCTTATTGACGATGAAACACAGAAATTGCGTCGAATTAAATTCAAAAGGCACAATGCCGACTTAAGAACAAGAGGATTGACACTCAAACTTTCTATGATTTGAACCTCTCCTGTGAGTCCAGTTTTAGATTCCGATGCTTCGCTTCAGGTTTACTGTATCCCTTGGACCTTCTTATTGAAGATGAAACACAGAAATTGCATCCGAATTTAATACAAAAGGCACAATGCCGACTTAAGTACAAGAGGACTGACACTCTTTCTATGATTTGAACCTCGCCTGTGAGTTCAGTTTTAGATTCCGATGCTTCACTTCAGGTTTACTGTATCCCTTGGACATTCTTATTGACGATGAAACACAGAACTTGCATCGGAATTAAATTCAGAAGGCACAAAGTCGACTTAAGTACAAGAGGACTGACACTCAAACTTTATTTGATTTGAACCTCTCCTGTGAGTCCAGTTTTAGATTCTGATGCTTCACTTCAGGTGTACTGTATACCTTGGACCTTCTTATTGACGATGAAACACAGATATTGCATCGAATTAAATTCAAAAGGCACAATGCTGGCTTAAGTACAAGGGGACTGACACTCTCACTTTCTATGATTTGAACCTCTCCTGAGAGTCCAGTTTTAGATTCCGATGCTTCACTTCAGGTTTACTGTATCCCTTGGACCTTCTTATTGTCGATGAAACACAGAAATTGCATCCGAATTTAATACAAAAGGCACAATGCCGACTTAAGTACAAGAGGACTGACACTCTCACATTCTATGATTTGAACCTCTCCTCTGAGTCCAGTTTTAGATTCCGATGCTTCACTTCAGGTTTACTGTATACCTTGGACCTTCTTATTGACGATGAAACAGAGAAATTGCATCCGAGTTTCATTCAAAAGGCACAATGCCGACTTAAATACAAGAGGAGTGACACTCTACCTTTGTATGATTTGAACGTCTCCTGTGAGACCAGTTTTAGATTCCGATGGTTCACTTCAGTTTTACTGTATCCCTTTGACCTTCTTATTGACGATGAAACACAGTAATTGCATCCGAACTTAATTCAAAATCACAATGCCGACTTAAGTACAGGAGGACTGACACTTTAACTTTCTAGGATTTGAACCTCTCCTGTGAGTCCAGTTTTAGATTCCGATGCTTCACTTCAGGTTTACTGTTTCCCTTGGACCTTCTTATTGACGATGAAACACACAAATTGCATCCGAATTTAATACAAAAGGCACAATGCGGACTTAAATACAAGTGGACTGACACTCTAACTTTCTATGATTTTAACCTCTCCTGTGAGTCCAGTTTTAGGTTCCGATGCTTCACTTCAGGTTTACTGTATACCTTGGACCTTCTTATTGACGATGAAACACCGAAATTGAATCGAATTAAATTCAAAAGTCACAATGCCGACTTAAGTACAAGAGGACTGACACCCAAACATTCTATGATTTGAACCTCTCCTGTTAGTCCAGTTTTAGATTCCGATGCTTCACTTCAGGTTTACTGTATCCCTTGCACCTTCTTATTGACTGTGAAATACAGTAATTGCATCTGAACTTAATTCAAAATCACAATGCCGATTTAAGTACAAGAGGACTGACACTCTAACTTTCTATGATCTGAACCTCTCCTGTGAGTCCAGTTTCAGATGCCGATGCTTCACTTCAGGTTTACTGTATCTCTTGGACCTTCTTATTGACGATGAAACACCGAAATTGCATCCGAATTTAATACAAAAGGCACATTGCCGACTTAAGTACAAGAGGACTGACACTCTTTCTATGATTTGAACCTCTCCTGTGAGTCCAGTTTAAGATTCCGATGCTTCACTTCAGGTTTACTGTATCCCTTGGACCTTCTTATTGACGAAGAAACACAGAACTTGCATCGGAATTAAATTCAAAATACACAATGTCGACTTAAGTACAAGAGGACTGACACTCAAACTTTGTATGATTTGAACCTCTCCTGTGAGTCCAGTTTTAGATTCCGAAGCTTCACTTCAGGTTTACTGTATACCTTGGACCTTCTTATTGACGATGAAGCACAGAAATTGCTTCGGAATGAAATTCAAATGGCACAATGCCGACGTAAGTACAAGAGGACTGACACTCTCACTTTCCATGATTTGAACCTCTCCTGTGAGTCCAGTTTTAGATTCCGATGCTTCACTTCAGGTTTACTGTATCCCTTGGACCTTCTTATTGACGATGAAACACAGAACTTGCATCCGAATTAAATTCAAAAGGCACAATGCCGACTTAAGTACAAGAGGACTGACACTCTCACATTCTATGATTTGAACCTCTCCTCTGAGTCCAGTTTTAGATTCCTATGCTTCACTTCAGGTTTACTGTATACCTTGGACCTTCTTATTGACGATGAAACACAGAAATTGCATCCGAATTAAATTCAAAGGCACAATGCCGACTTAAGTACAAGAGGACTGACACTCTAACTTTCTATGATTTGAACCTCTCGTGTGAGTCCAGTTTTAGATTCCGATGCTTCACTTCAGGTTTACTGTTTCCCTTGGACCTTCTTATTGACGATGAAACACAGAAATTGCATCCGAATGTAATACAAAAGGCACAATGCCGACTTAAATACAAGTGGACTGACACTCTAACTTTCTATGATTTTAACCTCTCCTGTGAGTCCAGTTTTAGGTTCTGATGCTTCACTTCAGGTTTACTGTTTACCTTGGAACTTCTTACTGACGATGAAACACTGAAATTGAATCGAATTAAATTCAAAAGGCACAATGCCGACTTAAGTACAAGAGGACTGAAACTCTATCTTTCTATGATTTGAACCGCTCCTGTAAGTCCAGTTTTAGATTCCGATGCTTCGCTTCAGGTTTACCGTATCCCTTGGACCTTCTTATTGACGATGAAACACAGTAATTGCATAGGAATTTAATACAAAAGGCACAATGCCGACTTAAGTACAAGAGGACTGACACTCTAACCTTCTATGATTTGAACCTCTCCTGTGTGTCCAGTTTTATATTCCGATGCTTCACTTCAGGTTTACTGTATCCCTTGGACCTTCTTATTGACGGTGAAACACAGTAATTGCATCCGAACTTAATTCAAAATCACAATGCCGATTCAAGTACAAGAGGACTGACACTCTAACTTTCTATGATCTGAACCTCTCCTGTGAGTCCAGTTTTAGATTCCAATGCTTCACTTCACGTTTACTGTATAAATTGGACCTTCTTATTGACGATGAAACACCGAAATTGCATCCGAATTTAATACAAAAGGCACATGGCCGACTTAAGTACAAGGGGACTGACACTCTCACTTTCTATGATTTCAACCTCTCCTGAGAGTCCAGTCTTAGATTCCGAAGCTTCACTTCAGGTTTACTGTATACCTTGGACCTTCTTATTGACGATGAAGCACAGAAATTGCAACGGAATTAAATTCAAAAGGCACAATGCCGACTTAAGTACAAGAGGACTGACACTCTCACTTTCTATGATTTGAACCCCTCTTGGGCGTCCAGTTTTAGATTCCTATGCTTCACTTCAGGTTTACTGTATCCCTTGGACCTTCTTATTGACGATGGAACACAGAAATTGTTTCGAATGTATTAAGAAGGGACAATGCCGACTTAAGTACAAGAGGACTTACTTTCTAACTTTCTATGATTTCAACCACTCCTGTGAGTCCAGTTTTAGATTCCGTTGCTTCACTTCAGGTTTACCATATACCTTAAACCATCTTATTGACATGGAACACAGAAATAGCATCCGACTTAAATTCAAAAGGCACAATGCCGAATTAAGTACAAGAGGACTGAAACTCTCACATTCTATGATATGAACCTCTCCTCTAAGTCCAGTTTTAGATTCCGATCCTTCACTTCACGTTTACTGTATACTTTGGACCTTCTTATTGACGATGAAACACAGAAATTGCATCCGAATTAAATTCAAAAGGCACAATGCCGACTTAAGTACAAGAGGACTGACACTCTAACTTTCTATGATTTGAACCTCTGCTGTGAGTCCAGTTTTAGATTCCGAAGCTTCACTTCAGGTTTACTGTATACCTTGGACCTTCTTATTGACGATGAAGCACAGAAAATGCATCGGAATTAAATTCAAAAGGGACAATGCCGACTTAAGTACAAGAGGACTGACACTCTAACATTCTATGATTTGAACCTCTCCTGTGAGTCCAGTTTTCGATTCCGATGCTTCACTTCAGGTTTACTGTATCTCTTGGATCTTCTTATTGACGATGAAACACAGAAATTGCATCCGAATTTAATACAAAAGGCACAATGCCGACTTAAGTACAAGAGGACTGACACTCTCACATTCTATGATTTGAACCTCTCCTCTGAGTCCAGTTCTAGATTCCTATGCTTCACTTCAGGTTTACTGTATACCTTGGACCTTCTTATTGACGATGAAACAGAGAAATTGCATCCGAGTTTAATACAAAAGGCACAATGCCGACTTAAATACAAGAGGAGTGACACTCTACCTTTGTATGATTTGAACGTCTCCTGTGAGACCAGTTTTAGATTCCGATGGTTCACTTCAGTTTTACTGTATCCCTTGGACCTTCTTATTGACGATGAAACACAGTAATTGCATCCGAACTTAATTCAAAATCACAATGCCGACTTAAGTACAAGAGGACTGACACTCTAACTTTCTATGATCTGAACCTCTCCTGTGAGTCCAGTTTTTGATTCCGATGCTTCACTTCTGGTTTACTGTATCCCTTGGGCTTTCTTATTCACGATGAAACACAGAAATTGCATCAGAATTTAATACAAAAGGCACAATACCGACTTAAGTCCACGAGGACTGACACTCTAATTTTCTGTGATTTGAATCTCTCTTTTGAGTCAAGTTTTAGATTCCGATACTTCACTTCAGGTTCACTGTATCCCTTGGAACCTCTTATTGACGATGAAACACAAAAATTGCAACGGAATTAATTTCAAAAGGCACAATACCGACTTAAGTACAGGAGGACTGACACTTTAACTTTCTAGGATTTGAATCTCTCTTGTGAGTCCAGTTTTAGATTCCGATGCTTCACTTCAGGTTTACTGTTTCCCTTGGACCTTCTTATTGACGATGAAACACACAAATTGCATCCGAATTTAATACAAAATGCACAATGCGGACTTAAATACAAGTGGACTGACACTCTAACTTTCTATGATTTTAACCTCTCCTGTGAGTCCAGTTTTAGGTTCCGATGCTTCACTTCAGGTTTACTGTATACCTTGGACCTTCTTATTGACGATGAAACACCGAAATTGAATCGAATTAAATTCAAAAGTCACAATGCCGACTTAAGTACAAGAGGACTGACACCCAAACATTCTATGATTTGAACCTCTCCTGTGAGTCCAGTTTTAGATTCCGATGCTTCACTTCAGGTTTACTGTATCCCTTGCACCTTCTTATTGACTGTGAAATACAGTAATTGCATCTGAACTTAATTCAAAATCACAATGCCGATTTAAGTACAAGAGGACTGACACTCTAACTTTCTTTGATCTGAACCCCTCCTGTGAGTCCAGTTTCAGATGCCGATGCTTCACATCAGGTTTACTGTATCTCTTGGACCTTCTTATTGACGATGAAACACCGAAATTGCATCCGAATTTAATACAAAAGGCACATTGCCGACTTAAGTACAAGAGGACTGACACTCTTTCTATGATTTGAACCTCTCCTGTGAGTCCAGTTTAAGATTCCGATGCTTCACTTCAGGTTTACTGTATCCCTTGGACCTTCTTATTGACGATGAAACACAGAACTTGCATCGGAATTAAATTCAAAAAACACAATGTCGACTTAAGTACAAGAGGACTGACACTCAAACTTTGTATGATTTGAACCTCTCCTGTGAGTCCAGTTTTAGATTCCGAAGCTTCACTTCAGGTTTACTGTATACCTTGGACCTTCTTATTGACGATGAAGCACAGAAATTGCTTCGGAATGATATTCAAATGGCACAATGCCGACGTAAGTACAAGAGGACTGACACTCACTTTCTATGATTTGAACCTCTCCTGTGAGTCCAGTTTTAGATTCCGATGCTTCACTTCAGGTTTACTGTATCCCTTGGACCTTCTTATTGACGATGAAACACAGAACTTGCATCCGAATTAAATTCAAAAGGCACAATGCCGACTTAAGTACAAGAGGACTGACACTCTCACATTCTATGATTTGAACCTCTCCTCTGAGTCCAGTTTTAGATTCCTATGCTTCACTTCAGGTTTACTGTATACCTTGGACCTTCTTATTGACGATGAAACACAGAAATTGCATCCGAATGTAATACAAAAGGCACAATGCCGACTTAAATACAAGTGGACTGACACTCTAACTTTCTATGATTTTAACCTCTCCTGTGAGTCCAGTTTTAGGTTCTGATGCTTAACTTCAGGTTTACTGTATACCTTGGAACTTCTTATTGACGATGAAACACCGAAATTGAATCGAATTAAATTCAAAAGGCACAATGCCGACTTAAGTACAAGAGGACTGAAACTCTATCTTTCTATGATTTGAACCTCTCCTGTGAGTCCAGTTTTAGATTCCGATGCTTCGCTTCAGGTTTACCGTATCCCTTGGACCTTCTTATCGTCGATGAAACACAGTAATTGCATAGAAATTTAATACAAAAGGCACAATGCCGACTTAAGTACAAGAGGACTGACACTCTAACCTTCTATGATTTGAACCTCTCCTGTGTGTCCAGTTTTATATTCCGATGCTTCACTTCAGGTTTACTGTATCCCTTGTACCTTCTTATTGACGGTGAAACACAGTAATTGCATCCGAACTTAATTCATAATCACAATGCCGATTCAAGTACATGAGGACTGACACTCTAACTTTCTATGATCTGAACCTCTCCTGTGAGTCCAGTTTTAGATTCCAATGCTTCACTTCACGTTTACTGTATCAATTGGACCTTCTTATTGACGATGAA
The DNA here is from genome assembly GCF_023864345.2 of Schistocerca serialis cubense. NCBI lineage: Eukaryota > Metazoa > Arthropoda > Insecta > Orthoptera > Acrididae > Schistocerca > Schistocerca serialis. The sequence continues at coordinate 26,641,248 of NW_026047644.1, read as the reverse complement.
ACACCGAAATTGCATCCGAATTTAATACAAAAGGCACATGGCCGACTTAAGTACAAGAGGAGTGACACACTTTCTATGATTTGAACCTCTCCTGTGAGTTCAGTTTTAGATTCCGATGTTTCACTTCAGGTTTACTGTATCCCTTGGACCTTCTTATTGACGATGAAACACAGAACTTGCATCGGAATTAAATTCAAAAGGCACAATGTCGACTTAAGTACAAGAGGACTGACACTCAAACTTTCTATGATTTGAACCTCTCCTCTGAGTCCAGTTTTAGATTCCGATGCTTCACTTCAGGTTTACTGTATACCTTGGACCTTCTTATTGACGATGAAACACAGAAATTGCATCCGAATTAAATTCAAAAGGCACAATGCCAACTTAAGTACAAGAGGACTGACACTCTAACTTTCTATGATTTGAACCTTTCCAGTGAGTCCAGTTTTAGATTCCGATGCTTCACTTCAGGTTTACTGTATCCCTTGGACCTTCTTATTGACGATGAAACACAGAAATTGCATCCGAATTTAATACAAAAGGCACAATGCCGACATAAATGCAAGAGGACTGACTCTCTAATTTTTTATGATTTGAAACTCTCCTGTGAGTCCAGTTTTAAATTCCGATGCTTCACTTCAGGTTTACTGTATACCTTGGACCTTCTTATTGCCGATGAAACACAGAAATTGCATCGAATTAAATTCAAAAGGCACACTGTCGACTTAAGAACAAGAGGACTGACACTCAAACTTTCGATGATTTGAACCTCCCCTGTGAGTCCAGTTATAGATTCCGAAGCTTCACTTCAGGTTTACTGATACCTTCGACCTTCTTATTGACGATGAAGCACAGAAATTGCGTCGGAATTAAATTCAAAAGGCACAATGCCGACCTAAGTACAAGAGGACTGACACTCTAACTTTCTATGATTTGAACCTCTCCTGTGAGTCCAGTTTTAGATTCCGATGCTTCACTTCAGGTTTACTGTATCCCTTGGACATCTTATTGACGATGAAACACAGAAATTGCATCCGAATTTAATACAAAAGGCACAATGCCGACTTAAGTACAAGAGGACTGACACCCTACCTTTTTATGATTTGAACCTCTCCTGTGAGTCCAGTTTTAGATTCCGATGGTTCACTTCAGTTTTACTGTGTCCCTTGGACCTTCTTATTGACGATGAAACCTAGTAATTGCATGCGAACTTAATTCAAAATCACAATGCCGACTTAAGTACAAGAGGACTGACACTCGAACTTTCTATGATCTGAACCTCTCCTGTGAGTCCAGTTTTAGATTCCGATGCTTCACTTCTGGTTTACTGTATCCCTTGGACCTTCTTATTGACGGTGAAACACAGTAATTGCATCCGAACTTAATTCAAAATCACAATGCCAATTTAAGTACAAGAGGACTGACACTCTAACTTTCTATGATCTGAACCTCTCCTGTGAGTCGAGTTTTAGATTCCGATGCTTCACTTCACGTTTACTGTATCCCTTGGACCTTCTTATTGACGATGAAACACCGAAATTGCATCCGAATTTAATACTAAAGGCACATTGCCGACTTAAGTACAAGAGGACTGACACTCTTTCTATGATTTGAACCTCTCCTGTGAGTTCAGTTTTAGATTCCGATGCTTCACTTCAGGTTTACTGTATCCCTTGGACCTTCTTATTGACGATGAAACACAGAATTTGCATCGGAATTAAATTCAAAAGGCACAATGTCGACTTAAGTACAAGAGGACTGACACTCAAACTTTCTATGATTTGAACCTCTCCTGTGAGTCCAGTTTTTGATTCTGATGCTTCACTTCAGGTGTACTGTATACCTCGGACCTTCTTATTGACGATGAAACACAGAAATTGCATCGAATTAAATTCAAAAGGCACAATGCTGGCTTAAGTACAAGGGGACTGACACTCTCACTTTCTATGATTTGAACCTCTCCTGAGAGTCCAGTTTTAGATTCCGATGCTTCACATCAGGTTTACTGTATCCCTTGGACTTCTTATTGACGATGAAACACAGAAATTGCATCCGAATTTAATACAAAAGGCACATGCCGACTTAAGTACAAGAGGACTGACACTCTACCTTTTTATGATATGAACCTCTCCTGTGAGTGCAGTTTTAGATTCCGATGGTTCACTTCAGCTTTGCTGTATCCCTTGGACCTTCTTATTAACGATGAAACACAGTAATTGCATCCGAACTTAATTCAAATCACGATGCCGACTTAAGTACAAGAGGACTGACACTCTAACTTTCTATGATTTGAACCTCTGCTGTGAGTCCAGTTTTACATTCCGAAGCTTCACTTCAGGTTTACTGATTACCTTGGACCTTCTTATTGACGATGAAGCACAGAAATTGCATCGGAATTAAATTCAAAAGGCACAATGCCGACTTAAGTACAAGAGGACTGGCACTCTAACTTTCTATGATTTGAACCTCTTCTGTGAGTCCAGTTTTAGATTCCGATGCTTCACTTCAGGTTTACTGTATCCCTTGGACTTCTTATTGACGATGAAACACAGAAATTGCATCCGCATTTAATACAAAAGGCACAATGCCGACTTAAGTACAAGAGGACTGACACTCTACCTTTTTATGATTTGAACCTCTCCTGTGAGTCCAGTTTTAGATTCCGATGGTTCACTTCAGTTTTACTGTATCCCTTGGACCTTCTTATTGACGATGAAACACAGTAATTGCATCCGAACTTAATTCAAAATCACAATGCCGATTTAAGTACAAGTGGACTGACACTCTAACTTTCTATGATCTGAACCTCTCCTGTGAGTCCAGTTTTAGATTCCGATGCTTCACTTCTGGTTTACTGTATACCTTGGACCTTCTTATTAACGATGAAACACAGAAATTGCATCCGAATTTAATACAAAAGGCACAATGCCGACTTAAATACAAGTGGGCTGACACTCTAACTTTCTATGATTTTACCCTCTCCTGTGAGTCGAGTTTTAGGTTCCAATGCCTCACTTCAGGTTTACTGTATACCTTGGACCTTCGTATTGACGATGAAACACCGAAATTGAATTGAATTAAATTCAAAAGGCACAATGCCGACTTAAGTACAAGAGGACTGACACTCTAACTTTCTATGATTTGAACCTCTCCTGTAAGTCCAGTTTTAGTTTCCGATGCTACACTTCAGGTTTACTGTATACCTTGGACCTTCTTATTGACGATGAAACACAGAAATTGCATCCGAATTAAATTCAAAAGCAGAATGCCGACTTAAGAACAAGAGTCCTGACACTCTCACTTTCTATGATTTGAACCTCTGCTGTGATTCTAGTTTTACATTCCGATGCTTCACTTCAGGTCCCCTATGAGTCCAGTTATGGATTCCGATGCTTCACTTCAGGTTTACTGTATACCTTGGACCTTCTTATTGACGATGAAACACAGACATTGCATCCGAATTAAAGTCAAAAGGCACAATGTCGACTTAAGTACAAGAGGACTGACACTCTCACTTTCTATGATTTGAACCTCTCCTGTGAGTCCAGTTTCAGATTCCGATGCTTCACTTCAGGTGTACTGTATACCTTGGACTTTCTTATTGACGATGATACACAGAAATTGCTTCGAATTAAATTCAAAAGGCACAATGCCGACTTAAGAACAAGGGGACTGACACTCTCACTTTCTATGATTTGAACCTCTCCTGTGAGTTCAGTTTTAGATTCCGATGCTTCACTTCAGGTTTACTGTATCCCTTGGACCTTCTTATTGACGATGAATCACAGAAATTGCATCTGAATTTAATACAAAAGGCACAATGCCGACTCAAGTACAACAGGACTGACACTCTAACTTTCTATGATTTGAAGCTCTGCTGTGAGTCCAGTTTTAGATTCCGATGCTTCACTTCAGGTTTACTGTATCCCTTGGACCTTCTTATTGACGATGAATCACAGAAATTGCATCTGAATTTAATACAAAAGGCACAATGCCGACTCAAGTACAACAGGACTGACACTCTAACTTTCTATGATTTGAAGCTCTGCTGTGAGTCCAGTTTTAGATTCCGAAGCTTCACTTCAGGTTTACTGTATACCTTGGACCTTCTTATTGAGGATGAAGCACAGAAATTGCATCGGAATTTAATTCAAAAGGCACAATGCCGACTTAAATACAAGAGGACTGACACTCTCACTTTCTATGATTTGAACCTCTCCTGTGAGTCCAGTTTTAGATTCCGATGCTTCACTTCAGGTTTACTGTATCCCTTGGACCTTTTTATTGACGATGAAACACAGAAATTGCATCCGAATATATTACAGAAGGGACAATGCCGACTTAAGTACAAGAGGACTTACTTTCTAACTTTCTATGATTTCAACCACTCCTGTGAGTCCAGTTTTAGATTCCGTTGCTTCACTTCAGGTTTACTGTATACCTTAAACCATCTTATTGACGATGAAATACAGAAATAGCATCCGAATTAAATTCAAAAGGCACAATGCCGACTTAAGTACAAGAGGACTGACACTCTCACATTCTATGATTTGATCCTCTCCTCTGAGTCCAGTTTTAGATTCCGATGCTTCACTTCAGGTTTACTGTATACCTTGGACCTTCTTATTGACGATGAAACGCAGAAATTGCATCCGAATTAAATTCAAAAGGCACAATGCCGACTTATGTTCAAGAGGACTGACACTCAACCTTTGTATGATTTGAACCTCTCCTGTGAGTCCAGTTTTAGATTTCGATGATTCACTTCAGTTTTACTGTATCCCTTGGACCTTCTTACTGACGATGAAACACAGAAATTGCATCCGAATTTAATACAAAAGGCACAATGCCGACTTAAATACAAGAGGACTGACTCTCTAATTTTCTATGATTTGAAACTCTCCTGTGAGTCCAGTTTTAAATTCCGATGCTTCACTTCAGGTTTACTGTATACCTTGGACCTTCTTATTGACGATGAAACACAGAAATTGCATCGAATTAAATTCAAAAGGCACAATGCCGACTTAAGAACAAGAGGACTGACACTCTAACTTTCGATGATTTGCACCTCTCCTGTGAGTCGAGTTTTAGATTCCGATGCTTTACTTCAGGTTTACAGTATCCCTTGGACCTTCTTATTGAAGATGAAACACAGACATTGCAACCGAATTTAATACAAAAGGCACAATGCCGACTTAAGTACAAGAGGACTGACACTCAACCTTTGTATGATTTGAACCTCTCCTGTGAGTCCAGTTTTAGATTTCGATGGTTCACTTCAGTTTTACTGTAACCCTTGGACTTCCTTATTGACGATGAAAAACAGTAATTGCATCCGAACTTAATTCAAAATCACAATTCCGACCTAAGTACAAGAGGACTGACACTCTAACTTTCTATGATCTGAACCTCTCCTGTGAGTCCAGTTATAGATTCCGATGCTTCACTTCTGGTTTACTGTATCCCTTGGACCTTCTTATTAACGATGAATCACAGAAATTGCATCCGAATTTAATACAAAAGGCACAATTCCGACTTAAGTACAAGAGTACAGACACTCTAAGTTTCTATGAATTGAACCTCTCTTTTGAGTCCAGTTTTAGATTCCGATACTTCACTTCAGGTTTACAGTATCCCTTGGAACCTCTTATTGACGATGAAACACAAAAATTGCATCGGAATTAATTTCAAAAGGCACAATGCCGACTTGAGTACAAGAGGACTGTCACTCTAACTTTCTATGATTTGAACCTCTCCTTTGAGTCCAGTTTTAGATTCCGATGCTACACTTCAGGTTTACTGTTTCCCTTGGAGCTTCTTATTGACGATGAAACACAGAAATTGCATCCGAATTTAATACAAAAGGCACAATGCCGACTTAATTACAATTGGGCTGACACTCTAACTTTCTATGATTTGAACCTCTCCTGTATGTCCAGTTTTAGTTTCCCATGCTTCACTTCAGGTTTACTGTATACCTTGGACCTTCTTATTGACAATGAAACACAGAAATTGCATCCGAATTAAATTCAAAAGCACAATGCCGACTTAAGAACAAGAGGCCTGACACTCTCACTTTCTATGATTTGAACCTCTGCTGTGATTCCAGTTTTAGATTCCGATGCTTCACTTCAGGTTTACTGTATCCCTTGGGCCTTCTTATTGACGATGAAACACAGAAATTGCATCCGAATTTAATACAAAAGGCACAATGCCGACTTAAGTACAAGAGGACTGACACTCTAACTTTCTATGATTTGAACCTCTGCTGTGAGTCCAGTTATGGATTCCGATGCTTCACTTCAGGTTTACTGTATACCTTGGACCTTCTTAATGACGATGAAACACAGACATTGCAACCGAATTAAATTCAAAATGCACAATGCCGACTTAAGTACAAGAGGACTGACACTCTCACTTTCTATGATTTGAACCTCTCCTGTAAGTCCAGTTTTAGATTCCGATGCTTCACTTCAGGTTTACTGTATCCCTTGGACCTTCTTATTGACGATGAAACACTGAAATTGCATCCGAATTTAATACAAAAGGCACAATGCTGACTTAAGTACAAGAGGACTGACACTCTAACTTACTATGATTTGAAACTCTGCTGTGAGTCCAGTTTTAGATTCCGAAGCTTCACTTCAGGTTTACTGTATACCTTGGACCCTCTTATTGAGGATGAAGCACAGAAATTGCATCGGAATTAAATTCAGAAGGCACAATGCCGACTTAAGTACAAGAGGACTGACACTCTCACTTTCTATGATTTGAACCTCTCCTGTGAGTCCAGTTTTAGATTCCGATGCTTCACTTCAGGTTTACTGTATCCCTTGGACCTTGTTATTGACGATGAAACACAGAAATTGCATCCGAATATATTACAGTAGGGACAATGCGACTTAAGTACAAGAGGACTTACTTTCTAACTTTGTACGATTTCAACCACTCCTGTGAGTCCAGTTTCAGATTCCGTTGCTTCACTTCAGGTTTACTGTATACCTTAAACCATCTTATTGACGATGAAACACAGAAATAGCATCCGAATTAAATTCAAAAGGCACAATGCCGACTTAAGTACAAGAGGACTGACACTCTCACATTCTATGATTTGAACCTCTCCTCTGAGTCCAGTTTCAGATTCCGATGCTTGACTTCAGGTATACTGTATCCCTTGGACCTTCTTATTGACGATGAAACACAGAATTTGCATCCGAATTTAATACTAAAGGCACAATGCCGACTTAAATACAAGAGGACTGACTCTCTAATTTTCTATGATTTGAAACTCTCCTGTGAGTCCAGTTTTAGATTCCGATGCTTCACTTCAGGTTTACTGTATACCTTGGGCCTTCTTATTGACGATGAAACACACAAATTGCATCGAATTAAATTCAGAAGGCACAATGCCGACTTAAGAACAAGAGGACTGACACTCTAACTTTCGATGATTTGAACTTCTCCTGTGAGTCCAGTTTTAGATTCCGTTGCTTCGTTTAGGTTTACTGTATACCTTGGACCTTCTTATTGAAGATCAAACACAGAAATTGCATCCGAATTTAATACAAAAGGCACAATGCCGACTTAAGTACAAGAGGAGTGACACTGTACCTTTGTATGATTTGAACCTCTCCTGTGAGTCCAGTTTTAGATTCCGATGGTTCACTTCAGTTTAACTGTATCCCATGGGCCGTCTTATTGACAATGAAACACAGTAATTGCATCCGAACTTAACTCAAAATCACAATGCCGACTTAAGTACAAGCGGACTGACACTCTAACTTTCTATGATCTGAACCTCTCCTGTGAGTCCAGTTTTAGATTCCGATGCTTCACTTCTGGTTTACTGTATCCCTTGGACCTTCTTATTGACGGTGAAACACAGTAATTGCATCCGAACTTAATTGAAAATCACAATGCCGATTTAAGTACAGGAGGACTGACACTCTAACTTTCTATGATCTGAACCTCTCCTGTGAGTTCAGTTTTAGATTCCGATGCTTCACTTCATGTTTACTGTATCCCTTGGACCTTCTTATTGACGATGAAACACCGAAATTGCATCCGAATTTAATACCAAAGGCACATTGCCGACTTAAGTACAAGAGGACTGACACTCTTTCTATGATTTGAACCTCTCCTGTGAGTTCAGTTTTAGATTCCGATGCTTCACTTCAGGTTTACTGTATCCCTTGGACCTTCTTATTGACGATGAAACACAGAACTTGCATCGGAATTAAATTCAAAAGGCACAATGTCGACTTAAGTACAAGAGGACTGACACTCAAACTTTCTATGATTTGAACCTCTCCTGTGAGCCCAGTTTTAGATTCTGATGCTTCACTTCAGGTGTACTGTATACCTTGGACCTTCTTGTTGACGATGAAACACAGAAATTGCATCGAATTAAATTCAAATGGCACAATGCTGGCTTAAGTACAAGGGGACTGACACTCTCACTTTCTATGATTTGAACCTCTCCTGAGAGTCCAGTTTTAGATTCCGATGCTTCACTTCAGGTTTACTGTATCCCTTGGACCTTCTTATTGTCGATGAAACACAGAAATTGCATCCGAATTTAATACAAAAGGCACAATGCCGACTTAAGTACAAGAGGACTGACACTCTCACATCCTATGATTTGAACCTCTCCTCTGAGTCCAGATTTAAATTCCGATGCTTCACTTCAGGTTTACTGTATACCTTGGACCTTCTTATTGACGATGAAACACAGAAATTGCATCCGAATTAAATTCAAAAGGCACACTGCCGACTTAAGTACAAGAGGACTGACACTCTAACTTTCTATGAATTGAACCTCTCTTTTGAGTCCAGTTTTAGATTCCGATACTTCACTTCAGGTTTACTGTATCCCTTGGAACCTCTTGTTGACGATGAAACACAAAAATTGCATCGGAATTAATTTCAAAAGGCACAATGCCGACTTAAGTACAAGAGGACTGACACTCTAGCTTTCTATGATTTGAACCTCTCCTGTGAGTCCAGTTTTAGATTCCGAACCTTCACTTCAGGTTTACTGTTTCCCTTGGACCTTCTTATTGACGATGAAACACAGAAATTGCATCCGAATTTAATACAAAAGGCACAATGCCGACTTAAATACAAGTGGACTGACACTCTAACTTTCTATGATTTTACCCTCTCCTGTGAGTCGAGTTTTAGGTTCCAATGCCTCACTTCACGTTTACTTTATACCTTGGACCTTCGTATTGACGATGAAACACCGAAATTGAATTGAATTAAATTCAAAAGGCACAATGCCGACTTAAGTACAAGAGGACTGACACTCTATCTTTCTATGATTTGAACCTCTCCTGTAAGTCCAGTTTTAGATTCCGATGCTTCACTTCAGGTTTACTGTATACCTTGGACCTTCTTATTGACGATGAAACACAGAAATTGCATCCAAATTAAATTCAAAACCACAATGCCGACTTAAGAACAAGAGGCCTGACACTCTCACTTTCTATGATTTGAACCTCTGGTGTGATTCCAGTTTTACATTCCGATGCTTCACTTCAGGTATACTGTATCCCTTGGGCCTTCTTATTGACGATGAAACACAGAAATTGCATCCGAATTCAATACAAAAGGCACAATGCCGACTTAAGTACAAGAGGACTGACACTCTAACTTTCTATGATTTGAACCTCTCCTGTGAGTCCAGTTATGGATTCCGATGCTTCACTTCAGGTTTACTGTATACCTTGGACCTTCTTATTGACGATGAAAAACAGACATTGCATCCGAATTAAAGTCAAAAGGCACAATGCCGACTTAAGTACAAGAGGACTGACACTCTCACTTTCTATGATTTGAACCCCTCCTGTGAGTCCAGTTTTAGATTCCGATGCTTCACTTCAGGTGTACTGTATACCTTGGACCTTCTTATTGACGATGATACACAGAAATTGCATCGAATTAAATTCAAAAGGCACAATGCCGACTTAAGAACAAGGGGACTGACACTCTCACTTTCTATGATTTGAACCTCTCCTCTGAGTCCAGTTTTAGATTCCGATGCTTCACTTCAGGTTTACTGTATACCTTGGACATTCTTACTGACGATGAAACACAGAAATTGCATCCGAATTTAATTCAAAAGGCACAATGCCGACTTAAATACAAGAGGACTGACACTCTCACTTTCTATGATTTGAACCTCTCCTGTGAGTCCAGTTTTAGATTCCGATGCTTCACTTCAGGTTTACTGTATCCCTTGGACCTTTTTATTGACGATAAAACACAGAAATTGCATCCGAATATATTACAGAAGGGACAATGCCGACTTAAGTACAAGAGGACTTACTTTCTAACTTTCTATGATTTTAACCACTCCTGTGAGTCCAGTTTTAGATTCCGTTGCTTCACTTCAGGTTTACTGTATACCTTAAACCATCTTATTGACGATGAAACACAGAAATAGCATCCGAATTAAATTCAAAAGGCACAATGCCGACTTAAGTACAAGTGGACTGACACTCTCACATTCTATGATTTGAACCTCTCCTCTGAGTCCAATTTTAGATTCCGATGCTTCACTTCAGGTTTACTGTATACCTTGGACCTTCTTACTGACGATGAAACACAGAAATTGCATCCGAATTTAATTCAAAAGGCACAATGCCGACTTATGTTCAAGAGGACTGACACTCTAACATTCTATGATTTGAACCTCTCCTGTGAGTCCAGTTTTAGATTACGATGCTTCACTTCAGGTTTACTGTATCCCTTGGACCTTCTTATTGACGATGAAACACAGAAATTGTATCCGAATTTAATACAAAAGGCACAATGCCGACTTAAATACAAGAGGTCTGACTCTCTAACTTTCTATGATTTGAAACTCACCTGTGAGTCCAGTTTTAAATTCCGATGCTTGACTTCAGGTTTACTGTATACCTTGGACCTTCTTATTGACGATGAAACACAGAAATTGCATCGAATTAAATTCAAAAGGCACAATGCCGACTTAAGAACAAGAGGACTGACACTCTAACTTTCTATGATTTGAACCTCTCCTGTGAGTCCAGTTTTAGATTCCGATGCTTCGCTTCAGGTTTACTGTATCCCTTGGACCTTCTTATTGAAGATGAAACACAGACATTGCATCGAATTAAATTCAAAAGGCACAATGCCGACTTAAGAACAAGAGGACTGACACTCTAACTTTCGATGATTTGAACCTCTCCTGTGAGTCCAGTTTTAGATTCCGATGCTTCGCTTTAGGTTTACTGTATCCCTTGGACCTTCTTATTGAAGATGAAACACAGACATTGCAACCGAATTTAATACAAAAGGCACAATGCCGACTTAAGTACAAGACTACTGACACTCTACCTTTGTATGATTTGAACCTCTCCTGTGAGTCCAGTTTTAGATTTCGATGGTTCACTTCAGTTTTACTGTATCCCTTGGACCTTCTTATTGACGATGAAACACAGTAATTGCATCCGAACTTAAATCAAAATCACAATTCCGACCTAAGTACAAGAGGGCTGACACACTAACTTTCTATGATCTGAACCTCTCCTGTGAGTCCAGTTATAGATTCCAATGCTTCACTTCTGGTTTACTGTATCCCTTGGACCTTCGTATTAACGATGAAACACAGAAATTGCATCCGAATTTAATACAAAAGGCACAATGCCGACTTAATTACAAGAGGACTGACACTCTAAGTTTCAACGAATTGAACCTCTCTTTTGAGTCCAGTTTTGGATTCCGATATTTCACTTCAGGTTTACAGTATCCCTTGGAACCTCTTATTGACGATGAAACACAAAAAATGCATCGGAATTAATTTCAAAAGGCACAATGCCGACTTAAGTACAAGAGGACTGACACTCTAACTTCCTATGATTTGAACCTCCCCTGTGAGTCCTGTCTTAGATTCCGATGCTTCACTTCAGGTTTACTGTTTCCCTTGGACCTTCTTATTGACGATGAAACACAGAAATTGCATCCGAATTTAATACAAAAGGCACAATGCCGACTTAAATACAAGTGAGCTGACACTCTAACTTTCTACGATTTTAACTTCTCCTGTGAGTCCAGTTTTAGGTTCCAATGCCTCTTTTCAGTTTTACTGTATACCTTGGACCTTCTTATTGACGATGAAACACCGAAATTGAATCGAATTAAATTCAAAAGGCACAATGCCGACTTTAGTACAAGAGGACTGACACTCTAACTTTCTATGATTAGAACCTCTCCTGTAAGTCCAGTTTTAGATTCCTATGCTTCACTTCAGGTTTACTGTATACCTTGGACCTTCTTATTGACGATGAAACACAGAAATTGCATCCGAATTATATTCAAAAGCACAATGCCGATTTAAGAACAAGAGGCCTGACACTCTCACTTTCTATGATTTGAACCTCTGCTGTGATTCCAGTTTTAGATTCCGATGCTTCACTTCAGGTTAACTGTACCCCTTGGGCCTTCTTATTGAAGATGAAACACAGAAATTGCATCCGAATTTAATACAAAACGCACAATGCCGACTTAAGTACAAGAGGACTGACACTCTAAGTTTCTATGATTTGAACCTCTGCTGTGAGTCCAGTTATGGATTCCGATGCTTCACTTCAGGTTTACTGTATACCTTGGACCTTCTCAATGACGATGAAACACAGAGATTGCATCAAAATTAAATTCAAAAGGCACAATGCCGACTTAAGTACAAGAGGACTGACACTCTCACTTTCTATGATTTGAACCTCTCCTGAGAGTCCAGTTTTAGATTCCGATGCTTCACTTCAGGTTTACTGTATCCCTTGGACCATCTTATTGACGATGAAACACAGAAATTGCATCCGAATTTAATACAAAAGGCACAATGCCGACTTAAATACAAGTGGGCTGACTCTCTAACTTTCTATGATTTTACCCTCTCCTGTGAGTCGAGTTTTAGGTTCCAATGCCTCACTTCACGTTTACTGTATACCTTGGACCTTCGTATTGACGATGAAACACCGAAATTGAATTGAATTAAATTCAAAAGGCACAATGCCGACTTAAGTACAAGAGGACTGACACTCTATCTTTCTATGATTTGAACCTCTCCTGTAAGTCCAGTTTTAGATTCCGATGCGTCACTTCAGGTTTACTGTATACCTTGGACCTTTTTATTGACGATGAAACACAGAAATTGCATCCGAATATATTACAGAAGGGACAATGCCGACTTAAGTACAAGAGGACTTACATTCTAACTTTCTATGATTTTAACCACTCCTGTGAGTCCAGTTTTAGATTCCGTTGCTTCACTTCAGGTTTACTGTATACCATAAACCATCTTATTGACGATGAAACACAGAAATAGCATCCGAATTAAATTCAAAAGGCACAATGCCGACTTAAGTACAAGAGGACTGACACTCTCACATTCTATGATTTGAACCTCTCCTCTGAGTCCAGTTTTAGATTCCGATGCTTCACTTCAGGTTTACTGTATACCTTGGACCTTCTTACTGACGATGAAACACAGAAATTGCATCCGAATTTAATTCAAAAGGCACAATGCCGACTAATGTTCAAGAGGACTGACACTCTAACTTTCTATGATTTGAACCTCTCCTGTGAGTCCAGTTTTAGATTACGATGCTTCACTTCAGGTTTACTGTATCCCTTGGACCTTCTTATTGACGATGAAACACAGAAATTGCATCCGAATTTAATACAAAAGGCACAATGCCGACTTAAATACAAGAGGACTGACTCTCTAATTTTCTATGATTTGAAACTCTCCTGTGAGTCCAGTTTTAAATTCCGATACTTCACTTCAGGTTTACTGTATACCTTGGACCTTCTTATTGACGATGAAACACAGAAATTGCATCGAATTAAATTCAAAAGGCACAATGCCGACTTAAGAACAAGAGGACTGACACTCTAACTTTCGATGATTTGAACCTCTCCTGTGAGTCCAGTTTTAGATTCCGATGCTTCGCTTCAGGTTTACTGTATCCCTTGGACCTTCTTATTGAAGATGAAACACAGACATTGCAACCGAATTTAATACAAAAGGCACAATGCCGACTTAAGTACAAGAGGACTGACACTCTACCTTTGTAAGATTTGAACCTCTCCTGTGAGTCCAGTTTTAGATTTCGATGGTTCACTTCAGTTTTACTGTATCCCTTGGACCTTCTTATTGACGATGAAACACAGTAATTGCATCCGAACTTAATTCAAAATCACAATTCCGACCTAAGTACAAGAGGACTGACACACTAACTTTCTATGATCTGAACCTCTCCTGTGAGTCCAGTTATAGATTCCGTTGCTTCACTTCTGGTTTACTGAATCCCTTGGACCTTCTTATTAACGATGAAACACAGAAATTGCATCCGAATTTAATACAAAAGGCACAATGCCGACTTAAGTACAAGAGGACTGACACTCTAAGTTTCAATGAATTGAACCTCTCGTTTGAGTCCAGTTTTAGATTCCGATACTTCACTTCAGGTTTACAGTATCCCTTGGAACCTCTTATTGACGATGAAACACAAAAATTGCGTCGGAATTAATTTCAAAAGGCACAATGCCGACTTAAGTACAAGAGGACTGACACTCTAACTTTCTATGATTTGAACCTCCCCTGTGAGTCCTGTCATAGATTCCGATGCTTCACTTCAGGTTTACTGTTTCCCTTGGACCTTCTTATTGACGATAAAACACACAAATAGCATCGAATTAAATTCAAAAGGCACAATGCCGACTTAAATACAAGAGGACTGACTCTCTAATTTTCTATGATTTGAAACTCTCCTGTGAGTCCAGTTTTAGATTCCGATGCTTCACTTCAGGTTTACTGTATACCTTGGACCTTCTTATTGACGATGAAACACACAAATTGCATCGAATTAAATTCAAAAGGCACAATGCCAACTTAAGAACAAGAGGACTGACACTCTAACTTTCGATGATTTGAACCTCTCCTGTGAGTCCAGTTTTAGATTCCGATGCTTCGCTTCAGGTTTACTGCATCCCTTGGACCTTCTTATTGAAGATCAAACACAGAAATTGCATCCGAATTTAATAAAAAAGGCACAATGCCGACTTAAGTACAAGAGGAGTGACACTCTACCTTTGTATGATTTGAACCTCTCCTGTGATTCTAGTTTTAGATTCCGATGGTTCACTTCAGTTTTACTGTATCCCTTGGACCTTCTTATTGACAATGAAACACAGTAATTGCATCCGAACTTAATTCAAAATCACAATGCCGACTTAAGTACATGAGGACTGACACTCTAACTCTCTATGATCTGAACCCCTCCAGTGAGTCTAGTTTTAGATTCCGATACTTCACTTCAGGTTTGCTGTATCCCTTGGAAACTCTTATTGACGATGAAGCACAAAAATTGCAGCGGAATTAATTTCAAAAGGCACAATGCCGACTTATGTACAAGAGGACTGACACTCTAACTTTCTATGATTTGAACCTCTCCTGTGAGTCCAGTTTTAGATTCCGATGCTTCACTTCAGGATTACTGTTTCCCTTGGACCTTCTTATTGACGATGAAACACAGAAATTGCATCCGAATTTAATACAAAAGGCACAATGCCGACTTAAATACAAGTGGGCTGACACACTAACTTTCTACGATTTTAACCTCTCCTGTGAGTCCAGTTTTAGGTTCCAATGCCTCTTTTCAGTTTTACTGTATACCTTGGACCTTCTTATTGACGATGAAACACCGAAATTGAATCGAATTAAATTCAAAAGGCGCAATGCCGACTTTAGTACAAGAGGACTGACACTCTAACTTTCTATGATTAGAACCTCTCCTGTAAGTCCAGTTTTAGATTCCTATGCTTCACTTCGGGTTTACTGTATACCTTGGACCTTCTTATTGACGATGAAACACAGAAATTGCATCCGAATTATATTCAAAAGCACAATGCCGATTTAAGAACAAGAGGCCTGACACTCTCACTTTCTATGATTTGAACCTCTGCTGTGATTCCAGTTTTAGATTCCGATGCTTCACTTCAGGTTTACTGTATCCCTTGGGCCTTCTTATTGAAGATGAAACACAGAAATTGCATCCGAATTTAATACAAAACGCACAATGCCGACTTAAGTACAAGAGGACTGACACTCTAACTTTCTATGATTTGAACCTCTGCTGTGAGTCCAGTTAAGGATTCCGATGCTTCACTTCAGGTTTACTGTATACCTTGGACCTTCTTAATGACGATGAAACACAGAGATTGCATCCGAGTTAAATTCAAAAGGCACAATGCCGACTTAAGTACAAGAGGACTGACACTCTCACTTTGTATGATTTGAACCGCTCCTGAGAGTCCAGTTTTAGATTCCGATGCTTCACTTTAGGTTTACTGTATACCTTGGACCCTGTTATTGACGATGAAACACAGAAATTGCATCCGAATTAAATTCAAAAGGCACAATGCCGACTTTAGTACAAGAGGACTGACACTCTAACTTTCTATGATTAGAACCTCTCCTGTAAGTCCAGTTTTAGATTCCTATGCTTCACTTCAGGTTTACTGTATACCTTGGACCTTCTTATTGAGGATGAAGCACAGAAATTGCATCGGAATTGAATTCAAAAGGAACAATGTCGACTTAAGTACAAGAGGACTGACACTCTCACTTTCTATGATTTGAACCTTTCCTGTAAGTCCAGTTTTAGATTCCGATGCTTCACTTCAGGTTTACTGTATCCCTTGGACCTTCTTATTGACGATGAAACACAGAAATTGCATCCGAATATGTTACAGAAGGGACAATGCCGACTTAAGTACAAGAGGACTGACACTCTAACTTTCTATGATTTCAACCACTCCTGTGAGTCCAGTTTTAGATTCCGTTCCTTCACTTCAGTTTTACTGTATACCTTAAACCATCTTATTGACGATGAAACACAGAAATAGCATCCGAATTAAATTCAAAAGGCACAATGCCGACTTAAGTACAAGAGGACTGACACTCTCACATTCTATGATTTGAACCTCTCCTCTGAGTCCAGTTTTAGATTCCGATGCTTCACTTTAGGTTTACTGTATACCTTGGACCCTGTTATTGACGATGAAACACAGAAATTGCATCCGAATTAAATTCAAAAGGCACAATGCCGACTTAAATACAAGAGGACTGACTCTCTAATTTTCTATGATTTGAAACTCTCCTGTGAGTCCAGGTTTAGATTCCGATGCTTCACTTCAGGTTTACTGTATACCTTGGACCTTCTTATTGGCGATGAAACACACAAATTGCATCGAATTAAATTCAAAAGGCACAATGCCGACTTAAGAACACGAGGACTGACACTCTAACTTTCGATGATATGAACCTCTCCTGTGAGTCCAGTTTTAGATTCCGATGCTTCGCTTCAGGTTTACTGTATCCCTTGGACCTTCTTATTGAAGATCAAACACAGAAATTGCATCCGAATTTAATAAAAAAGGCACAATGCCGACTTAAGGACAAGAGGAGTGACACTCTACCTTTGTATGATTTGAACCTCTCCTGTGATTCCAGTTTTAGATTCCGATGGTTCACTTCAGTTTTACTGTATCCCTTGGACCTTCTTATTGACAATGAAACACAGTAATTGCATCCGAACTTAATTCAAAATCACAATGCCGACTTAAGTACATGAGGACTGACACTCTAACTCTCTATGATCTGAACCCCTCCTGTGAGTCTAGTTTTAGATTCCGATGCTTCACTTCTGGTTTACTGTATCCCTTGGACTTTCTTATTGACGATGAAACACAGAAATTGCATCCGAATTTAGTACAAAAGGCACAATGCCGACTTAAGTACAAGAGGATTGACACTATAAGTTTCTATGATTTGAACCTCTCTTTCGAGTCCAGTTATAGATTCCGATACTTCACTTCAGGTTTGCTGTATCCCTTGGAAACTCTTATTGACGATGAAGCACAAAAATTGCATCGGAATTAATTTCAAAAGGCACAATGCCGACTTAAGTACAAGAGGACTGACACTCTAACTTTCTATGATTTGAACCTCTCCTGTGAGTCCAGTTTTAGATTCCGATGCTTCACTTCAGGATTACTGTTTCCCTTGGACCTTCTTATTGACGATGAAACACAGAAATTGCATCCGAATTTAATACAAAAGACACAATGCCGACTTAAATACAAGTGGACTGACACTCTAACTTTCTATGATTTTAACCTCTCCTGTGAGTCCAGTTTTAGGTTCCGATGCTTCACTTCAGATTTACTGTATCCCTTGGACCTTCTTATTGACGATGAAGCACAGAAATTGCATCGGAATTAAATTCAAAAGGCACAATGCCGACTTAAGTACAAGAGGACTGAGACTCCAACTTTCTATGACTTGAACCTGTCCTGTGAGTCCACTTTTAAAATTCCGATGCTTCACTTCCGGTTTACTGTATCCAATGGACCTTCTTATTGACGATGAAACGCAGAAATTGCATCCGAATTTAATACAAAAGGCACAATGCCAACTTAAATACAAGAGGACTGACACTCTAACTTTCTATGATTTGAACCTCTCCTGTGAGTCCAGTTTTAGATTCCGATGCTTCACTTCAGGTTTACTCTATACCTTGGTCCTTGTTTTTGACGATGAAACACAGAAATTACATCCGAATTCAATACAAAAGGAACAATGCGGACTTAAGTACAAGAGGACTGAAACTCTATCTTTCTATGATTTGAACCTCTCCCGTGAGTCCAGTTTTAGATTCCGAAGCTTCACTTCAGGTTTACTGTATACCTTGGACCTTCTTATTGAGGATGAAGCACAGAAATTGCATCGGAATTAAATTCAAAAGGAACAATGCCGACTTAAGTACAAGATGACTGACACTCTCACTTTCTATGATTTGAACCTCTCCTGTAAGTCCAGTTTTAGATTCCGATGCTTCACTTCAGGTTTACTGTATCCCTTGGACCTTCTTACTGACGATGAAACACAGAAATTGCATCCGAATATGTTACAGAAGGGACAATGCCGACTTAAGTACAAGAGGACTTACTTTCTAACTTTCTATGATATCAACCACTCCTGTGAGTCCAGTTTTAGGTTCCGTTGCTTCACTTCAGTTTTACTGTATACCTTAAACCATCTTATTGACGATGAAACACAGAAATAGCATCCGAATTAAATTCAAAAGGCACAATGCCGACTTAAGTACAAGAGGACTGACACTCTCACATTCTATGATTTGAACCTCTCCTCTGAGTCCAGTTTTAGATTCCGATTCTTCACTTTAGGTTTACTGTATACCTTGGACCCTGTTATTGACGATGAAACACAGAAATTGCATCCGAATTAAATTCAAAAGTCAAAATGCCGACTTAAGAACAAGAGGACTGACACTCTAACTTTCTATGATTTGAACCTCTCCTGTGAGCCCAGTTTTAGATTCCGATGCTTCACTTCAGGTTTACTGTATCCCTTGGACCTTCTTATTGACGATGAAACACAGAATTTGCATCCGAATTTAATACAAAAGGCACAATGCCGACTTAAATACAAGAGGACTGACTCTCTAATTTTCTATGATTTGAAACTCTCCTGTGAGTCCAGTTTTAGATTCCGATGCTTCACTTCAGGTTTACTGTATACCTTGGACCTTCTTATTGACGATGAAACACACAAATTGCATCGAATTAAATTCAAAAGGCACAATGCCGACTTAAGAACAAGAGGACTGACACTCTAACTTTCGATGATTTGAACCTCCCCTGTGAGTCCAGTTTTTGATTCCGATGCTTCGCTTCAGGTTTACTGTATACCTTGGACCTTCTTATTGAAGATCAAACACAGAAATTGCATCCGAATTTAATAAAAAAGGCGCAATGCCGACTTAAGTACAAGAGGAGTGACACTCTACCTTTGTATGATTTGAACCTCTCCTGTGATTCCAGTTTTAGATTCCGATGGTTCACTTCAGTTTTACTGTATCCCTTGGACCTTCTTATTGACAATGAAACACAGTAATTGCATCCGAACTTAATTCAAAATCACAATGCCGACTTAAGTACATGAGGACTGACACTCTAACTCTCTATGATCTGAACCCCTCCTGTGAGTCTAGTTTTAGATTCCGATGCTTCACTTCTGGTTTACTGTATCCCTTGGACTTTCTTATTGACGATGAAACACAGAAATTGCATCCGAATTTAATACAAAGGGCACAATGCCGACTTAATTACAAGAGGATTGACACTCTAAGCTTCTATGATTTGAACCTCTCTTTTGAGTCCAGTTTTAGATTCCGATACTTCACTTCAGGTTTGCTGTATCCCTTGGAAACTCTTATTGACGATGAAGCACAAAAATTGCATCGGAATTAATTTCAAAACGCACAATGCCGACTTAAGTACAAGAGGACTGACACTCTAACTTTCTATGATTTGAACCTCTCCTGTGAGTCCAGTTTTAGATTCCGATGCTTCACTTCAGGATTACTGTTTCCCTTGGACCTTCTTATTGACGATGAAACACAGAAATGGCATCCGAATTTAATACAAAAGGCACAATGCCGACTTAAATACAAGTGGACTGACACTCTAACTTTCTATGATTTTAACCTCTCCTGTGAGTCCAGTTTTAGGTTCCGATGCTTCACTTCAGGTTTACTGTATACCTTGGACCTTCTTATTGACGATGAAACACCGAAATTGAATCGAATTACATTCAAAAGGCACAATGCCGACTTAAGTACAGGAGGACTGACACTCTAAATTTCTATGATTTGAACCTCTCCTGTGAGTACAGTTTTAGATTCCGATGCTTCGCTTCAGGTTGACTGTATCCCTTGGACCTTCTTATTGACGATGAAACACAGTAATTGCATAGGAATTTAATACAAAAGGCGCAATGCCCACTTTAGTACAAGAGCACTGACACTCTAACCATCTATGATTTGAACCTCTACTGTGAGTCCAGTTTTAGATTCCGATGGTTCACTTCAGGTTAACTGTATCCCTTGGACCTTCTTATTGACGGTGAAACACAGTAACTGCATCTGAACTTAATTCAAAATCACAATGCCGATTTAAGTACTAGGGGACTGACACTGTAACTTTCAATGATCTGAACCTCTCCTGTGAGTCCAGTTTTAGATTCCGATGCTTCACTTCAGGTTTACTGTATCCCTTGGACCTTCTTATTGACAATGAATCACCGAAATTGCATCCGAATTTAATACAAAAGGCACATTGCCAGCTTAAGTACAAGAGGACTGACACTCTTTCTATGATTTGAACCTCTCCTGTGAGTCCAGTTTTAGATTCTATTGCTTCACTTCAGGTTTACTGTATCCCTTGGACCTTCTTATTGACGATGAAACACAGAACTTGCATCGGAATTAAATTCAAAAGGCACAATGTCGACTTAAGTACAAGAGGACTGACACTCAAACTTTCTATGATTCGAACCTCTCCTGTGAGTCCAGTTTTAGATTCCGATGCTTCACTTCAGGTTTACTGTATCCTTGGACCTTCTTATTGATGATGAAACACAGAAATTGCATCCGAAATTAATACAAAAGGCACAATGCCGACTTACGTACAAGGGGACTGGCACTCTAACTTTCTATGATTTGACCCTCTCCTGTGAGTCCAGTTTTAGATTCCGATGCTTCACTTCAGATTTACTGTATCCCTTGGACCTTCTTATTGACGATGAAGCACAGAAATTGCATCGGAATTAAATTCAAAAGGCACAATGCCGACTTAAGTACAAGAGGACTGAGACTCCAACTTTCTATGACTTGAACCTGTCCTGTGAGTCCACTTTTAAAATTCCGATGCTTCACTTCCGGTTTACTGTATCCCTTGGACCTTCTTATTGACGATGAAACGCAGAAATTGCTTCCGAATTTAATACAAAAGGCACAATGCCAACTTAAATACAAGAGGACTGACACTCTAGCTTTCTATGATTTGAACCTCTCCTGTGAGTCCAGTTTTAGATTCCGATGCTTCACTTCAGGTTTACTCTATACCTTGGACCTTGTGTTTGACGATGAAACACAGAAATTACATCCGAATTCAATACAAAAGGAACAATGCGGACTTAAGTACAAGAGGACTGAAACTCTATCTTTCTATGATTTGAACCTCTCCCGCGAGTCCAGTTTTAGATTCCGATGGTTCACTTCAGGTTTACTGTATCCCTTGGACCTTCTTATTGACGATGAAACACAGCAATTGAATCCGAACTTAATTCAAAATCACAATGCCGACTTAAGTACATGAGGACTGACACTCTAACTTTCTATGATTTGAACCACTCCTGTGAGTCCAGTTTTAGATTCCGATACTTCACTTCAGATTTACTGTATCCCTTGGACCTTCTTATTGACGATGAAACACAGAAATTGCATCGGAATTAAATTCAAAAGGCACAATGCCGACTTAAGTACAAGAGGACTGACAGTCTAACTTTCTATGATTTGAACCTCTCCTGTGATTCCAGTTTTAGATTCCGATGCTTCGCTTCAGGTTTACTGTATCTCTTGGACCTTCTTATGGACGATGAAACACAGAAATTGCATCCGTAATTAATACAAAAGGCACATTGCCGACTTAAGTACAAGAGGACTGACACACTTTCTATGATTTGAACCTCTCCTGTGAGTCCAGTTTTAGATTCCGATGCTTCACTTCCAGTTTACTGTATCCCTTGGCCCTTCTTATTGACGATGAAACACAGAACTTGCATCGGAATTAAATTCAAAAGGCACAATGTCGACTTAAGTACAAGAGGACTGACACTTAAACTTTCTATGATTTGAACCTCTCCTGTGAGTCCAGTTTTAGATTCCGATGCTTCACTTCAGGTTGACTGTATCCTTGGACCTTCTTATTGACGATGAAACACAGAAATTGCATCCGAAATTAATACAAAACGCACATTGCCGACTTAAGTACAAGAGGACTGACACTCTAACTTTCTATGATTTGACCCTCTCCTGTAAGTCCAGATTTAGATTCCGATGCTTCGCTTCAGGTTTACTGTATCCCTTGGACCTTCTTATTGACGATGAAACACAGAAATTACATCCGAATTCAATACAAAAGGAACAATGCGGACTTAAGTACAAGAGGACTGAAACTCTATCTTTCTATGAGTCGAACCTCTCCTGTGAGTCCAGTTTTAGATTCCGATGGTTCACTTCAGGTTTACTGTATCCCTTGGACCTTCTTATTGACGATGAAACACAGTAATTGCATCCGAACTTAATTCAAAATCACAATGCCGACTTAAGTACAAGAGGACTGACACTCTAACATTCTATGATCTGAACCTCTCCTGTGAGTCCAGTTTTAGATTCCGATGCTTCACTTCAGGTTTACTGTATCCCTTGGACCTTCCTATTGACGATGAAACACAGAAATTGCATCCGAATTTAATACAAAAGGCACAATTCCGACTTAAGTACAAGAGGACTGACACTCTAACTTTCTATGATTTGAACCACTCCTGTGAGTCCAGTTTTAGATTCCGATACTTCACTTCAGGTTTACTGTATCCCTTGGACCTTCTTACTGACGATGAAACACAGAACTTGCATCGGAATTAAATTCAAAAGGCACAATGCCGACTTAAGTACAAGAGGACTGACACTCTAACTTTCTATGATTTGAACCTCTCCTGTGAGTACAGTTTTAGATTCCGATGCTTCACTTCAGGTTTACTGTATCTCTTGGATCTTCTTATGGACGATGAAACACAGAAATTGCATCCGAAATTAATGCTAAAGTCATAATGCCGACTTAAGTACAAGCGGACTGACACCTTAACTTTCTACGATTTGAACCTCTCCTGTGAGTACAGTTTTCGATTCCGATGCTTCACTTCAGGTTTACTGTATCCCTTTGACCTTCTTATTGACGATGAAACACAGAAACTGCATCCGAATTTAATACAAAAGGCACAATGCCGACTTAAGTACAAGAGGACTGACACTCTACATTTCTATGATTTGAACCTCTCCAGTGAGTCCAGTTTTGATTCCGATGCTTCACTTCAGGTTTACTGTATCCCTTGGGCCTTCTTATTGCGGATGAAGCACAGAAATTGCGTCGAAATTAAATTCAAAATGCACAATGCCGACTTAAGTACAAGAGGACTGACACTCTAACTTCCAATGATTTGAACCTCTCCTGCGAGTCCAGTTTTAGATGCCGATGCTTCACTTCAGGTTTACTGTATCCCTTGGACCTTCTTAAAGACGATGAAACACAGAAACTGCATCCGAATTTAATACAAAAGGCACAATGCCGACTTAAGTACAAGAGGACTGACACTCTACCTTTCTATGATTTGAACCTCTCCAGTGATTCCAGTTTTAGTTTCCGATGCTTCGCTTCAGGCTTACTGTACCCCTTGGACCTTCTTATTGAAGATGAAACACAGGAATTGCATCCGAATTTAATACAAAAGGCACAATGCCGACTTAAATACAAGAGGACTGACACTCTAATTTTCTATGATTTGAAACTCTCCTGTGAGTCTAGTTTTAGATTCCGATGCTTCACTTCAGGTTTACTGTATCCCTTGGACCTTCTTATTGACGGTGAAACACAGTAACTGCATCTGAACTTAATTCAAAATCACAATGCCGATTTAAGTACTAGAGGACTGACACTGTAACTTTCAATGATCTGAACCTCTCCTGTGAGTCCAGTTTTAGATTCCGATGCTTCACTTCAGGTTTACTGTATCCCTTGGACCTTCTTATTGACAATGAATCACCGAAATTGCATCCGAATTTAATACAAAAGGCACAATTCCAACTTAAATACAAGAGGACTGACACTCTAACTTTCTATGATTTGAACCTCTCATGTGAGTCCAGTTTTAGATTCTGATGCTTCACTTCAGGTTTACTGTATCCCTTGGACCTTCTTATTGACGATGAAACACAGAAATTGCATCGGAATTAAATTCAAAAGGCACAATGCCGACTTAAGTACAAGAGGACTGACAGTCTAACTTTCTATGATTTGAACCTCTCCTGTGATTCCAGTTTTAGATTCCGATGCTTCGCTTCAGGTTTACTGTTTCTCTTGGACCTTCTTATGGACGATGAAACACAGAAATTGCATCCGTAATTAATACAAAAGGCACATTGCCGACTTAAGTACAAGAGGACTGACACACTTTCTATGATTTGAACCTCTCCTGTGAGTCCAGTTTTAGATTCCGATGCTTCACTTCAGGTTTACTGTATCCCTTGGCCCTTCTTATTGACGATGAAACACAGAACTTGCATCGGAATTAAATTCAAAAGGCACAATGTCGACTTAAGTACAAGAGGACTGACACTTAAACTTTCTATGATTTGAACCTCTCCTGTGAGTCCAGTTTTAGATTCCGATGCTTCACTTCAGGTTGACTGTATCCTTGGACCTTCTTATTGACGATGAAACACAGAAATTGCATCCGAAATTAATACAAAACGCACATTGCCGACTTAAGTACAAGAGGACTGACACTCTAACTTTCTATGATTTGACCCTCTCCTGTAAGTCCAGATTTAGATTCCGATGCTTCGCTTCAGGTTTACTGTATCCCTTGGACCTTCTTATTGACGATGAAACACAGAAATTACATCCGAATTCAATACAAAAGGAACAATGCGGACTTAAGTACAAGAGGACAGAAACTCTATCTTTCTATGAGTCGAACCTCTCCTGTGAGTCCAGTTTTAGATTCCGATGGTTCACTTCAGGTTTACTGTATCCCTTGGACCTTCTTATTGACGATGAAACACAGTAATTGCATCCGAACTTAATTCAAAATCACAATGCCGACTTAAGTACAAGAGGACTGACACTCTAACATTCTATGATCTGAACCTCTCCTGTGAGTCCAGTTTTAGATTCCGA
The DNA here is from genome assembly GCF_023864345.2 of Schistocerca serialis cubense. Lineage (NCBI taxonomy): Eukaryota > Metazoa > Arthropoda > Insecta > Orthoptera > Acrididae > Schistocerca > Schistocerca serialis. The sequence continues at coordinate 26,615,340 of NW_026047644.1, read as the reverse complement.
TGCTTCACTTCAGGTTTACTGTATCCCTTGGACCTTCCTATTGACGATGAAACACAGAAATTGCATCCGAATTTAATACAAAAGGCACAATTCCGACTTAAGTACAAGAGGACTGACACTCTAACTTTCTATGATTTGAACCACTCCTGTGAGTCCAGTTTTAGATTCCGATACTTCACTTCAGGTTTACTGTATCCCTTGGACCTTCTTACTGACGATGAAACACAGAACTTGCATCGGAATTAAATTCAAAAGGCACAATGCCGACTTAAGTACAAGAGGACTGACACTCTAACTTTCTATGATTTGAACCTCTCCTGTGAGTACAGTTTTAGATTCCGATGCTTCACTTCAGGTTTACTGTATCTCTTGGATCTTCTTATGGACGATGAAACACAGAAATTGCATCCGAAATTAATGCTAAAGTCATAATGCCGACTTAAGTACAAGCGGACTGACACCTTAACTTTCTACGATTTGAACCTCTCCTGTGAGTACAGTTTTCGATTCCGATGCTTCACTTCAGGTTTACTGTATCCCTTTGACCTTCTTATTGACGATGAAACACAGAAACTGCATCCGAATTTAATACAAAAGGCACAATGCCGACTTAAGTACAAGAGGACTGACACTCTACATTTCTATGATTTGAACCTCTCCAGTGAGTCCAGTTTTGATTCCGATGCTTCACTTCAGGTTTACTGTATCCCTTGGGCCTTCTTATTGCGGATGAAGCACAGAAATTGCGTCGAAATTAAATTCAAAATGCACAATGCCGACTTAAGTACAAGAGGACTGACACTCTAACTTCCAATGATTTGAACCTCTCCTGCGAGTCCAGTTTTAGATGCCGATGCTTCACTTCAGGTTTACTGTATCCCTTGGACCTTCTTAAAGACGATGAAACACAGAAACTGCATCCGAATTTAATACAAAAGGCACAATGCCGACTTAAGTACAAGAGGACTGACACTCTACCTTTCTATGATTTGAACCTCTCCAGTGATTCCAGTTTTAGTTTCCGATGCTTCGCTTCAGGCTTACTGTACCCCTTGGACCTTCTTATTGAAGATGAAACACAGGAATTGCATCCGAATTTAATACAAAAGGCACAATGCCGACTTAAATACAAGAGGACTGACACACTAACTTTCTATGATCTGAACCTCTCCTGTGAGTCCAGTTTTAGATTCCGATGATTCACTTCAGGTTTACTGTATCCCTTGAACCTTCTTATTGACGATGAAACACAGAAATTGCATCCGAATTTAATACAAAAGGCACAATGCCGACTTTTATACAAGAGGACTGACACTCTAATTTTCTATGATTTGAAACTCTCCTGTGAGTCTAGTTTTAGATTCCGATGCTTCACTTCAGGTTTACTGTATCCCTTGGACCTTCTTATTGACGGTGAAACACAGTAACTGCATCTGAACTTAATTCAAAATCACAATGCCGATTTAAGTACTAGAGGACTGACACTGTAACTTTCAATGATCTGAACCTCTCCTGTGAGTCCAGTTTTAGATTCCGATGCTTCACTTCAGGTTTACTGTATCCCTTGGACCTTCTTATTGACAATGAATCACCGAAATTGCATCCGAATTTAATACAAAAGGCACAATTCCAACTTAAATACAAGAGGACTGACACTCTAACTTTCTATGATTTGAACCTCTCCTGTGAGTCCAGTTTTAGATTCTGATGCTTCACTTCAGGTTTACTGTATCCCTTGGACCTTCTTATTGACGATGAAACACAGAACTTGCATCGGAATTAAATTCAAAAGGCACAATGCCGACTTAAGTACAAGAGGACTGAGACTCCAACTTTCTATGACTTAAACCTGTTCTGTGAGTCCACTTTTAAAATTCCGATGCTTCACTTCCGGTTTACTGTATCCCTTGGACCTTCTTATTGACGATGAAACGCAGAAATTGCATCCGAATTTAATACAAAAGGCACAATGCCAACTTAAATACAAGAGGAATGACACTCTAACTTTCTATGATTTGAACCTCTCCTGTGAGTCCAGTTTTAGATTCCGATGCTTCACTTCAGGTTTACTCTATACCTTGGACCTTGTTTTTGACGATGAAACACAGAAATTACATCCCAATTCAATACAAAAGGAACAATGCGGACTTAAGTACAAGAGGACTGAAACTCTATCTTTCTATGATTTGAACCTCTCGCGTGAGTCCAGTTTTAGATTCCGATGGTTCACTTCAGGTTTACTGTATCCCTTGGACCTTCTTATTGACGATGAAACACAGCAATTGAATCCGAACTTAATTCAAAATCACAATGCCGACTTAAGTACATGAGGACTGACACTCTAACATTCTACGATCAGAACCTCTCCTGTAAGTCCAGTTTTAGATTCCGATGCTTCACTTCAGGTTTACTGTATCCCTTGGACCTTCCTATTGACGATGAAACACAGAAATTGCATCCGAATTTAATACAAAAGGCACAATGCCGACTTTAGTACAAGAGGACTGACACTCTAACTTTCTATGATTTGAACCACTCCTGTGAGTCCAGTTTTAGATTCCGATACTTCACTTCAGATTTACTGTATCCCTTGGACCTTCTTATTGACGATGAAACACAGATATTGCATCGGAATTAAATTCAAAAGGCACAATGCCGACTTAAGTACAAGAGGACTGACAGTCTAACTTTCTATGATTTGAACCTCTCCTGTGATTCCAGTTTTAGATTCCGATGCTTCGCTTCAGGTTTACTGTATCTCTTGGACCTTCTTATGGACGATGAAACACAGAAATTGCATCCGTAATTAATACAAAAGACACAATGCCGACTTAAGTGCAAGAGGACTGACACCTTAACTTTCTACGATTTGAACCTCTCCTGTGAGTCCAGTTTTCGATTCCGATGCTTCACTTCAGGTTTACTGTATCACTTTGACCTTCTTATTGACGATAAAACACAGAAACTGCATCCGAATTTAATACAAAAGGCACAATGCCGACTTAAGTACAAGAGGACTGACACTCTACCTTTCTATGATTTGAACCTCTCCAGTGAGTCCAGTTTTCATTCCGATGCATTACTTCAGGTTTACTGTATCCCTTGGGCCTTCTTATTGCGGATGAAGCACAGAAATTGCGTCGAAATTAAATTCAAAATGCACAATGCTGACTTAAGTACAAGAGGACTGACACTCTAACTTTCTATGATTTGAATCTCTCCTGTGAGTCCAGTTTTAGATTCCGATGCTTCACTTTATGTTTACTGTATACCTTGGACCTTCTTATTGACGATGTAGCACAGAAATTGCATCGGAATTACATTCAAAAGGCACTATGCCGACTTAAGTACAACAGGACTGACACTCTAACTTTCTATGATCTGAACCTCTCCTGTGAGTCCAGTTTTAGATTCCGATGCTTCACTTCAGGTTTACTGTATCCCTTGGACCTTCTTATTGACGAAGAAACACCAAAATTGCATCCGAATTTAATACAAAAGGCACATTGCCGACTTAAGTACAAGAGGACTGACACACTTTCTATGATTTGAACCTCTCCTGTGAGTCCAGTTTTAGATTCCGATGCTTCACTTCAGGTTTACTGTATCCCTCGGCCCTTCTTATTGACGATGAAACACAGAACTTGCATCGGAATTAAATTCAAAAGGCACAATGTCGACTTAAGTACAAGAGGACTGACACTTAAACTTTCTATGATTTGAACCTCTCCTGTGAGTACAGTTTTAGATTCCGATGCTTCACTTCAGGTTTACTGTATCCTTGGACCTTCTTATTGACGATGAAACACAGAAATTCCATCCGAAGTTAATACAAAAGGCACATTGCCGACTTAAGTACAAGAGGACTGACACTCTAACTTTCTATGATTTGACCCTCTCCTGTAAGTCCAGTTTTAGATTCCGATGCTTCGCTTCAGGTTTACTGTATCCCTTGGACCTTCTTATTGACGATGAAACACAGAAATTACATCCGAATTCAATACAAAAGGAACAATGCGGACTTAAGTACAAGAGGACTGAAACTCTATCTTTCTATGAGTCGAACCTCTCCTGTGAGTCCAGTTTTAGATTCCGATGGTTCACTTCAGGTTTACTGTATCCCTTGGACCTTCTTATTGACGATGAAACACAGTAATTGCATCCGAACTTAATTCAAAATCACATTGCCGACTTAAGTACAAGAGGACTGACACTCTAACATTCTATGATCTGAACCTCTCCTGTGAGTCCAGTTTTAGATTCCGATGCTTCACTTCAGGTTTACTGTATCCCTTGGACCTTCCTATTGACGATGAAACACAGAAATTGCATCCGAATTTAATACAAAAGGCACAATTCCGACTTAAGTACAAGAGGACTGACACTCTAACTTTCTATGATTTGAACCACTCCTGTGAGTCCAGTTTTAGATTCCGATACTTCACTTCAGGTTTACTGTATCCCTTGGACCTTCTTATTGACGATGAAACACAGAACTTGCATCGGAATTAAATTCAAAAGGCACAATGCCGACTTAAGTACAAGAGGACTGACACTCTAACTTTCTATGATTTGAACCTCTCCTGTGAGTACAGTTTTAGATTCCGATGCGTCACTTCAGGTTTACTGTATCTCTTGGATCTTCTTATGGACGATGAAACACAGAAATTGCATCCGAAATTAATGCTAAAGTCATAATGCCGACTTAAGTACAAGCGGACTGACACCTTAACTTTCTACGATTTGAACCTCTCCTGTGAGTACAGTTTTCGATTCCGATGCTTCACTTCAGGTTTACTGTATCCCTTTGACCTTCTTATTGACGATGAAACACAGAAACTGCATCCGAATTTAATACAAAAGGCACAATGCCGACTTAAGTACAAGAGGACTGACACTCTACATTTCTATGATTTGAACCTCTCCAGTGAGTCCAGTTTTGATTCCGATGCTTCACTTCAGGTTTACTGTATCCCTTGGGCCTTCTTATTCCGGATGAAGCACAGAAATTGCGTCGAAATTAAATCAAAATGCACAATGCCGACTTAAGTACAAGAGGACTGACACTCCAACTTCCAATGATTTGAACCTCTCCTGCGAGTCCAGTTTTAGATGCCGATGCTTCACTTCAGGTTTACTGTATCCCTTGGACCTTCTTAAAGACGATGAAACACAGAAACTGCATCCGAATTTAATACAAAAGGCACAATGCCGACTTAAGTACAAGAGGACTGACACTCTACCTTTCTATGATTTGAACCTCTCCAGTGATTCCAGTTTTAGATTCCGATGCTTCGCTTCAGGTTTACTGTACCCCTTGGACCTTCTTATTGAAGATGAAACACAGGAATTGCATCCGAATTTAATACAAAAGGCACAATGCCGACTTAAATACAAGAGGACTGACACACTAACTTTCTATGATCTGAACCTCTCCTGTGAGTCCAGTTTTAGATTCCGATGATTCACTTCAGGTTTACTGTATCCCTTGAACCTTCTTATTGACGATGAAACACAGAAATTGCATCCGAATTTAATACAAAAGGCACAATGCCGACTTTTATACAAGAGGACTGCCACTCTAATTTTCTATGATTTGAAACTCTCCTGTGAGTCCAGTTTTAGATTCCGATGCTTCACTTCAGGTTTACTGTATCCCTTGGACCTTCTTATTGACGATGAAACACAGAAATTGCATCGAATTAAATTCAAAAGGAACAATGCCGACTTAAGAACAAGAGGACTGACACTCAAACTTTCTATGATTTGAACCTCTCCAATGAGTCGAGTTTTAGATTCCGATGCTTCGCTTCAGGTTTACTGTATCCCTTGGACCTTCTTATTGAAGATGAAACACAGAAATTGCATCCGAATTTAATACAAAAGGCACAATGCCGACTTAAGTACAAGAGGACTGACACTCTACCTTTGTATGATTTGAACCTCTCCTGTGAGTCTAGTTTTAGATTCCGATGGTTCACTTCAGTTTTACTGTATCCCTTGGACCTTCTTATTGACGATGTAACGCAGTAATTGTATACGAACTTCATTCAAAATCACAATGCCGACTTAAGTACAACAGGACTGACACTCTAACTTTCTATGATCTGAACATCTCCTGTGAGTCCAGTTTTAGATTCCGATGATTCACTTAAGGTTTACTGTATCCCTTGGACCTTCTTATTGACGATGAAACACAGAAATTGCATCCGAAATTAATAAAAGGCACAATGCCGACTTAAGTGCAAGAGGACTGACACCTTAACTTTCTATGTTTTGAACCTCTCCTGTGAGTCCAGTTTTCGATTCCGATGCTTCACTTCAGGTTTACTGTATCCCTTTGACCTTCTTATTGCCGATGAAACACAGAAACTGCATCCGAATTTAATACAAAAGGCACAATGCCGACATAAGTACAAGATGACTGACACACTACCTTTCTATGAATTGAACCTCTCCAGTGAGTCCAGTTTTAGATTCCGAAGCTTCACTTCAGGTTTACTGTATCCCTTGGACCTTCTTATTGCGGATGAAGCTCAGAAATTGCATCGAATTAAATTCAAAAGGCACAATGCCGACTTAAGTACAAGAGGACTGACACTCTAACTTTCTATGATTTGAACCTCTCCTGTGAGTCCAGTTTTAGATTCCGATGCTTCACTTTAGGTTTACTGTATACCTTGGACCTTCTTATTGACGAAGAAACACAGAAATTGCATCAGAATTTAATACAAAATGCACAATGCCGACTTAAATACAAGGGGACCGACACTCTAATTTTCTATGATCTGAACCTCTCCTGTGAGTCCAGTTTTAGATTCCGATGCTTCACTTCAGGTTTACTGTATCCCTTGGACCTTCTTATTGACGATGAAACACAGAAATTGCATCCGAATTTAATACAAAAGGCACAATGCCGACTTAAGTACAAGAGGACTGACACTCTTTCTATGATTTGAACCTCTCCTGTGAGTCCAGTTTTAGATTCTGATTCTTCACTTCAGGTTTACTGTATCCCTTGGACATTCTTATTGACGATGAAACACAGAACTTGCATCGGAATTAAATTCAAAAGGCACAATGTCGACTTAAGTACAAGAGGACTGACACTCAAACTTTCTATGATTCGAACCTATCCTGTGAGTCCAGTTTTAGATTCCGATGCTTCACTTCAGGTTTACTGTATCCTTGGACCTTCTTATTGATGATGAAACACAGAAATTGCATCCGAAATTAATACAAAAGGCACAATGCCGACTTAAGTACAAGGGGACTGGCACTCTAACTTTCTATGATTTGACCCTCTCCTGTGAGTCCAGTTTTAGATTCCGATGCTTCACTTCAGATTTACTGTATCCCTTGGACCTTCTTATTGACGATGAAGCACAGAAATTGCATCAGAATTAAATTCAAAAGGCACAATGCCGACTTAAGTACAAGAGGACTGAGACTCCAACTTTCTATGACTTGAACCTGTCCTGTGAGTCCACTTTTAAAATTCCGATGTTTCACTTCCGGTTTACTGTATCCCTTGGACCTTCTTATTGACGATGAAACGCAGAAATTGCATCCGAATTTAATACAAAAGGCACAATGCCAACTTAAATACAAGAGGACTGACACTCTAACTTTCTATGATTTGAACCTCTCCTGTGAGTGCAGTTTTAGATTCCGATGCTTCACTTCAGGTTTACTCTATACCTTGGACCTTGTTTTTGACGATGAAACACAGAAATTACATCCGAATTCAATACAAAAGAAACAATGCGGACTTAAGTACAAGAGGACTGAAACTCTATCTTTCTATGATTTGAACCTCTCCCGTGAGTCCAGTTTTAGATTCCGATGGTTCACTTCAGGTTTACTGTATCCCTTGGTCCTTCTTATTGACGATGAAACACAGCAATTGAATCCGAACTTAATTCAAAATCACAATGCCGACTTAAGTACATGAGGACTGACACTCTAACATTCTATGATCTGATCCTCTCCTGTGAGTAAAGTTTTAGATTCCGATGCTTCACTTCAGGTTTACTGTATCCCTTGGACCTTCCTATTGACGATGAAACACAGAAATTGCATCCGAATTTAATACAAAAGGCACAATGCCGACTTAAGTACAAGAGGACTGACACTCTAACTTTCTATGATTTGAACCTCTCCTGTGATTCCAGTTTTAGATTCCGATGCTTCGCTTCAGGTTTACTGTATCTCTTGGACCTTCTTATGGACGATGAAACACTGAAATTGCATCCGTAATTAATACAAAAGGCACAATGCCGACTTATGTGCAAGAGGACTGACACCTTAACTTTCTACGATTTGAACCTCTCCTGTGAGTCCAGTTTTCGATTCCGATGCTTCACTTCAGGTTTACTGTATCACTTTGACCTTCTTATTGACGATAAAACACAGAAACTGCATCCGAATTTAATACAAAAGGCACAATGCCGACTTAAGTACAAGAGGACTGACACTCAACCTTTCTATGATTTGAACCTCTCCAGTGAGTCCAGTTTTCATTCCGATGCATCACTTCAGGTTTACTGTATCCCTTGGGCCTTCTTATTGCGGATGAAGCACAGAAATTGCGTCGAAATTAAATTCAAAATGCACAATGCTGACTTAAGTACAAGAGGACTGACACTATAACTTTCTATGATTTGAATCTCTCCTGTGAGTCCAGTTTTAGATTCCGATGCTTCACTTTATGTTTACTGTATACCTTGGACCTTCTTATTGACGATGTAGCACAGAAATTGCATCGGAATTACATTCAAAAGGCACAATGCCGACTTAAGTACAACAGGACTGACACTCTAACTTTCTATGATCTGAACCTCTCCTGTGAGTCCAGTTTTAGATTCCGATGCTTCACTTCAGGTTTACTGTATCCCTTGGACCTTCTTATTGACGTAGAAACACCAAAATTGCATCCCAATTTAATACAAAAGGCACATTGCCGACTTAAGTACAAGAGGACTGACACACTTTCTATGATTTGAACCTCTCCTGTGAGTCCAGTTTTAGATTCTGATGCTTCACTTCAGGTTTACTGTATCCTTGGACCTTCTTATTGACGATGAAACACAGAAATTGCATCCGAAATTAATACAAAAGGCACATTGCCGACTTAAGTACAAGAGGACTGACACTCTAACTTTCTTTGATTTGACCCTCTCCTGTAAGTCCAGTTTTAGATTCCGATGCTTCGCTTCAGGTTTACTGTATCCCTTGGACCTTCTTATTGACGATGAAACACAGAAATTACATCCGAAATCAATACAAAAGGAACAATGCGGACTTAAGTACAAGAGGACTGTAACTCTATCTTTCTATGAGTCGAACCTCTCCTGTGAGTCCAGTTTTAGATTCCGATGGTTCACTTCAGGTTTACTGTATCTCTTGGATCTTCTTATGGACGATGAAACACAGAAATTGCATCCGAAATTAATGCTAAAGTCATAATGCCGACTTAAGTACAAGCGGACTGACACCTTAACTTTCTACGATTTGAACCTCTCCTGTGAGTACAGTTTTCGATTCCGATGCTTCACTTCAGGTTTACTGTATCCCTTTGACCTTCTTATTGACGATGAAACACAGAAACTGCATCCGAATTTAATACAAAAGGCACAATGCCGACTTATGTACAAGAGGACTGACACTCTACATTTCTATGATTTGAAACTCTCCTGTGAGTCCAGTTTTAGATTCCGATGCTTCACTTCAGGTTTACTGTATCCCTTGGACCTTCTTATTGACGATGAAACACAGAAATTGCATCGAATTAAATTCAAAAGGAACAATGCCGACTTAAGAACAAGAGGACTGACACTCAAACTTTCTATGATTTGAACCTCTCCAATGAGTCGAGTTTTAGATTCCGATGCTTCGCTTCAGGTTTACTGTATCCCTTGGACCTTCTTATTGAAGATGAAACACAGAAATTGCATCCGAATTTAATACAAAAGGCACAATGCCGACTTAAGTACAAGAGGACTGACACTCTACCTTTGTATGATTTGAACCTCTCCTGTGAGTCTAGTTTTAGATTCCGATGGTTCACTTCAGTTTTACTGTATCCCTTGGACCTTCTTATTGACGATGTAACGCAGTAATTGTATACGAACTTCATTCAAAATCACAATGCCGACTTAAGTACAACAGGACTGACACTCTAACTTTCTATGATCTGAACATCTCCTGTGAGTCCAGTTTTAGATTCCGATGATTCACTTAAGGTTTACTGTATCCCTTGGACCTTCTTATTGACGATGAAACACAGAAATTGCATCCGAAATTAATAAAAGGCACAATGCCGACTTAAGTGCAAGAGGACTGACACCTTAACTTTCTATGTTTTGAACCTCTCCTGTGAGTCCAGTTTTCGATTCCGATGCTTCACTTCAGGTTTACTGTATCCCTTTGACCTTCTTATTGCCGATGAAACACAGAAACTGCATCCGACTTTAATACAAAAGGCACAATGCCGACATAAGTACAAGAGGACTGACACACTACCTTTCTATGAATTGAACCTCTCCAGTGAGTCCAGTTTTAGATTCCGAAGCTTCACTTCAGGTTTACTGTATCCCTTGGACCTTCTTATTGCGGATGAAGCTCAGAAATTGCATCGAATTAAATTCAAAAGGCACAATGCCGACTTAAGTACAAGAGGACTGACACTAACTTTCTATGATTTGAACCTCTCCTGTGAGTCCAGTTTTAGATTCCGATGCTTCACTTTAGTTTTACTGTATACCTTGGACCTTCTTATTGACGATGAAACACAGAAATTGCATCGAATTAAATTCAAAAGGCACAATGCCGACTTAAGTACAAGAGGACTGACACTCAAACTTTCTATGATTTGAACCTCTCCTGTGTGTCCAGTTTTAGATTCCGATCATTCGCTTCAGGTTTACTGTATCCCTTGGACCTTCTTATCGAAGATGAAACCCAGAAATTGCATCCGAATTTAATACAAAATGCACAATGCCAACTTAAGTACAAGAGGACTGACACTCTAACTTTCTATGCTTTGAACCTCTCCTGTGAGTCCAGTTTTCGATTCCGATGCTTCACTTCAGGTTTACTGTATCCCTTTGAAATTGTTATTGACGATGAAACACAGAAACTGCAACCGAATTTAATAAAAAAGGCACAATGCCGACTTTAGTACAAGAGGACTGACACTCTACCATTCTATGATTTGAACCTCTCCAGTGAGTCCAGTTTTAGATTCCGATGCTTCACTTAATTAATTTAACTGTATCCCTTGGGCCTTCTTATTGCGGATGAAGCACAGAAATTGCGTCGGAATTAAATTCAAAATGCACAATGCCGACTTAAGTACAAGAGGACTGACACTCTAACTTTCTATGATTTGAACCTATCCTGTGAGTCCAGTTTTAGATTCCGATGCTTCACTTCAGGTTTACTGTATCCCTTGGACCTTCTTATTGACGATGAAACACAGAAATTGCATGCGAATTTAATACAAAAGGCACAATGCCGACTTAAATACAAGAGTACTGACACTCTAACTTTCTATGATATGAAACTCTCCTGTGAGTCCAGTTTTAGATTCCGATGCTTCACTTCAGGTTTACTGTAGACCTAGAACCTTCCTATTGACGATGAAACAGAGAAATTGCATTGAATTAAATTCAAAAGCACAATGCCGACTTTAGAACAATAGGACTGACACTCAAACATTCTATGATTTGAACCTCTCCTGTGAGTCCAGTTTTAGATTCCGATGCTTCGCTTCAGGTTTACTGTATCCCTAGGACCTTCTTATCGAAGATGAAACCCAGAAATTGCATCCGAATTTAATACAAAATGCACAATGCCAACTTAAGTACAAGAGGACTGACACTCTACCTTTGTATGATTTGAACCTCTCCTGTGAGTCTAGTTTTAGATTCTGATGGTTCACTTCAGTTTTACTGTATCCCTTGGACCTTCTTATGGACGATGAAACACAGAAATTGCATCCCAAATTAATAGAAAAGGCACAATGCCGACATAAGTACAAGAGGACTGACACTCTAACTTTCTATGATCTGAACCTCTCCTGTGAGTCCAGTTTTAGATTCCGATGCTTCACTTCAGGTTTACTGTATCCCTTGGACCTTCTTATTGACGAAGAAACACCAAAATTGCATCCGAATTTAATACAAAAGGCACATTGCCGACTTAAGTACAAGAGGACTGACACACTTTCTATGATTTGAACCTCTCCTGTGAGTCCAGTTTTAGATTCTGATGCTTCACTTCAGGTTTACTGTATCCTTGGACCTTCTTATTGACGATGAAACACAGAAATTGCATCCGAAATTAATACAAAAGGCACATTGCCGACTTAAGTACAAGAGGACTGACACTCTAACTTTCTATGATTTGACCCTCTCCTGTAAGTCCAGTTTTAGATTCCGATGCTTCGCTTCAGGTTTACTGTATCCCTTGGACCTTCTTATTGACGATGAAACACAGAAATTACATCCGAAATCAATACAAAAGGAACAATGCGGACTTAAGTACAAGAGGACTGTAACTCTATCTCTCTATGAGTCGAACCTCTCCTGTGAGTCCAGTTTTAGATTCCGATGGTTCACTTCAGGTTTACTGTATCCCTTGGACCTTCTTATTGACGATGAAACACAGTAATTGCATCCGAACCTAGTTCAAAATCACAATGCCGACTTAAGTACAAGAGGACTGACACTCTAACATTCTATGATCTGAACCTCTCCTGTGAGTCCAGTTTTAGATTCCGATGCTTCACTTCAGGTTTACTGTATCCCTTGGACCTTCCTATTGACGATGAAACACAGAAATTGCATCCGAATTTAATACAAAAGGCACAATTCCGACTTAAGTACAAGAGGACTGACACTCTAACTTTCTATGATTTGAACCACTCCTGTGAGTCCAGTTTTAGATTCCGATACTTCACTTCAGGTTTACTGTATCCCTTGGACCTTCTTATTGACGATGAAACACAGAACTTGCATCGGAATTAAATTCAAAAGGCACAATGCCGACATAAGTACCAGAGGACTGACACTCTAACTTTCTATGATTTGAACCTCTCCTGTGAGTACAGTTTTAGATTCCGATGCTTCACTTCAGGTTTACTGTATCTCTTGGATCTTCTTATGGACGATGAAATACAGAAATTGCATCCGAAATTAATGCTAAAGTCATAATGCCGACTTAAGTACAAGCGGACTGACACCTTAACTTTCTACGATTTGAACCTCTCCTGTGAGTACAGTTTTCGATTCCGATGCTTCACTTCAGGTTTACTGTATCCCTTTGACCTTCTTATTGACGATGAAACACAGAAACTGCATCCGAATTTAATACAAAAGGCACAATGCCGACTTAAGTACAAGAGGACTGACACTCTACATTTCTATGATTTGAAACTCTCCTGTGAGTCCAGTTTTAGATTCCGATGCTTCACTTCAGGTTTACTGTATCCCTTGGACCTTCTTATTGACGATGAAACACAGAAATTGCATCGAATTAAATTCAAAAGGAACAATGCCGACTTAAGAACAAGAGGACTGACACTCAAACTTTCTATGATTTGAACCTCTCCAATGAGTCGAGTTTTAGATTCCGATGCTTCGCTTCAGGTTTACTGTATCCCTTGGACCTTCTTATTGAAGATGAAACACAGAAATTGCATCCGAATTTAATACAAAAGGCACAATGCCGACTTAAGTACAAGAGGACTGACACTCTACCTTTGTATGATTTGAACCTCTCCTGTGAGTCTAGTTTTAGATTCCGATGGTTCACTTCAGTTATACTGTATCCCTTGGACCTTCTTATTGACGATGTAACGCAGTAATTGTATACGAACTTCATTCAAAATCACAATGCCGACTTAAGTACAACAGGACTGACACTCTAACTTTCTATGATCTGAACATCTCCTGTGAGTCCAGTTTTAGATTCCGATGATTCACTTAAGGTTTACTGTATCCCTTGGACCTTCTTATTGACGATGAAACACAGAAATTGCATCCGAAATTAATAAAAGGCACAATGCCGACTTAAGTGCAAGAGGACTGACACCTTAACTTTCTATGTTTTGAACCTCTCCTGCGAGTCCAGTTTTCGATTCCAATGCTTCACTTCAGGTTTACTGTATCCCTTTGACCTTCTTATTGCCGATGAAACACAGAAACTGCATCCGAATTTAATACAAAAGGCACAATGCCGACATAAGTACAAGAGGACTGACACACTACCTTTCTATGAATTGAACCTCTCCAGTGAGTCCAGTTTTAGATTCCGAAGCTTCACTTCAGGTTTACTGTATCCCTTGGACCTTCTTATTGCGGATGAAGCTCAGAAATTACATCGAATTAAATTCAAAAGGCACAATGCCGACTTAAGTACAAGAGGACTGACACTAACTTTCTATGATTTGAACCTCTCCTGTGAGTCCAGTTTTAGATTCCGATGCTTCACTTTAGTTTTACTGTATACCTTGGACCTTCTTATTGACGATGAAACACAGAAATTGCATCGAATTAAATTCAAAAGGCACAATGCCGACTTAAGTACAAGAGGACTGACACTCAAACTTTCTATGATTTGAACCTCTCCTGTGTGTCCAGTTTTAGATTCCGATCATTCGCTTCAGGTTTACTGTATCCCTTGGACCTTCTTATCGAAGATGAAACCCAGAAATTGCATCCGAATTTAATACGAAATGCACAATGCCAACTTAAGTACAAGAGGACTGACACTCTAACTTTCTATGCTTTGAACCTCTCCTGTGAGTCCAGTTTTCGATTCCGATGCTTCACTTCAGGTTTACTGTATCCCTTTGAAATTGTTATTGACGATGAAACACAGAAACTGCAACCAAATTTAATAAAAAAGGCACAATGCCGACTTTAGTACAAGAGGACTGACACTCTACCATTCTATGATTTGAACCTCTCCAGTGAGTCCAGTTTTAGATTCCGATGCTTCACTTAATTAATTTAACTGTATCCCTTGGGCCTTCTTATTGCGGATGAAGCACAGAAATTGCGTCGGAATTAAATTCAAAATGCACAATGCCGACTTAAGTACAAGAGGACTGACACTCTAACTTTCTATGATTTGAACCTATCCTGTGAGTCCAGTTTTAGATTCCGATGCTTCACTTCAGGTTTACTGTATCCCTTGGACCTTCTTATTGACGATGAAACACAGAAATTGCATGCGAATTTAATACAAAAGGCACAATGCCGACTTAAATACAACAGTACTGACACTCTAACTTTCTATGATATGAAACTCTCCTGTGAGTCCAGTTTTAGATTCCGATGCTTCACTTCAGGTTTACTGTAGACCTAGAACCTTCCTATTGACGATGAAACACAGATATTGCATTGAATTAAATTCAAAAGCACAATGCCGACTTTAGAACAATAGGACTGACACTCAAACATTCTATGATTTGAACCTCTCCTGTGAGTCCAGTTTTAGATTCCGATGCTTCGCTTCAGGTTTGCTGTATCCCTTGGACCTTCTTATCGAAGATGAAACCCAGAAATTGCATCCGAATTTAATACAAAATGCACAATGCCAACTTAAGTACAAGAGGACTGACACTCTACCTTTGTATGATTTGAACCTCTCCTGTGAGTCTAGTTTTAGATTCTGATGGTTCACTTCAGTTTTACTGTATCCCTTGGACCTTCTTATGGACGATGAAACACAGAAATTGCATCCCAAATTAATAGAAAAGGCTCAATGCCGACTTAAGTACAAGAGGCCTGACACCTTAAGTTTCTAAGATTTAAACCTCTCCTGTGAGTCCAGTTTTAGATTCCGATGCTTCGCTTCAGGTTTACTGTATCCCCTTGACCTTCTTATTGCGAATGAAGCACCGAAATTGCGTCGGAATTAAATTCAAAATGCACAATGCCGACTTAAGTACAAGAGGACTGACACTCTAACTTTCTATGATTTGAACCTCTCCTGTGAGTGCAGTTTTAGATTCCGATGCTTCACTTTTGGTTTACTGTATACCTTGGGCCTTCTTATTGTCGATGTAGCACAGAAATTGCATCGGAATTAAATTCAAAAGGCACAATGCCGACGTAAGTACAAGAGGACTGACAATCTAACTTTCTATGATTATAACCTATCCTGTGAGTCCAGTTTTAAATTCCGATACTTCACATCAGGTTTACTGTATCCCTTGGACCTTCTTATTGACGATGAAACACAGAAATTGCATGCGAATTTAATACAAAAGGCACAATGCCGACTTATATGCAAGAGGACTGACACTCTAACTTTCTATGATTTGAACCTCTCCTGTGAGTCCAGTTTTAGAATCCGATGCTTCACTTCAGGTTTACTGTATACCTTGGACCTTCTTATTGACGATGAAACAAAGAAATTGCATCGAATTAAATTCAAAAGGCACAATGCCGACTTAAGAACAAGAGGACTGACACTCAAACTTTAATGATTTGAACCTCTCCCGTGAGTCAAGTTTTAGATTCCGATGCTTCGCTTCATTGTTACTGTATTCCTTGGACCTTCTTATTGGCATTGAAACACAGTAATTGCATCCGAACTTAATTCAAAATCACAATGCCGACATAAGTACAAGAGGACTGAACCTCAAACTTTCTATGATTTGAACCTCTCTTTTGAATCCAGTTTTAGATTCCGATACTTCACTTCAGGTTTACTGCATCCCTTGGACCCTCTTATTGACGATGAAACACAAAAATTGCATCGGAATTAAAATCAAAAGGCACAATGCCGACTTAAGTACAAGAGGACTGACACTCTAACTTCCAATGATTTGAACCTCTCCTGTGAGTCCAGTTTTAGATGCCGATGCTTCACTTCAGGTTTACTGTATCCCTTGGACCTTCTTAAAGACGATGAAACACAGAAACTGCATCCTAATTTAATACAAAAGGCACAATGCCGACTTAAGTACAAGAGGACTGACACTCTACCTTTCTATGATTTGAACCTCTCCTGTGATTCCAGTTTTAGATTCCGATGCTTCGCTTCAGGTTTACTGTACCCCTTGGACCTTCTTATTGAAGATGAAACACAGGAATTGCATCCGAATTTAATACAAAAGGCACAATGCCGACTTAAATACAAGAGGACTGACACACTAACTTTCTATGATCTGAACCTCTCCTGTGAGTCCAGTTTTAGATTCCGATGATTCACTTCAGGTTTACTATATCACTTGAAATTCTTATTGACGATGAAACACAGAAATTTCATCCGAATTTAAACCAAGAGGCACAATGCCGACTTAAATACAAGAGGACTGACACTCTAATTTTCTATGATTTGAAACTCTCCTGTGAGTCCAGTTTTAGATTCCGATGCTTCACTTCAGGTATACTGTATCCCTTGGACCTTCTTATTGACGATGAAACACAGAAATTGCATCCGAAATTAATAAAAGGCACAATGCCGACTTAAGTGCAAGAGGACTGACACCTTAACTTTCTATGTTTTGAACCTCTCCTGTGAGTCCAGTTTTCGATTCCGATGCTTCATTTCAGGTTTACTGTATCCCTTTGACCTTCTTATTGCCGATGAAACACAGAAACTGCATCCGAATTTAATACAAAAGGCACAATGCCGACATAAGTACAAGAGGACTGACACACTACCTTTCTATGATTTGAACCTCTCCAGTGAGTCCAGTTTTAGATTCCGAAGCTTCACTTCAGGTTTACTGTATCCCTTGGACCTTCTTATTGCGGATGAAGCTCAGAAATTGCGTCGGAATTAAATTCAAAATGCACAATGCCGACTTAAGTACAAGAGGACTGACACTCTAACTTTCTGTGATTTGAACCTCTCCTGTGTGTCCGGTTTTAGATTCCGATGCTTCACTTTAGGTTTACTGTATACCTTGGACCTTCTTATTGACGATGTAGCACAGAAATTGCATCGGAATTAAATTCAAAAGGCACAATGCCGACTTAAGTACAAGAGTACTGACACTCTAACTTTCTATGATTTGAACCTATTCTGTGAGTCCAGTTTTAGATTCCGAAGCTTCACTTCAGGTTTACTGTATCCCTTGGACCTTCTTATTGCGGATGAAGCTCAGAAATTGCGTCGGAATTAAATTCAAAATGCACAATGCCGACTTAAGTACAAGAGGACTGACACTCTAACTTTCTATGATTTGAACCTCTCCTGTGAGTCTGGTTTTAGATTCCGATGCTTCACTTTAGGTTTACTGTATACCTTGGACCTTCTTATTGACGATGTGGCACAGAAATTGCATCGGATTTAAATTCAAAAGGCACAATGCCGACTTAAGTACAAAAGGACTGACACTCTAACATTCTATGATTTGAACCTCTCCTGTGAGACCAGTTTTCGATTCTGATGCTTCACTTCAGGTTTACTGTATCCTTTTGAAATTGTTATTGACGATGAAACACAGAAACTGCATCCGAATTTAATAAAAAAGGCACAATGCCGACTTTAGTACAAGAGGACTGACACTCTACCATTCTATGATTTGAACCTCTCCAGTGAGTCCAGTTTTAGATTCCGATGCTTCACTTCAGGTTTACTGTATCCCTTGGGCCTTCTTATTGCGGATGAAGCACAGAAATTGCGTCGGAATTAAATTCAAAATGCACAATGCCGACTTAAGTACAAGAGGACTGACACTCTACTTTGTATGATTTGAACCTCTCCTTTGAGTCTAGTTTTAGATTCCGATGGTTCACCTCAGTTTTACTGTATCCCTTGGACCTACTTATTGACGATGAAACACAGTAATTGCATCCGAACTTAATTCAAAATCACAATGCCGACTTAAGTACAATAGGACTGACACTCTAACTGTCTATGACCTGAACCTCTCCTATGAGTCCAGTTTTAGATTCCGATGCTTCACTTCATGTTTACTGTATCCCTTGGACCTTCTTATTGACGATGAAACACAGAAATTGCATCCGAATTTAATACAAAAGGCACAATGCCGACTTAAATACAAGAATCCTAACACACTACCTTTGTATGGTTTGAACCTCTCCTGTGAGTGTAGTTTTAGATTCCGATGGTTCACTTCAGTTTTACTGTATCCCTTGGACCTTCTTATGGACGATGAAACACGGAAATTGCATCCGAAATTAAAACAAAATGCTCAATGCCGAGTTAAGTACAAGAGGCCTGACACCTTAACTTTCTATGATTTAAACCTCTCCAGTGAGTCCAGTTTTCGATTCCGATGCTTCACTTCAGGTTTACTGTATCCCTTTGACCTTCTTATTGCGGATGAAAAACAGAAATTGCGTCGGAATTAAATTCAAAATACACAATGCTGACTTAAGTACAAGAGGAGTGACACTCTAACTCTCTATGATTTGAACCTCTCCTGTGAGTGCAGTTTTAGTTTCCGATGCTTCACTTTAGGTTTACTGTATACCTTGGACCTTCTTATTGACGATGTAGCACAGAAATTGCATCGGAATTAAATTCAAAAGGCACAATGCCGACGTAAGTACAAGAGGACTGACACTCTAACTTTCTATGATTTGAACCTATCCTGTGAGTCCTGTTTTAGATTCCGATGCTTCACTTCAGGTTTACTGTATCCCTTGGACCTTCTTATTGACGATGAAACACAGAAATTGCATGCGAATTTAATACAAAAGGCACAATGCCGACTTAAATACAAGAGTACTGACACTCTAACTTTCTATGATATGAAACTCTCCTGTGAGTCCAGTTTTAGATTCCGATGCTTCACTTCAGGTTTACTGTAGACCTAGAACCTTCCTATTGACGATGAAACACAGAAATTGCATCGAATTAAATTCAAAAGGCACAATGCCGACTTTAGAACAAGAGGACTGACACTCAAACATTCTATGATTTGAACCTCTCCTGTGAGTCCAGTTTTAGATTCCGATGCTTCGCTTCAGGTTTACTGTATCCCTTGGACCTTCTTATTGAAGATGAAACCCAGAAATTGCATCCGAATTTAATACAAAAAGCACAATGCCAACTTAAGTACAAGAGGACTGACACTCTACCTGTGTATGATTTGAACCTCTCCTGTGAGTCTAGTTTTAGATTCTGATGGTTCACTTCAGTTTTACTGTATCCCTTGGACCTTCTTATGGACGATGAAACACAGAAATTGCATCCCAAATTAATAGAAAAGGCTCAATGCCGACTTAAGTGCAAGAGGCCTGACACCTTAACTTTCTAAGATTTAAACCTCTCCTGTGAGTCCAGTTTTCGATTCCGATGCTTCACTTCAGGTTTACTGTATCCCCTTGACCTTCTTATCGCGGATGAAGCAACGAAATTGCGTCGGAATTAAATTCAAAATGCACAATGCCGACTTAAGTACAAGAGAACTGACACTCTAACTTTCTATGATTTGTACCTCTCCTGTAAGTGCAGTTTTAGATTCCGATGCTTCACTTTAGGTTTACTGTATACCTTGGGCCTTCTTATTGACGATGTAGCACAGAAATTGCATCGGAATTAAATTCAAAAGGCACAATGCCGACGTAAGTACAAGAGGACTGACACTCTAACTTTCTATGATTATAACCTATCCTGTGAGTCCAGTTTTAAATTCCGATACTTCACATCAGGTTTACTGTATACCTAGGAACTTCTTATTGACGATGAAACACAGAAATTGCATCGAATTAAATTCAAAAGGCACAATGCCGACTTAAGAACAAGAGGACTGACACTCAAACTTTCTATGATTTGAACCTCTCCTGTGATTCCAGTTTTAGATTACGATGCTTCGCTTCAGGTTTACTGTACCCCTTGGACCTTCTTATTGAAGATGAAACACAGGAATTGCATCCGAATTTAATACAAAAGGCACAATGCCGACTTAAATACAAGAGGACTGACACACTAACTTTCTATGATCTGAACCTCTCCTGTGAGTCCAGTTTTAGATTCCGATGATTCACTTCAGGTTTACTGTATCCCTTGAACCTTCATATTGACGATGAAACACAGAAATTGCATCCGAATTTAATACAAAAGGAACAATGCCAACTTAAATACAAGAGGACTGACACTCTAATTTTCTATGATTTGAAACTCTCCTGTGAGTCCAGTTTTAGATTCCGATGCTTCACTTCAGGTTTACTGTATCCCTTGGACCTTCTTATTGACGATGAAACACAGAAATTGCATCGAATTAAATTCAAAAGGAACAATGCCGACTTAAGAACAAGAGGACTGACACTCAAACTTTCTATGATTTGAACCTCTCCAATGAGTCGAGTTTTAGATTCCGATGCTTCGCTTCCGGTTTACTGTATCCCTTGGACCTTCTTATTGAAGATGAAACACAGAAATTGCATCCGAATTTAATACAAAAGGCACAATGCCGACTTAAGTACAAGAGGACTGACACTCTAACTTTGTATGATTTGAACCTCTCCTGTGAGTCTAGTTTTAGATTCCGATGGTTCACTTCAGTTTTACTGCATCCCTTGGACCTTCTTATTGACGATGTAACGCAGTAATTGCATCCGAACTTAATTCCAAATCACAATGCCGACTTAAGTACAACAGGACTGACACTCTAACTTTCTATGATCTGAACATCTCCTGTGAGTCCAGTTTTAGATTCCGATGATTCACTTCAGGTTTACTGTATCCCTTGGACCTTCTTATTGACGATGAAACACAGAAATTGCATCCGAAATTAATAAAAAGCACAATGCCGACTTAAGTGCAAGAGGACTGACACCTTAACTTTCTATGTTTTGAAACTCTCCTGTGAGTCCAGTTTTCGATTCCGATTCTTCACTTCAGGTTTACTGTATCCCTTTGACCTTCTTATTGCCGATGAAACACAGAAACTGCATCCGAATTTAATACAAAAGGCACAATGCCGACATAAGTACAAGAGGACTGACACACTACCTTTCTATGATTTGAACCTCTCCAGTGAGTCCAGTTTTAGATTCCGAAGCTTCACTTCAGGTTTACTGTATCCCTTGGACCTTCTTATTGCGGATGAAGCTCAGAAATTGCGTCGGAATTAAATTCAAAATGCACAATGCCGACTTAAGTACAAGAGGACTGACACTCTAACTTTCTATGATTTGAACCTCTCCTGTGAGTCAGGTTTTAGATTCCGATGCTTCACTTTAGGTTTACTGTATACCTTGGACCTTCTTATTGACGATGTAGCACAGAAATTGCATCGGAATTAAATTCAAAAGGCACAATGCCGACTTAAGTACAAGAGTACTGACACTCTAACTTTCTATGATTTGAACCTTTTCTGTGAGTCCAGTTTTAGATTCCGAAGCTTCACTTCAGGTTTACTGTATACCTTGGACCTTCTTATTGACGATGAAACACAGAAATTGTATCGAATTAAATTGAAAAGCCACAATGCCGACTTAAGAACAAGAGGACTGACATTCAAACTTTAATGATTTGAACCTCTCCTGTGAGTCAAGTTTTAGATTCCGATGCTTCGCTTCATTTTTACTGTATCCCTTGGACCTTCTTATTGGCATTGAAACACAGTAATTGCATCCGAACTTAATTCAAAATCACAATGCCGACATAAGTACAAGAGGACTGACACTCTAACTTTGTATGATTTGAACCTCTCTTTTGAATCCAGTTTTAGATTCCGATACTTCACTTCAGGTTTACTGCATCCTTTGGACCCTCTTATTGACGATGAAACACAAAAATTGCATCGGAATTAAATTCAAAAGGCACAATGCCGACTTAAGTACAAGAGTACTGACACTCTACCTTTCTATGATTTGAACCTCTCCTGTGATTCCAGTTTTAGATTCCGATGCTTCGCTTCAGGTTTACTGTACCCCTTGGACCTTCTTATTGAAGATGAAACACAGGAATTGCATCCGAATTTAATACAAAAGGCACAATGCCGACTTAAATACAAGAGGACTGACACACCAACTTTCTATGATCTGAACCTCTCCTGTGAGTCCAGTTTTAGATTCCGATGATTCACTTCAGGTTTACTGTATCCCTTGAACCTTCTTATTGACGATGAAACACAGAAATTGCATCCGAATTTAATACAAAAGGAACAATGCCGACTTAAATACAAGAGGACTGACACTCTAATTTTCTATGATTTGAAACTCTCCTGTGAGTCCAGTTTTAGATTCCGATGCTTCACTTCAGGTTTACTGTATCCCTTGGACCTTCTTATTGAGGATGAAACACAGAAATTGCATCGAATTAAATTCAAAAGGAACAATGCCGACTTAAGAACAAGAGGACTGACACTCAAACTTTCTATGATTTGAACCTCTCCAATGAGTCGAGTTTTAGATTCCGATGCTTCGCTTCCGGTTTACTGTATCCCTTGGACCTTCTTATTGAAGATGAAACACAGAAATTGCATCCGAGCTTAATACAAAAGGCACAATGCCGTCTTAAGTACAAGAGGACTGACACTCTACCTTTGTATGATTTGAACCTCTCCTGTGAGTCTAGTTTTAGATTCCGATGGTTCACTTCAGTTTTACTGTATCCCTTGGACCTTCTTATTGACGATGTAACGCAGTAATTGTAATCGAACTTAATTCCAAATCACAATGCCGACTTAAGTACAACAGGACTGACACTCTTACTTTCTATGATCTGAACATCTCCTGTGAGTCCAGTTTTAGATTCCGATGATTCACTTCAGGTTTACTGTATCCCTTGGACCTTCTTATTGACGATGGAACACAGAAATTGCATCCGAAATTAATAAAAGGCACAATGCCGACGTAAGTGCAAGAGGACTGACACCTTAACTTTCTATGTTTTGAACCTCTCCTCTGAGTCCAGTTTTCGATTCCGATGCTTCACTTCAGGTTTACTGTATCCCTTTGACCTTCGTATTGCCGATGAAACACAGAAACTGCATCCGAATTTAATACAAAAGGCACAATGCCGACATAAGTACAAGAGGACTGACACACTACCTTTCTATGATTTGAACCTCTCCAGTGAGTCCGGTTTTAGATTCCGATGCTTCACTTTAGGTTTACTGTATACCTTGGACCTTCTTATTGACGATGTAGCACAGAAATTGCATCGGAATTAAATTCAAAAGGCACAATTCCGACTTAAGTACAAGAGTGCTGACACTCTAACTCTCTATGATTTGAACCTATTCTGTGAGTCCAGTTTTAGATTCCGAAGCTTCACTTCAGGTTTACTGTATCCCTTGGACCTTCTTATTGCGGATGAAGCTCATAAATTGCGTCGGAATTAAATTCAAAATGCACAATGCCGACTTAAGTACAAGAGGGCTGACACTCTAACTTTCTATGATTTGAACCTCTCCTGTGAGTCCAGTTTTAGATTCCGATGCTTCACTTTAGGTTTACTGTATACCTTGGACCTTCTTATTGACGATGAAACACAGAAATTGTATCGAATTAAATTGAAAAGGCACAATGCCGACTTAAGAACAAGAGGACTGACACTCAAACTTTCTATGATTTGAACCTCTCCTGTGTGTCCAGTTTTAGATTCCGATAATTCGCTTCAGGTTTACTGTATCCCTTGGACCTTCTTATTGCGGATGAAGCTCAGAAATTGCGTCGGAATTAAATTCAAAATGCACAATGCCGACTTAAGTACAAGAGGACTGACACTCTAACTTTCTATGATTTGAACCTCTCCTGTGAGTCCAGTTTTAGATTCCGATGCTTCACTTTAGGTTTACTGTATACCTTTTACCTTCTTATTGACGATGAAACACAGAAATTGTTTCGAATTAAATTCAAAAGGCACAATGCCGACATAAGTACAAGAGTGCTGACACTCTAACTTTCTATGATTTGAACCTATTCTGTGAGTCCAGTTTTAGATTCCGAAGCTTCACTTCATGTTTACTGTATCCCTTGGACCTTCTTATTGCGGATGAAGCTCAGAAATTGCGTCGGAATTAAATTCAAAATGCACAATGCCGACTTAAGTACAAGAGGACTGACACTCTAACTTTCTATGATTTGAACCTCTCCTGTGAGTCCAGTTTTAGATTCCGATGCTTCACTTTAGGTTTACTGTATACCTTGGACCATCTTATTGAAGATGAAACACAGAAATTGCATCCGAATTTAATACAAAAGCCTCAATGCCGACTTAAGTACAAGAGCACTGACACTCTACCTTTGTATGATTTTAATCTCTCCTGTGTGTCTAGTTTTAGATTCCGATGGTTCACTTCAGTTTTACTGTATCATTTGGACCTTCTTATTGACGATGAAACACAGTGATTGCATCCGAACTTAATTCAAAATCACAATGCCGACTTAAGTACAAGAGGACTGACACTCTAACTTTCTATGCTTTGAACCTCTCTTTTGAGTCCAGTTTTAGATTCCGGTACTTCACTACAGGTTTAGTGTAACCCTTGGACCCTCTTATTGACGATGAAACACAAAAATTGCATCGGAATTAAAATCAAAATGCACAATGCCGACTTAAGTACAAGAGGACTGACACTCTAACTTTCTATGATTTGAAACTCTCCTGTGGGTCCAGTTTTAGATTCCGATGCTTCACTTCAGGTTTACTGTATCTCTTGGACGTTCTTATGGACGATGAAACACAGAAATTGCATCGCGAAATTAATACAAAAGGCACAATGCCGATTTAAGTACAAGAGGACTGACACCTTAACTATCTATGATTTCAACCTCTCCTGTGAGTCCAGTTTTCGATTCCGATTCTTCACTTCAGGTTTACTGTATCCCTTTGAAATTGTTATTGACGATGAAACACAGAAACTGCATCCGAACTTAATTCAAAATCACAATGCCGACTTAAGTACAAGAGGACTGACACTCTAACTGTCTACGATCTGAACCTCTCCTGTGAGTCCAGTTTTAGATTCCGATGCTTCACTACATGTTTACTGTATCCCTTGGACCTTCTTATTGACGATGAAACACAGAAATTGCATCCGAATTTAATACAAAAGGCACAATGCCGACTTAAATACAAAAGGTCTGACACACTACCTTTGTATGATTTGTACCTCTCCTGTGAGTGTAGTTTTAGATTCCGATGGTTCACTTCAGTTTTACTGTATCCCTTGGACCTTCTTATGGACGATGAAACACAGAAATTGCATCCGAAATTAATACAAAATGCTCAATGCCGACTTAAGTACAAGAGGCCTGACACCTTAACTTTCTATGATTTAAACCTCTCCAGTGAGTCCAGTTTTAGATTCCGATGCTTCACTTCAGGTTTACTGTATCCCTTTGACCTTCTTATTGCGGATGAAAAACAGAAATTGCGTCGGAATTAAATTCAAAATGCACAATGCTGACTTAAGTACAAGAGGAGTGACACTCTAACTTTCTATGATTTGAAACTCTCCTGTGAGTCCAGTTTTAGATTCCGATGCTTCACTTCAGGTTTACTGTATACCTAGAACCTTCTTATTGACGATGAAACACAGAAATTGCATCGAATTAAATTCAAAAGGCACAATGCCGACTTTGGAACAAGAGGACTGACACTCAAACATTCTATGATTTGAACCTCTCCTGTGAGTCCAGTTTTAGATTCCGATGCTTCGCTTCAGGTTTACTGTATCCCTCGGACCTTCTTATTGAAGATGAAACACAGAAATTGCATCGGAATTTAATACAAAATGCACAATGCCAACTTAAGTACAAGAGGACTGACACTCTACCTTTGCATGATTTGAACCTCTACTGTGAGTCTAGTTTTAGATTCTGATGGTTCACTTCAGTTTTACTGTATCCCTTGGACCTTCTTATGGACGATGTAACACAGAAATTGCATCCGAAATTAATAGAAAAGGCTCAATGCCGACTTAAGTACAAGAGGCCTGACACCTTAACTTTCTAAGATTTGAACCTCTCCCATGAGTCCAGTTTTCGATTCCGATGCTTCACTTCAGGTTTACTGTATCCCCTTGACCTTCTTATTGCGGATGAAGCACCGAAATTGCGTCGGAATTAAATTCAAAATGCACAATGCCGACTTAAGTACAAGAGGACTGACACTCTAACTTTCTATGATTTGAACCTCTCCTGTGAGTGCAGTTTTAGATTCCGATGCTTCACTTTGGGTTTACTGTATACCTTGGACCTTCTTATTGACGATGTAGCACAGAAATTGCATCGGAATTAAATTCAAAAGGCACAATGCCGACGTAAGTACAAGAGGACTGACACTCTAACTTTCTATGATTATAACCTATCCTGTGAGTCCAGTTTTAAATTCCGATACTTCACATCCGGTTTACTGTATCCCTTGGACCTTCTTATTGACGATGAAACACAGAAATTGCATGCGAATTTAATACAAAAGGCACAATGCCGACTTATATACATGAGGACTGACACTCTAACATTCTATGATTTGAAACTCTCCTGTGAGTCCAATTTTAGATTCCGATGCTTCACTTCAGGTTTACTGTATACCTAGGACCTTCTTATTGACGATGAAATACAGAAATTGCATCGAATTAAATTCAAAAGGCACAATGCCGACTTAAGAACAAGAGGACTGACACTCAAACTTTCCTTGATTTGAACCTCTCCTGTGAGTCCAGTTTTAGATTCCGATGATTCGCTTCACGTTTACTGTATCCCTTGGACCTTCTTATTGAAGATGAAACACAGAAATTGCATCCGAATATAATACAAAATGCACAATGCCGACTTAAGTACAAGAGGACTGACACTCTACCTTTGTATGTTTTGAACCTCTTCTGTGAGTCTAGTTTTAGATTCCGATGGTTCACTTCAGTTTTACTGTATCCCTTGGACCTTCTTATTGACGCTGAAACACAGTAATTGCATCCGTACTTAATTCAAAATCACAATGCCGACTTAAGTACAAGAGGACTGACAGTCTAATTTTCTATGATTTGAACCTCTCTTTTGAGTCCAGTTTTAGATTCCGATGCTTCACTTCAGGTTTACTGTATCTCTTGGACGTTCTAATGGACGATGAAACACAGAAATTGCATCGCGAAATTAATACAAAAGGCACAATGCCGACTTAAGTACAAGAGGACTGACACCTTAACTATCTATGATTTCAACCTCTCCTGTGAGTCCAGTTTTCGATTCCGATTCTTCACTTCAGATTTACTGTATCCCTTTGAAATTGTTATTGACGATGAAACACAGAAACTGCGTCCGAATTTAATAAAAAAGGCACAATGCCGACTTAAGTACAAGAGGACTGACACTCTACCATTCTATGATTTGAACCTCTCCAGTGAGTCCAGTTTTAGATTCCGATGCTTCACTTCAGGTTTACTGTATCCCTTGGGCCTTCTTATTGCGGATGAAGCACAGAAATTGCGTCGGAATTAAATTCAAAATGCACAATGCCGACTTAAGTACAAGAGGACTGACACTCTACCTTTGTATGATTTGAACCTCTCCTGTGAGTCTAGTTTTAGATTCCGATGGTTCACCTCAGTTTTACTGTATCCCTTGGACCTACTTATTGACGATGAAACACAGTAATTGCATCCGAACTTAATTCAAAATCACAATGCCGACTTAAGTACAAGAGGACTGACACTTTAACTGTCTATGATCTGAACCTCTCCTGTGAGTCCAGTTATAGATTCCGATGTTTCACTACATGTTTACTGTATCCCTTGGACCTTCTTATTGACGATGAAACACAGAAATTGCATCCGAATTTAATACAAAAGGCACAATGCCGACTTAAATACAAAAGGTCTGACACACTACCTTTGTATGATTTGAACCTCTCCTGTGAGTGTAGTTTTAGATTCCGGTGGTTCACTTCAGTTTTACTGTATCCCTTGGACCTTCTTATGGACGATGAAACACAGTAATTGCATCCGAACTTAATTCAAAATCACAATGCCGACTTAAGTACAAGAGGACTGACACTTTAACTGTCTATGATCTGAACCTCTCCTGTGAGTCCAGTTATAGATTCCGATGCTTCACTACATGTTTACTGTATCCCTTGGACCTTCTTATTGACGATGAAACACAGAAATTGCATCCGAATTTATTACAAAAGGCACAATGCCGACTTAAATACAAAAGGTCTGACACACTACCTTTGTATGATTTGAACCTCTCCTGTGAGTGTAGTTTTAGATTCCGGTGGTTCACTTCAGTTTTACTGTATCCCTTGGACCTTCTTATTGACGATGTAGCACAGAAATTGCATCGGAATTAAATTCAAAAGGCACAATGCCGACGTAAGTACAAGAGGACTGATACTCTAACTTTCTATGATTTGAACCTATCCTGTGAGTCCAGTTTTAGATTCCGATGCTTCACTTCAGGTTCACTGTATCCCTTGGAACTTCTTATTGACGATGAAACACAGAAATTGCATGCGAATTTAATGCAAAAGGCACAATGCCGACTTAAATACAAGAGTACTGACACTCTAACTTTCTATGATTTGAAACTCTCCTGTGAGTCCAGTTTTAGATTCCGATGCTTCACTTCAGGTTTACTGTATACCTAGAACCTTCTTATTGACGATGAAACACAGAAATTGCATCGAATTAAATTCAAAAGGCACAATGCCGACTTTAGAACAAGAGGACTGACACTCAAACATTCTATGATTTGAACCTCTCCTGTGAGTCCAGTTTTAGATTCCGATGCTTCGCTTCAGGTTTACTGTATCCCTCGGACCTTCTTATTGAAGATGAAACACAGAAATTGCATCGGAATTTAATACAAAATGCACAATGCCAACTTAAGTACAAGAGGACTGACACTCTACCTTTGCATGATTTGAACCTCTCCTGTGAGTCTAGTTTTAGATTCTGATGGTTCACTTCAGTTTTACTGTATTCCTTGGCCCTTCTTATGGACGATGAAACACAGAAATTGCATCCGAAATTAATAGAAAAGGCTCAATGCCGACTTAAGTACAAGAGGCCTGACACCTTAACTTTCTAAGATTTGAACCTCTCCCATGAGTCCAGTTTTCGATTCCGATGCTTCACTTCAGGTTTACTGTATCCCCTTGACCTTCTTATTGCGGATGAAGCACCGAAATTGCGTCGGAATTAAATTCAAAATGCACAATGCCGACTTAAGTACAAGAGGACTGACACTCTAACTTTCTATGATTTGAACCTCTCCTGTGAGTGCAGTTTTAGATTCCGATGCTTCACTTTAGGTTTACTGTATACCTTGGACCTTCTTATTGACGATGTAGCACAGAAATTGCATCGGAAGTAAATTCAAAAGGCACAATGCCGACGTAAGTACAAGAAGACTGACACTCTAACTTTCTATGATTATAACCTATCCTGTGAGTCCAGTTTTAAATTCCGATACTTCACATCAGGTTTACTGTATCCCTTGGACCTTCTTATTGACGATGAAACATAGAAATTGCATGCGAATTTAATACAAAAGGCACAATGCCGACTTATATACAAGTGGACTGACACTCTAACTTTCTATGATTTGAAACTCTCCTGTGAGTCCAATTTTAGATTCCGATGCTTCACTTCAGGTTTACTGTATACCTAGGACCTTCTTATTGACGATGAAATACAGAAATTGCATCGAATTAAATTCAAAAGGCACAATGCCGACTTAAGAACAAGAGGACTGACACTCAAACTTTCCTTGATTTGAACCTCTCCTGTGAGTCCAGTTTTAGATTCCGATGATTCGCTTCACGTTTACTGTATCCCTTGGACCTTCTTATTGAAGATGAAACACAGAAATTGCATCCGAATTTAATACAAAATGCACAATGCCGATTTAAGTACAAGAGGACTGACACTCTACCTTTGTATGTTTTGAACCTCTTCTGTGAGTCTAGTTTTAGATTCCGATGGTTCACTTCAGTTTTACTGTATCCCTTGGACCTTCTTATTCACGATGAAACACAGTAATTGCATCCGTACTTAATTCAAAATCACAATGCCGACTTAAGTACAAGAGGACTGACAGTCTAATTTTCTATGATTTGAACCTCTCTTTTGAGTCCAGTTTTAGATTCCGATACTTCACTTCAGGTTTACTGTATCCCTTTGACCTTCTTATTGACGATGAAACACAAAAATTGAATCGGAATTAAAATCAAAAAGCACAATGAAGACTTAAGTACAAGAGGACTGACACTCTAACTTTCTATGATTTGAACCTCTCCTGTGAGTCCAGTTTTAGATTCCGATGCTTCGCTTCAGGTTTACTGTAACCCTTGGACCTTCTTATTGGCGATGAAACACAGTAATTACATCGGAATTTAATACAAAAGTCACAATGCCGACTTAAGTACAAGAGGACTGACACTCTAAGTACCTATGATTTGAACCTCTCCTGTGAATCCAGTTTTAGATTCCGATGGTTCACTTCAGGTTTACTTTATCGCTTGGACCAGCTTATTGGCGATGAAACACAGTAATTGCATTAGAACTTAATTCAAAATCACAATGCCGACTTAAGTACAAGAGGACAGACACTCTATCTTTCTATGATTTGAACCTCTCCTGTGAGTCCAGTTTTATTCCGATGGTTCAGGTTTACTGTATCCCTTGGACCTGTTTATTGACGATGAAACACAGTAATTCCATCCGAACTTAATTCAAAATCACAATGCTGACTTAAGTACAAGTGGACTGACACTCTAACTTTTTATGATCTGAACCTCTCCTGTGAGTCCAGTTTTAGATTCCGATGCTTCACTTCAGGTTTACTGTATCCCTTGGACCTTCTTATTGACGATTAAACACAGAAATTGCATCCGAATTTAATACAAAACGCACAGTGACGACTTAAGTACAAGAGGACTGACTCTCTAACTTTCTATGATTGGGACCTCTCCTGTGAGTCCAGTTTTAGATTCCGATGCTTCAGTTCAGATTTACTGTATCCCTTGGACCTTCTTATTGACGATGAAACATAGAAATTGCATCGGAATTAAATTCAAAAGGCACAATGCCGACTTAAGTACAAGAGGACTGACACTCCAACTTTCTATGATGTGAACCTCTCCTGTGAGTCCAGTTTTAGATTCCGATGCTTCACTTCAGGTTTACTTTATCCCTTGGACCTTCGTATGGACGAAGAAACACAGAAATTGCATCCGAATTTCATACAAAAGGCACAATGCCTACTTAAGTACAAGAGGACTGACACTCTAACTTTCTATGATTTGTACCTCTCCTGTGAGTCCAGTTTTAGATTCCGATGCTTCACTTCAGGTTTACTGCATAACTTGGACCTTCTTAGTGACGATGAAGCACAGAAAATGCGTCGGAATTAAATTCAAAATGCACAATGCCGACTTAAGTACATGAGGACTGACACTCTAACCTTCTATGATTTGAACCTCTCTTTTGAGTGCAGTTATAGATTCCGATACTTCACTTCATGTTTACTGTATCCCTTGGACTCTCTTATTGACGATGAAACACAAAAATTGAATCGGAACTAAAATCAAAATGCACAATGCCGACATAAGTACAAGAGGACTGACACTCTAACTTTCTATGATTTGAACCTCTCCTGGGAGTCCAGTTTTAGATTCCGATGCTTCACTTCAGGTTTGCTGTATCCCTTAGACCTTCTTATTGACAATGAAACACAGAAATTTCATCCGAATTTAATACAAAAGGCACAATGCCGACTTAAATACAAGAGGACTGACACTCTAACTATCTATGATTTGAACCTCTCCTGTGAGTCCAGTTTTAGATACTGATGCTTCACTTCAGGTTTACTGTATACCTTGGACCTTCTTATTGACGATGAAACACCGAAATTGCATCGAAGTAAATTCAAAAAACACAATGCCGACTTAAGTACAAGAGGACTGACACTCTAACTTTCTATGATTTGAACCTCTCCTGTGAGTCCAGTTTTAGATTCCGATGCTTCCCTTCAGGTTTACTGTAACCCTTGGAACTTCTTATTGACGAAGAAACACAGTATTTACATCGGAATTTAATACAAAAGGCACAATGCCGACTTAAGTACAAGAGTACTGACACTCTAAGTATCTATGATTTGAACCTCTCCTGTGAGTCCAGTTTTAGATTCCGATGGTTCACTTCAGGTTTACTTTATCCCTTGGACCTGCTTATTGACGATGAAACACAGTAATTGCAACCGAACTTAATTCAAAATCACAAAGCCGACTTAAGTACAACAGGACTGACTCTATACCTTTCTATGATTTGAACCTCTCCTGTGAGTCCAGTCTTAGATTCCGATGTTTCACTTCAGGTTTACTGTATTCTTTCTACCTTCTTCTTGACAATGAAACACAGAAATTGCATCGGAATTAAATTCAAAAGGCACAATGCCGACTTAAGTACAAGAGGACTGACACTCCAACTTTTTATGATTTGAACCTCTCCTGTGAGTCCAGTGTTAGATTCCGATGCTTCACTTCAGGTTTACTGTAACCCTTGGTCCTTCCTATTGACGATAAAAACAGATATTGCATCCGAATGTAATACAAAAGGCACAATGCCGACTTAAGTACAAGAGGACTGACACTCTAAATTTCGATGATTTGAACCTCTCCTGGAAGTCCAGTTTTAAATTCTGATGCTTCACTTGAGGTTTACTGTATACCTAGGACCTTCTTATTGAGGATGAAACATAGAAATTGCATCGGAATTAAATTCAAAAGGCACAATGCCGACTGAAGTACAAGAGGACTGACACTCTAACTTTCTATGATTTGAACCTCTCCTGTGAATCCAGTTTTAGATTCCGATGCTTCACTTCAGGTTTACTGTATCCCTTGGACCTTCATATTGACGATTAAACACAGAAATTGCATCCGAAATTAAATACAAAAGGCACAATGCCGACTTAAGTACTAGCGCACTGACACTTTTTACAATCTATGATTTGAACCTGTAATGTGAGACCGGTTTTAGGTTCCGATGCTTCACTTCAAGTTTACTGTATCCCTTGGACCTTCTTATTGACGATGAAACACAGAAATTGCATCCGAATTTAATACAAAAGGCACAATGCCGATTTAAGTACAAGAGGACTGACACTCTAACATTTTAGGATTTGAACCTCTCCTGTGAGTTCAGTTTTCAATTCTGATGCTTCACTTCAGGTTTACTGTATACCTTGGACCTTCGTATTGACGATGAAGCACAGAAATTGCATCGGAATTAAATTCAAAAGGTACAATGCCGATTTAAGTACAAGAGGACTGACACTCCAACTTTTTATGATTTGAACCTCTCCTGTGAGTCCAGTGTTAGATTCCGATGCTTCACTTGAGGTTTTCTGTAACCCTTGGACCTTCTTATTGACGATGAAACACAGTAATTACATCGGAATTTAATACAAAAGGCACAATGCCGACTTAAGTACAAGAGGACTGACACTCTAAGTATCTATGATTTGAACCTCTCCTGTGAGTCCAGTTTTAAATTCCGATGGTTCACTTCAGGTATACTTTATCCCTTGGACCTGCTTATTGACGATGTAACACAGTAATTGCATCCGAACTTAATTCAAAATCACAATGCCGACTTAAGTACAAGAGGACTGACACTCTAAGTATCTATGATTTGAACCTCTCCTGTGAGTCCAGTCTTAGATTCCGATGTTTCACTTCAGGTTTACTGTATCCTTTGGACCTTCTTCTTGACAATGAAACACAGAAAATGCATCGGAATTAAATGCAAAAGGCACAATGCCGACTTAAGTACAAGAGGACTGACACTCCAACTTTTTATGATTTGAACCTCTCCTGTGAGTCCAGTGTTAGATTCCGATGCTTCACTTCAGGTTTACTGTATCCCTTGGACCTTTTTATTGACGATGAAACACAGATATTGCATCCGAATGTAATACAAAAGGCACAATGCCGATTAAAGTACAAGAGGACTGACACTCTAACTTTCTATGATTTGAACCTCTCCTGGGAGTCCAGTTTTAGATTCCGACGCTTCACTTCTGGTTTACTGTATACCTGGGACCTTCTTATTGACGATGAAATACAGATATTGCATCGGAATTAAATACAAAAGGCACAATGCCGACTTAAGTACAAGAGGACTGACACTCTAACTTTCTATGATTTGAACGTGTCCTGTGAGTCCGGTTTTGGATACCGATTCTTCACTTGAGGTTTACAGTATACCCTGGATCTTCTTATTGACGATGAAACACAGAAATTGCATCGGAATTAAATTCAAAAGGCATAATGCCGACTGAAGTACAGGAGGACTGACACTCTAACTTTCTATGATTTGAACCTCTCCTGTGAATCCAGTTTTAGATTCCGATGCTTCACTTCAGGTTTACTGTATCCCTTGGACCTTCATATTGACGATTAAACACAGAAATTGCATCCGAATTAAATACAAAAGGCACAATGCCGACTTAACTACTAGCGGACTGACACTTCTTACAATCTATGATTTGAACCTCTAATGTGAGACCGGTTTTAGGTTCCGATGCTTCACTTCAAGTTTACTGTATCCCTCGGACCTTCTTATTGACGATGAAACACAGAAACTGCATCCGAATGTAATACAAAAGGCACAATGCCGATTTAAGTACAAGAGGACTGACACTCTAACTTTCTATGATTAGAACCTCCCCTGTGAGTCCAGTTTTAGATTCCGATTCTTCACTTCTGATTTACTGTATCCCTTGGACCATCTTAATGACGATGAAACTCAGAAATTCCATAAGAATTTAATTCAAAAGACACAATGCCGACTTAAGTACAAGAGAACTGACACTCTAACTTTCTGTGATTTGAACCTCTCCTGTGAGTCCAGTTTTAGATTCCGATGCTTCACTTCAGGTTTACTGTATCCCTTGGACCTTCTTATTGACGATGAAACACAGTAATTGCATTCGAAATTAATACAAAAGGCACAATGCTGACTTAAGTACAAGAGGAATCACACCTTAACTTTCGATGATTTGAACCTCTCCTGTGAGTCTAGTTTTCGATTCCGATGCTTCCCTACAGGTTTACTGTATCCCTTGGATCTTCTTTTTGACGATGATACACAGAAACTGCATCCGAATGTAATACAAAAGGCACAATGCCAACTTAAGTACAAGAGGACTGACACTCTACCTTTCTATGATTTGAAACTCTCCTGTGAGTCCAGTGTTAGATTCCGATGCTTCACTTCAGGTTTACTGTATCCCTTGGACCATCTTATTGACGCTGAAACACAGATATTGCATCGGAATTAAATACACAAGGCACAATGCCGACTTAAGTACAAGAGGACTGACACTCTAACTTTCTATGATTTGAACGTGTCCTGTGAGTCCAGTTCTGGATTCCGATGCTTCACTTCAGGTTTACTGTATACCTTGGACCTTCTTATTGACGATGAAACACAGAAATTGCATCGGAATTAAATTCAAAAGGCACAATACCGACTTAAGTACAAGAGGACTGACACTCTAAATTTCTATGATTTGAACCTCTCCTGTGAGTCCAGTTTTAGATTCCGATGGTTCACTTCAGGTTTACTTTATCCCTTGGACCTGCTTATTGACGATGAAACACAGTAATTGCATCCGAACTTAATTCAAAATCACAAAGCCGACTTAAGTACAACAGGACTGACTCTCTACCTTTCTATGATTTGAACCTCTCCTGTGAGTCCAGTCTTAGATTCCGATGTTTCACTTCAGGTTTACTGTATTGTTTCTACCTTCTTCTTGACAATGAAATACAGAAATTGCATCGGAATTAAATTCAAAAGGCACAATGCCGACTTAAGTACAAGAGGACTGACACTCTAACTTTCTATGATTTGAGCGTGTCCTGTGAGTCCGGTTTTGGATTCCGATGCTTCACTTGCGGTTTACTGTATACCTAGGACCTTCTTATTGAGGATGAAACATAGAAATTGCATCGGAATTAAATTCAAAAGGCACAATGCCGACTGAAGTACAAGAGGACTGACACTCTAACTTTCTATGATTTGAACCTCTCCTGTGAATCCAGTTTTAGATTCCGATGCTTCACTTCAGGTTTACTGTATCCCTTGGACCTTCATATTGACGATTAAACACAGAAATTGCATCCGAATTAAATACAAAAGGCACAATGCCGACTTAAGTACTAGCGCACTGACACTTCTTACAATCTATGATTTGAACCTGCAATGTGAGACCGGTTTTAGGTTCCGATGCTTCACCTCACGTTTACTGTATCCCTTGGACCTTCTTATTGACGATGAAACACAGAAATTGCGTCCGAATTTAATACAAAAGGCACAATGCCGATTTAAGTACAAGAGGACTGACACTCCAACTTTTTATGATTTGAACCTCTCCTGTGAGTCCAGTGTTAGATTCCGATGCTTCACTTGAGGTTTTCTGTAACCCTTGGACCTTCTTATTGACGATGAAACACAGTAATTACATCGGAATTTAATAGAAAAGGCACAATGCCGACTTAAGTACAAGAGGACTGACACTCTAAGTATCTATGATTTGAACCTCTCCTGTGAGTCCAGTTTCAAATTCCGATGGTTCACTTCAGGTATACTTTATCCCTTGGACCTGCTTATTGACGATGTAACACAGTAATTGCATCCGAACTTAATTCAAAATCACAATGCCGACTTAAGTACAAGAGGACTGACACTCTAAGTATCTATGATTTGAACCTCTCCTGTGAGTCCAGTCTTAGATTCCGATGTTTCACTTCAGGTTTACTGTATCCTTTGGACCTTCTTCTTGACAATGAAACACAGA
Organism: Schistocerca serialis cubense; assembly: GCF_023864345.2. NCBI lineage: Eukaryota > Metazoa > Arthropoda > Insecta > Orthoptera > Acrididae > Schistocerca > Schistocerca serialis. The sequence continues at coordinate 26,577,580 of NW_026047644.1, read as the reverse complement.
AAATGCATCGGAAATAAATTCAAAAGGCACAATGCCGACTTAAGTACAAGAGGACTGACACTCCAACTTTTTATGATTTGAACCTCTCCTGTGAGTCCAGTGTTAGATACCGATGCTTCACTTCAGGTTTACTGTATCCCTTGGACCTTCTTTTTGACGATGAAACACAGATATTGCATCCGAATGTAAAACAAAAGGCACAATGCCGATTTAAGTATAATAGGACTGACACTTTTACTTTGTATGATTTGAACCTCTCCTGGGAGTCCAGTATTAGATTCCGACGCTTCACTTCTGGTTTACTGTATACCTGGGACCTCCTTATTGACGATGAAATACAGATATTGCATCGGAATTAAATACAAAAGGCACAATGCCGACATAAGTACAAGAGGACTGACACTCTAACTTTCTATGATTTTAACGTGTCCTGTGAGTCCTGTTTTGGATTCCGATGCTTCACTTGATGTTTACAGTATACCCTGGACCTTCTTATTGACGATGAAACACAGAAATTGCATCGGAATTAAATTCAAAAGGCACAATGCCGACTGAAGTACAAGAGGACTGACACTCTAACTTTCTATGATTTGAACCTCTCCTGTGAATCCAGTTTTAGATTCCGATGCTTCACTTCAGGTTTACTGTATCCCTTGGACCTTCATATTGACGATTAAACACAGAAATTGCATCCGAATTAAATACAAAAGGCACAATGCCGACTTAACTACTAGCGGACTGACACTTCTTACAATCTATGGTTCAAATGGCTCTGAGCACTATGCGACTTAACTTCTGAGGTCATCAGTCGCCTAGAACTTAGAACTAATTAAACCTAACTAACCTAAGGACATCACACACATCTATGCCCGAGGCAGGATTCGAACCGGCGACCGTAGCGGTTACGCGGTTCCAGACTGAAGCGCCTTTAACCGCACGGCCACACCGGCCGGCTACAATCTATGATTTGAACCTCTAATGTGAGACCGGTTTTAGGTTCCGATGCTTCACTTCAAGTTTACTGTATCCCTTGGACCTTCTTATTGACGATGAAACACAGAAATTGCATCCGAATTTAATACAAAAGGGACAATGCCGATTTAAGTACAAGAGGACTGACACTTTAAATTTCAATGATTTGAACCACTCCTGTGAGTCCAGTTTGAGATTCCGATGCCTCACTTCAGGTTTACTGTATCCCTTGGACCTTCTTATTGACGATGAAACACGGAAATTGCATCCGAACTTAATACAAAAGGCACAATGCCGACTTAAGTACAAGAGGACTGACACTCCAATTTTCTATGATTAGAACCTCCCCTGTGAGTCCAGTTTTAGATTCCGATTCTTCACTTCTGATTTACTGTATCCCTTGGACCTTCTTAATGACGATGAAACTCAGAAATTGCATAAGAATTTAATTCAAAAGACACAATGCCGACTTAAGTACAAGAGGACTGAAACTCTAACTTTCAATGATTTGAACCTCTCCTGTGAGTCCAGTTTTAGATTCCGATGCTTCACTTCAGGTTTACTGTATCCCTTGGACCTTCTTATTGACGATGAAACACAGTAATTGCATTCGAAATTAATACAAAAGGCACAATGCTGACTTAAGTACAAGAGGAACCACACCTTAACTTTCGATGATTTGAACCTCTCCTGTGAATCTAGTTTTCGATTCCGATGCTTCCCTTCAGGTTTACTGTATCCCTTGGATCTTCTTATTGACGATGAAACACAGAAACTGCATCCGAATTTAATACAAAAGGCACAATGCCAACTTAAGTACAAGAGGACTGACACTCTACCTTTCTATGATTTGAACCTCTCCTGTGAGTCCAGTGTTAGATTCCGATGCTTCACTTCAGGTTTACTGTATCCCTTGGACCTTCTTATTGACGATGAAACACAGATATTGCATCCGAATGTAATACAAAAGGCACAATGCCGACTTAAGTACAAGAGGACTGACACTCTATATTTCTATGATTTGAACCTCTCCTGGGAGTCCAGTTTTAGATTCCGACGCTTCACTTCAGGTTTACTGTATACCTTGGACCTCCTTATTGACGCTGAAACACAGATATTGCATCGGAATTAAATACACAAGGCACAATGCCGACTTAAGTACAAGAGGACTGACACTCTAACTTTCTATGATTTGAACGTGTCCTGTGAGTCCAGTTCTGGATTCCGATGCTTCACTTCAGGTTTACTGTATACCTTGGACCTTCTTATTGACGATGAAACACAGAATTTGCATCGGAATTAAATTCAAAAGGCACAATACCGACATAAGAACAAGAGGACTGAAACTCTAACTTTCTATGATTTGAACATCTCCTGTGAGTCCAGTTTTAAATTCGGATGCTTCACTTCAGGTTTACTGTATCCCTTGGACCTTCATATTGACGATTAAACACAGAAATCTCATCCGAATTAAATACAAAAGGCACAATGCCGACTTAAGTACAATGGGACTGACACTTCTTACAATCTATGATTTGAACCTCTAATGTGAGACCGGTTTTAGGTTCCGATGCTTCACTTCAAGTTTACTGTATCCCTTGGACCTTCTTATTGACGATGAAACACAGATATTGCATCCGAATGTAATACAAAAGGCACAATGCCGATTTAAATACAAGAGGACTGACACTCTAACTTTCAATGATTTAAAACTCTCCTGTGAGTCCAGTTTTCGATTCCGATGATTCACTGCAGGTTTACTGTATCCCTTGGACCTTCTTATTGACGATGAAACACGGAAATTGCATCCGAACTTAATACAAAAGGCACAATGCCGACTTAAGTACAAGAGGACTGACACTCTAATTTTCTAGGATTAGAACCTCCCCTGTGAGTCCAGTTTTAGATTCCGATTCTTCACTTTTGATTTACTGTATCCCTTGGACCTTCTTAATGACGATGAATCTCAGAAATTGCATAAGAATTTAATTCAAAAGACACAATGCCTACTTAAGTACAAGAGGACTGACGCTCTAACTTTCTATGATTTGAACCTCTCCTGTGAGTCCAGTTTTAGATTCCGATGCTTCACTTCAGGTTTACTGTATCCCTTGGACCTTCTCATTGACGATGAAACACAGTAATTGCATTCGAAATTAATACAAAAGGCACAATGCTGACTTAAGTACAAGAGGAATCACACCTTAACTTTCTATGATTTGAACCTCTCCTGTGAGTCTAGTTTTCGATTCCGATGCTTCCCTTCAGGTTTACTGTATCCCTTGGACCTTCTTATTGACGACGAAACACAGAAACTGCATCCGAATTTAATACAAAAGGCACAATGCCAACTTAAGTACAAGAGGACTGACACTCTAACTTTTTATGATTTTAAACCTCTCCTGTGAGTTCAGTTTTAAATTCCGATGCTCCACTTCAGGTTTACTGTATACTTTGGACCTTCTTATTGACGATGAAGCACAGAAATTGCATCGGAATTAAATTCAAAAGGCACAATGCCGACTTAAGTACAAGAGGACTGACACTCCAACTTTTTATGATTTGAACCTCTCCTGTGAGTCCAGTGTTAGATTCCGATGCTTCACTTCAGGTTTACTGTATCCCTTGGACCTTCTTATTGACGATGAAACACAGATATTGCATCCGAATGTAATACAAAAGACACAATGCCGACTTAAGTACAAGAGGACTGACACTCTAAGTTTCTATGATTTGAACGTGTCCTGTGAGTCCAGTTTTGGATTCCGATGCTCCACTTCAGGTCTACTGTATACCGTGGACCTTCTTATTGACGATGAAACACAGAAATTGCATCGGAATTAAATTCTAAGGGCACAATGCCGACTGAAGTACAAGAGGACTGACACTCTAACTTTCTATGATTTTAACCTCTCCTGTGACTCCAGTTTTAGATTCCGATGCTTCACTTCAGGTTTACTGTATCCCTTGGACCTTCATATTGACGATTAAACACAGAAATCTCATCCGAATTAAATACAAAAGGCACAATGCCAACTTAAGTACAAGAGTACTGACACTCTACCTTTCTATGATTTGAACCTCTCCTGTGAGTCCAGTTTTAGATACCCATGCTTCACTTCAGGTTTACTGTATCCCTCGGCCCTTCTTATTGACGATGAAACAGAGTAATTGCAACCGAAATTAATACAAAAGGCACAATGCCGACTTAAGTACAAGAGGACTGACACCTTAACTTTCTACGATTTGAACCACTCCTGTGTGTTCAGTTTTCGATTCCGATGCTTCACTTCAGGATTACTGTATCCCTTGGACCTTCTTATTGACGATGAAACACAGATATTGCATCCGAATGTAATACAAAAGGCACAATGCCGACTTAAGTACAAGAGGTCTGACACTCTATCTCTCTATGATTTGAACCTCTCCTGGGAGTCCAGTTTTAGATTCCGACGCTTCACTTCAGGTTTACTGTATACCTTGGACCTCCTTATTGACGATGAAACACAGATATTGCATCGGAATTAAATACAAAAGGCACAATGCCGACTTAAGTACAAGAGGACTGACACTCTAACTTTCTATGATTTGAACGTGTCCTGTGAGTCCAGTTCTGGATTCCGATGCCTCACTTCAGGCTTACTGTATACCTTGGACCTTCTTATTGACGATGAAACACAGAAATTGCATCAGAATTAAATACAAAAGGCACAATGCCGACTTAAGTACAAGAGGACTGACACTCTAACTTTCTATGATTTGAACCTCTCCTGTGAGTCCAGTTTTAGATTCCCATGCTTCACTTCAGGTTTACTGTATCCCTTGGACCTTCTTATTGATGATGAAACACAGAAATTGCATCGAATTAAATTCAAAACGCACAATGCCGACTTAAGAACAAGAGAACTGACACTCTAACTTTTTATGATTTGAACCTCTCCTGTGAGTTCAGTTTTAAATTCCGATGCTTCCCTTCAGGTTTACTGTATCCCTTGGACCTTCTTATTGACGATGAAACACAGATATTGCATCCGAATGTAATACAAAAGGCACAATGCCGACTTAAGTACAAGAGGACTGACACTCTATCTCTCTATGATTTGAACCTCTCCTGGGAGTCCAGTTTTAGATTCCGACGCTTCACTTCAGGTTTACTGTATACCTTGGACCTCCTTATTGACGATGAAACACAGATATTGCATCGGAATTAAATACAAAAGGCACAATGCCGACTTAAGTACAAGAGGACTGACACTCTAACTTTCTATGATTTGAACGTGTCCTGTGAGTCCAGTTCTGGATTCCGATGCCTCACTTCAGGCTTACTGTATACCTTGGACCTTCTTATTGACGATGAAACACAGAAATTGCATCAGAATTAAATACAAAAGGCACAATGCCGACTTAAGTACAAGAGGACTGACACTCTAATTTTCTATGATTTGAACCTCTCCTGTGAGTCCAGTTTTAGATTCCCATGCTTCACTTCAGGTTTACTGTATCCCTTGGCCCTTCTTATTGACGATGAAACAGAGTAATTGCAACCGAAATTAATACAAAAGGCACAATGCCGACTTAAGTACAAGAGGACTGACACCTTAACTTTCTACGATTTGAACCACTCCTGTGTGTTCAGTTTTCGATTCCGATGCTTCACTTCAGGATTACTGTATACCTTGGACCTCCTTATTGACGATGAAACACAGATATTGCATCGGAATTAAATACAAAAGGCACAATGCCGACTTAAGTACAAGAGGACTGACACTTTAACTTTCAATCATTTGAACGTGTCCTGTGAGTCCAGTTTTGGATTCCGATGCTTCACTACAGGTCTACTGTATACCTTGGACCTTCTTATTGACGATGAAACGCAGAAATTGCATCCGAATTAAATTCAAAAGGCACAATGCCGACTGAAGTACAAGAGGACTAACACTCTAACTTTCTATTATTTGAACGTGTCCTGTGAGTCCAGTTTTGGATTCCGATGCTTCACTTCTGGTCTACTGTATACCTTGGACCTTCTTATTGACGATGAAACACAGAAATTGCATGGGAATTAAATTCAAAAGGCACAATGCCGACTGAATTACAAGAGGACTGACACTCTAACTTTCTATGATTTGAACCTCTCCTGTGAATCCACTTTTAGATTCCGATGCTTCACTTCAGGTTCACTGTATCCCTTGGACCTTCATATTGACGATTAAACACAGAAATAGCATCCGAATTAAATACAAAAGGCACAATGCCGACTTAAGTACAAACCTACTGACACTTCTTACAATCTATGATTTGAACCTCTCCTGTAAGACCGGTTTTAGGTTCCGATGCTTCACTTCAAGTTTACTGAATCCCTTGGACCTTCTTATTGACGATGAAACACAGAAATTGCATCGAATTAAATTCAAAAGGCACAATTCCGACTTAAGAACAAGAGGACTGACACTCAAACTTTCTATGATTTGAACCTCTCCAATGAGTCCAGTTTTAGATTCCGATGCTTCGCTTCAGGTTTACTGTATCCCTTGTACCTTCTTATTGAAGATGAAACACAGAAATTGCTTCCGAATTTAATACAAAAGGCACAATGCCGACTTAAGTACAAGAGGACTGACACTCTACCTTTGTATGATTTGAACCTCTCCTGTGAGTCAAGTTTTAGATTCCGATGGTTCACTTTAGTTATACTGTAACCCTTGCCCCTTCTTATTGACGATGAAACACAGTAATTGCATCCGAACTTAATTCAAAATCACAATGCCGACTTAAGTACAACAGGACTGACACTCTAACTTTCTATGATCTGAACCTCTCCTGTGAGTCCAGTTTTAGATTCCGATGCTTCGCTTCAAGTTTACTGTATCCCTTGGACCTTCTTATTGACGATCAAACACAGAAATTGCATCAAATTAAATTCAAATGGCACAATGCCGACTTAAGAACAAGAGGACTGACACTCAAACTTTCTATGATTTGAACCTCTCCAATGAGTCTAGTTTTAGATTCCGATGCTACGCTTCAGGTTCACTGTATCCCTTGGACCTTCTTATTGAAGATGAGACACAGAAATTGCAACCGAATTTAATACAACAGGCACAATGCCGACTTAAGTACAAGAGGACTGACACTCTACCTTTGTATGATTTGAACCACTCCTGTGAGTCTAGTATTAGATTCTGATGGTTCACTTCAGTTTTACTGTATCCCGTGGACCTTCTTATTGACGATGAAACACAGTAATTGCATCCGAACTTAAATCAAAATCACAATGCCGACTTAAGTACAACAGGACTGACACTCTAACTTTCTATGATCTGAACCTCTCCTGTGAGTCCAGTTTTAGATTCTGATGCTTCACTTCAGGTTTACTCTATCCCTTGGACCTTCTTATTGACGATGAAACACAGAAAATGCATCCGAATTTAATACAAGAGGCACAATGCCTACTTAAGTACAAGAGGACTGACGCTCTACCTTTCTATGATTTGAACCTCTCCAGTGAGTCCAGTTTTAGATTCCGATGTTTCACTTCAGTTTTACTGTATCCCTTGGACCTTCTAATTGCGGATGAAGCACAGAAAATGCGTCGGAATTAAATTCAAAATGCACAATGCCGACTTAAGTAAGAGAGGACTGACACTCTAACTTTCTATGATTTGAACCTCTCCTGTGAGTCCAGTTTTAGATTCCGATACTTCACTTCAGGTTTACTGTATCTCTTGGACCTTCTTATGGACGATGAAACACAGAAATTGCATCCGAAATTAATACAAAAGGTACAATGCCGACTTAAGTACAAGAGGAATGACACCTTAACTTTCTATGATTTGAAACTCTCCTGTGAGTCCAGTTTTCGATTCCGATGCTTCACTTCAGGTTTATTGTATCCCTTTGACCTTCTTATTGACGATGAAACACAGAAACTGCATCCGAATTTAATACAAAAGGCACAATGCCGACTTAAGTACAAGAGGACTGACACTCTACCTTTCTATGATTTGTACCTCTCCAGTGAGTCCAGTTTTAGATTCCGAAGCTTCACTTCAGGTTTACTGTATCCCTTGGACCTTCTTATTGCGGATGAAGCACAGAAATTGCGTCGGAATTAAATTCAAAATGCACAATGGCGACATAAGTACAAGAGGACTGACACTCTAACTTACTATGATTTAAACCTCTCCTGTGAGTCTAGTTTTAGATTCCGATCCTTCACTTTAGGTTTACTGTATACCTTTGACCTTCTTATTGACGATGTAGCACAGAAATTACATCGGAATTAAATTCAAAAGGCACAATGCCGACTTAAGTACAAGAGAACTGACACTCTAACTTTCTATGATTTGAAGCTATCCTGTGAGTCCAGTTTTTGATTCCGATGCTTCACTTCAGGTTAACTGTATCCCTTTGACCTTCTTATTGACGATGAAACACAGAAACTGCTTCCGAATTTAATACAAAAGGCACAATGCCGACTGAAGTACAAGAGGACTGACACTCTAACTTTCTATGATTTGAACCTCTGCTGTGAGTCCAGTCTTAGGTTCCGATGCTTCACTTCAGGTTTACTGTATCCCTTGGACCTTCGTATTGACGAACAAACACAGAAATTGCATCTGAATTTCATACAAAAGGCACAATGCCTACTTATGTACAAGAGGACTGACACTCTAACTTTCTATGATTTGAACCTCTCCTGTGAGTCCAGTTTTAGATTCCGATGCTTCACTTCAGGTATACTGTATTCCTTGGACCTTCTTATTGACGATGAAACACAGAAATTGCATCCGAATTTAATACAAAAGGCACAATGCCGACTTAAATACAAGAGGACTGACACTCTAACTTTCTATGATTTGAGCGTGTCCTGTGAGTCCGGTTTTGGATTCCGATGCTTCACTTCAGGTTTACTGTATCCCTTTGACCTTCTTATTGACGATGAAACACAGAACCTGCATCCGAATTTAATACAAAAGGCACAATGCCGACTTAAGTAAAAGAGGACTGACACTCTACCTTTCAATGATTTGAACCTCTCCTGTGAGTCCAGTCTTAGATTCTGATGCTTCTCTTCAGGTTTACTGTATCCCTTGGACCTTAGTATTGACGAACAAATACAAAAAATGCATCTGAATTTCATACAAAAGGCACAATGCCTACGTAAGTACAAGAGGACTGACACTCTAACTTTCTATGATTTGAACCTCTCTTTTGAGTGCAGTTTTAGATTCCGATACTTCACTTCAGGTTTACTGTATCCCTTGGACCCTCTTATTGACGATGAAACACAAAAATTGAATCGGAATTAAAATCAAAATGCACAATGCCGACTTAAGTACAAGATGACTGACACTCTAACTTTATATGATTTGAACCTCTCCTGTGAGTCCAGTTTTAGATTCCGATGCTTCACTTCAGGTTTACTGTATTCCTTGGACCTTCTTATTGACGATGAAACACAGAAATTGCATCCGAATTTAATACAAAAGGCACAATGCCGACTTAAATACAAGTGGACTGAGACTCTAACTTTCTATGATTTGAACGTGACCTGTGAGTCCGGTTATGGATTCCGATGCTTCACTTCAGGTTTACTGTATCCCTTTGACCTTCTTAGTGACGATGAAACACAGAAACTGCATCCGAATTTAATACAAAAGGCACAATGCCGACTTAAGTACAAGAGGACGGACACTCTACCTTTCTATGATTTGAACCTCTCCTGTGAGTCCAGTCTTAGATTCCGATGTTTCACTTCAGTTTTACTGTATCCCTTGGACCTTCTAATTGCGGATGAAGCACGGAAATTGCGTCGCAATTAAATTCAAAATGCACAATGCCGACTTAAGTAAGAGAGGACTGACACTCTAACTTTCTATGATTTGAACCTCTCCTGTGAGTCCAGTTTTAGATTCCGATACTTCACTTCAGGTTTACTGTATCTCTTGGACCTTCTTATGGACGATGAAACACAGAAATTGCATCCGAAATTAATACAAAAGGTACAATGCCGACTTAAGTACAAGAGGACTGACACCTTAATTTTCTATGATTTGAACCTCTCCTGTGAGTCCAGTTTTCGATTCCGATGCTTCACTTCAGGTTTATTGTATCCCTTTGACCTTGTTATTGACGATGAAACACAGAAACTGCATCCGAATTTAATACAAAAGGCACAATGCCGACTTAAGTACAAGAGGACTGACACTCTACCTTTCTATGATTTGTACCTCTCCAGTGAGTCCAGTTTTAGATTCCGAAGCTTCACTTCAGGTTTACTGTATCCCTTGGACCTTCTTATTGCGGATGAAGCACAGAAATTGCGTCGGAATTATATTCAAAATGCACAACGGCGACATAAGTACAAGAGGACTGACACTCTAACTTACTATGATTTAAACCTCTCCTGTGAGTCTAGTTTTAGATTCCGATCCTTCACTTTAGGTTTACTGTATACCTTTGACCTTCTTATTGACGATGTAGCACAGAAATTACATCGGAATTAAATTCAAAAGGCACAATGCCGACTTAAGTACAAGAGAACTGACACTCTAACTTTCTATGATTTGAAGCTATCCTGCGAGTCTAGTTTTAGATTCCGATGCTTCACTTCAGGTTTACTTTATCCCTTGGACCTTCTTATTGAAGATGAAACACAGAAATTGCATCCGAAATTAATACAAAAGGCAGAATGCCGACTTAAGTACAAGAGGACTGACACTCTACCTTTGTATGATTTTAACCTCTCCTGTGAGTCCAGTTTTAGATTCCGATGCTTCACTTCAGGTTTACTGTATCCCTTGGACCTTCTTATTGACGATGAAACACAGAAATTGCATCCGAATTTAATACAAAAGGCACAATGCCGACTTAAGTACAAGAGGACTGACACACTAACTTTCTATGATTTGAACCTCTCCTGTGAGTCCAGTTTTAGATTCCGATGCTTCACTTCAGATTTACTGTATCCCTTGGAGCTTCTTATTGACGATGAAACACAGAAATTGCATCGGAATTAAATTCAAAAGGCACAATGCCGACTTAAGTACAAGAGGACTGACACTCTAACTTTCTATGATGTGAACCTCTCCTGTGAGTCCAGTTTTAGATTCCGATGCTTCACTTCAGGTTTACTGTATCTCTTGGACCTTCTTATGGACGATGAAACACAGAAATTGCTTCCGAAAGTAATACAGAAGGCACAATGCTGACTTAAGTACAAGAGGACTGACACCTTAACTTTCTATGATTTGAACCTCTCCTGTGAGTCCAGTTTTCGATTCCGATGCTTCACTTCAGGTTAACTGTATCCCTTTGACCTTCTTATTGACGATGAAACACAGAAACTGCTTCCAAATTTAATACAAAAGGCACAATGCCGACTTAAGTACAAGAGGACTGACACTCTAACTTTCTATGATTATGAACCTCTGCTGTGAGTCCAGTCTTAGATTCCGATGCTTCACTTCAGGTTTACTGTATCCCTTGGACCTTCGTATTGACGAACAAACACAGAAATTGCATCTGAATTTCATACAAAAGGCACAATGCCTACTTAAGTACAAGAGGACTGACACTTTAACTTTCTATGATTTGAACCTGTCCTGTGAGTCCAGTTTTAGATTCCGATGCTTCACTTCAGGTATACTGTATTCCTTGGACCTTCTTATTGACGATGAAACACAGAAATTGCATCCGAATTTAATACAAAAGGCACAATGCCGACTTAAATACAAGAGGACTGACACTCTAACTTTCTATGATTTGAACGTGTCCTGTGAGTCCGGTTTTGGATTCCGATGCTTCAGTTCAGGTTTACTGTATCCCTTTGACCTTCTTATTGACGATGAAACACAGAACCTGCATCCGAATTTAATACAAAAGGCACAATGCCGACTTAAGTACAAGAGGACTGACACTCTACCTTTCAATGATTTGAACCTCTCCTGTGAGTCCAGTCTTAGATTCCGATGCTTCTCTTCAGGTTTACTGTATCCCTTGGACCTTAGTATTGACGAACAAACAGAGAAATTGCATCTCAATTTCACACAAAAGGCACAATGCCTACGTAAGTACAAGAGGACTGACACTCTAACTTTCTATGATTTGAACCTCTCTTCTGAGTGCAGTTTTGGATTCCGATACTACACTTCAGGTTTACTGTATCCCTTGGACCCTCTTATTGACGATGAAACACAAAAATTGAATCGGAATTAAAATCAAAATGCACAATGCCGACTTAAGTACAAGATGACTGACACTCTAACTTTATATGATTTGAACCTCTCCTGTGAGTCCAGTTTTAGATTCCGATGCTTCACTTCAGGTTTACTGTATTCCTTGGACCTTCTTATTGACGATGAAACACAGAAATTGCATTCGAATTTAATACAAAAGGCACAATGCCGACTTAAATACAAGAGGACTGAGACTCTAACTTTCTATGATTTGAACGTGTCCTGTGAGTCCGGTTATGGAATCCGATGCTTCACTTCAGGTTTACTGTATCCCTTTGACCTTCTTATTGACGATGAAACACAGAAACTGCATCCGAATTTAATACAAAAGGCACAATGCCAACTTAAGTACAAGAGGACTGACACTCTACCTTTCTATGATTTGAACCTCTCCTGTGAGTCCAGTCTTAGATTCCGATGCTTCACTTCAGGTTTACTGTATCCCTTGGACCTTAGTATTGACGAACAAACACAGAAATTGCATCTGAATTACATACAAAAGGCACAATGCCTACGTAAGTACAAGAGGACTGACACTCTAACTATCTATGATTTGAACTTTCCCTGTGAGTCCACTTTTAGATTCCGATGCATAACTTCAGGTTTACTGTATACCTTGGACCTTCTGATTGACGATGAAGCACAGAAATTGCGTCGGAATAAAATTCAAAATGCACAATGCCGACTTAAGTACAAGAGGACTGACACTCTAATTTTCTATGATTTGAACCTCTCTTTTGAGTGCAGTTTTACAATCCGATACTTCACTTCAGGTTTACTGTATCCCTTGGACCCTCTTATTGACGATGAAACACAAAAATTGAATCGGACTTAAAATCAAAATGCACAATGCCGACTTAAGTGCAAGAGGACTGACACTCTAACTTTCTATGATTTGAACCTCTCCTGTGAGTCCAGTTTTAGATTCCGATGTTTCACTTCGGGTTTACTGTATCCCTCTGACCTTCTTATTGACGATGAAACACAGAAATTGCATCCGAATTTAATACAAAAGGCACAATGCCGACTTAAATACAAGAGGACTGACACCCTAACTTTCTATGATTTGAACCTCTCCTGTGAGTCCAGTTTTAGATACCTATGCTTCACTTCAGGTTTACTGTATACCTTGGACCTTCTCAATGACGATGGAACACCGAAATTGCATCGAATTAAATTCAAAAGGCACAATGCCGACTTAAGTACAAGAGGACTGACACTCTAATTTTCTATGATTTTAACCTCTCCTTTGAGTCCAGTTTTAGATTCCGATGCATCGCTTCAGGTTTACTGTAACCCTTGGACCTTCTTATTGACGATGAAACACAGTAATTACATCGGAATTTAATACAAAAGGCACAATGCCGACTTCAGTACAAGAGGACTGACACTCTAAGTATCTACGATGTGAACCTCTCATGTGAGTCCAGTTTCAGATTCCGATGGTTCACTTCAGGTTTACTTTATCCCTTGGACCTACTTATTGACGATGAAACACAGTAATTGCATCTGAACTTAATTCAAAATCACAAAGCCGACTTAAGTACACCACGACTGACTCTCTACCTTTCTATGATTTGAACCTTTCCTGTGAATCCAGTTTTAGATTCCGATGCTTCATTTCAGGTTTACTGTATCCCTTGGACCTTCATATTAACGATTAAACACAGAAATTACATCCGAATTAAATACAAAAGGCACAATGCCGACTTAAGTACAAGAGTACTGACACTCTAACTTTCTATGATTTGAACGTGTCCTGTGAGTCCGGTTTTGGATCCCGATGCTTCAATTGAGGTTTACTGTATACCTTGGACCTTCTTATTGACGATGAAACACAGAAATTGCATCGGAATTAAATTCAAAAGGCACAATGCCGACTGAAGTACAAGTGGACTGACACTCTAACTTTCTATGTTTTGAACCTCTCCTGTGAATCCAGTTTTAGATTCCGATGCTTCATTTCAGGTTTACTGTATCCCTTGGACCTTCATATTAACGATTAAACACAGAAATTACATCCGAATTAAATACAAAAGGCACAATGCCGACTTAAGTACTAGCGGACTGACACTTCTTACAATCTATGATTTGAACCTCTAATGTGAGACCGGTTTTAGGTTCCGATGCTTCACTTCAAGTTTACTGTATCCCTTGGACCTTCTTATTGACGATGAAACACAGAAATTGCATCCGAATTTAATACAAAAAGCACAATGCCGATTTAAGTACAAGAGGACTGTCACTCTAACTTTCTATGATTTGAACCTCTCCTGTGAATCCAGTTTTAGATTCCGAAGCTTCACTTCAGGTTCACTGTATCCCATGGACCTTCATATTGACGATTAAACACAGAAATAGCATCCGAATTATATACAAAAGGCACAATGCCGACTTAAGTACAAGCGGACTGACACTTCTTACAATCTATGATTTGAACCTCTCCTGTAAGACCGGTTTTAGGTTCCGATGCTTCACTTCAAGTTTACTGAATCCCTTGGACCTTCTTATTGACGATGAAACACAGAAATTGCATCCGAATTTAATACAAAAGGCACAATGCCGATTTAAGTACAAGACGACTGACACTCTAAATATCAATGATTTGAACCTCTCCTGTGAGTCCAGTTTTAGATTCCGATGCTTCGCTTCAGGTTTACTGCATCCCTTGGACCTTCTTATTGACGACGAAACACAGAATTTGCATCGAATTAAATTCAAAAGGCACAATTCCGACTTAAGAACAAGAGGACTGACACTCAAACTTTATAAGATTTGAACCTCTCCAATGAGTCCAGTTTAGATTCCGATGCTTCGCTTCAGGTTTACTGTATCCCTTGGACCTTCTTATTGTAGATGAAACACAGAAATTGCATCCGAATTTAATACAAAAGGCACAATGCCGACTTAAGTACAAGATGACTGACACTCTACCTTTGTATGATTTGAACCTCTCCTGTGAGTCTAGTTTTAGATTCCGATGGTTCACTTCAGTTTTACTGTATCCCTTGCCCCTTCTTATTGACGATGAAACACAGTAATTGCATCCGAACTTAATTCAAAATCACAATGCCGACTTAAGTACAACAGGACTGACACTCTAACTTTCTATGATCTGAACCTCTCCTGTGAGTCCAGTTTTAGATTCCGATGCTTCACTTCAGGTTTACTGTATCCCTTGGACCTTCTTATTGACGATGAAACACAGAAATTGCATCGAATTAAATTCAAATGGCACAAAGCCGACTTAAGAACAAGAGGACTGACACTCAAACTTTCTATGATTTGAACCTCTCCAATGAGTCTAGTTTTAGATTCCGATGCTTCGCTTCAGGTTCACTGTATCCCTTGGACCTTCTTATTGAAGATGAAACACAGAAATTGCATCCGAATTTAATACAAAAGGCACAATGCCGACTTAAGTACAAGAGGACAGACACTCTACCTTTGTATGATTTGAACCTCTCCAGTGAGTCTAGTTTTAGATTCCGAAGGTTCACTTCAGTTTTACTGTATCCCGTGGACCTTCTTATTGACGATGAAACACAGTAATTGCATCCGAACTTAATTCAAAATCACAATGCAGACTTAAGTACAACAGGACTGACACTCTAACTTTCTATGATCTGAAACTCTCCTGTGAGTCCAGATTTAGATTCCGATGCTTCACTTCAGGGTTACTTTATCCCTTGGACCTTCTTATTGATGATGAAACACTGAAAATGCATCCGAATTTAATACAAGAGGCACAATGCCTACTTAAGTACAAGAGGACTGACGCTCTAGACTGACGTTCTACCTTTCTATGATTTGAACCCCTCCAGTGAGTCCAGTTTTAGATTCCGATGCTTGACTTCAGTTTTACTGTATCCCTTGGACCTTCTAATTGCGGTTGAAGCACAGAAATTGCGTCGGAATTAAATTCAAAATGCACAATGCCGACTTAAGTAAGAGAGGACTGACACTCTAACTTTCTATGATTTGAACCTCTCCTGTGAGTCCAGTTTTAGATTCCGATACTTCACTTCAGGTTTACTGTATCTCTTGGACCTTTTTATGGACGATGAAAAAGAGAAATTGCATCCGACATTAATACAAAAGGTACAATGCCGACTTAAGTACAAGAGGACTGACACCTTAACTTTCAATGAATTGAACCTCTCCTGTGAGTCCAGTTTTCGATTCCGATGCTTCACTTCAGGTTTACTGTATCCCTTTCCTTTGACCTTCTTATTGACGATGAAACACAGAAACTGCATCCGTATTTAATACAAAAGGCACAATGCCGACTTAAGTACATGAGGACTGACACGCTACCTTTGTATGATTTTAACCTCTCCTGTGAGTCCAGTTTTAGATTCCGATGCTTCACTTCAGTTTTACTGTATCCCTTGGACCTTCTTATTGACGATGAAACACAGAAATTGCATCCGAATTTAATACAAAAGGCACAATGCCGACTTAAGTACAAGAGGACTGACACACTAACTTTCTATGATTTGAACCTGTCCTGTGAGTCCAGTTTTAGATTCCGATGCTTCACTTCAGATTTACTGTATCCCTTGGACCTTCTTATTGACGATGAAACACAGATATTGCATCAGAATTAAACTCAAAAGGCACAATGCCGACTTAAGTACAAGAGGATTGACACTCTAACTTTCTGTGATGTGAACCTCTCCTGTGAGTCCAGTTTTAGATTCCGATGCTTCACTTCAGGTTTACTGTATCTCTTGGACCTTCTTATGGACGATGAAACAAAGAAATTGCATCCGTAGTTAATACAGAAGGCACAATGCTGACTTAAGTACAAGAGGACTGACACCTTAACTTTCTATGATTTGAACCTCTCCTGTGAGTCCAGTTTTCGATTCCGAAGCCTCACTTCAGGTTTACTGTATCCCTTTGACATTCGTATTGACGATGAACCACAGAAACTGCTTCCGAATTTAATACAAAAGGCACAATGCCGACTTGAGTACAAGAGGACTGACATTCTACCTTTCTATGATTTGAACCTCTCCTGTGAGTCCAGTCTTAGATTCCGATGCTTCACTTCAGGTCTACTGTATCCCTTTGACCTTCGTATTGACGAACTAACACAGAAATTGCATCTGAATTTCATACAAAAGGCACAATGCCTACTTAAGTACAAGAGGACTGACACTCTAACTTTCTATGATTTGAACCTCTCCTGTGAGTCCAGTTTTAGATTCCGATGCTTCACTTCAGGTTTACAGTATACCTTGGACCTTCTTATTGACGATGAAGCACAGAAATTGCGTCGGAATTAAATTCAAAATGCACAATGCCGACTTAAGTACAAGACGACTGACACTCTAACTTTCTATGATTTGAACCTCTCTTTTGAGTGCAGTTTTAGATTCCGATACTTCACTTCAGGTTTACTGTATCCCTTGGACCCTCTTATTGACGATGAAACACAAAAATTGAATCGGAATTAAAATCAAAATGCACAAAGCCGACTTAAGTACAAGAGGACTGACTCTCTAACTTTCTATGATTTGAACCTCTCCTGTGAGTCCAGTTTTAGATTCCGATGCTTTGCTTCAGGTTTACTGTAACCCTTGGACCTTCTTATTGACGATGAAACACAGTAATTACATCGGAATTTAATTCAAAAGGCACAATGCCGACTTAAGTACAAGAGGACTGACACTCTAAGTATCTATGATTTGAACCTCTCCTGTGAGTCCAGTTTTACATTCCGATGCTTCACTTCAGGTTAACAGTATACCTTGCACCTTCTTATTGACGATGGAACACAGAAATTGCATCCGAATTTAATACAAAAGGCACAATGCCGACTGAAGTACAAAAGGACTGACATTCTAACTTTCTATGATTTGAACCTCTCCTGGGAGTCAAGTTTTAGATTCCGACGCTTCACTTCAGGTTTACTGTATACCTGGGACCTCCTTATTGACGATGTAAAACAGATATTGCATCGGAATTAAATACAAAAGTCACAATGCCGACTTAAGTACAAGAGGACTGACACTGTAACTTTCTATGATTTGAACGTGTCCTGTGAGTCCGGTTTTAGATTCCGATGCTTCACTTGAGGTTTACTGTATACCTTGGACCTTCTTATTGACAATGAAACACAGAAATTGCATCGGAATTAAATTCAAAAGGCACAATGCCGACTGAAGTACAAGTGGACTGACACTCTAACTTTCTATGATTTGAACCTCTCTTGTGAATCCCGTTTTAGATTCCGATGCTTCACTTCAGGTTTACTGTATCCCTTGGACCTTCATATTGACGATTAAACACAGAAATTGCATCCGAATTAAATACAAAGGGCACAATGCCGACTTAAGTACTAGCGGACTGGCACTTCTTACAATCTATGATTTGAACCTCTAATGTGAGACCGGTTTTAGGTTCCGATGCTTCACTTCAAGTTTACTGTGTCCCTTGGACCTTCTTATTGACGATGAAACACAGAAATTGCATCCGAATTTAATACAAAAAGCACAATGCCGATTTAAGTACAAGAGGACTGACACTCTAACTTTCTATGATTTGAACCTCTCCTGTGAGTCCAGTTTTAGATTCCGATGCTTCGCTTCAGGTTTACTGTATCCCTTGGACCTTCTTATTGAAGATGAAACACAGAAATAGCATCCGAATTTAAAACAAAATGCACAATGCCGACTTAAGTACAAGAGGACTGACACTCTACCTTTGTATGATTTGAACCTCTCCTGTGAGTCTAGTTTTAGATTCCGATGGTTCACTTCAGTTTTACTGTATCCCTTGGACCTTCGTATTGACGATGAAACACAGTAATTGCATCCGAACTTAATTCAAAATCACAATGCAGACTTAAGTTCAAGAGGACAGACACACTATCTTTCTATGATTTGAACCTCTCCTGTAAGTCCAGTTTTAGATTCAGATGGTTCAGGGTTACTGTATCCCTTGGACCTTTTTATTGACGATGAAACAGAGTAATTCCATCCAAACTTAATTCAAAATCACAATGCCGACTTAAGTACAAGAGGACTGACACTCTAACTTTCTATGATCTGAACCTCTCCTGTGAGTCCAGTTTTAGATCCCGATACTTCACTTCAGGTTTACTGTATCCCTTGGACCTTCTTATTGACGATGATACACAGAAATTGCATCCGAATTTAATACAAAAGGCACAATGCCGACTTAAGTACAAGAGGACTGACACTCTAACTTTCTATGATTTGAACCTCTCCTGTGAGTCCAGTTTTAGATTCCGATGCTTCACTTCAGATTTACTGTATCCCTTGGACCTTCTTATTGACGATGAAACACAGAAATTGCATCGGAATTAAATTCAAAAGGCACAATGCCGACTTAAGTACAAGAGGACTGACACTCTAACTTTCTATGATGTGAACCTCTCCTGTGAGTCCAGTTTTAGATTCCGATGCTTCACTTCAGGTTTACTGTAACCCTTGGACCTTCTTATTGACGATGAAACACAGTAATTGCATCGGAATTTAATACAAAAGGCACAATGCCGACTTAAGCACAAGAGGACTGACACTCTAAGTATCTATGATTTGAACCTCTCCTGTGAGTCCAGTTTTAGATTCCGATGGTTCACTTTAGGTTTACTTTATCCCTTGGACCTGCTTATTGACGATGAAACACAGTAATTGCATCAGAACTTAATTCAAAATCACAAAGCCGACTTAAGTACAACACGACTGACTCTCTACCTTTCTATGATTTGAACCTCTCCTGTGAGTCCAGTCTTAGATTCCGATGTTTCACTTCAGGTTTACTGTATCCTTTGGACCTTCTTCTTGACAAGGAAACACAGATATTGCATCGGAATTAAATTCAAAAGGCACAATGCCGACTTAAGTACAAGAGGACTGACACTCTAACTTTCTATGATCTAAACCTCTCCTGTGAGTCCAGTTTTAGATTCCGATGCTTCGCTTCAGGTTTATTGTAACCCTTGGACCTTCTTATTGACGATGAAACACAGTAATTACATCGGAATTTAATACAAAAGGCACAATGTGTACTTAAGTACAAGAGGACTGACACTCTAACTTTCTATGATTTGAACTTCTCCTGTGAGTCCAGTTTTAGATTCCGATGCTTCCCTTCAGGTTTACTGTATACCTTGGACCTTCTTATTGACGATGAAGCACAGAAATTGCGTCGGAATTAAATTCAAAATGCACAATGCCGACTTAAGTACAAGAGGACTGACATTCTAACTTTCTATGATTTGAACCTCTCTTTTGAGTGCAGTTTTAGATTCTGATACTTCACTTCAGGTTTACTGTATCCTTTGGACCCTCTTATTGACGATGTAACACAAAAATTGAATCGGAATTAAAATCACAATGCACAATGCCAACTTAAGTACAAGAGGACTGACACTCTAACTTTCTATGATTTGAACCTCTCCTGTGAGTCCAGTTTTAGATTCCGATGCTTCACTTCAGGTTTACTGTATCCCTTGGACCTTCTTATTGACGGCGAAACACAGAAATTGCATCCGAATTTAATACAAAAGGCACAATGCCGACTTAAATACAAGAGGACTGACACTCTAACTTTCTATGATTTGAACCTCTCCTGTGAGTCCAGTTTTAGATACCGATGCTTCACTTCAGGTTTACTGTATACCTTGGACCTTCTTATTGACGTTGAAACACCGAAATTGCATCGAATTAAATTCAAAAGGCACAATGCCGACTTAAGTACAAGAGGACTGACACTCTAACTTTCTATGATATGAACCTCTCCTGTGAGTCCAGTTTTAATATTCCGATGCTTCGATTCAGGTTTATTGTAACCCTTGGACCTTCTTATTGACGATGAAACACAGTAATTACATCGGAATTTAATACAAAAGGCACAATGCCGACTTAAGTACAAGAGGACTGACACTCCAAGTATCTATGATTTGAACCTCTCCTGTGAGTCCAGTTTTAGATTCCGATGGTTCACTTCAGGTTTACTTTATCCCTTGGACCTGCTTATTGACGATGAAACACAGATATTGCATCCGAATGTAATACAAAAGGCACAATGCCGACTTAAGTACAAGGGGACTCACACTCTAACATTCTATGATTTGAACCTCTCCTGGGAGTCCAGTTTTAGATTCCGACGCTTCACTTCAGGTTTACTGTATACCTGGGACCTCCTTATTGACGATGAAATACAGATATTGCATCGGAATTAAATACAAAAGGCACAATGCCGACTTAAGTACAAGAGGACTGACACTCTAACTTTCTATGATTTGAACGTGTCCTGTGAGTCCGGTTTTGGATTCCGATGCTTCACTTGAAGTTTACTGTATACCTTGGACCTTCTTATTGACGATGAAACACAGAAATTGCATCGGCATTAAATTCAAAAGGCACAATGCCGACTGAAGTACAAGTGGACTGACACTCTAATTTTCAATGATTTGAACTTCTCCTGTGAGTCCAGTTTTAGATTCCAATGCTTCGGTTCAGGTTTACTGTATCCCTTGGACCTTCTTATTGACGATGAAACACAGAAATTGCATCCGAATTTAATACAAAAGGCACAATGCCGATTTAAGTACAAGAGGACTGACACTCTAACTTTCAATGTATTGAACCTCTCCTGTGAGTACAGTTTTAGATTCCGATGCTTCACTGCAGGTTTACTGTATCCCTTGTACCTTCTTATTGACGATGAAACACGGAAATTGCATCCGAACTTAATACAAAAGGCACAATGACGACTTAAGTACAAGAGGACTGACACTCTAATTTTCTATGCTTAGAACCTCCCCTGTGAGCCCAGTTTTAGATTCTGATGCTTCACTTCAGGTTTACTGTATCTCCTGGAACTTCTTATGGACGATGAAACACAGAAATTGCATCCGAAGTTAATACAGAAGGCACAAAGCCGACTTAAGTACAACACGACTGACTCTCTACCTTTCTATGATTTGAACCTCTCCTGTGAGTCCAGTCTTAGATTCCGATGTTTCACTTCAGGTTTACTGTATCCTTTGGACCTTCTTCTTGACAAGGAAACACAGATATTGCATCGGAATTAAATTCAAAAGGCACAATGCCGACTTAAGTACAAGAGGACTGACACTCTAACTTTCTATGATCTAAACCTCTCCTGTGAGTCCAGTTTTAGATTCCGATGCTTCGCTTCAGGTTTATTGTAACCCTTGGACCTTCTTATTGACGATGAAACACAGTAATTACATCGGAATTTAATACAAAAGGCACAATGTGTACTTAAGTACAAGAGGACTGACACTCTAACTTTCTATGATTTGAACTTCTCCTGTGAGTCCAGTTTTAGATTCCGATGCTTCCCTTCAGGTTTACTGTATACCTTGGACCTTCTTATTGACGATGAAGCACAGAAATTGCGTCGGAATTAAATTCAAAATGCACAATGCCGACTTAAGTACAAGAGGACTGACATTCTAACTTTCTATGATTTGAACCTCTCTTTTGAGTGCAGTTTTAGATTCTGATACTTCACTTCAGGTTTACTGTATCCTTTGGACCCTCTTATTGACGATGAAACACAAAAATTGAATCGGAATTAAAATCACAATGCACAATGCCAACTTAAGTACAAGAGGACTGACACTCTAACTTTCTATGATTTGAACCTCTCCTGTGAGTCCAGTTTTAGATTCCGATGCTTCACTTCAGGTTTACTGTATCCCTTGGACCTTCTTATTGACGGCGAAACACAGAAATTGCATCCGAATTTAATACAAAAGGCACAATGCCGACTTAAATACAAGAGGACTGACACTCTAACTTTCTATGATTTGAACCTCTCCTGTGAGTCCAGTTTTAGATACCGATGCTTCACTTCAGGTTTACTGTATACCTTGGACCTTCTTATTGACGTTGAAACACCGAAATTGCATCGAATTAAATTCAAAAGGCACAATGCCGACTTAAGTACAAGAGGACTGACACTCTAACTTTCTATGATATGAACCTCTCCTGTGAGTCCAGTTTTAATATTCCGATGCTTCGCTTCAGGTTTATTGTAACCCTTGGACCTTCTTATTGACGATGAAACACAGTAATTACATCGGAATTTAATACAAAAGGCACAATGCCGACTTAAGTACAAGAGGACTGACACTCCAAGTATCTATGATTTGAACCTCTCCTGTGAGTCCAGTTTTAGATTCCGATGGTTCACTTCAGGTTTACTTTATCCCTTGGACCTGCTTATTGACGATGAAACACAGATATTGCATCCGAATGTAATACAAAAGGCACAATGCCGACTTAAGTACAAGGGGACTCACACTCTAACATTCTATGATTTGAACCTCTCCTGGGAGTCCAGTTTTAGATTCCGACGCTTCACTTCAGGTTTACTGTATACCTGGGACCTCCTTATTGACGATGAAATACAGATATTGCATCGGAATTAAATACAAAAGGCACAATGCCGACTTAAGTACAAGAGGACTGACACTCTAACTTTCTATGATTTGAACGTGTCCTGTGAGTCCGGTTTTGGATTCCGATGCTTCACTTGAAGTTTACTGTATACCTTGGACCTTCTTATTGACGATGAAACACAGAAATTGCATCGGCATTAAATTCAAAAGGCACAATGCCGACTGAAGTACAAGTGGACTGACACTCTAATTTTCAATGATTTGAACTTCTCCTGCGAGTCCAGTTTTAGATTCCAATGCTTCGGTTCAGGTTTACTGTATCCCTTGGACCTTCTTATTGACGATGAAACACAGAAATTGCATCCGAATTTAATACAAAAGGCACAATGCCGATTTAAGTACAAGAGGACTGACACTCTAACTTTCAATGTATTGAACCTCTCCTGTGAGTACAGTTTTAGATTCCGATGCTTCACTGCAGGTTTACTGTATCCCTTGTACCTTCTTATTGACGATGAAACACGGAAATTGCATCCGAACTTAATACAAAAGGCACAATGACGACTTAAGTACAAGAGGACTGACACTCTAATTTTCTATGATTAGAACCTCCCCTGTGAGCCCAGTTTTAGATTCTGATGCTTCACTTCAGGATTACTGTATCTCCTGGAACTTCTTATGGACGATGAAACACAGAAATTGCATCCGAAGTTAATACAGAAGGCACAATGCCGACTTAAGTACAAGAGGACTGACACCTTAACTTTCTATGATTTGAACCTCTCCTGTGAGTCCAGTTTTCGATTCCGATGCTTCACTTCAGGTTTACTGTATCCCTTTGACCTTCTTATTGACGATGAAACACAGAAACTGCATCCGAATTTAATACAAAAAGCACAATGCCGACTTAAGTACAAGAGGACAGACGCTCTACCTTTCTATGATTTGAACCGCTCCTGTGAGTCCAGTCTAAGAATCCGATGCTTCACTTCAGGTTTACTGTATCCCTTGGACCTTCGCATTGACGAACAAACACAGAAATTGCATCCGAATTTCATACAAAATTCACAATGCCTACTTAAGTACAAGAGGACTGACACTCTAACTTTCTATGATTTGAACTTCTCCTGTGAGTCCAGTTTTAGATTCCGATGCTTCACTTCAGGTTTACTGTATACCTTGGACCTTCGTATTGACGATGAAGCGCAGAAATTGCATCCGAATTTAATACAAAAGGCACAATGCCGAGTGAAGTACAAAAAGACTGACATTCTAACTTTCTATGATTTGAACCTCTCCTGGGAGTCCAGTTTTAGATTCCGACGCTTCACTTCAGGTTTACTGTATACCTGGGACCTCCTTATTGACGATGTAATACAGATATTGCATCGGAATTAAATACAAAAGGCACAATGCCGCCTTAAGTACAAGAGGACTGACACTCTAACTTTCTACGATTTGAACGTGTCCTGTGAGACCGTTTTTATGTTCCGATGCTTCACTTCAAGTTTACTGTATCCCTTGGACCTTCTTATTGACGATGAAACACAGAAATTGCATCCGAATTTAATACAAAAAGCACAATGCCGAATTAAGTACAAGAGGACTGACACTCTAACTTTCTATGATTTGAACGTGTCCTGTGAGACCGGTTTTAGGTTCCGATGCTTCACTTCAAGTTTACTGTATCCCTTGGACCTTCTTATTGACCATGAAACACAGAAATTGCATCCGAATTTAATACAAAAAGCACAATGCCGATTTAAGTACAAGAGGACTGACACTCTAACTTTCTATGATTTGAACCTCTCCTGTGAGTCCAGTTTTAGATTCCGATGCTTCGCTTCAGGTTTACTGTATCCCGTGGACCTTCTTATTGAAGATGAAACACAGAAATAGCATCCGAATTTAATTCAAAAAGCACAATGCCGATTTAAGTACAAGAGGACTGACACTCTAACTTTCTATGATTTGAACCTCTCCTGTGAGTCCAGTTTTAGATTCCGATGCTTTGCTTCAGGTTCACTGTATCCCGTGGACCTTCTTATTGAAGATGAAACACAGAAATAGCATCCGAATTTAATACAAAAAGCACAATGCCGATTTAAGTACAAGAGGACTGACACTCTAACTTTCTATGATTTGCACCTCTCCTGTGAGTCCAGTTTTAGATTCCGATGCTTCGCTTCAGGTTTACTGTATCCCATGGACCTTCTTATTGAAGATGAAACACAGAAATAGCATCCGAACTTAATTCAAAATCACAATGCCGACTTAAGTACAAGAGGACAGACACTCTATCTTTCTATGATTTCAACCTCTCCTGTGAGTCCAGTTTTAGATTCCGATGCTTCAGGTTTACTGTATCCCTTGGACCTTTTAATTGACGATGAAACACAGTAATTCCATCCGAACTTAATTCAAAATCACAATGCCGACTTAAGTACAAGAGGACTGACACTCTAACTTTCTATGATTTGAACCTCTCCTGGGAGTCCAGTTTTAGATTCCGACGCTTCACTTCAGGTTTACTGTATACCTGGGACCTCCTTATTGACGATGAAATACAGATATTGCATCGGAATTAAATACAAAAGGCACAATGCCGACATAAGTACAAGAGGACTGACACTCTAACTTTCTATGATTTGAACGTGTCCTGTGAGTCCGGTTTTGGATTCGGATGCTTCACATCAGGTTTACTGTATCCCTTTGACCTTCTTATTGACGATGAAACACAGAAACTGCATCCGAATTTAATACAAAAGGCACAATGCCGACTTAAATACAAGAGGACTGACACTCTAACTTTCTATGATTTGAAGCTCTCCTGTGAGTCCAGTTTTAGATACCGATGCTTCACTTCAGGTTTACTGTATACCTTGGACCTTCTTATTGACGATGAAACACCGAAATTGCATCGAATTAAATTCAAAAGGCACAATGCCGACTTAAGTACAAGAGGACTGACACTCTAACTTTCTATGATTTGAACCTATCCTGAGAGTCCAGGTTTAGATTCCGATGCTTCGCTTCAGGTTTATTGTAACCCTTGGACCTTCTTATTGACGATGAAACACAGTAATTGCATCGGAATTTAATACAAAAGGCACAATGCCGACTTAAGTACAAGAGGACAGACACTCTAACTTTCTATGATTTGAACTTCTCCTGTGAGTCCAGTGTTAGATTCCGATGCTTCCCTTCAGGTTTACTGTATACCTTGGACCTTCTTATTGACGATGAAGCACAGAAATTGCGTCGGAATTAAATTCAAAATGCACAATGCCGACTTAAGTACGAGAGGGCTGACACTCTAACTTTCTATGATTTGAACCTCTCCTGTGAGTCCAGTTTTAATATTCCGATGCTTCGCTTCAGGTTTATTGTAACCCTTGGACCTTCTTATTGACGATGAAACACAGTAATTACATCGGAATTTAATACAAAAGGCACAATGCCGACTTAAGTACAAGAGGACTGACACTCCAAGTATCTATGATTTGAACCTCTCCTGTGAGTCCAGTTTTAGATTCCGATGGTTCACTTCAGGTTTACTTTATCCCTTGGACCTGCTTATTGACGATGAAACACAGATATTGCATCCGAATGTAATACAAAAGGCACAATGCCGACTTAAGTACAAGGGGACTCACACTCTAACATTCTATGATTTGAACCTCTCCTGGGAGTCCAGTTTTAGATTCCGACGCTTCACTTCAGGTTTACTGTATACCTGGGACCTCCTTATTGACGATGAAATACAGATATTGCATCGGAATTAAATACAAAAGGCACAATGCCGACTTAAGTACAAGAGGACTGACACTCTAACTTTCTATGATTTGAACGTGTCCTGTGAGTCCGGTTTTGGATTCCGATGCTTCACTTGAAGTTTACTGTATACCTTGGACCTTCTTATTGACGATGAAACACAGAAATTGCATCGGCATTAAATTCAAAAGGCACAATGCCGACTGAAGTACAAGTGGACTGACACTCTAATTTTCAATGATTTGAACTTCTCCTGCGAGTCCAGTTTTAGATTCCAATGCTTCGGTTCAGGTTTACTGTATCCCTTGGACCTTCTTATTGACGATGAAACACAGAAATTGCATCCGAATTTAATACAAAAGGCACAATGCCGATTTAAGTACAAGAGGACTGACACTCTAACTTTCAATGTATTGAACCTCTCCTGTGAGTACAGTTTTAGATTCCGATGCTTCACTGCAGGTTTACTGTATCCCTTGTACCTTCTTATTGACGATGAAACACGGAAATTGCATCCGAACTTAATACAAAAGGCACAATGACGACTTAAGTACAAGAGGACTGACACTCTAATTTTCTATGATTAGAACCTCCCCTGTGAGCCCAGTTTTAGATTCTGATGCTTCACTTCAGGATTACTGTATCTCCTGGAACTTCTTATGGACGATGAAACACAGAAATTGCATCCGAAGTTAATACAGAAGGCACAATGCCGACTTAAGTACAAGAGGACTGACACCTTAACTTTCTATGATTTGAACCTCTCCTGTGAGTCCAGTTTTCGATTCCGATGCTTCACTTCAGGTTTACTGTATCCCTTTGACCTTCTTATTGACGATGAAACACAGAAACTGCATCCGAATTTAATACAAAAAGCACAATGCCGACTTAAGTACAAGAGGACTGACGCTCTACCTTTCTATGATTTGAACCGCTCCTGTGAGTCCAGTCTAAGAATCCGATGCTTCACTTCAGGTTTACTGTATCCCTTGGACCTTCGCATTGACGAACAAACACAGAAATTGCATCCGAATTTCATACAAAAGGCACAATGCCTACTTAAGTACAAGAGGACTGACACTCTAACTTTCTATGATTTGAACTTCTCCTGTGAGTCCAGTTTTAGATTCCGATGCTTCACTTCAGGTTTACTGTATACCTTGGACCTTCGTATTGACGATGAAGCGCAGAAATTGCATCCGAATTTAATACAAAAGGCACAATGCCGAGTGAAGTACAAAAAGACTGACATTCTAACTTTCTATGATTTGAACCTCTCCTGGGAGTCCAGTTTTAGATTCCGACGCTTCACTTCAGGTTTACTGTATACCTGGGACCTCCTTATTGACGATGTAATACAGATATTGCATCGGAATTAAATACAAAAGGCACAATGCCGCCTTAAGTACAAGAGGACTGACACTCTAACTTTCTACGATTTGAACGTGTCCTGTGAGACCGTTTTTATGTTCCGATGCTTCACTTCAAGTTTACTGTATCCCTTGGACCTTCTTATTGACGATGAAACACAGAAATTGCATCCGAATTTAATACAAAAAGCACAATGCCGAATTAAGTACAAGAGGACTGACACTCTAACTTTCTATGATTTGAACGTGTCCTGTGAGACCGGTTTTAGGTTCCGATGCTTCACTTCAAGTTTACTGTATCCCTTGGACCTTCTTATTGACCATGAAACACAGAAATTGCATCCGAATTTAATACAAAAAGCACAATGCCGATTTAAGTACAAGAGGACTGACACTCTAACTTTCTATGATTTGAACCTCTCCTGTGAGTCCAGTTTTAGATTCCGATGCTTCGCTTCAGGTTTACTGTATCCCGTGGACCTTCTTATTGAAGATGAAACACAGAAATAGCATCCGAATTTAATTCAAAAAGCACAATGCCGATTTAAGTACAAGAGGACTGACACTCTAACTTTCTATGATTTGAACCTCTCCTGTGAGTCCAGTTTTAGATTCCGATGCTTTGCTTCAGGTTCACTGTATCCCGTGGACCTTCTTATTGAAGATGAAACACAGAAATAGCATCCGAATTTAATACAAAAAGCACAATGCCGATTTAAGTACAAGAGGACTGACACTCTAACTTTCTATGATTTGCACCTCTCCTGTGAGTCCAGTTTTAGATTCCGATGCTTCGCTTCAGGTTTACTGTATCCCATGGACCTTCTTATTGAAGATGAAACACAGAAATAGCATCCGAACTTAATTCAAAATCACAATGCCGACTTAAGTACAAGAGGACAGACACTCTATCTTTCTATGATTTCAACCTCTCCTGTGAGTCCAGTTTTAGATTCCGATGCTTCAGGTTTACTGTATCCCTTGGTCCTTTTAATTGACGATGAAACACAGTAATTCCATCCGAACTTAATTCAAAATCACAATGCCGACTTAAGTACAAGAGGACTGACACTCTAACTTTCTATGATTTGAACCTCTCCTGGGAGTCCAGTTTTAGATTCCGACGCTTCACTTCAGGTTTACTGTATACCTGGGACCTCCTTATTGACGATGAAATACAGATATTGCATCGGAATTAAATACAAAAGGCACAATGCCGACATAAGTACAAGAGGACTGACACTCTAACTTTCTATGATTTGAACGTGTCCTGTGAGTCCGGTTTTGGATTCGGATGCTTCACATCAGGTTTACTGTATCCCTTTGACCTTCTTATTGACGATGAAACACAGAAACTGCATCCGAATTTAATACAAAAGGCACAATGCCGACTTAAATACAAGAGGACTGACACTCTAACTTTCTATGATTTGAACCTATCCTGAGAGTCCAGGTTTAGATTCCGATGCTTCGCTTCAGGTTTATTGTAACCCTTGGACCTTCTTATTGACGATGAAACACAGTAATTGCATCGGAATTTAATACAAAAGGCACAATGCCGACTTAAGTACAAGAGGACAGACACTCTAACTTTCTATGATTTGAACTTCTCCTGTGAGTCCAGTGTTAGATTCCGATGCTTCCCTTCAGGTTTACTGTATACCTTGGACCTTCTTATTGACGATGAAGCACAGAAATTGCGTCGGAATTAAATTCAAAATGCACAATGCCGACTTAAGTACGAGAGGGCTGACACTCTAACTTTCTATGATTTGAACCTCTCCTGTGAGTCCAGTTTTAATATTCCGATGCTTCGCTTCAGGTTTATTGTAACCCTTGGACCTTCTTATTGACGATGAAACACAGTAATTACATCGGAATTTAATACAAAAGGCACAATGCCGACTTAAGTACAAGAGGACTGACACTCCAAGTATCTATGATATGAACCTCTCCTGTGAGTCCAGTTTTAGATTCCGATGGTTCACTTCAGGTTTACTTTATCCCTTGGACCTGCTTATTGACGATGAAACACAGATATTGCATCCGAATGTAATACAAAAGGCACAATGCCGACTTAAGTACAAGGGGACTCACACTCTAACATTCTATGATTTGAACCTCTCCTGGGAGTCCAGTTTTAGATTCCGACGCTTCACTTCAGGTTTACTGTATACCTGGGACCTCCTTATTGACGATGAAATACAGATATTGCATCGGAATTAAATACAAAAGGCACAATGCCGACTTAAGTACAAGAGGACTGACACTCTAACTTTCTATGATTTGAACGTGTCCTGTGAGTCCGGTTTTGGATTCCGATGCTTCACTTGAAGTTTACTGTATACCTTGGACCTTCTTATTGACGATGAAACACAGAAATTGCATCGGCATTAAATTCAAAAGGCACAATGCCGACTGAAGTACAAGTGGACTGACACTCTAATTTTCAATGATTTGAACTTCTCCTGCGAGTCCAGTTTTAGATTCCAATGCTTCGGTTCAGGTTTACTGTATCCCTTGGACCTTCTTATTGACGATGAAACACAGAAATTGCATCCGAATTTAATACAAAAGGCACAATGCCGATTTAAGTACAAGAGGACTGACACTCTAACTTTCAATGTATTGAACCTCTCCTGTGAGTACAGTTTTAGATTCTGATGCTTCACTGCAGGTTTACTGTATCCCTTGTACCTTCTTATTGACGATGAAACACGGAAATTGCATCCGAACTTAATACAAAAGGCACAATGACGACTTAAGTACAAGAGGACTGACACTCTAATTTTCTATGATTAGAACCTCCCCTGTGAGCCCAGTTTTAGATTCTGATGCTTCACTTCAGGATTACTGTATCTCCTGGAACTTCTTATGGACGATGAAACACAGAAATTGCATCCGAAGTTAATACAGAAGGCACAATGCCGACTTAAGTACAAGAGGACTGACACCTTAACTTTCTATGATTTGAACCTCTCCTGTGAGTCCAGTTTTCGATTCCGATGCTTCACTTCAGGTTTACTGTATCCCTTTGACCTTCTTATTGACGATGAAACACAGAAACTGCATCCGAATTTAATACAAAAAGCACAATGCCGACTTAAGTACAAGAGGACTGACGCTCTACCTTTCTATGATTTGAACCGCTCCTGTGAGTCCAGTCTAAGAATCCGATGCTTCACTTCAGGTTTACTGTATCCCTTGGACCTTCGCATTGACGAACAAACACAGAAATTGCATCCGAATTTCATACAAAAGGCACAATGCCTACTTAAGTACAAGAGGACTGACACTCTAACTTTCTATGATTTGAACTTCTCCTGTGAGTCCAGTTTTAGATTCCGATGCTTCACTTCAGGTTTACTGTATACCTTGGACCTTCGTATTGACGATGAAGCGCAGAAATTGCATCCGAATTTAATACAAATGGCACAATGCCGAGTGAAGTACAAAAAGACTGACATTCTAACTTTCTATGATTTGAACCTCTCCTGGGAGTCCAGTTTTAGATTCCGACGCTTCACTTCAGGTTTACTGTATACCTGGGACCTCCTTATTGACGATGTAATACAGATATTGCATCGGAATTAAATACAAAAGGCACAATGCCGCCTTAAGTACAAGAGGACTGACACTCTAACTTTCTACGATTTGAACGTGTCCTGTGAGACCGTTTTTATGTTCCGATGCTTCACTTCAAGTTTACTGTATCCCTTGGACCTTCTTATTGACGATGAAACACAGAAATTGCATCCGAATTTAATACAAAAAGCACAATGCCGAATTAAGTACAAGAGGACTGACACTCTAACTTTCTATGATTTGAACGTGTCCTGTGAGACCGGTTTTAGGTTCCGATGCTTCACTTCAAGTTTACTGTATCCCTTGGACCTTCTTATTGACCATGAAACACAGAAATTGCATCCGAATTTAATACAAAAAGCACAATGCCGATTTAAGTACAAGAGGACTGACACTCTAACTTTCTATGATTTGAACCTCTCCTGTGAGTCCAGTTTTAGATTCCGATGCTTCGCTTCAGGTTTACTGTATCCCGTGGACCTTCTTATTGAAGATGAAACACAGAAATAGCATCCGAATTTAATTCAAAAAGCACAATGCCGATTTAAGTACAAGAGGACTGACACTCTAACTTTCTATGATTTGAACCTCTCCTGTGAGTCCAGTTTTAGATTCCGATGCTTTGCTTCAGGTTCACTGTATCCCGTGGACCTTCTTATTGAAGATGAAACACAGAAATAGCATCCGAATTTAATACAAAAAGCACAATGCCGATTTAAGTACAAGAGGACTGACACTCTAACTTTCTATGATTTGCACCTCTCCTGTGAGTCCAGTTTTAGATTCCGATGCTTCGCTTCAGGTTTACTGTATCCCATGGACCTTCTTATTGAAGATGAAACACAGAAATAGCATCCGAACTTAATTCAAAATCACAATGCCGACTTAAGTACAAGAGGACAGACACTCTATCTTTCTATGATTTGAACCTCTCCTGTGAGTCCAGTTTTAGATTCCGATGCTTCAGGTTTACTGTATCCCTTGGACCTTTTAATTGACGATGAAACACAGTAATTCCATCCGAACTTAATTCAAAATCACAATGCCGACTTAAGTACAAGAGGACTGACACTCTAACTTTCTATGATTTGAACCTCTCCTGGGAGTCCAGTTTTAGATTCCGACGCTTCACTTCAGGTTTACTGTATACCTGGGACCTCCTTATTGACGATGAAATACAGATATTGCATCGGAATTAAATACAAAAGGCACAATGCCGACATAAGTACAAGAGGACTGACACTCTAACTTTCTATGATTTGAACGTGTCCTGTGAGTCCGGTTTTGGATTCGGATGCTTCACATCAGGTTTACTGTATCCCTTTGACCTTCTTATTGACGATGAAACACAGAAACTGCATCCGAATTTAATACAAAAGGCACAATGCCGACTTAAATACAAGAGGACTGACACTCTAACTTTCTATGATTTGAAGCTCTCCTGTGAGTCCAGTTTTAGATACCGATGCTTCACTTCAGGTTTACTGTATACCTTGGACCTTCTTATTGACGATGAAACACCGAAATTGCATCGAATTAAATTCAAAAGGCACAATGAAGACTTAAGTACAAGAGGACTGACACTCTAACTTTCTATGATTTGAACCTATCCTGAGAGTCCAGGTTTAG
The DNA here is from genome assembly GCF_023864345.2 of Schistocerca serialis cubense. Lineage (NCBI taxonomy): Eukaryota > Metazoa > Arthropoda > Insecta > Orthoptera > Acrididae > Schistocerca > Schistocerca serialis. Next base: position 26,543,597 of record NW_026047644.1, on the reverse strand, counting down.
ATTCCGATGCTTCGCTTCAGGTTTATTGTAACCCTTGGACCTTCTTATTGACGATGAAACACAGTAATTGCATCGGAATTTAATACAAAAGGCACAATGCCGACTTAAGTACAAGAGGACAGACACTCTAACTTTCTATGATTTGAACTTCTCCTGTGAGTCCAGTGTTAGATTCCGATGCTTCCCTTCAGGTTTACTGTATACCTTGGACCTTCTTATTGACGATGAAGCACAGAAATTGCGTCGGAATTAAATTCAAAATGCACAATGCCGACTTAAGTACGAGAGGGCTGACACTCTAACTTTCTATGATTTGAACCTCTCTTTTGAGTGCAGTTTTAGATTCCGATACTTCACTTCAGGTTTACTGTATCCCTTGGACCCTCTTATTGACGATGAAACACAAAAATTGAAACGGAATTAAAATCAAAATGCACAATGCCGACTTAAGTACAAGAGGACTGACACTCTAACTTTCTATGATTTGAACCTCTCCTGTGAGTCCAGTCTTAGATTCCGATGTTTCACTTCAGGTTTACTGTATCCTTTGGACCTTCTTCTTGACAATGAAACACAGAAATTGCATCGGAATTAAATTCAAAAGGCACAATGCCGACTTAAGTACAAGATGACCGACACTCCAACTTTCTATGATTTGAACCTCTGCTGTGAGTCCAGTGTTAGATTCCGATGCTTCACTTCAGGTTTACTGTATCCCTTGGACCTTCTTATTGACGATGAAACACAAAAATTGAATCGGAATTAAAATCAAAATGCACAATGCCGACTTAAGTACAAGAGGACTGACACTCTAACTTTCTATGATTTGAACCTCTCCTGTGAGTCCAGTCTTAGATTCCGATGTTTCACTTCAGGTTTACTGTATCCTTTGGACCTTCTTCTTGACAATGAAACACAGAAATTGCATCGGAATTAAATTCAAAAGGCACAATGCCGACTTAAGTACAAGATGACCGACATTCCAACTTTCTATGATTTGAACCTCTGCTGTGAGTCCAGTGTTAGATTCCGATGCTTCACTTCAGGTTTACTGTATCCCTTGGACCTTCTTATTGACGATGAAATACAGATATTGCATCCGAATGTAATACAAAAGGCACAATGCCGACTTAAGTACAAGAGGACTCACACTCTAACTTTCGATGATTTGAACCTCTCCTGGGAGTCCAGTTTTAGATTCCGACGCTTCACTTCAGGTTTACTGTATACCTGGGACCTCCTTATTGACGATGAAATACAGATATTGCATCGGAATTAAATACAAAAGGCACAATGCCGACTTAAGTACAAGAGGACTGACACTCTAACTTTCTATGATTTGAACGTGTCCTGTGAGTCCGGTTTTGGATTCCGATGCTTCACTTGAGGTTTGCTGTATACCTTGGACCTTCTTATTGATGATGAGATACAGAAATTGCATCGGCATTCAATTCAAAAGGCACAATGCCGACTTAAGTACGAGAGGGCTGACACTCTAACTTTCTATGATTTGAACCTCTCTTTTGAGTGCAGTTTTAGATTCCGATACTTCACTTCAGGTTTACTGTATCCCTTGGACCCTCTTATTGACGATGAAACACAAAAATTGAATCGGAATTAAAATCAAAAATGCACAATGCCGACTTAAGTACAAGAGGACTGACACTCTAACTTTCTATGATTTGAACCTCTCCTGTGAGTCCAGTCTTAGATTCCGATGTTTCACTTCAGGTTTACTGTATCCTTTGGACCTTCTTCTTGACAATGAAACACAGAAATTGCATCGGAATTAAATTCAAAAGGCACAATGCCGACTTAAGTACAAGATGACCGACATTCCAACTTTCTATGATTTGAACCTCTGCTGTGAGTCCAGTGTTAGATTCCGATGCTTCACTTCAGGTTTACTGTATCCCTTGGACCTTCTTATTGACGATGAAACACAAAAATTGAATCGGAATTAAAATCAAAATGCACAATGCCGACTTAAGTACAAGAGGACTGACACTCTAACTTTCTATGATTTGAACCTCTCCTGTGAGTCCAGTCTTAGATTCCGATGTTTCACTTCAGGTTTACTGTATCCTTTGGACCTTCTTCTTGACAATGAAACACAGAAATTGCATCGGAATTAAATTCAAAAGGCACAATGCCGACTTAAGTACAAGATGACCGACATTCCAACTTTCTATGATTTGAACCTCTGCTGTGAGTCCAGTGTTAGATTCCGATGCTTCACTTCAGGTTTACTGTATCCCTTGGACCTTCTTATTGACGATGAAATACAGATATTGCATCCGAATGTAATACAAAAGGCACAATGCCGACTTAAGTACAAGAGGACTCACACTCTAACTTTCGGTGATTTGAACCTCTCCTGGGAGTCCAGTTTTAGATTCCGACGCTTCACTTCAGGTTTACTGTATACCTGGGACCTCCTTATTGACGAAGAAATACAGATATTGCATCGGAATTAAATACAAAAGGCACAATGCCGACTTAAGTACAAGAGGACTGACACTCTAACTTTCTATGATTTGAACGTGTCCTGTGAGTCCGGTTTTGGATTCCGATGCTTCACTTGAGGTTTGCTGTATACCTTGGACCTTCTTATTGATGATGAAACACAGAAATTGCATCGGCATTCAATTCAAAAGGCACAATGCCGACTGAAGTACAAGTGGACTGACACTCTAACTTTCTATGATTTGAACTTCTCCTGTGAATCCAGTTTTAGATTCCGATGCTTCACTTCAGGTTTACTGTATCCCTTGGACCTTCATATTGACGAATAAACACAGAAATTGCATCCGAATTAAATACAAAAGGCACAATGCCGACTTAAGTACTAGCGGACTGACACTTCTTACAATCTATGATTTGAACCTCTAATGTGAGACCGGTTTTAGGTTCCGATGCTTCACTTCAAGTTTACTGTATCCCTTGGACCTTCTTATTGACGATGAAACACATAAATTGCATCCGAATATAATACAAAATGCACAATGCCGATTTAAGTACAAGAGGACTGACACTCTAACTTTCTATGATTTGAACCTCTCCTGTGAGTCCAGTTTTAGATTCCAATGCTTCGGTTCAGGTTTACTGTATCCCTTGGACCTTCTTATTGACGATGAAACACAGAAATTGCATCCGAATTTAATACAAAGGGCACAATGCCGATTTAAGTACAAGATTACTGACACTCTAACTTTCTATGTTTTGAACCTCTAATGTGAGTCCAGTTTTAGATTCCGATGCTTCACTGCAGGTTTACTGTATCCCTTGTACCTTCTTATTGACGATGAAACACGGAAATTGCATCCGAACTTAATACAAAAGGCAGAATGGCGACTTAAGTACAAGAGGACTGACACTCTAATTTTCTATGATTAGAACCTCCCCTGTGAGTCCAGTTTTAGATTCTGATGCTTCACTTCAGGTTTTGCTGTATACCTTGGACCTTCTTATTGACGATAAAACACCGAAATTGCATCGAATTAAATTCAAAAGGAACAATGCCGACTTAAGTACAAGAGGACTGACACTCTAACGTTCTATGATTTGAACCTCTCCTGTGAGTCCAGTTTTCGATTCCGATGCTTCACTTCAGGTTTACCGTATCCCTTTGACCTTCTTATTGACGATGAAACACAGAAACTGCATCCGAATTTAATACAAAAGGCACAATGCCGACTTTGGTACAAGAGGACTGACGCTCTACCTTTCTATGATTTGATCCTCTCCTGTGAGTCCAGTCTTAGAATCCGATGCTTCACTTCAGGTTTAATGTATCCCTTGGACCTTCGCATTGACGAACAAACACAGAAATTGCATCCGAATTTCATACAAAAGGCACAATGCCTACTTAAGTACAAGAGGACTGACACTCTAACTTTCTATGATTTGAACTTCTCCTGTGAGTCCAGTTTTAGTTTCCGATGCTTCACTTCAGGTTTACTGTATACCTTGGACCTTCTTATTGACGATGAAGCACAGAAATTGCGTCGTAATTAAATTCAAAATGTACAATGCCGTCTTAAGTACAAGAGGACTGACACTCTAACTTTCTATGATTTGAACCTCTCTTTTGAGTGCAGTACTAGATTCCGATACTTCACTTCAGGTTTACTGTATCACTTGGACCCTCTTATTGACGATGAAACACAAAAATTGAATCGGAATTAAATTCAAAATGCACAATGCCGACTTAAGTACAAGAGGACTGACACTCTAACTTTCTATGATTTGAACCTCTCCTGTGAGTCCAGTTTTAGATTCCGATGCTTCGCTTCAGGTTTTCTGTAACCCTTGGACCTTCTTATTGACGATGAAACACAGTAATTACATCGGAATTTAATACAAAAGGCACAATGCCGACTTAAGTACAAGAGGACTGACACTCTAAGTATCTATGATTTTAACCTCTCCTGTGAATCCAGTTTTAGATTCCGATGGTTCACTTCAGGTTCACTTTATCCCTTGGACCTGCTTGTTGACGATGAAACACAGTAATTGCATCCGAACTTAATTCAAAATCACAAAGCCGACTTAAGTACAACACGACTGACTCTCTACCTTCCTATGATTTGAACCTCTCCTGTGAGTCCAGTTTTACATTCCGATGCTTCACTTCAGGTTTACAGTATACCTTGCACCTTGTTATTGACGATGAAACACAGAAATTGCATCCGAATTTAATACAAAAGGCACAATGCCGAGTGAAGTACAAAAGGACTGACATTCTAACTTTCTATGATTTGAACCTCTCCTGGGAGTCCAGTTTTAGATTCCGACGCTTCACTTCAGGTTTACTGTATACCTGGGACCTCCTTATTGACGATGTAATACAGATATTGCATCGGAATTAAATACAAAAGGCACAATGCCGCCTTAAGTACAAGAGGACTGACACTCTAACTTTCTACGATTTGAACGTGTCCTCTGAGACCGGTTTTATGTTCCGATGCTTCACTTCAAGTTTACTGTATCCCTTGGACCTTCTTATTGACGATGAAACACAGAAATTGCATCCGAATTTAATACAAAAAGCACAATGCCGATTTAAGTACAAGAGGACTGACACTCTAACTTTCTATGATTTGAACGTGTCCTGTGAGACCGGTTTTAGGTTCCGATGCTTCACTTCAAGTTTACTGTATCCCTTGGACCTTCTTATTGACCATGAAACACAGAAATTGCATCCGAATTTAATACAAAAAGCACAATGCCGATTTAAGTACAAGAGGACTGACACTCTAACTTTCTATGATTTGAACCTCTCCTGTGAGTCCAGATTTAGATTCCGATGCTTCGCTTCAGGTTTACTGTATCCCGTGGACCTTCTTATTGAAGATGAAACACAGAAATAGCATCCGAATTTAATAGAAAAAGCACAATGCCGATTTAAGTACAAGAGGACTGACACTCTAACTTTCTATGATTTGAACCTCTCCTGTGAGTCCAGTTCTAGATTCCGATGCTTCGCTTCAGGTTCACTGTATCCCGTGGACCTTCTTATTGAAGATGAAACACAGAAATAGCATCCGAATTTAATACAAAAAGCACAATGCCGATTTAAGTACAAGAGGACTGACACTCTAACTTTCTATGATTTGAACCTCTCCTGTGAGTCCAGTTTTAGATTCCTATGCTTCGCTTCAGGTTTACTGTATCCCGTGGACCTTCTTATTGAAGATGAAACACAGAAATAGCATCCGAACTTAATTCAAAATCACAATGCCGACTTAAGTACAAGAGGACAGACACTCTATCTTTCTATGATTTGAACCTCTCCTGTGAGTCCAGTTTTAGATTCCGATGGTTCAGGTTTACTGTATCCCTTGGACCTTTTAATTGACGATGAAACACAGTAATTCCATCCGAACTTAATTCAAAATCACAATGCCGACTTAAGTACAAGAGGACTGACACTCTAACTTTCTATGATTTGAACCTCTCCTGGGAGTCCAGATTTAGATTCCGACGCTTCACTTCAGGTTTACTGTATACCTGGGACCTCCTTATTGACGATGAAATACAGATATTGCATCGGAATTAAATACAAAAGGCACAATGCCGACATAAGTACAAGAGGACTGACACTCTAACCTTCTATGATTTGAACGTGTCCTGTGAGTCCGGTTTTGGATTCCGATGATTCACATCAGGTTTACTGTATCCCTTTGACCTTCTTATTGACGATGAAACACAGAAACTGCATCCGAATTTAATACAAAAGGCACAATGCCGACTTAAATACAAGAGGACTGACACTCTAACTTTCTATGATTTGAAGCTCTCCTGTGAGTCCAGTTTTAGATACCGATGCTTCACTTCAGGTTTACTGTATACCTTGGACCTTCTTATTGACGATGAAACACCGAAATTGCATCGAATTAAATTCAAAAGGCACAATGCCGACTTAAGTACAAGAGGACTGACACTCTAACTTTCTATGATTTGAACCTATCCTGAGAGTCCAGGTTTAGATTCCGATGCTTCGCTTCAGGTTTATTGTAACCCTTGGACCTTCTTATTGACGATGAAACACAGTAATTGCATCGGAATTTAATACAAAAGGCACAATGCCGACTTAAGTACAAGAGGACAGACACTCTAACTTTCTATGATTTGAACTTCTCCTGTGAGTCCAGTTTTAGATTCCGATGCTTCCCTTCAGGTTTACTGTATACCTTGGACCTTCTTATTGACGATGAAGCACAGAAATTGCGTCGGAATTAAATTCAAAATGCACAATGCCGACTTAAGTACGAGAGGGCTGACACTCTAACTTTCTATGATTTGAACCTCTCTTTTGAGTGGAGTTTTAGATTCCGATACTTCAATTCAGGTTTACTGTATCCCTTGGACCCTCTTATTGACGATGAAACACAAAAATTGAATCGGAATTAAAATCAAAATGCACAATGCCGACTTAAGTACAAGAGGACTGACACTCTAACTTTCTATGATTAGAACCTCTCCTGTGAGTCCAGTTTTAGATTCCGATGCTTCACTTCAGGTTTACTGTATCCCTTGGACCTTCTTATTGACGATGAAACACAGAAATTGCATCCGAATTTAATACAAAAGGCACAATGCCGACTTAAATACAAGAGGACTGACACTCTAACTTTCTATGATTTGAACCTCTCCTGTGAGTCCAGTTTTAGATACCGATGCTTCACTTCAGGTTTACTGTATACCTTGGACCTTCTTATTGACGATGAAACACCGAAATTGCATCGAATTAAATTCAAAAGGCACAATGCCGACTTAAGTACAAGAGGACTGACACTCTAACTTTCTATGATTTGAACCTCTCCTGTGAGTCCAGTTTTAGATTCCGATGCTTCGCTTCAGGTTTATTGTAAACCTTGGACCTTCTTATTGACGATGAAACACAGTAATTACATCGGAATTTCATACAAAAGGCACAATGCCTACTTAAGTACAAGAGGACTGACACTCTAATTTTCTATGATTTGAACTTCTCCTGTGAGTCCAGTTTTAGATTCCGATGCTTCACTTCAGGTTTACTGTATCCCTTGGACCTTCTTTTTGACGATGAAACACAGAAATTGCATACGAATTTAATACAAAAGGCACAATGCCGACTTAAATACAAGAGGACTGACACTCTAACTTTCTATGATTTGAATGTGTCCTGTGAGTCCAGTTTTAGATACCGATTCTTCACTTCAGGTTTACTGTATAGCTTGGACCTTCTTATTGACGATGAAACACCGAAATTGCATCGAATTAAATTCAAAAGGCACAATGCCGACTTAAGTACAAGAGGACTGACACTCTAACTTTCTATGATTTGAACGTGTCCTGTGAGACCGGTTTTAGGTTCCGATGCTTCACTTCAAGTTTACTGTATCCCTTGGACCTTCTTATTGACCATGAAACACAGAAATTGCATCCGAATTTAATACAAAAAGCACAATGCCGATTTAAGTACAAGAGGACTGACACTTTAACTTTCTATGATTTGAACCTCTCCTGTGAGTCCAGTTTTAGATTCCGATGCTTCGCTTCAGGATTACTGTATCCCGTGGACCTTCTTATTGAAGATGAAACACAGAAATAGCATCCGAAATTAATACAAAAAGCACAATGCCGATTTAAGTACAAGAGGACTGACACTCTAACTTTCTATGATTTGAACCTCTCCTGTGAGTCCAGTTTTAGATTCCGATGCTTCGCTTCAGGTTTACTGTATCCCGTGGACCTTCTTATTGAAGATGAAACACAGAGATAGCATCCGAATTTAATACAAAAAGCACAATGCCGATTTAAGTACAAGAGGACTGACACTCTAACTTTCTATGATTTGAACCTCTCCTGTGAGTCCAGTTTTAGATTCCGATGCTTTGCTTCAGGTTTACTGTATCCCTTGGACCTTCTTATTGAAGATGAAACACAGAAATAGCATCCAAACTTAATTCAAAATCACAATGCCGACTTAAGTACAAGAGGACAGACACTCTATCTTTCTATGATTTGAACCTCTCCTGTGAGTCCAGTTTTAGATTCCGATGGTTCAGGTTTACTGTATCCCTTGGACCTTTTAATTGACGATGAAACACAGTAATTCCATCCGAACTTAATTCAAAATCACAATGCCGACTTAAGTACAAGAGAACTGACACTCTAACTTTCTATGATTTGAACCTCTCCTGGGAGTCCAGTTTTAGATTCCGACGCTTCACTTCAGGTTTACTGTATACCTGGGACCTCCTTATTGACGATGAAATACAGATATTGCATCGGAATTAAATACAAAAGGCACAATGCCGACATAAGTACAAGAGGACTGACACTCTAACTTTCTATGATTTGAACGTGTCCTGTGAGTCCGGTTTTGGATTCGGATGCTTCACATCAGGTTTACTGTATCCCTTTGACCTTCTTATTGACGATGAAACACAGAAACTGCATCCGAATTTAATACAAAAGGCACAATGCCGACTTAAATACAAGAGGACTGACACTCTAACTTTCTATGATTTGAAGCTCTCCTGTGAGTCCAGTTTTAGATACCGATGCTTCACTTCAGGTTTACTGTATACCTTGGACCTTCTTATTGACGATGAAACACCGAAATTGCATCGAATTAAATTCAAAAGGCACAATGCCGACTTAAGTACAAGAGGACTGACACTCTAACTTTCTATGATTTGAACCTATCCTGAGAGTCCAGGTTTAGATTCCGATGCTTCGCTTCAGGTTTATTGTAACCCTTGGACCTTCTTATTGACGATGAAACACAGTAATTGCATCGGAATTTAATACAAAAGGCACAATGCCGACTTAAGTACAAGAGGACAGACACTCTAACTTTCTATGATTTGAACTTCTCCTGTGAGTCCAGTGTTAGATTCCGATGCTTCCCTTCAGGTTTACTGTATACCTTGGACCTTCTTATTGACGATGAAGCACAGAAATTGCGTCGGAATTAAATTCAAAATGCACAATGCCGACTTAAGTACGAGAGGGCTGACACTCTAACTTTCTATGATTTGAACCTCTCTTTTGAGTGCAGTTTTAGATTCCGATACTTCACTTCAGGTTTACTGTATCCCTTGGACCCTCTTATTGACGATGAAACACAAAAATTGAATCGGAATTAAAATCAAAATGCACAATGCCGACTTAAGTACAAGAGGACTGACACTCTAACTTTCTATGATTTGAACCTCTCCTGTGAGTCCAGTCTTAGATTCCGATGTTTCACTTCAGGTTTACTGTATCCTTTGGACCTTCTTCTTGACAATGAAACACAGAAATTGCATCGGAATTAAATTCAAAAGGCACAATGCCGACTTAAGTACAAGATGACCGACACTCCAACTTTCTATGATTTGAACGTCTGCTGTGAGTCCAGTGTTAGATTCCGATGCTTCACTTCAGGTTTACTGTATCCCTTGGACCTTCTTATTGACGATGAAACACAAAAATTGAATCGGAATTAAAATCAAAATGCACAATGCCGACTTAAGTACAAGAGGACTGACACTCTAACTTTCTATGATTTGAACCTCTCCTGTGAGTCCAGTCTTAGATTCCGATGTTTCACTTCAGGTTTACTGTATCCTTTGGACCTTCTTCTTGACAATGAAACACAGAAATTGCATCGGAATTAAATTCAAAAGGCACAATGCCGACTTAAGTACAAGATGACCGACATTCCAACTTTCTATGATTTGAACCTCTGCTGTGAGTCCAGTGTTAGATTCCGATGCTTCACTTCAGGTTTACTGTATCCCTTGGACCTTCTTATTGACGATGAAATACAGATATTGCATCCGAATGTAATACAAAAGGCACAATGCCGACTTAAGTACAAGAGGACTCACACTCTAACTTTCGATGATTTGAACCTCTCCTGGGAGTCCAGTTTTAGATTCCGACGCTTCACTTCAGGTTTACTGTATACCTGGGACCTCCTTATTGACGATGAAATACAGATATTGCATCGGAATTAAATACAAAAGGCACAATGCCGACTTAAGTACAAGAGGACTGACACTCTAACTTTCTATGATTTGAACGTGTCCTGTGAGTCCGGTTTTGGATTCCGATGCTTCACTTGAGGTTTGCTGTATACCTTGGACCTTCTTATTGATGATGAGATACAGAAATTGCATCGGCATTCAATTCAAAAGGCACAATGCCGACTTAAGTACGAGAGGGCTGACACTCTAACTTTCTATGATTTGAACCTCTCTTTTGAGTGCAGTTTTAGATTCCGATACTTCACTTCAGGTTTACTGTATCCCTTGGACCCTCTTATTGACGATGAAACACAAAAATTGAATCGGAATTAAAATCAAAATGCACAATGCCGACTTAAGTACAAGAGGACTGACACTCTAACTTTCTATGATTTGAACCTCTCCTGTGAGTCCAGTCTTAGATTCCGATGTTTCACTTCAGGTTTACTGTATCCTTTGGACCTTCTTCTTGACAATGAAACACAGAAATTGCATCGGAATTAAATTCAAAAGGCACAATGCCGACTTAAGTACAAGATGACCGACATTCCAACTTTCTATGATTTGAACCTCTGCTGTGAGTCCAGTGTTAGATTCCGATGCTTCACTTCAGGTTTACTGTATCCCTTGGACCTTCTTATTGACGATGAAACACAAAAATTGAATCGGAATTAAAATCAAAATGCACAATGCCGACTTAAGTACAAGAGGACTGACACTCTAACTTTCTATGATTTGAACCTCTCCTGTGAGTCCAGTCTTAGATTCCGATGTTTCACTTCAGGTTTACTGTATCCTTTGGACCTTCTTCTTGACAATGAAACACAGAAATTGCATCGGAATTAAATTCAAAAGGCACAATGCCGACTTAAGTACAAGATGACCGACATTCCAACTTTCTATGATTTGAACCTCTGCTGTGAGTCCAGTGTTAGATTCCGATGCTTCACTTCAGGTTTACTGTATCCCTTGGACCTTCTTATTGACGATGAAATACAGATATTGCATCCGAATGTAATACAAAAGGCACAATGCCGACTTAAGTACAAGAGGACTCACACTCTAACTTTCGATGATTTGAACCTCTCCTGGGAGTCCAGTTTTAGATTCCGACGCTTCACTTCAGGTTTACTGTATACCTGGGACCTCCTTATTGACGAAGAAATACAGATATTGCATCGGAATTAAATACAAAAGGCACAATGCCGACTTAAGTACAAGAGGACTGACACTCTAACTTTCTATGATTTGAACGTGTCCTGTGAGTCCGGTTTTGGATTCCGATGCTTCACTTGAGGTTTGCTGTATACCTTGGACCTTCTTATTGATGATGAAACACAGAAATTGCATCGGCATTCAATTCAAGAGGCACAATGCCGACTGAAGTACAAGTGGACTGACACTCTAACTTTCTATGATTTGAACTTCTCCTGTGAATCCAGTTTTAGATTCCGATGCTTCACTTCAGGTTTACTGTATCCCTTGGACCTTCATATTGACGAATAAACACAGAAATTGCATCCGAATTAAATACAAAAGGCACAATGCCGACTTAAGTACTAGCGGACTGACACTTCTTACAATCTATGATTTGAACCTCTAATGTGAGACCGGTTTTAGGTTCCGATGCTTCACTTCAAGTTTACTGTATCCCTTGGACCTTCTTATTGACGATGAAACACATAAATTGCATCCGAATGTAATACAAAATGCACAATGCCGATTTAAGTACAAGAGGACTGACACTCTAACTTTCTATGATTTGAACCTCTCCTGTGAGTCCAGTTTTAGATTCCAATGCTTCGGTTCAGGTTTACTGTATCCCTTGGACCTTCTTATTGACGATGAAACACAGAAATTGCATCCGAATTTAATACAAAGGGCACAATGCCGATTTAAGTACAAGATTACTGACACTCTAACTTTCTATGTTTTGAACCTCTAATGTGAGTCCAGTTTTAGATTCCGATGCTTCACTGCAGGTTTACTGTATCCCTTGTACCTTCTTATTGACGATGAAACACGGAAATTGCATCCGAACTTAATACAAAAGGCAGAATGGCGACTTAAGTACAAGAGGACTGACACTCTAATTTTCTATGATTAGAACCTCCCCTGTGAGTCCAGTTTTAGATTCTGATGCTTCACTTCAGGTTTTGCTGTATACCTTGGACCTTCTTATTGACGATAAAACACCGAAATTGCATCGAATTAAATTCAAAAGGAACAATGCCGACTTAAGTACAAGAGGACTGACACTCTAACGTTCTATGATTTGAACCTCTCCTGTGAGTCCAGTTTTCGATTCCGATGCTTCACTTCAGGTTTACCGTATCCCTTTGACCTTCTTATTGACGATGAAACACAGAAACTGCATCCGAATTTAATACAAAAGGCACAATGCCGACTTTGGTACAAGAGGACTGACGCTCTACCTTTCTATGATTTGATCCTCTCCTGTGAGTCCAGTCTTAGAATCCGATGCTTCACTTCAGGTTTAATGTATCCCTTGGACCTTCGCATTGACGAACAAACACAGAAATTGCATCCGAATTTCATACAAAAGGCACAATGCCTACTTAAGTACAAGAGGACTGACACTCTAACTTTCTATGATTTGAACTTCTCCTGTGAGTCCAGTTTTAGATTCCGATGCTTCACTTCAGGTTTACTGTATACCTTGGACCTTCTTATTGACGATGAAGCACAGAAATTGCGTCGTAATTAAATTCAAAATGTACAATGCCGTCTTAAGTACAAGAGGACTGACACTCTAACTTTCTATGATTTGAACCTCTCTTTTGAGTGCAGTACTAGATTCCGATACTTCACTTCAGGTTTACTGTATCACTTGGACCCTCTTATTGACGATGAAACACAAAATTTGAATCGGAATTAAATTCAAAATGCACAATGCCGACTTAAGTACAAGAGGACTGACACTCTAACTTTCTATGATTTGAACCTCTCCTGTGAGTCCAGTTTTAGATTCCGATGCTTCGCTTCAGGTTTTCTGTAACCCTTGGACCTTCTTATTGACGATGAAACACAGTAATTACATCGGAATTTAATACAAAAGGCACAATGCCGACTTAAGTACAAGAGGACTGACACTCTAAGTATCTATGATTTTAACCTCTCCTGTGAATCCAGTTTTAGATTCCGATGGTTCACTTCAGGTTTACTTTATCCCTTGGACCTGCTTGTTGACGATGAAACACAGTAATTGCATCCGAACTTAATTCAAAATCACAAAGCCGACTTAAGTACAACACGACTGACTCTCTACCTTCCTATGATTTGAACCTCTCCTGTGAGTCCAGTTTTACATTCCGATGCTCTACTTCAGGTTTACAGTATACCTTGCACCTTGTTATTGACGATGAAACACAGAAATTGCATCCGAATTTAATACAAAAGGCACAATGCCGAGTGAAGTACAAAAGGACTGACATTCTAACTTTCTATGATTTGAACCTCTCCTGGGAGTCCAGTTTTAGATTCCGACGCTTCACTTCAGGTTTACTGTATACCTGGGACCTCCTTATTGACGATGTAATACAGATATTGCATCGGAATTAAATACAAAAGGCACAATGCCGCCTTAAGTACAAGAGGACTGACACTCTAACTTTCTATGATTTGAACGTGTCCTCTGAGACCGGTTTTATGTTCCGATGCTTCACTTCAAGTTTACTGTATCCCTTGGACCTTCTTATTGACGATGAAACACAGAAATTGCATCCGAATTTAATACAAAAAGCACAATGCCGATTTAAGTACAAGAGGACTGACACTCTAACTTTCTATGATTTGAACGTGTCCTGTGAGACCGGTTTTAGGTTCCGATGCTTCACTTCAAGTTTACTGTATCCCTTGGACCTTCTTATTGACCATGAAACACAGAAATTGCATCCGAATTTAATACAAAAAGCACAATGCCGATTTAAGTACAAGAGGACTGACACTCTAACTTTCTATGATTTGAACCTCTCCTGTGAGTCCAGTTTTAGATTCCGATGCTTCGCTTCAGGTTTACTGTATCCCGTGGACCTTCTTATTGAAGATGAAACACAGAAATAGCATCCGAATTTAATAGAAAAAGCACAATGCCGATTTAAGTACAAGAGGACTGACACTCTAACTTTCTATGATTTGAACCTCTCCTGTGAGTCCAGTTCTAGATTCCGATGCTTCGCTTCAGGTTCACTGTATCCCGTGGACCTTCTTATTGAAGATGAAACACAGAAATAGCATCCGAATTTAATACAAAAAGCACAATGCCGATTTAAGTACAAGAGGACTGACACTCTAACTTTCTATGATTTGAACCTCTCCTGTGAGTCCAGTTTTAGATTCCTATGCTTCGCTTCAGGTTTACTGTATCCCGTGGACCTTCTTATTGAAGATGAAACACAGAAATAGCATCCGAACTTAATTCAAAATCACAATGCCGACTTAAGTACAAGAGGACAGACACTCTATCTTTCTATGATTTGAACCTCTCCTGTGAGTCCAGTTTTAGATTCCGATGGTTCAGGTTTACTGTATCCCTTGGACCTTTTAATTGACGATGAAACACAGTAATTCCATCCGAACTTAATTCAAAATCACAATGCCGCCTTAAGTACAAGAGGACTGACACTCTAACTTTCTATGATTTGAACCTCTCCTGGGAGTCCAGATTTAGATTCCGACGCTTCACTTCAGGTTTACTGTATACCTGGGACCTCCTTATTGACGATGAAATACAGATATTGCATCGGAATTAAATACAAAAGGCACAATGCCGACATAAGTACAAGAGGACTGACACTCTAACTTTCTATGATTTGAACGTGTCCTGTGAGTCCGGTTTTGGATTCCGATGATTCACATCAGGTTTACTGTATCCCTTTGACCTTCTTATTGACGATGAAACACAGAAACTGCATCCGAATTTAATACAAAAGGCACAATGCCGACTTAAATACAAGAGGACTGACACTCTAACTTTCTATGATTTGAAGCTCTCCTGTGAGTCCAGTTTTAGATACCGATGCTTCACTTCAGGTTTACTGTATACCTTGGACCTTCTTATTGACGATGAAACACCGAAATTGCATCGAATTAAATTCAAAAGGCACAATGCCGACTTAAGTACAAGAGGACTGACACTCTAACTTTCTATGATTTGAACCTATCCTGAGAGTCCAGGTTTAGATTCCGATGCTTCGCTTCAGGTTTATTGTAACCCTTGGACCTTCTTATTGACGATGAAACACAGTAATTGCATCGGAATTTAATACAAAAGGCACAATGCCGACTTAAGTACAAGAGGACAGACACTCTAACTTTCTATGATTTGAACTTCTCCTGTGAGTCCAGTTTTAGATTCCGATGCTTCCCTTCAGGTTTACTGTATACCTTGGACCTTCTTATTGACGATGAAGCACAGAAATTGCGTCGGAATTAAATTCAAAATGCACAATGCCGACTTAAGTACGAGAGGGCTGACACTCTAACTTTCTATGATTTGAACCTCTCTTTTGAGTGGAGTTTTAGATTCCGATACTTCAATTCAGGTTTACTGTATCCCTTGGACCCTCTTATTGACGATGAAACACAAAAATTGAATCGGAATTAAAATCAAAATGCACAATGCCGACTTAAGTACAAGAGGACTGACACTCTAACTTTCTATGATTAGAACCTCTCCTGTGAGTCCAGTTTTAGATTCCGATGCTTCACTTCAGGTTTACTGTATCCCTTGGACCTTCTTATTGACGATGAAACACAGAAATTGCATCCGAATTTAATACAAAAGGCACAATGCCGACTTAAATACAAGAGGACTGACACTCTAACTTTCTATGATTTGAACCTCTCCTGTGAGTCCAGTTTTAGATACCGATGCTTCACTTCAGGTTTACTGTATACCTTGGACCTTCTTATTGACGATGAAACACCGAAATTGCATCGAATTAAATTCAAAAGGCACAATGCCGACTTAAGTACAAGAGGACTGACACTCTAACTTTCTATGATTTGAACCTCTCCTGTGAGTCCAGTTTTAGATTCCGATGCTTCGCTTCAGGTTTATTGTAAACCTTGGACCTTCTTATTGACGATGAAACACAGTAATTACATCGGAATTTCATACAAAAGGCACAATGCCTACTTAAGTACAAGAGGACTGACACTCTAATTTTCTATGATTTGAACTTCTCCTGTGAGTCCAGTTTTAGATTCCGATGCTTCACTTCAGGTTTACTGTATCCCTTGGACCTTCTTTTTGACGATGAAACACAGAAATTGCATACGAATTTAATACAAAAGGCACAATGCCGACTTAAATACAAGAGGACTGACACTCTAACTTTCTATGATTTGAATGTGTCCTGTGAGTCCAGTTTTAGATACCGATTCTTCACTTCAGGTTTACTGTATAGCTTGGACCTTCTTATTGACGATGAAACACCGAAATTGCATCGAATTAAATTCAAAAGGCACAATGCCGACTTAAGTACAAGAGGACTGACACTCTAACTTTCTATGATTTGAACGTGTCCTGTGAGACCGGTTTTAGGTTCCGATGCTTCACTTCAAGTTTACTGTATCCCTTGGACCTTCTTATTGACCATGAAACACAGAAATTGCATCCGAATTTAATACAAAAAGCACAATGCCGATTTAAGTACAAGAGGACTGACACTTTAACTTTCTATGATTTGAACCTCTCCTGTGAGTCCAGTTTTAGATTCCGATGCTTCGCTTCAGGATTACTGTATCCCGTGGACCTTCTTATTGAAGATGAAACACAGAAATAGCATCCGAAATTAATACAAAAAGCACAATGCCGATTTAAGTACAAGAGGACTGACACTCTAACTTTCTATGATTTGAACCTCTCCTGTGAGTCCAGTTTTAGATTCCGATGCTTCGCTTCAGGTTTACTGTATCCCGTGGACCTTCTTATTGAAGATGAAACACAGAGATAGCATCCGAATTTAATACAAAAAGCACAATGCCGATTTAAGTACAAGAGGACTGACACTCTAACTTTCTATGATTTGAACCTCTCCTGTGAGTCCAGTTTTAGATTCCGATGCTTTGCTTCAGGTTTACTGTATCCCTTGGACCTTCTTATTGAAGATGAAACACAGAAATAGCATCCAAACTTAATTCAAAATCACAATGCCGACTTAAGTACAAGAGGACAGACACTCTATCTTTCTATGATTTGAACCTCTCCTGTGAGTCCAGTTTTAGATTCCGATGGTTCAGGTTTACTGTATCCCTTGGACCTTTTAATTGACGATGAAACACAGTAATTCCATCCGAACTTAATTCAAAATCACAATGCCGACTTAAGTACAAGAGAACTGACACTCTAACTTTCTATGATTTGAACCTCTCCTGGGAGTCCAGTTTTAGATTCCGACGCTTCACTTCAGGTTTACTGTATACCTGGGACCTCCTTATTGACGATGAAATACAGATATTGCATCGGAATTAAATACAAAATGCACAATGCCGACATAAGTACAAGAGGACTGACACTCTAACTTTCTATGATTTGAACGTGTCCTGTGAGTCCGGTTTTGGATTCCGATGCTTCACATCAGGTTTACTGTATCCCTTTGACCTTCTTATTGACGATGAAACACAGAAACTGCATCCGAATTTAATACAAAAGGCACAATGCCGACTTAAATACAAGAGGACTGACACTCTAACTTTCTATGATTTGAAGCTCTCCTATGAGTCCAGTTTTAGATACCGATGCTTCACTTCAGGTTTACTGTATACCTTGGACCTTCTTATTGACGATGAAACACCGAAATTGCATCGAATTAAATTCAAAAGGCACAATGCCTACTTAAGTACAAGAGGACTGACACTCTAACTTTCTATGATTTGAACCTCTCTTTTGAGTGCAGTTTTAGATTCCGATACTTCACTTCAGGTTTACTGTATCCCTTGGACCCTCTTATTGACGATGAAACACAAAAATTGAATCGGAATTAAAATCAAATTGCACAATGCCGACTTAAGTACAAGAGGACTGACACTCTAATTTTCTATGATTTGAACCTCTCCTGTGAGTCCAGTTTTAGATTCCGATGCTTCACTTCAGGTTTACTGTATCCCTTGGACCTTCTTATTGACGATGAAACACAGAAATTGCATCCGAATTTAATACAAAAGGCACAATGCCGACTTAAATACAAGAGGACTGACACTCTAACTTTCTATGATTTGAACCTCTCCTGTGAGTCCAGTTTTAGATTCCGATGCTTCGCTTCAGGTTTATTGTAACCCTTGGACCTTCTTGTTGACGATGAAACACAGTAATTATATCGGAATTTAATTCAAAAGGCACAATGCCGACTTAAGTACAAGAGGATTGACACTCTAAGTAACTATGATTTGAACCTCTCCTGTGAGTCCAGTTTTAGATTCCGATGGTTCACTTCAGGTTTACTTTATCCCTTGGACCTGCTTATTGACGATGAAACACAGTAATTGCATCCGAACTTAATTCAAAATCACAAAGCCGACTTAAGTACAACACGACTGACTCTCTACCTTTCTATGATTTGAACCTCTCCTGTGAGTCCAGTCTTAGATTCCGATGTTTCACTTCAGGTTTGCTGTATCCCTTGGACCTTCTTATTGACGATGAAACACAGATATTGCATCCGAATGTAATACAAAAGGCACAATGCCGACTTAAGTACAAGAGGACTGACACTCTAACTTTCTATGATTTGAACTTCTCCTGTGAATCCAGTTTTAAATTCCGATGCTTCACTTCAGGTTTACTGTATCCCTTGGACCTTCATATTGACGATTAAACACAGAAATTGCATCCGAAATAAATACAAAAGGCACATTGCCGACTTAAGTACTAGCGGACTGACACTTCTTACTATCTATGATTTGAACCTCTAATGTGAGACCGGTTTTAGGTTCCGATGCTTCACTTCAAGTTTACTGTATCCCTTGGACCTTCTTATTGACGATGAAACACAGAAATTGCATCCGAATATAATACAAAAGGCACAATGCCGATTTAAGTACAAGAGGACTGACACTCTAACTTTCAATGATTTGAACCTCTCCTGTGAGTCCAGTTTTAGAGTCGAATGCTTCGGTTCAGGTTTACTGTATCCCTTGGACCTTCCTATTGACGATGAAACACAGAAATTGCATCCGAATTAAATACAAAATGCACAATGCCGATTTAAGTACAAGAGGACTGACACTCTAACTTTCAATGATTTGAACCTCTCCTGTGAGTCCAGTTTTAGATTCCGATGCTTCGCTTCAGGTTTACTGTAACCCTTGGACCTTCTTATTGACGATGAAACACAGTAATTACATCGGAATTTAATACAAAAGCACAATTCCGACTTAAGTACAAGAGGACTGACACTCTAAGTATCTATGATTTGAACCTCTCCTGTGAGTCCAGTTTTAGGTTCCGATGGTTCACTTCAGGTTTACTTTATCCCTTGGACCTGCTTATTGACGATGAAACACAGTAATTGCATCCGAACTTAATTCAAAATCACAAAGCCGACTTAAGTACAACACGACTGACTCTCTAACTTTCTATGATTTGAACCTCTCCTGTGAGTCCAGTTTTAGATTCCGATGCTTCGCTTCAGGTTTACTGTAACCCTTGGACCTTCTTATTGACGATGAAGCACAGAAATTGCGTCGGAATTAAATTCAAAATGCACAATGCCGACTTAAGTACGAGAGGGCTGACACTCTAACTTTCTATGATTTGAACCTCTCTTTTGAGTGGAGTTTTAGATTCCGATACTTCACTTCAGGTTTACTGTATCCCTTGGACCCTCTTATTGACGATGGAACACAAAAATTGAATCGGAATTAAAATCAAAATGCACAATGCCGACTTAAGTACAAGAGGACTGACACTCTAACTTTCTATGATTAGAACCTCTCCTGTGAGTCCAGTTTTAGATTCCGATGCTTCACTTCAGGTTTAATGTATCCCTTGGACCTTCGCATTGACGAACAAACACAGAAATTGCATCCGAATTTCATACAAAAGGCACAATGCCTACTTAAGTACAAGAGGACTGACACTCTAACTTTCTATGATTTGAACTTCTCCTGTGAGTCCAGTTTTAGATTCCGATGCTTCACTTCAGGTTTACTGTATACCTTGGACCTTCTTATTGACGATGAAGCACAGAAATTGCGTCGTAATTAAATTCAAAATGTACAATGCCGTCTTAAGTACAAGAGGACTGACACTCTAACTTTCTATGATTTGAACCTCTCTTTTGAGTGCAGTACTAGATTCCGATACTTCACTTCAGGTTTACTGTATCACTTGGACCCTCTTATTGACGATGAAACACAAAAATTGAATCGGAATTAAAACCAAAATGCACAATGCCGACTTAAGTACAAGAGGACTGACACTCTAACTTTCTATGATTTGAACCTCTCCTGTGAGTCCAGTTTTAGATTCCGATGGTTCACTTCAGGTTTACTGTATCCCTTGGACCTTCTTTTTGACGATGAAACACAGAAATTGCATACGAATTTAATACAAAAGGCACAATGCCGACTTAAATACAAGAGGACTGACACTCTAACTATCTATGATTTGAACGTGTCCTGTGAGTCCAGTTTTAGATACTGATTCTTCACTTCAGGTTTACTGTATACCTTGGACCTTCTTATTGACGATGAAACACCGAAATTGCATCGAATTAAATTCAAAAGGCACAATGCTGACTTAAGTACAAGAGGACTGACACTCTAACTTTCTATGATTTGAACCTCTCCTGTGAGTCCAGTTTTAGATTCCGATGCTTCGCTTCAGGTTTTCTGTAACCCTTGGACCTTCTTATTGACGATGAAACACAGTAATTACATCGGAATTTAATACAAAAGGCACAATGCCGACTTAAGTACAAGAGGACTGACACTCTAAGTATCTATGATTTTAACCTCTCCTGTGAATCCAGTTTTAGATTCCGATGGTTCACTTCAGGTTTACTTTATCCCTTGGACCTGCTTATTGACGATGAAACACAGTAATTGCATCCGAACTTAATTCAAAATCACAAAGCCGACTTAAGTACAACACGACTGACTCTCTACCTTCCTATGATTTGAACCTCTCCTGTGAGTCCAGTTTTACATTCCGATGCTTCACTTCAGGTTTACAGTATACCTTGCACCTTGTTATTGACGATGAAACACAGAAATTGCATCCGAATTTAATACAAAAGGCACAATGCCGAGTGAAGTACAAAAGGACTGACATTCTAACTTTCTATGATTTGAACCTCTCCTGGGAGTCCAGTTTTAGATTCCGACGCTTCACTTCAGGTTTACTGTATACCTGGGACCTCCTTATTGACGATGTAATACAGATATTGCATCGGAATTAAATACAAAAGGCACAACGCCGCCTTAAGTACAAGAGGACTGACACTCTAACTTTCTATGATTTGAACGTGTCCTCTGAGACCGGTTTTATGTTCCGATGCTTCACTTCAAGTTTACTGTATCCCTTGGACCTTCTTATTGACGATGAAACACAGAAATTGCATCCGAATTTAATACAAAAAGCACAATGCCGATTTAAGTACAAGAGGACTGACACTCTAACTTTCTATGATTTGAACGTGTCCTGTGAGACCGGTTTTAGGTTCCGATGCTTCACTTCAAGTTTACTGTATCCCTTGGACCTTCTTATTGACCATGAAACACAGAAATTGCATCCGAATTTAATACAAAAAGCACAATGCCGATTTAAGTACAAGAGGACTGACTCTCTAACTTTGTATGATTTGAACCTCTCCTGTGAGTCCAGTTTTAGATTCCGATGCTTCGCTTCAGGTTTACTGTATCCCGTGGACCTTCTTATTGAAGATGAAACACAGAAATAGCATCCGAATTTAATAGAAAAAGCACAATGCCGATTTAAGTACAAGAGGACTGACACTCTAACTTTCTATGATTTGAACCTCTCCTGTGAGTCCAGTTTTAGATTCCGATGCTTCGCTTCAGGTTCACTGTATCCCGTGGTCCTTCTTATTGAAGATGAAACACAGAAATAGCATCCGAATTTAATACAAAAAGCACAATGCCGATTTAAGTACAAGAGGACTGACACTCTAACTTTCTATTATTTGAACCTCTCCTGTGAGTCCAGTTTTAGATTCCGATGCTTCGCTTCAGGTTTACTGTATCCCGTGGACCTTCTTATTGAAGATGAAACACAGAAATAGCATCCGAACTTAATTCAAAATCACAATGCCGACTTAAGTACAAGAGGACAGACACTCTATCTTTCTATGATTTGAACCTCTCCTGTGAGTCCAGTTTTAGATTCCGATGGTTCAGGTTTACTGTATCCCTTGGACCTTTTAATTGACGATGAAACACAGTAATTCCATCCGAACTTAATTCAAAATCACAATGCCGACTTAAGTACAAGAGGACTGACACTCTAACTTTCTATGATTTGAACCTCTCCTGGGAGTCCAGATTTAGATTCCGACGCTTCACTTCAGGTTTACTGTATACCTGGGACCTCCTTATTGACGATGAAATACAGATATTGCATCGGAATTAAATACAAAAGGCACAATGCCGACATAAGTACAAGAGGACTGACACTCTAACTTTCTATGATTTGAACGTGTCCTGTGAGTCCGGTTTTGGATTCCGATGATTCACATCAGGTTTACTGTATCCCTTTGACCTTCTTATTGACGATGAAACACAGAAACTGCATCCGAATTTAATACAAAAGGCACAATGCCGACTTAAATACAAGAGGACTGACACTCTAACTTTCTATGATTTGAAGCTCTCCTGTGAGTCCAGTTTTAGATACCGATGCTTCACTTCAGGTTTACTGTATCCCTTGGACCCTCTTATTGACGATGAAACACAAAAATTGAATCGGAATTAAAATCAAAATGCACAATGCCGACTTAAGTACAAGAGGACTGACACACTAACTTTCTATGATTAGAACCTCTCCTGTGAGTCCAGTTTTAGATTCCGATGCTTCACTTCAGGTTTACTGTATCCCTTGGACCTTCTTATTGACGATGAAACACAGAAATTGCATCCGAATTTAATACAAAAGGCACAATGCCGACTTAAATACAAGAGGACTGACACTCTAACTTTCTATGATTTGAACTTCTCCTGTGAGTCCAGTTTTAGCTACCGATGCTTCACTTCAGGTTTACTGTATACCTTGGACCTTCTTATTGACGATGAAACACCGAAATTGCATCGAATTAAATTCAAAAGGCACAATGCCGACTTAAGTACAAGAGGACTGACACTCTAACTTTCTATGATTTGAACCTCTCCTGTGAGTCCAGTTTTAGATTCCGATGCTTCGCTTCAGGTTTATTGTAAACCTTGGACCTTCTTATTGACGATGAAACACAGTAATTACATCGGAATTTCATACAAAAGGCACAATGCCTACTTAAGTACAAGAGGACTGACACTCTAATTTTCTATGATTTGAACTTCTCCTGTGAGTCCAGTTTTAGATTCCGATGCTTCACTTCAGGTTTACTGTATCCCTTGGACCTTCTTTTTGACGATGAAACACAGAAATTGCATACGAATTTAATACAAAAGGCACAATGCCGACTTAAATACAAGAGGACTGACACTCTAACTTTCTATGATTTGAACGTGTCCTGTGAGTCCAGTTTTAGATACCGATTCTTCACTTCAGGTTTACTGTATAGCTTGGACCTTCTTATTGACGATGAAACACCGAAATTGCATCGAATTAAATTCAAAAGGCACAATGCCGACTTAAGTACAAGAGGACTGATACTCTAACTTTCTATGATTTGAACCTCTCCTGTGAGTCCAGTTTTAGATTCCGATGCTTCGCTTCAGGTTTTCTGTAACCCTTGGACCTTCTTATTGACGATGAAACACAGTAATTACATCGGAATTTAATACAAAAGGCACAATGCCGACTTAAGTACAAGAGGACTGACACTCTAACTTTCTATGATTTGAACGTGTCCTGTGAGACCGGTTCTAGGTTCCGATGCTTCACTTCAAGTTTACTGTATCCCTTGGACCTTCTTATTGACGATGAAACACAGAAATTGCATCCGAATTTAATACAAAAAGCACAATGCCAATTTAAGTACAAGAGGACTGACACTCTAACTTTCTATGATTTGAACGTGACCTGTGAGACCGGTTTTAGGTTCCGATGCTTCACTTCAAGTTTACTGTATCCCTTGGACCTTCTTATTGACCATGAAACACAGAAATTGCATCCGAATTTAATACAAAAAGCACAATGCCGATTTAAGTACAAGAGGACTGACACTTTAACTTTCTATGATTTGAACCTCTCCTGTGAGTCCAGTTTTAGATTCCGATGCTTCGCTTCAGGATTACTGTATCCCGTGGACCTTCTTATTGAAGATGAAACACAGAAATAGCATCCGAATTTAATACAAAAAGCACAATGCCGATTTAAGTACAAGAGGACTGACACTCTAACTTTCTATGATTTGAACCTCTCCTGTGAGTCCAGTTTTAGATTCCGATGCTTCGCTTCAGGTTTACTGTATCCCGTGGACCTTCTTATTGAAGATGAAACACAGAGATAGCATCCGAATTTAATACAAAAAGCACAATGCCGATTTAAGTACAAGAGGACTGACACTCTAACTTTCTATGATTTGAACCTCTCCTGTGAGTCCAGTTTTAGATTCCGATGCTTCGCTTCAGGTTTACTGTATCCCTTGGACCTTCTTATTGAAGATGAAACACAGATATAGCATCCAAACTTAATTCAAAATCACAATGCCGACTTAAGTACAAGTGGACAGACACTCTATCTTTCTATGATTTGAACCTCTCCTGTGAGTCCAGTTTTAGATTCCGATGGTTCAGGTTTACTGTATCCCTTGGACCTTTTAATTGACGATGAAACACAGTAATTCCATCCGAACTTAATTCAAAATCACAATGCCGACTTAAGTACAAGAGGACTGACACTCTAACTTTCTATGATTTGAACGTGTCCTGTGGTTCCGGTTTTGGATTCCGATGCTTCACATCAGGTTTACTGTATCCCTTTGACCTTCTTATTGACGATGAAACACAGAAACTGCATCCGAATTTAATACAAAAGGCACAATGCCGACTTAAATACAAGAGGACTGACACTCTAACTTTCTATGATTTGAAGCTCTCCTATGGGTCCAGTTTTAGATACCGATGCTTCACTTCAGGTTTACTGTATACCTTGGACCTTCTTATTGACGATGAAACACCGAAATTGCATCGAATTAAATTCAAAAGGCACAATGCCGACTTAAGTACAAGAGGACTGACACTCTAACTTTCTATGATTTGAACCTATCCTGAGAGTCCAGGTTTAGATTCCGATGCTTCGCTTCTGGTTTATTGTAACCCTTGGACCTTCTTATTGACGATGAAACACAGTAATTGCATCGGAATTTAATACAAAAGGCACAATGCCGACTTAAGTACAAGAGGACAGACACTCTAACTTTCTATGATTTGAACTTCTCCTGTGAGTCCAGTTTTAGATTCCGATGCTTCCCTTCAGGTTTACTGTATCCCTTGGACCCTCTTATTGACGATGAAACACAAAAATTGAATCGGAATTAAAATCAAAATGCACAATGCCGACTTAAGTACAAGAGGAATGACACTCTAACTTTCTATGATTTGAACCTCTCCTGTGAGTCCAGTTTTAGATTCCGATGCTTCA
This sequence comes from Schistocerca serialis cubense, assembly GCF_023864345.2. Taxonomy (NCBI): domain Eukaryota; kingdom Metazoa; phylum Arthropoda; class Insecta; order Orthoptera; family Acrididae; genus Schistocerca; species Schistocerca serialis. The sequence goes on along the minus strand of NW_026047644.1, from coordinate 26,517,305 downwards.
CTTCAGGTTTACTGTATCCCTTGGACCTTCTTATTGACGATGAAACACAGAAATTGCATCCGAATTTAATACAAAAGGCACAATGCCGACTTAAATACAAGAGGACTGACACTCTAACTTTCTATGATTTGAACCTCTCCTGTGAGTCCAGTTTTAGATTCCGATGCTTCGCTTCAGGTTTATTGTAACCCTTGGACCTTCTTGTTGACGATGAAACACAGTAATTACATCGGAATTTAATACAAAAGGCACAATGCCGACTTAAGTACAAGAGGATTGACACTCTAAGTAACTATGATTTGAACCTCTCCTGTGAGTCCAGTTTTAGTTTCCGATGGTTCACTTCAGGTTTACTTTATCCCTTGGACCTGCTTATTGACGATGAAACACAGTAATTGCATCCGAACTTAATTCAAAATCACAAAGCCGACATAAGTACAACACGACTGACTCTCTACCTTTCTATGATTTGAACCTCTCCTGTGAGTCCAGTCTTAGATTCCGATGTTTCACTTCAGGTTTGCTGTATCCCTTGGACCTTCTTATTGACGATGAAACACAGATATTGCATCCGAATGTAATACAAAAGGCACAATGCCGACTTAAGTACAAGAGGACTGACACTCTAACTTTCTATGATTTGAACTTCTCCTGTGAATCCAGTTTTAGATTCCGATGCTTCACTTCAGGTTTACTGTATCCCTTGGACCTTCATATTGACGATTAAACACAGAAATTGCATCCGAAATAAATACAAAAGGCACATTGCCGACTTAAGTACTAGCGGACTGACACTTCTTACTATCTATGATTTGAACCTCTAATGTGAGCCCGGTTTTAGGTTCCGATGCTTCACTTGAAGTTTACTGTACCCCTTGGACCTTCTTATTGACGATGAAACACAGAAATTGCATCCGAATATAATACAAAAGGCACAATGCCGATTTAAGTACAAGAGGACTGACACTCTAACTTTCAATGATTTGAACCTCTCCTGTGAGTCCAGTTTTAGATTCGAATGCTTCGGTTCAGGTTTACTATATCCCTTGGACCTTCTTATTGACGATGAAACACAGAAATTGCATCCGAATTTAATACAAAATGCACAATGCCGATTTAAGTACAAGAGGACTGACACTCTAACTTTCAATGATTTGAACCTCTCCTGTGAGTCCAGTTTTAGATTCCGATGCTTCGCTTCAGGTTTACTGTAACCCTTGGACCTTCTTATTGACGATGAAACACAGTAATTACATCGGAATTTAATACAAAAGCACAATTCCGACTTAAGTACAAGAGGACTGACACTCTAAGTATCTATGATTTGAACCTCTCCTGTGAGTCCAGTTTTAGGTTCCGATGGTTCACTTCAGGTTTACTTTATCCCTTGGACCTGCTTATTGACGATGAAACACAGTAATTGCATCCGAACTTAATTCAAAATGACAAAGCCGACTTAAGTACAACACGACTGACTCTCTAACTTTCTATGATTTGAACCTCTCCTGTGAGTCCAGTTTTAGATTCCGATGCTTCGCTTCAGGTTTACTGGAAACCTTGGACCTTCTTATTGACGATGAAACACAGAAACTGCATCCGAATTTAATACAAAAGGCACAATGCCGACTTAAATACAAGAGGACTGACACTCTAACTTTCTATGATTTGAACCTCTCCTGTGAGTCCAGTTTTAGATACCGATGCTTCACTTCAGGTTTACTGTATACCTTGGACCTTCTTATTGACGATGAAACACCGAAATTGCATCGAATTAAATTCAAAAGGCACAATGCCGACTTAAGTACAAGAGGACTGACACTCTAACTTTCTATGATTTGAACCTATCCTGTGAGTCCAGGTTTAGATTCCGATGCTTCGCTTCAGGTTTATTGTAACCCTTGGACCTTCTTATTGACGATGAAACAAAAGTAATTGCAATGGAATTTAATACAAAAGGCACAATGCCGACTTAAGTACAAGAGGACAGACACTCTAACTTTCTATGATTTGAACTTCTCCTGTGAGTCCAGTTTTAGATTCCGATGCTTCCCTTCAGGTTTACTGTATCCCTTGGACCCTCTTATTGACGATGAAACACAAAAATTGAATCGGAATTAAAATCAAAATGCACAATGCCGACTTAAGTACAAGAGGACTGACACTCTAACTTTCTATGATTTGAACCTCTCCTGTGAATCCAGTTTTACATTCCGATGCTTCACTTCAGGTTTACTGTATCCCTTGGACCTTCTTATTGACGATGAAACACAGAAATTGCATCCGAATTTAATACAAAAGGCACAATGCCGACTTAAATACAAGAGGACTGACACTCTAACTTTCTATGTTTTGAACTTCTCCTGTGAGTCCAGTTTTAGATACCGATGCTTCACTTCAGGTTTACTGTATACCTTGGACCTTCTTATTGACGATGAAACACCGAAATTGCATCGAATTAAATTCAAAAGGCATAATGCCGACTTAAGTACAAGAGGACTGACACTCTAACTTTCTATGATTTGAACCTATCCTGTGAGTCCAGTTTTAGATTCCGATGCTTCGCTTCACGTTTATTGTAACCCTTGGACCTTCTTATTGACGATGAAACACAGTAATTACATCGGAATTTAATACAAAAGGCACAATGCCGACTTAAGTACAAGAGGATTGACACTCTAAGTATCTATGATTTGAACCTCTCCTGTGAGTCCAGTTTTAGATTCCGATGGTTCACTTCAGGTTTACTTTATACCTTGGACCTGCTTATTGACGATGAAACACAGTAATTGCATCCGAACTTAATTCAAAATCACAAAGCCGACTTAAGTACAACACGACTGACTCTCTACCTGTCTATGATTTGAACCTCTCCTTTGAGTCCAGTCTTAGATTCTGATGTTTCACTTCAGGTTTACTGTATACCTTGGACCTTCTTATTGACGATGAAACAATGAAATTGCATCGGAATTAAATTCAAAAGGCACAATGCCGACTGAAGTACAAGTGGACTGACACTCTAACTTTCTATGATTTGAACTTCTCCTGTGAATCCAGTTTTAGATTCCGATGCTTCACTTCAGGTTTACTGTATCCCTTGGACCTTCATATTGACGATTAAACACAGAAATTGCATCCGAAATAAATACAAAAGGCACAATGCCGACTTAAGTACTAGCGGACTGACACTTCTTACAATCTATGATTTGAACCTCTAATGTGAGACCGGTTTTAGGTTCCGATGCTTCACTTCAAGTTTACTGTATCCCTTGGACCTTCTTATTGACCATGAAACACAGAAATTGCATCCGAATATAATACAAAAGGCACAATGCCGATTTAAGTACAAGAGGACTGACACTCTAACTTTCAATGATTTGAACCTCTCCTGTGAGTCCAGTTTTAGATTCCAATGCGTCGGTTCAGGTTTACTGTATCCTTTGGACCTTCTTATTGACGATGAAACACAGAAATTGCATCCGAATTTAATACAAAATGCACAATGCCGATTTAAGTACAAGAGGACTGACACCTTAACTTTCTATGATTTGAACCACTCCTGTGAGTCCAGTTTTCGATTCCGATGCTTCACGTCAGGTTTACTGTATCCCTTTGACCTTCTTATTGACGATGAAACACAGAAACTGCATCGGAATTTAATACAAAAGGCACAATGCCGGCTTAAGTACAAGAGGACTGACGCTCTACCTTTCTATGATTTGAACCTCTCCTGTGAGTCCAGTCTTAGAATCCGATGCTTCACTTCAGGTTTACTGTGTCCCTTGGACCTTCGCATTGACGAACAAACACAGAAATTGCATCCGCATTTCATACAAAAGGCACAATGCCTACTTAGGTACAAGAGGACTGACACTCTAACTTTCTATGATTTGAACCTCTCTTTTGAGTGCAGTTTTAGATTCCGATACTTCACTTCAGGTTTACTGTATCCCTTGGACCCTCTTATTGACGATGAAACACAAAAATTAAATCGGAATTAAAATCAAAATGCACAATGCCGACTTAAGTACAAGAGGACTGACACACTAACTTTCTATGATTTGATCCTCTCCTGTGAGTCCAGTTTTAGATTGCGATGCTTCACTTCAGGTTTACTGTATCCCTTGGACCTTCTTATTGACGATGAAACACAGAAATTGCATCCGAATTTAATACAAAAGGCACAATGCCGACTTAAATACAAGAGGACTGACACTCTAACTTTCTATGATTTGAACCTCTCCTGTGAGTCAGTTTTAGATACCGATGCTTCACTTCAGGTTTTCTGTATACCTAGGACCTTCTTATTGACGATGAAACACCGAAATTACATTGAATTAAATTTAACTGGCACAATGCCGACTTCAGTACAAGAGGACTGACACTCTAACTTTCTATGATTTGAACCTCTCCTGTGAGTCCAGTTTTAGATTCTGATGCTTCGCTTCAGGTTTACTGTAATCCTTGGACCTTCTTATTGACGATGAAACACAGTAATTACATCGGAATTTAATACAAAAGGCACAATGCCGACTTAAGTACAAGAGGACTGACACTATGAGTATCTATGATTTGAACCTCTCCTGTGAATCCAGTTTTAGATTCCGATGGTTCACTTCAGGTTTACTTTATTCCTTGGACCTGCTTATTGACGATGAAACACAGTAATTGCATCCGAACTTAATTCAAAATCACAAAGCCGACTTAAGTACAACAGGACAGACTCTGTACCTTTCTATGATTTGAACCTCTCCTGTGAGTCCAGTCTTAGATTCCGATGTTTCACTTCAGGTTTACTGTGTCCTTTGAAACTTCTTCTTGACAACGAAACACAGAAATTGCATCGGAATTAAATTCAAAAGGCACAATGCCGACTTAAGTACAAGAGGACTGACACTCCAACTTTTTATGATTTGAACCCCTCCTGTGAGTCCAGTGTTAGATTCCGATGCTTCACTTCTGGTTTACTGTATCCCTTGGACCTTCTTATTGACGATGTAACACAGATATTGCATCCGAATGTAATACAAAAGGCACAATGCCGACTTAAGTACAAGAGGACTGACACTCTAACTTTCTATGATTTGAACCTCTCCTGGGAGTCCAGTTTTAGATTGCGACGCTTCACTTCAGGTTTACTGTATAACTGGGACCTCCTTATTGACGATGAAATACAGATATTGCATCGGAATTAAATACAAAAGGCACAATGCCGACTTAAGTACAAGAGGACTGACACTCTAACTTTCTATGATTTGAACGTGTCCTGTGAGTCCGGTCTTGGGTTCCGATGCTTCACTTGAGGTTTACTGTATACCTTGGACCTTCTTATTGACGATGAAACACAGAAATTGCATCGGAATTAAATTCAAAAGGCTCAATGCCGACTGAAGTACAAGAGGACTGACACTCTAACTTTCTATGATTTGAACCTCTCCTGTGAATCCAGTTTTAGATTCCGATGCTTCACTTCAGATTTACTGTATCCCTTGGACCTTCATATTGACGATTAAACACAGAAATTGCATCCGAATTAAATACAAAAGGCACAACGCCGACTTAAGTACTAGCGGACTGACACTTCTTACAATCTATGATTTGAACCTCTAATGTGAGACCGGTTTTAGGTTCTGATGCTTCACTTCAAGTTTACTGTATCCCTTGGACCTTCTTATTGACGATGAAACACGGAAATTGCATCCGAATTTAATACAAAAGGCACAATGCCGACTTAAGTACAAGAGGACTGACACTCTAATTTTCTATGATTAGAACCTCCCCTGTGAGTCCAGTTTTAGATTCCGATGCTTCATTTCTGATATACTGTATCCCTTGGACCTTCTTATTGACGATGAAACACAGAAATAGCATAGGAATTAAATTCAAAAGGCACAATGCCGACTTAAGTACAAGAGGACTGACACTCCAATTTTTTATGATTTGAACCTCTCCTGTGAGTCCAGTGTTAGATTCCGATGCTTCACTTCAGGTTTACTGTATCCCTTGGACCTTCTTATTGACTATGAAACACAGATATTGCATCCGAATGTAATACAAAAGGCACAATGCCGACTTAAGTTCAAGAGGACTGACACTCTAACTTTCTATGATTTGAACCTCTCCTGGGAGTCCAGTTTTAGATTCCGACGCTTCACTTCAGGTTTACTGTATACATTGGACCTCCTTATTGACGATGAAACACAGATATTGCATCGAAATTAAATACAAAAGGCACAATGCCGACTTAAGTACAAGAGGACTGACACTCTAACTTTCTATGATTTGAACCTCTCCTGTGAGTCCAGTTTTAGATTCCGATGCTTCACTTCAGGTTTACTGTATCCCTTGGACCTTCTTATTGACGATGAAACACAGTAATTGCAGCCGAAAGTAATACAAAAGGCACAATACCGACTTAAGTACAAGAGGACTGACACCTTAACATCCTATGTTTTGAACAACTCCTGTGAGTGCACTTTTCGATTCCGATGCTTCACTTCAGGTTAACTGTATACCTTGGACCTCCTTATTGACGATGAAACACAGATATTGCATCGGAATTAAATACAAAATTCACAATGCCGACTTATGTACAAGATTACTGACACTCTAACTTTCTATGATTTGAACATGTCCTGTGATTTCTGTTTTGGATTCCGATTCTTCACATCAGGTCTACTGTATACCTTGGACCTTCTTATTGACGATGAAAGACAGAAATTGCATCGGAATCAAGTTCAAAAGGCACAATGCCGACTGTAGTACAAGAGGACTGACACTCTAACTTTCTATGATTTGAACGTGTCCTGTGAGTCCAGTTTGGAATTCCGATGCTTCACTTCAGGTCTGCTGTATACCTTGGACCTTCTTATTGACGATGAAACACAGAAATTGCATCGGAATTGAATTCAAAAGGCACAATGCCGGCTGAAGTACAAGAGGACTGACACTCTAACTTTCTATGATTTGAACCTCTCCTGTGAATCCAGTTTTAGATTCCGATGCTTCACTTCAGGTTTACTGTATCCCTTGGACCTTCATATTGACGATTAAACACAGAAATTGCATCCGAATTTAATACAAAAGGCAGAATCCCGATTTAAGTACAAGAGGACTGACACTCTAAATTTCAATGATTTGAACCACTCCTGTGAGTCCAGTTTTAGATTCCGATGCTTCGCTTCAGGTTTACTGCATCGCTTGCACCTTCTTATTGACGACGAAACACAGAAATTGCATCCGAATTTAATACAAAAGGCACAATGCCGATTAAAGTACAACAGGACTGACACTCTAACTTTCAATGATTTGAACCTCTCCTGGGAGTCCAGCTTTAGATTGCGATGGTTCACTTCAGGTTTACTGTATCCCTTGGGCCATATTGACGATGAAACACAGTAATTGCATCCGAACTTAATTTAAAATCACAATGCCAACTTAAGTACAAGAGGACTGACACTCTAACTTTCTATGATCTGAACCTCTCCTGTGAGCCCAGTTTTAGATTCCGATGCATCACTGCAGGTTTACTATATCCCTTGGACCCTCTTATTGACGATGAAACACAAAAATTGAATCGGAATTAAAATCAAAATGCACAATGCCGACTTAAGTACAAGAGGACTGACACTCTAACTTTCTATGATTTGAACCTCTCCTTTGAGTCCAGTTTTAGATTCCAATGCTTCACTTCAGGTTTACTGTATCCCTTGGACCTTCTTATTGACGATGAAACACAGAAATTGCATACGAATTTAATACAAAAGGCACAATGCCGACTTAAGTACAAGAGGACTGACACTCTAACTTTCTATGATTTGAACCACTCCTGTGAATCCAGTTTTAGATTCCGATGCTTCACTTCAGGTTTACTGTATCCCTTGGACCTTCGTATTGACGATGAAACACAGACACTGCATCCGAATTTAATACAAAAGACACAATGCCGCCTTAAGTACAAGAGGACTGACGCTCTACATTTCTACGATTTGAACCTCTCCTGTGAGTCCAGTCTTAGAATCCGATGCTTCACTTCAGGTTTACTGTATACCTTGGACCATCTTATTGACGATGAAACACCGAAATTACATCGAATTAAATTCAATTGGCACAATGCCGACTTAAGTACAAGAGGACTGACACTCTAACTTTCTATGATTTGAACGTGTCCTGTGAGTCCGGTTTTGGATTCCGATGCTTCACTTGAGGTTTACAGTGTACCTTGGACCTTCTTATTGACGATGAAACATAGAAATTGCATCAGAATTAAATTCAAAAGGCACAATGCCGACTGAAGTACAAGAGGACTGACACTCTAACTTTCTATGATTTGAACCTCTCCTGTGAATCCAGTTTTAAATTCCGATGCTTCACTTCAGGTTTACTGTATCCCTTGGACCTTCATATTGACGATTAAACACAGAAATTGCATCCGAATTAAATACAAAAGGCACAATGCCGACTTAAGTACTAGCGGACTGACACTTCTTACAATCTATGATTTGAACCTCTAATGTGAGACCGGTTTTAGGTTCCGATGCTTCACTTCAAGTTTACTGTATCCCTTGGACCTTCTTATTGACGATGAAACACAGAAATTGCATCCGAAATTAATACCAAAGGCACAATGCCGATTTAAGTTCAAGAGGACTGACACTCTAACATTCAATGATTTGAACCTCTCCTGTGAGTCCAGTTTTAGATTCCGATGCTTCGCTTCAGGTTTTCTGTATCCCTTGGACCTTCTTATAGACGATGAAACACAGAAATTGCATCCGAATTTAATACAAAAGGCACAATGCCAATTTAAGTACAAGAGGACTGACACTCTAATTTTCAATGATTTGAACCTCTCCTGTGAGTCCAGTTTTGGATTCCGATGCTTCACTGCAGGTTTACTGCATCCCTTGGACCTTCTTATGGACAACGAAACACGGAAATTGCATCCGAACTTAATACAAAAGGCACAATGCCGACTTAAGTACAAGAGGACTGACACTCTAATTTTCTATGATTAGAACCTCCCCTGTGAGTCCAGTTTTAGATTCCGATGCTTCACTTCTGATTTACTGTATCCCTTGGACCTTCTTATTGACGATGAAACACAGAAATAGCATAGGAATTAAATTCAAAAGGCACAATGCCGACTTAAGTACAAGAGGACTGACACTCTAACTTTCTATGATTTGAACCTCTCCTGTGAGTCCAGTTTTAGATTCCGATGCTTCACTTCAGGTTTACTGTATCCCTTGGACCTTCTTATTGACGATGAAACACAGTAATTGCATCCGAAATTAATACAGAAGGCACAATGCTGACTTAAGTGCAAGAGGAATGACACCTTAACTTTCTATGATTTGAACCTCTCCTGTGAGTCCAGTTTTAGATTCCGATGCTTCACTTCAGGTTTACTGTATCCCTTGGACATTCGTATTGGCGAACATACACAGAAATTGCATCCAAATTTAATTCAAAAGGCAGAATGCCGACTTAAGTACTAGCGGACTGACACTTCTTACAATCTATGATTTGAACGTCTAATGTGAGACCGGTTTTAGGTTCCGATGCTTCACTTCAAATTTACTGTATCCCTTGACCTTCTTATTGACGATGAAACACAGAAATTGCATCCGAATTTAATACATAAGGCACAATGCCGATTTAAGTACAAGAGGACTGACACTCTAACTTTCAATGATTTGAACCACTCCTGTGAGTCCAGTTTTAGATTCCGATGCTTCGCTTCAGGTTTACTGTATCCCTTGGATCTTCTTATAGACGATGAAACACAGAAATTGCATCCGAATTTAATACAAAATTCACAACGCCGATTTAAGTACAAGAGCACTGACACTCTAATTTTCAATGATTTGAACCTCTCCTGTGAGTCCAGTTTTAGATTCCGATGCTTCACTGCAGGTTTCCTGTATCCCTTGGACCTTCTTATTGACGACGAAACACGGAAATTGCATCCGAACTTAATACAAAAGGCACAATGCCAACTTAAGTACAAGAGGACTGACACTCTACCTTTCTATGATTTGAACCTCTCCTGTGAGTTCAGTTTTAAATTCCGATGCTTCACTTCAGGTTTACTGTATACCTTGGACCTTCTTATTGACGATGAAGCACAGAAATTGAATCGGAATTAAATTCAAAAGGCACAATGCCGACTTAAGTACAAGAGGACTGGCAGTCCAACTTTTTATGATTTTAACCTCTCCTGTGAGTCCAGTGTTAGATTCCGATGCTTCACTTCAGGTTTACTGTATCCCTTGGACCTTCTTATTGACGATGAAACACAGATATTGCATCCGAATGTAATACAAAACGAACAATGCCGACTTAAGTACAAGAGGACTGACACTCTAACTTTCTATGATTTGAACCTCTCCTGTGAGTCCAGTTTCAGATTCCGATGTTTCGCTTCAGGTTTACTGTAATCCTTGGACCTTCTTATTGACGATGAAACACAGTAATTACATCGGAATTTAATACAAAAGGCACAATGCCGACTAGAGTACAAGAGGACTGACACTCTAAGTATCTATGATTTGAACCTCTCCTGTGAGTCCAGTTTTAGATTCCGATGGTTCACTTCAGGTTTACTTTATCCCTTGGACCTGCTTATTGACGATGAAACACAGTAATTGCATCCGAACTTAATTCAAAATCACAAAGCCGACTTAAGTACAACAGGACTGACTCTCTACCTTTCTATGATTTGAACCTCTCCTGTGAGTCCAGTCTTAGATTCCGATGTTTCACATCAGGTTTACTGTATACTTTGGACCTTCTTCTTGAGAACGAAACACAGAAATTGCATCGGAATTAAATTCAAAAGGTACAATGCCGACTTAAGTACAAGAGGACTGACACTCGAACTTTTTATGATTTGAACCTCTCCTGTGAGTCCAGTGTTAGATTCCGATGCTTCACTTCAGGTTTACTGTATCCCTTGGACCTTCTTATTGACGATGAAACACAGATATTGTATCCGAATGTAATACAAAAGGCACAATGCCGACTTAAGTACAAGAGGACTGACACTCTAACTTTCTATGATTTGAACCTCTACTGGGAGTCCAGTTTTACATTCTGACGCTTCACTTCAGGTTTACTGTATACTTTGGATCTTCTTCTTGAGAACGAAACACAGAAATTGCATCGGAATTAAATTCAAAAGGTACAATGCCGACTTAAGTACAAGAGGACTGACACTCGAACTTTTTATGATTTGAACCTCTCCTGTGAGTCCAGTGTTAGATTCCGATGCTTCACTTCAGGTTTACTGTATCCCTTGGACCTTCTTATTGACGATGAAACACAGATATTGTATCCGAATGTAATACAAAAGGCACAATGCCGACTTAAGTACAAGAGGACTGACACTCTAACTTTCTATGATTTGGTCCTCTCCTGTGAATCCAGTTTTAGATTCCGATTACTCACTTCAGGTTTACTGTATCCCGTGGACCTTCTTATTGACGATGAAACACTGAAATTGCATCCGAATTTAATACAAAGGGCACAATGCCGACTTAAATACAATAGGACTGACACTCTTAATTTCTATGATTTGAACCTCTCCTGTGAGTCCAGTTTTAGATACCGATGCTTCACTTCAGGTTTACTGTATACCTTGGACCTTCTTATTGACGATGAAACACCGAAATTACATCGAATTAAATTCAATTGGCACAATGCCGACTTAAGTACAAGAGGACTGACACTCTAATTTTCTATGATTTGAACCTCTTCTGTGAGTCTAGTTTTAGATTCCGATGCTTCGCTTCAGGTTTACTGTAATCCTTGGACCTTCTTATTGACGATGAAACACAGTAATTACATCGGAATTTAATACAAAAGGCACAATGCCGACTTAAGTACAAGAGGACTGACACTCGAACTTTTTATGATTTGAACCTCTCCTGTGAGTCCAGTGTTAGATTCCGATGCTTCACTTCAGGTTTACTGTATCCCTTGGACCTTCTTATTGACGATGAAACACAGATATTGCATCCGAATGTAATACAAAAGGCACAATGCCGACTTAAGTACAAGAGGACTGACACTCTAACTTTCTATGATTTGAACCTCTCCTGGGAGTCCAGTTTTAGATTCCGACGCTTCACTTCAGGTTTACTGTATAACTGGGACCTCCTTATTGACGATGAAATACAGATATTGCATCGGAATTAAATACAAAAGGCAAAATGCCGACTTAAGTACAAGAGGACTGACACTCTAACTTTCTATGATTTGAACGTGTCCTGTGAGTCCGGTTTTGGATTCCGATGCTTCACTTGAGGTTTACTGTATACCTTGGACCTTCTTATTGACGATGAAACACAGAAATTGCATCGGAATTAAATTCAAAATGCACAATGCCGACTGAATTACAAGAGGACTGACACTCTAACTTTCTATGATTTGAACCTCTCCTGTAAATCCAGTTTTAGATTCCGATGCTTCACTTCAGGTTTACTGTCTCCCTTGAACCTTCATATTGACGATTAAACACAGAAATTGCATCCGAATTAAATACAAAAGGCACAATGCCGACTTAAGTACTAGCGGACTGACACTTCTTACAATCTATGATTTGAACCTCTAATGTGAGACCGGTTTTAGGTTCCGATGCTTCACTTCAAGTTTACTGTATCCCTTGGACCTTCTTATTGACGATGAAACACAGAAATTGCATCCGAATTTAATACATAAGGCACAATGCCGATTTAAGTACAAGAGGACTGACACTCTAACTTTCAATGATTTGAACCGCTCCTGTGAGTCCAGTTTTAGATTCCGATGCTTCACTTCAGGTTTACTTTATCCCTTGGACCTGCTTATTGACGATGAAACACAGTAATTGCATCCGAACTTAATTCAAAATCACAAAGCCGACTTAAGTACAACAGGACTGACTCTCTACCTTTCTATGATTTGAACCTCTCCTGTGAGTCCAGTCTTAGATTCCGATGTTTCACTTCAGGTTTACTGTATACTTTGGACCTTCTTCTTGACAACGAAACACAGAAATTGCATCGGAATTAAATTCAAAAGGTACAATGCCGACTTAAGTACAAGAGGACTGACACTCGAACTTTTTATGATTTGAACCTCTCCTGTGAGTCCAGTGTTAGATTCCGATGCTTCACTTCAGGTTTACTGTATCCCTTGACCTTCTTATTGACGATGAAACACAGATATTGTATCCGAATGTAATACAAAAGGCACAATGCCGACTTAAGTACAAGAGGACTGACACTCTAACTTTCTATGATTTGAACCTCTCCTGGGAGTCCAGTTTTAGATTCTGACGCTTCACTTCAGGTTTACTGTATAACTGGGACCTCCTTATTGACGATGAAATACAGATATTGCATTGGAATTAAATACAAAAGGCACAATGCCGACATAAGTACAAGAGGACTGACACTCTAATTTTCTATGATTTGAACGTGTCTTGTGAGTCCGGTTTTGGATTCCGATGCTTCACTTGAGGTTTACTGTATACCTTGGACCTTCTTATTGACGATGAGACACAGAAATTGCATCGGAATTAAATTCAAAAGGCACAATGCCGACTGAAGTACAAGAGGACTGACACTCTAACTTTCTATGATTTGGACCTCTCCTGTGAATCCAGTTTTAGATTCCGATGACTCACTTCAGGTTTACTGTATCCCGTGGACCTTCTTATTCACGATGAAACACTGAAATTGCATCCGAATTTAATACAAAGGGCACAATGCCGACTTAAATACAATAGGACTGACACTCTTAATTTCTATGATTTGAACCTCTCCTGCGAGTCCAGTTTTAGATACCGATGCTTCACTTCAGGTTTACTGTATACCTTGGACCTTCTTATTGACGATGAAACACCGAAATTACATCGAATTAAATTCAATTGGCACATGGCCGATTTAAGTACAAGAGGACTGACACTCTAACTTTCAATGATTTGAACCTCTCCTGTTAGTCTAGTTTTAGATTCCGATGCTTCGCTTCAGGTTTACTGTATCCCTTGGACATTCTTATAGACGATGAAACACAGAAATTGCATCCGAATTTAATACAAAAGGCACAACGCCGATTTAAGTACAAGAGCACTGACACTCTAATTTTCAATGATTTGAACCTCTCCTGTGAGTCCAGTTTTAGATTCCGATGCTTCACTTCAGGTTTACTGTATCCCTTGGACCTTCGTATTGACGAACATACACAGAAATTGCATCCAAATTTTATTCAAAAGGCACAATGCCGACTTAAGTACAAGAGAACTGACGCACTAACTTTTTATGATTTGAACCTCTCCTGTGAGTACAGTTTTATATTCCGATGCTTGACTTAAGGTTTACTGTATACCTTTGACCTTCTTATTGACGATGAAGCACAAAAATTGCATCGGAATTAAATTCAAAAGGCACAATGCCGACTTAAGTACAAGAGGACTGACACTCCAACTTTTTATGATTTGAACCTCTCCTGTGAGTCCAGTGTTAGATTCCGATGCTTCACTTCAGGTTTACTGTATCCCTTGGACCTTCTTATTGACGATGAAACACAGATATTGTATCCGAATGTAATACAAAAGGCACAATGCCGACTTAAGTACAAGAGGACTGACACTCTAACTTTCTATGATTTGAACCTCTCCTCGGAGTCCAGTTTTACATTCCGACGCTTCACTTCAGGCTTACTGTATAACTGGGACCTCCTTATTGACGATGAAATACAGATATTGCATCGGAATTAAATACAAAAGGCACAATGCCGACATAAGTACAAGAGGACTGACACTCTAATTTTCTATGATTTGAACGTGTCCTGTGAGTCCGGTTTTGGATTTCGATGCTTCACTTGAGGTTTACTGTATACCTTGGACCTTCTTATTGACGATGAGACACAGAAATTGCATCGGAATTCAATTCAAAAGGCACAATGCCGACTGAAGTACAAGAGGACTGACACTCTAACTTTCTATGATTTGGACCTCTCCTGTGAATCCAGTTTTAGATTCCGATTACTCCCTTCAGGTTTACTGTATCCCTTGGACCTTCATATTGACGATTAAACACAGAAATTGCATCCGAATTAAATACAAAAGGCACAATGCCGACTTAAGTACAACCGGACTGACACTTCTTACAATCTATGATTTGAACCTCTCCTGTGAGTCCAGTTTTAGATTCCGATGCTTCACTTCAGGTTTACTGTATCCCGTGGACCTTCTTATTGACGATGAAACACAGAAATTGCATCCGAATTTGATACGAAAGGCACAATGCCGACTTAAATACAATAGGACTGACACTCTAAATTTCTATGATTTGAACCTCTCCTGTGAGTCCAGTTTTAGATACCGATGCTTCACTTCAGGTTTACTGTATACCTTGGACCTTCTTATTGACGATGAAACACCGAAATTACATCGAATTAAATTCAATTGGCACAATGCCGACTTAAGTACAAGAGGACTGACACTCTAACTTTCTATGATTTGAACCTCTCCTGTGAGTCTAGTTTCAGATTCCGATGCTTCGCTTCAGGTTTACTGTAGTCCTTGGACCTTCTTATTGACGATGAAACACAGTAATTACATCGGAATTTAATACAAAAGGCACAATGCCGACTTAAGTACAAGAGGACTGACACTCTAAGTATCTATGATTTGAACCTCTCCTGTGAGTCCAGTTTTAGATTCCGATGCTTCACTTCTGGTTTACTGTATAACTTGGACCATCTTATTGACGATGAAACACAGTAATTGCAACCGAAATTAATACAAAAGGCACAATGCTGACTTAAGTACAAGAGGAATGACACCTTAACTTTCTATGATTTGAACCTCTCCTGTGAGTCCAGATATAGATTCCGATGCTTCACTTCAGGTTTACTGTATCCCTTGGACCTTCGTGTTGACGAACATACACAGAAATTGCATCCAAATTTAATTCAAAAGGCACAATGCCGACTTAAGTACTAGCGGACTGACACTTCTTACTATCTATGATTTGAACCCCTAATGTGAGACCGGTTTTAGGTTCCGATGCTTCACTTCAAGTTTACTGTATCTCCTGGACCTTCTTATTGACGATGAAACACAGAAATTGCATCCGAATTTAATACAAAAGCCACAATGCCGATTTAAGTACAAGAGGACTGACACTCTCACTTTCAATGATTTGAACCTCTCCTGTGAGTCCAGTTTTAGATTCCGATGCTTCGCTTCAGGTTTACTGTATCCCTTGGACCTTCTTATAGACGATGAAACACAGAAATAGCATGCGAATTTAATACAAAAGGCACAACGCCGATTTAAGTACAAGAGCACTGACACTCTAATTTTCAATGATTTGAACCTCTCCTATGAGTCCAGTTTTTGATTCCGATGCTTCGCTTCAGGTTTACTGTAATCCTTGGACCTTCTTCTTGACAACGAAACACAGAAATGGAATCGGAATTAATTTCAAAAGGCACAATGCCGACTTAAGTGCAAGAGGTCTGACACTCCAACTTTTTATGATTTGAACCTCTCCTGTGAGTCCAGTGTTAGATTCCGATGCTTCACTTCAGGTTTACTGTATCCCTTGGACCTTCTTATTGACGATGAAACACAGATATTGTATCCGAATGTAATACAAAAGGCACAATGCCTACTTAAGTACAAGAGGACTGACACTCTAACTTTCTATGATTTGAACCTCTCCTGGGAGTCCAGTTTTAGATTCCGACGCTTCACTTCAGGTTTACTGTATAACTGGGACCTCCTTATTGACGATGAATTACAGATATTGCATCGGAATTAAATACAAAAGGCACAAAGCCGACATAAGTACAAGAGGCCTGACACTCTAATTTTCTGTGATTTGAACGTATCCTGTGAGTCCGGTTTTGGATTCCGATGCTTCACTTGAGGTTTACTGTATACCTTGGACCTTTTATTGACGATGAAACACAGAAATTGCATCGGAATTAAATTCAAAAGGCACAATGCCGACTGAAGTACAAGAGGACTGACACTCTAACTTTCTATGATTTGAACCTCTCCTGTGAATCCAGTTTTAGATTCCGATGCTTCACTTCAGTTTTACTGTATCCGTTGGACCTTCATATTGACGATTAAACACAGAAATTGCATCCGAATTAAATACAAAAGGCACAATGCCGACGTAGGTACTAGCGGACTGACACTTCTTACAATCTATGATTTGAACCTCTAATGTGAGACCGGTTTTAGGTTCCGATGCTTCACTTCAAGTTTACTGTATCCCTTGGACCTTCTTATTGACGATGAAACACAGAAATTGCATCCGAATTTAATACAAAAGGCACAATGCCGATTTAAGTACAAGAGGACTGACACTCTAATTTTCAATGATTTGCACCTCTCCTGTGAGTCCAGTTTTAGATTCCGATGCTTCACTGCTGGTTTACTGTATCCCTTGGACCTTCTTATTGACGATGAAACACGGAAATTGCATCCGAACTTAATACAAAAGGCACAATGCCGACTTAATTACAAGAGGATTGACACTCTAATTTTCTATGATTAGAATCTCCCCTGTGAGTCCAGTTTTAGATTCCGATGCTTCACTTCTGATTTACTGTATCCCTTGGACCTTCTTATTGACGATGAAACACAGAAATAGCATAGGAATTAAATTCAAAAGGCACAATGCCGACATAAGTACAAGAGGACTGACACTCTAACTTTCTATGATTTGAACCTCTCCTGTGAGTCCAGTTTTAGATTCCGATGCTTCACTTCAGGTTTACTGTATCCCTTGGACCTTCTTATTAACGATGAAACACAGTAATTGCATCCGAAATTAATACAAAAGGCACAATGCTGACTTAAGTACAAGAGGAGTGACACCTTAACTTTCTATGATTTGAACCTCTCCTGTGAGTCCAGTTTTCGAATCCGATGCTTCCCTTCAGGCTTACTGTATCCCTTGGACCTTCTTATTGACGATGAAACACATATATTGCATCCGAATGTAAGACAAAAGGCACAATGCCGACTTAAGTACAAGAGGACTGACACTCTACCTTTCTATGATTTGAACCTCTCCTGTGAGGCCAGTTTTGGATTCCGATGCTTCACTTCAGGTTTACTGTATCCCTTGGACCTTCGTATTGTCGAACATACACAGAAATTGCATCCAAATTTAATTCAAAAGGCACAATGCCGACTTAAGTACAAGAGGACTGACACTCTACCTTTCTATGATATGAACCTTTCCTGTGAGTCCAGTTTTAGATTCCGACGCTTCACTTCAGGTTTACTGTATCCCTTGGACCTTCTTATTGACGATGAAACACATATATTGCATCCGAATGTAATACAGAAGGCACAATGCCGACTTAAGTACAAGAGGACTGACACTCTAACTTTCTATGATTTGAACCTCTCCTGGGAGTCCAGTTTTAGATTCCGACGCTTCACTTCAGGTTTACTGTATACCTTTTACCTTCTTATTGACGATGAAACAGAGAAATTGCATAGGAATTAAATTCAAAATGCACAATGCCAACTTAAGTACAAGAGGACTGACACTCTATCTTTCTATGATTTGAACCTCTCCTGTGAGTCCAGTTTTAGATTCCGATGCTTCACTTCAGGTTTACTGTATCCCTTGGACCATCTTATTGACGATGAAACACAGTAATAGCAACCGAAATTAATACAAAAGGCACAATGCCGACTTAAGTACAAGAAGACTGACACCTTAACTTTCTATGATTTGAACCACTCCTGTGAGTCCACTTTTCGATTCCGATGCTTGACTTCAGGTTTACTGTATACCTTGGACCTCCTTATTGACGATGAAACACAGATATTGCATCGGAATTAAATACTAAAGGCACAATGCCGACTTATGTCCAAGAGGACTGACACTCTAACTTTCTATGATTTGAACGTGTCCTGTGAGTCCAGTTTTGGATTCCCATGCTTCACATCTGGTCTACTGTATCCTTTGGACCTTCTTATTGACGATGAAACACAGAAATTGCATCGGAATGAAGTTCAAAAGGCACAATGCCGACTGAAGTACAAGAGGACTGACACTCTAACTTTCTATGATTTGAACGTGTCCTGTGAGTCCAGTTTTGGATTCCGATGCTTCACTTCAGGTCTACTGTATAACTTGGAGCTTCTTATTGACGATGAAACACAGAAATTGCATCGGAATTAAATTCAAAAAGCACAATGCCGACTAAAGTACAAGAGGACTGACACTCTAACTTTCTATGATTTGAACCTCTCCTGTATGACCGGTTTTAGGTTCCGATGCTTCACTTCAAGTTTACTGTATCCCTTGGACCTTCTTATTGCCGACGAAACACAGATATTGCATCCGAATTTAATACAAAAGGCACAATGCCGACTGAAGTACAAGAGGACTGACACTCTAACTTTCAATGATTTGAACCTCTCCTGTGAATCCAGTTTTAGATTCCGATGCTTCACTTCAGTTTTACTGTATCCGTTGGACCTTCATATTGACGATTAAACACAGAAATTGCATCCGAATTAAATACAAAAGGCACAATGCCGACGTAGGTACTAGCGGACTGACACTTCTTACAATCTATGATTTGAACCTCTAATGTGAGACCGGTTTTAGGTTCCGATGCTTCACTTCAAGTTTACTGTATCCCTTGGACCTTCTTATTGACGATGAAACACAGAAATTGCATCCGAATTTAATACAAAAGGCACAATGCCGATTTAAGTACAAGAGGACTGACACTCTAATTTTCAATGATTTGCACCTCTCCTGTGAGTCCAGTTTTAGATTCCGATGCTTCACTGCAGGTTTACTGTATCCCTTGGACCTTCTTATTGACGATGAAACACGGAAATTGCATCCGAACTTAATACAAAAGGCACAATGCCGACTTAATTACAAGAGGATTGACACTCTAATTTTCTATGATTAGAATCTCCCCTGTGAGTCCAGTTTTAGATACCGATGCTTCACTTCAGGTTTACTGTATACCTTGGACCTTCTTATTGACGATGAAACACCGAAATTACATCGAATTAAATTCAATTGGCACAATGCCGACTTAAGTACAAGAGGACTGACACTCTAACTTTCTATGATTTGAACCTCTCCTGTGAGTCTAGTTTCAGATTCCGATGCTTCGCTTCAGGTTTACTGTAGTCCTTGGACCTTCTTATTGACGATGAAACACAGTAATTACATCGGAATTTAATACAAAAGGCACAATGCCGACTTAAGTACAAGAGGACTGACACTCTAAGTATCTATGATTTGAACCTCTCCTGTGAGTCCAGTTTTAGATTCCGATGCTTCACTTCTGGTTTACTGTATCCCTTGGACCATCTTATTGACGATGAAACACAGTAATTGCAACCGAAATTAATACAAAAGGCACAATGCTGACTTAAGTACAAGAGGAATGACACCTTAACTTTCTATGATTTGAACCTCTCCTGTGAGTCCAGATATAGATTCCGATGCTTCACTTCAGGTTTACTGTATCCCTTGGACCTTCGTGTTGACGAACATACACAGAAATTGCATCCAAATTTAATTCAAAAGGCACAATGCCGACTTAAGTACTAGCGGACTGACACTTCTTACTATCTATGATTTGAACCCCTAATGTGAGACCGGTTTTAGGTTCCGATGCTTCACTTCAAGTTTACTGTATCTCCTGGACCTTCTTATTGACGATGAAACACAGAAATTGCATCCGAATTTAATACAAAAGCCACAATGCCGATTTAAGTACAAGAGGACTGACACTCTCACTTTCAATGATTTGAACCTCTCCTGTGAGTCCAGTTTTAGATTCCGATGCTTCGCTTCAGGTTTACTGTATCCCTTGGACCTTCTTATAGACGATGAAACACAGAAATAGCATGCGAATTTAATACAAAAGGCACAACGCCGATTTAAGTACAAGAGCACTGACACTCTAATTTTCAATGATTTGAACCTCTCCTATGAGTCCAGTTTTAGATTCCGATGCTTCGCTTCAGGTTTACTGTAATCCTTGGACCTTCTTCTTGACAACGAAACACAGAAATGGAATCGGAATTAATTTCAAAAGGCACAATGCCGACTTAAGTGCAAGAGGTCTGACACTCCAACTTTTTATGATTTGAACCTCTCCTGTGAGTCCAGTGTTAGATTCCGATGCTTCACTTCAGGTTTACTGTATCCCTTGGACCTTCTTATTGACGATGAAACACAGATATTGTATCCGAATGTAATACAAAAGGCACAATGCCTACTTAAGTACAAGAGGACTGACACTCTAACTTTCTATGATTTGAACCTCTCCTGGGAGTCCAGTTTTAGATTCCGACGCTTCACTTCAGGTTTACTGTATAACTGGGACCTCGTTATTGACGATGAATTACAGATATTGCATCGGAATTAAATACAAAAGGCACAAAGCCGACATAAGTACAGGAGGCCTGACACTCTAATTTTCTGTGATTTGAACGTATCCTGTGAGTCCGGTTTTGGATTCCGATGCTTCACTTGAGGTTTACTGTATACCTTGGACCTTTTATTGACGATGAAACACAGAAATTGCATCGGAATTAAATTCAAAAGGCACAATGCCGACTGAAGTACAAGAGGACTGACACTCTAACTTTCTATGATTTGAACCTCTCCTGTGAATCCAGTTTTAGATTCCGATGCTTCACTTCAGTTTTACTGTATCCGTTGGACCTTCATATTGACGATTAAACACAGAAATTGCATCCGAATTAAATACAAAAGGCACAATGCCGACGTAGGTACTAGCGGACTGACACTTCTTACAATCTATGATTTGAACCTCTAATGTGAGACCGGTTTTAGGTTCCGATGCTTCACTTCAAGTTTACTGTATCCCTTGGACCTTCTTATTGACGATGAAACACAGAAATTGCATCCGAATTTAATACAAAAGGCACAATGCCGATTTAAGTACAAGAGGACTGACACTCTAATTTTCAATGATTTGCACCTCTCCTGTGAGTCCAGTTTTAGATTCCGATGCTTCACTGCTGGTTTACTGTATCCCTTGGACCTTCTTATTGACGATGAAACACGGAAATTGCATCCGAACTTAATACAAAAGGCACAATGCCGACTTAATTACAAGAGGATTGACACTCTAATTTTCTATGATTAGAATCTCCCCTGTGAGTCCAGTTTTAGATTCCGATGCTTCACTTCTGATTTACTGTATCCCTTGGACCTTCTTATTGACGATGAAACACAGAAATAGCATAGGAATTAAATTCAAAAGGCACAATGCCGACATAAGTACAAGAGGACTGACACTCTAACTTTCTATGATTTGAACCTCTCCTGTGAGTCCAGTTTTAGATTCCGATGCTTCACTTCAGGTTTACTGTATCCCTTGGACCTTCTTATTAACGATGAAACACAGTAATTGCATCCGAAATTAATACAAAAGGCACAATGCTGACTTAAGTACAAGAGGAGTGACACCTTAACTTTCTATGATTTGAACCTCTCCTGTGAGTCCAGGTTTCGAATCCGATGCTTCCCTTCAGGTTTACTGTATCCCTTGGACCTTCTTATTGACGATGAAACACATATATTGCATCCGAATCTAAGACAAAAGGCACAATGCCGACTTAAGTACAAGAGGACTGACACTCTACCTTTCTATGATTTGAACCTCTCCTGTGAGGCCAGTTTTGGATTCCGATGCTTCACTTCAGGTTTACTGTATCCCTTGGACCTTCGTATTGTCGAACATACACAGAAATTGCATCCAAATTTAATTCAAAAGGCACAATGCCGACTTAAGTACAAGAGGACTGACACTCTACCTTTCTATGATATGAACCTTTCCTGTGAGTCCAGTTTTAGATTCCGACGCTTCACTTCAGGTTTACTGTATCCCTTGGACCTTCTTATTGACGATGAAACACATATATTGCATCCGAATGTAATACAGAAGGCACAATGCCGACTTAAGTACAAGAGGACTGACACTCTAACTTTCTATGATTTGAACCTCTCCTGGGAGTCCAGTTTTAGATTCCGACGCTTCACTTCAGGTTTACTGTATACCTTTTACCTTCTTATTGACGATGAAACAGAGAAATTGCATAGGAATTAAATTCAAAATGCACAATGCCAACTTAAGTACAAGAGGACTGACACTCTATCTTTCTATGATTTGAACCTCTCCTGTGAGTCCAGTTTTAGATTCCGATGCTTCACTTCAGGTTTACTGTATCCCTTGGACCATCTTATTGACGATGAAACACAGTAATAGCAACCGAAATTAATACAAAAGGCACAATGCCGACTTAAGTACAAGAAGACTGACACCTTAACTTTCTATGATTTGAACCACTCCTGTGAGTCCACTTTTCGATTCCGATGCTTGACTTCAGGTTTACTGTATACCTTGGACCTCCTTATTGACGATGAAACACAGATATTGCATCGGAATTAAATACTAAAGGCACAATGCCGACTTATGTCCAAGAGGACTGACACTCTAACTTTCTATGATTTGAACGTGTCCTGTGAGTCCAGTTTTGGATTCCCATGCTTCACATCTGGTCTACTGTATCCTTTGGACCTTCTTATTGACGATGAAACACAGAAATTGCATCGGAATGAAGTTCAAAAGGCACAATGCCGACTGAAGTACAAGAGGACTGACACTCTAACTTTCTATGATTTGAACGTGTCCTGTGAGTCCAGTTTTGGATTCCGATGCTTCACTTCAGGTCTACTGTATAACTTGGAGCTTCTTATTGACGATGAAACACAGAAATTGCATCGGAATTAAATTCAAAAAGCACAATGCCGACTAAAGTACAAGAGGACTGACACTCTAACTTTCTATGATTTGAACCTCTCCTGTATGACCGGTTTTAGGTTCCGATGCTCCACTTCAAGTTTACTGTATCCCTTGGACCTTCTTATTGCCGACGAAACACAGAAATTGCATCCGAATTTAATACAAAAGGCACAATGCCGACTGAAGTACAAGAGGACTGACACTCTAACTTTCAATGATTTGAACCTCTCCTGTGAATCCAGTTTTAGATTCCGATGCTTCACTTCAGTTTTACTGTATCCGTTGGACCTTCATATTGACGATTAAACACAGAAATTGCATCCGAATTAAATACAAAAGGCACAATGCCGACGTAGGTACTAGCGGACTGACACTTCTTACAATCTATGATTTGAACCTCTAATGTGAGACCGGTTTTAGGTTCCGATGCTTCACTTCAAGTTTACTGTATCCCTTGGACCTTCTTATTGACGATGAAACACAGAAATTGCATCCGAATTTAATACAAAAGGCACAATGCCGATTTAAGTACAAGAGGACTGACACTCTAATTTTCAATGATTTGCACCTCTCCTGTGAGTCCAGTTTTAGATTCCGATGCTTCACTGCAGGTTTACTGTATCCCTTGGACCTTCTTATTGACGATGAAACACGGAAATTGCATCCGAACTTAATACAAAAGGCACAATGCCGACTTAATTACAAGAGGATTGACACTCTAATTTTCTATGATTAGAATCTCCCCTGTGAGTCCAGTTTTAGATTCCGATGCTTCACTTCTGATTTACTGTATCCCTTGGACCTTCTTATTGACGATGAAACACAGAAATAGCATAGGAATTAAATTCAAAAGGCACAATGCCGACATAAGTACAAGAGGACTGACACTCTAACTTTCTATGATTTGAACCTCTCCTGTGAGTCCAGTTTTAGATTCCGATGCTTCACTTCAGGTTTACTGTATCCCTTGGACCTTCTTATTAACGATGAAACACAGTAATTGCATCCGAAATTAATACAAAAGGCACAATGCTGACTTAAGTACAAGAGGAGTGACACTCTACCTTTCTATGATATGAACCTTTCCTGTGAGTCCAGTTTTAGATTCCGACGCTTCACTTCAGGTTTACTGTATCCCTTGGACCTTCTTATTGACGATGAAACACATATATTGCATCCGAATGTAAGACAAAAGGCACAATGCCGACTTAAGTACAAGAGGACTGACACTCTACCTTTCTATGATTTGAACCTCTCCTGTGAGCCCAGTTTTGGATTCCGATGCTTCACTTCAGGTTTACTGTATCCCTTGGACCTTCGTATTGTCGAACATACACAGAAATTGCATCCAAATTTAATTCAAAAGGCACAATGCCGACTTAAGTACAAGAGGACTGACACTCTACCTTTCTATGATATGAACCTTTCCTGTGAGTCCAGTTTTAGATTCCGACGCTTCACTTCAGGTTTACTGTATCCCTTGGACCTTCTTATTGACGATGAAACACATATATTGCATCCGAATGTAATACAGAAGGCACAATGCCGACTTAAGTACAAGAGGACTGACACTCTAACTTTCTATGATTTGAACCTCTCCTGGGAGTCCAGTTTTAGATTCCGACGCTTCACTTCAGGTTTACTGTATACCTTTTACCTTCTTATTGACGATGAAACAGAGAAATTGCATAGGAATTAAATTCAAAATGCACAATGCCAACTTAAGTACAAGAGGACTGACACTCTATCTTTCTATGATTTGAACCTCTCCTGTGAGTCCAGTTTTAGATTCCGATGCTTCACTTCAGGTTTACTGTATCCCTTGGACCATCTTATTGACGATGAAACACAGTAATTGCAACCGAAATTAATACAAAAGGCACAATGCCGACTTAAGTACAAGAAGACTGACACCTTAACTTTCTATGATTTGAACCACTCCTGTGAGTCCACTTTTCGATTCCGATGCTTCACTTCAGGTTTTCTGTATACCTTGGACCTCCTTATTGACGATGAAACACAGATATTGCATCGGAATTAAATACTAAAGGCACAATGCCGACTTATGTCCAAGAGGACTGACACTCTAACTTTCTATGATTTGAACGTGTCCTGTGAGTCCAGTTTTGGATTCCCATGCTTCACATCTGGTCTACTGTATCCTTTGGACCTTCTTATTGACGATGAAACACAGAAATTGCATCGGAATGAAGTTCAAAAGGCACAATGCCGACTGAAGTACAAGAGGACTGACACTCTAACTTTCTATGATTTGAACGTGTCCTGTGAGTCCAGTTTTGGATTCCGATGCTTCACTTCAGGTCTACTGTATAACTTGGAGCTTCTTATTGACGATGAAACACAGAAATTGCATCGGAATTAAATTCAAAAAGCACAATGCCGACTAAAGTACAAGAGGACTGACACTCTAACTTTCTATGATTTGAACCTCTCCTGTATGACCGGTTTTAGGTTCCGATGCTTCACTTCAAGTTTACTGTATCCCTTGGACCTTCTTATTGCCGACGAAACACAGAAATTGCATCCGAATTTAATACAAAAGGCACAATGCCGATTAAAGTACAAGAGGACTGACACTCTAACTTTCAATGATTTGAACCTCTCCTGGGAGTCCACTTTTAGATTCCGATGGTTCACTTCAGGTTTACTGTATCCCTTGGACCATATTGACGATGAAACTCAGTAATTGCATCCGAACTTAATACAAAAGGCACAATGCCGACTTAAGTACAAGAGGACTGACCCTCTTACTTTCTATGATTAGAACCTCTCCTGTGAGTCCAGTTTTAGATTCCGATGCTTCACTTCTGATTTACTGTATCCCTTGGACCTTCTTATTGACGATGAAACACAGAAATAGCATAGGAATTAAATTCAAATGGCACCATGCCGACTTAAGTACAAGATTACTGACACCTTAACTTTCCATGATTTGAACCTCTCCTGTGAGTCCAGCTTTCGATTCCGAAGCTTCATTTCAGGTTTACTGTATCCCTTGGACCTTCTTATAGACGATGAAACACAGAAATTGCATCCGAAATTAATACAAAAGGCACAATGCCGATTTAACTACAAGAGGACTGACACTCTAATTTTCAATGATTTGAACCTCTCCTGTGAGTCCGGTTTTAGATTCCGATGCTTCACTGCAGGTTTACTGTATCCCTTGGACCTTCTTATTGACGATGAAACACGGAAATTGCATCCGAACTTAATACAAAAGGCACAATGCCGACTTAAGTACAAGAGGGCTGACACTCTAATTTTCTATGATTAGAACCTCCCCTGTGAGTCCAGTTTTAGATTCCGATGCTTCACTTCTGATTTACTGTATCCCTTGGACCTTCTTATTGACGATGAAACACAGAAATAGCATAGGAATTAAACTCAAATGGCACCATGCCGACTTAAGTACAAGATTACTGACACCTTAACTTTCTATGATTTGAACCTCTCCTGTGAGTCCAGCTTTCGATTCCGAAGCTTCATTTCAGGTTTACTGTATCCCTTGGACCTTCCTATAGACGATGAAACACAGAAATTGCATCCGAATTTAATACAAAAGGCACAATGCCGATTTAACTACAAGAGGACTGACACTCTAATTTTCAATGATTTGAACCTCTCCTGTGAGTCCGGTTTTAGATTCCGATGCTTCACTGCAGGTTTACTGTATCCCTAGGACCTTCTTATTGACGATGAAACACGGAAATTGCATCCGAACTTAATACAAAAGGCACAATGCCGATTTAACTACAAGAGGACTGACACTCTAATTTTCAATGATTTGAACCTCTCCTGTGAGTCCGGTTTTAGATTCCGATGCTTCACTGCAGGTTTACTGTATCCCTTGGACCTTCTTATTGACGATGAAACACGGAAATTGCATCCGAACTTAATACAAAAGGCACAATGCCGACTTAAGTACAAGAGGGCTGACACTCTAATTTTCTATGATTAGAACCTCCCCTGTGAGTCCAGTTTTAGATTCCGATGCTTCACTTCTGATTTACTGTATCCCTAGGACCCTCTTATTGACGATGAAACACAGTAATTGCATCCGAAATTAATACAAAAGGCACAATGCTGACTTAAGTACTAGAGGAATGACACCTTAACTTTCTATGATTTGAACTTCTCCTGTGAGTCCAGTTTTCGATTCCGATGCTTCCCTTCAGGTTTACTGTATCCCTTGGACCTTCTTATTGACGATGAAACACAGAAACTGCATCCGAATTTAATACAAAAGGTACAATGCCAACTTAAGTACAAGCGGACTGACACTCTACCTTTCTATGATTTGAACCTCTCCTGTGAGTCCAGTTTTAGATTCCGATGCTTCACTTCAGGTTTACTGTATCCCTTGGACCTTCGTATTGACGAACATACACAGAAATTGCATCCAAATTTCATTCAAAAGGCACAATGCCGACTTAAGTACAAGAGAACTGACACTCTAACTTTTTGTGATTTGAACCTCTCCTGTGAGTTCAGTTTTAAATTCCGATGCTTCACTTCAGGTTTACTGTATACCTTGGACCTTCTTATTGACGATGAAGCACAGAAATTGCATCGGAATTAAATTCAAAAGGCACAATGCCGACTTAAGTACAAGAGGACTGACACTCCAACTTTTTATGATTTGAACCTCTCCTGTGAGTCCAGTGTTAGATTCCGATGCTTCACTTCAGGTTTACTGTATCCCTTGGACCTTCTTATTGACGATGAAACACATATATTGCATCCGAATGTAATACAAAAGGCACAAGGCCGACATAAGTACAAGATGACTGACACTCTAACTTTCTATGATTTGAACCTCTCCTGGGAGTCCAGTTTTAGATTCCGACGCTTCACTTCAGGTTTACTGTATACCTTGGTCCTCCTTATTGACGAAGAAACACAGATATTGCATCGGAATTAAATACAAAAGGCACAATGCCGACTTAAGTACAAGAGGACTGACACTCTAACTTTCTATGATTTGAACGTGTCCTGTGAGTCCAGTTTTGGATTCCGATGCTTCACTTCAGGTTTACTGTATACCTTGGACCTTCTTTTGACGATGAAGCACAGAAATTGCATCGGAATTAAATTCAAAAGGCACAATGCCGACTTAAGTACAAGAGGACTGACACTCTAACTTTCTATGATTTGAAACTCTCCTGTGAGTCCAGTTTTAGATTCCGATGCTTCACTTCAGGTTTACTGTATCCCTTGGACCTTCTTATTGACGATGAAACACAGTAATTGCAACCGAAATTAATACAAAAGGCACAATGCCGACTTAAGTACAAGAGGACTGGCACCTTAACTTTCTATGATTTGAACCACTCCTGTGAGTCCACTTTTCGATTCCGATGCTTCACTTCAGGTTTACTGTATACCTTGGACCTCCTTATTGACGATGAAACACAGATATTGCATCGGAATTAAATACAAAAGGCACAATGCCGACGTGAGTACAAGCGGCCTGACACTTCTTACAATCTATGATTTGAACCTCTCCTGTAAGACCGGTTTTAGGTTCCGATGCTTCACTTCAAGTTTACTGTATCCCTTGGACCTTCTTATTGACGATGAAACACAGAAAGTGCATCCGAATTTCATACAAAAGGCACAATGCCGATTTAAGTACAAGAGGACTGACACTCTAAATTTCAATGATTTGAACCACTCCTGTGAGTCCAGTTTTAGATTCCGATGCTTCGCTTCAGGTTTACTGCATCCCTTGGACCTTCTTATTGACGACGAAACACAGACATTGCATCCGAATTTAATACAAAAGGCACAATGCCGATTAAAGTACAAGAGGACTGACACTCTAACTTTCAATGATTTGAACCTCTCCTAGGAGTCCAGTTTTAGATTCCGACGGTTCACTTCAGGTTTACTGTATCCCTTTGACCATATTGACGATGAAACACAGTAATTGCATCCAAACTTAATACAAAAGGCACAATGCCGACTTAAGTACAAGAGGACTGACACTCTTACTTTCTATGATTAGAACCTCTCCTGTGAGTCCAGTTTTAGATTCCGATGCTTCACTTCTGATTTACTGTATCCCTTGGACCTTCTTATTGACGATAAAACACAGAAATTGCATAGGAATTAAATTCAAATGGCACAATGCCGACTTAAGTACAAGATTACTGACACCTTAACTTTCTATGATTTGAACCTCTCCTGTGAGTCCAGCTTTGGATTCCGATGCTTCACTTAAGGTTTACTGTATCCCTTGGACCTTCTTATTGACGATGAAGCACAGAAATTGCAACGGAATTAAATTCAAAAGGCACAATGCCGACTTAAGTGCAAGTGGACTGACACTCCAATTTTTATGATTTGAACTTCTCCTGTGAGTCCAGTGTTAGATTCCGATGCTTCACTTCAGGTTTACTGTATCCCTTGGACCTTCTTATTGACGATGAAACACAGTTATTGCATCCAAATGTAATACAAAAGGCACAATGCCGACCTTAGTACAAGAGGACTGACACTTTAAGTTTCTATGATTTGAACCTCTCCTGGGAGTCCAGTTTTACATTTCCACGCTTCACTTCAGGTTTACTGTATACCTTGGACCTCCTTATTGACGATGAAACACAGATATTGCATCGGAGTTAAATACAAAAGGCACAATGCCGACTTAAGTACAAGAGGACTGACACTCTACCTTTCTACGATTTGAACCTCTCCTGTGAGTCCAGTTTTAGATTCCGATGCTTCACTTCCGGTTCACTGTATCCCTTGGACCTTCGTAATGACGAACAAACACAGAAATTGCAACCGAACTTAATACAAAAGGCACAATGCCGACTTAAGTGCAAGAGGACTGACACTCTAACTTTCTATGATTTGAACCTCTCCTGTGAGTCCAGTTTTAGATTCCGATGCTTCACTTCAGGTTTACTGTATCCTTTGGACCTTCTTCTTGACGACGAAACACAGAAATTGCATCGGAATTAAATTCAAAAGGCACAATGCCGACTTAAGTACAAGAGGGCTGACACTCTAACTTTCTATGATTTGAACCTCTCCTGTGAGACCGGTTTTAGGTTCCGATGCTTCCCTTCAAGTTTACTGTATCCCTTGGACCTTCTTATTGACGATGAAACACAGAAATTGCATCCTAATTTAGTACAAAAGGCACAATGCCGGCTTAAGTACAAGAGGACTTACACTTCTTACTGTCTATGTCCAGAACCTTTCCTGTGAGACCAGTTTTAGATTCCGAAACTTCACTTCAGGTTTACTGTATACCTTGGACGTTCTAATTGACGATGAAACACAGAAATTGCATCCGAATTTAATACATAAGGCACAATGCCGACTTAAGTACAAGAGGACTGACTATCTAACTTTCTATGATTTGAACCTCACCTGTGAGTCCAGTTTTAGATTCCGATTCTTCACTTCAGCTTTATTGTATACCTTGGACCTTCTTGTTGACGATGAAGGACAGAAATTGCATCCGAATTTAATACAAAAGGCACAATGCCGACTTAAGTACAAGAGGAATGACACTCTAACTTTCTATGATTTGAAACTCTCCTGTGAGTCCAGTTTTAGATTGCGGTGCTTCACTTCAGGTTTACTGTATACCTTGAACCTTCTTATTGACTATGAAGCACAGAAATTGCATCGGAATTAAATTCAAAAGGCACAATGCTGACATAAGTACAAGAGGACTGTCACTCTAACTTTCTATGATTTGAACCTCTCCTAAGTGTCCAGTTTTGGATTCCGATGCTTCACTTCAGGTTTACTGTATCCTTTGGACCTTCTTCTTGACGACGAAACACAGAAATTGCATCGGAATTAAATTCAAAAGGCACAATGCCGACTTAAGTACAAGAGGACTGACACTCTAACTTTCTATGATTTGAACCTCTCCTGTGAGACCGATTTTAGGTTCCGATGCTTCACTTCAAGTTTACTGTATCCCTTGGACCTTCTTATTGACGATGAAACACAGAAATGGCATCCGAATTTAGTACAAAAGGCACAATGCCGACTTAAGTACAAGAGGACTTTCACTTCTTACTGTCTATGTTCAGAACCTCTCCTGTGAGTCCAGATTAGATTGCGATGCTTCACTTCAGGTTTACTGTATACCTTGAACCTTCTTATTGACTATGAAGCACAGAAATTGCATCGGAATTAAATTCAAAAGGCACAATGCTGACATAAGTACAAGGGGACTGTCACTCTAACTTTCTATGATTTGAACCTCTCCTAAGAGTCCAGTTTTGGATTCCGATGCTTCACTTCAGGTTTACTGTATCCCGGGGGCCTTCTTATTGACGATGAAACACAGAAATTACATCGGTATTAAATTCAAAAGGCACAATGCCACTTAAGTACAAGAGGACAGACTCTTCTTACATTCTATGATTTGAACCTCTCCTGTGAGACCGGTTTTTGGTTCCGATACTTCACTTCAAGTTTACACTATCCCTTGGACTTTCTAATCGACGATGAAACACAGAAATTGCATCCGAAATTAATACAAAAGGCACAATGCGGACTTAAGTACAAGAGGACTGACACTCTAACTATCTATGATCTGAACCGCTCCTGTGAGTTCAGTTTTAGATTCCGATGCTTCACTTCAGGTTTACTGTATCCCTTGGACCTTTTTATTGACGATGAAACACAGAAATTGCATCCGAATTTAATACAGAAGGCACAATGCCAACCTAAGTACATCAGGACTGACACTCTAACTTTCTATGATTTGAACCTCTCCTGTGAGTCCAGTTTTAGATTCCGATGCTTCACTTCAGATTTACTGTATCCCTTGGACTTTCTTATTGACGATGAAACACAGAAATTGCATCGGTATTAAATTCAAAAGGCACAATGCCGACTTAAGTACAAGAGGACTGACACTCTAACTTTCCATGATTTGAACCTCTCCTGTGAGTCCAGTTTTAGATTCCAAAGCTTCACTTCAGGTTTACATTATCTCTTGGACCTTCTTATTGACGATGGAACAAAGAAATTGCATCCGAAATTAATACAAAAGGAACAATGCCGACTTAATTACAAGAAGACTGACACTCTAACATTCTATGATTTGAACCTCTCCTGTGGGTCCAGTTTTAGATTCCGATGCTTCACTTCAGGTTTTCTGAATACCTTGGATCTTCTTATTGACGATGAAGCACAGAAATTGCGTCGGAATTAAATTCAACAGGCACAATGCCGACTTAAGTACAAGAGGACTGACACTCTAACTTTCTATGATTTGAACCTCTCCTGTGAGTCCAGTTTTAGATTCCAAAGCTTCACTTCAGGTTTACTTTACCCTTTAAACCTTCTTATTGACGATGAAACACAGAAATTGCATCGCAATTAAATTCAAAAAGCACAATGCCGACTTAAGTACAAGAGGACTGACACTCTAACTTTCTATGATTTTAACCTCTCCTGGGAGTCCAGTTTTAGATTCCGACGCTTCACTTCAGGTTTACTGTATACCTTGGACCTTCTTATTGGCGATGAAACACAGATATTACATCGGAATTAAATTCAAAAGGCACAATGCAGACTGAAGTAGAAGAAGACTGACACTCTAACTTTCTATGATTTGAACCTCTCCTGTGAATCCTGTTTTAGATTCCGATGCTTCACTTCAGGTTTACTGTATCACTTGGATCTTCATATTGACGATTAAACACAGAAATTGCATCCGAATTAAATACAAAAGGCACAATGCCGACTTAAGTACAAGCGGACTGACACTTCTTACAATCTATGATTTGAACCTCTCCTGTGAGACCGGTTTTAGGTTCCGATGCTTCACTTAAAGTTTACTGTATCCCTTGGACCTTCTTATTGACGATGAAACACAGAAATTGCTGCCGAATTTAATACAAGAGGCACAATGCCGATTTAAGTACAAGAGGACTGACACTCTAACTTTCAATGATTTGAACCTCTCCTGTGAGTCCAGTTTTTGATTCCGATGCTTCGCTTCAAGTTTACTGTATCCCTTGGACCTTCTTATTGACGATGAAACACAGAAATTGCATCCGAATTTAACACAAAAGGCACAATGCCGATTTAAGTACAAGAGTACGGACAATCTACCTTTCTATGATTTGAACCTCTCCTGTGAGACCAGTTTTGGATTCCGATGCTTCACTTCAGGTTTACTGTATCCCTTGGACCTTCGTATTGACGAACAAACACAGAAATTGCTTCCGAATTTAATTCAAAAGGCACAATGCCGACTTAAGTACAAGAGAACTGACACTCTAACTTTTTATGATTTGAACCTCT
Source organism: Schistocerca serialis cubense (assembly GCF_023864345.2). Taxonomy (NCBI): domain Eukaryota; kingdom Metazoa; phylum Arthropoda; class Insecta; order Orthoptera; family Acrididae; genus Schistocerca; species Schistocerca serialis. The sequence continues at coordinate 26,483,153 of NW_026047644.1, read as the reverse complement.
CCTGTGAGTTCAGTTTTAAATTCCGATGCTTCACTTCAGGTTTACTGTATCCTTTGGACCTTCTTATTGACAATGAAGCACAGAAATTGCATCCAAATTCAATACAAAAGGCACAATGCCGACTTAAGTACAAGAGGAAAGACACTCTAACTTTCTATGATTTGAACCTCTCCTGTGAGTCCAGTTTTAGATTGCGATGCTTCACTTCAGGTATACTGTATACCTTGAACCTTCTTATTGACTATGAATCACAGAAATTGCATCGGAATTAAATTCAAAAGGCACAATGCCGACATAAGTACAAGAGGACTGCCACTCTAACTTTCTATGATCTGAATCTCTCCTGTGAGTCCAGTTTTGGATTCCGATGCTTCACTTCAGGTTTACTGTATCCCTGGGGCCTTCTTATTGACGATGAAACACAGAGATTGCATCCAAATTAAATTCAAAAGGCACAATGCCACTTCAGTACATGAGGACTGACTCTTCCTACATTCTATGATTTGAACCTCTCCTGTGAGACCGGTTTTTGGTTCCGATGCTACACTTCAAGTTTACAGTATCCCTTGGACCTTCTTATTGACGATGAAACACAGAAATTGCATCCGAAAATAATACAAAAGGCACAATGCCGACTTAAGTACAAGAGGACTGACACTCTAACTATCTATGATCTGAACCTCTCCTGTGAGTCTAGTTTTAGATTCCGATGCTTCACTTCAGGTTTACTGTATCCCTTGGACCTTTTTATTGACGATGAAACACATAAATTGCATCCGAATTTAATACAGAAGGCACAATGCCGACTTACGTACAACAGGACTGACACTCTAACTTTCTATGATTTGAGCCTCTCCTGTGAGTCCAGTTTTAGATTCCGATGCTTCAGATTTACTGTATCCCTTGGACCTTCTTATTGACGATGAAACACAGTAATTGCATCGGTATTAAATTCAAAAGGCACAATTCCGACATAAGTACAAGAGGACTGACACTCTAACTTTATATGATTTGAGCCTCTCCTGTGAGTCCAGTTTTGGATTCCGATGCTTCACTTCAGGTTTACTGTATCTCTTGGACCATGTTATTGACGATGAAACACAGAAATTGCATCCGAAATTAATACAAAAGGAACAATGCCAACTTAAGTACAAGAGGACTGTCACCTTAACTTTCTATGATTTGAACCTCTCCTGTGAGTCCAGTTTTCGATTCCGATGCTTCACTTCAGGTTTACTGTATCCCTTGGACCTTCTTATTGTCGATGAAACACAGAAACTGAATTCGAATTTAATACAAAAGGCACAATGCCGACTTAAGTACAAGAGGACTGACATTACCTATCTATGATTTGAACCTCTCCTGTGAGTCCAGCTTTAGATTCCGATGTTTCACTTCAGGCTTACTGTAACCCTTGGACCTTCGTATTGACGAACAAACACAGAAATTGAATCCGAATTTAATACAAAAGGCACAATGCCGACATAAGTACAAGATGACTGACACTCTAACTTTCTATGATTTGAACCTCTCCTGTGGGTCCAGTTTTAGATTCCGATGCTTCACTTCAGGTTTACTGAATACCTTGGACCTTCTTATTGACGATGAAGCACAGAAATTGCGTCGGAATTAAAATCAAAAGGCACAATGCCGACTTAAGTACAAGAGGTCTGACACTCTAAATTTCTATGATTTGAACCTCTCCTGTGATTCCAGTTTTAGATTCCAAAGCTTCACTTCAGGTTTGCTTTACCCTTTAAACCTTCTTATTGACGATGAAACACAGAAATTGCATCGGAATTAAATTCAAAAAGCACAATGCCGACTTAAGTACAAGAGGACTGACACTCTAACTTTCTATGATTTGAACCGCTCCTGGGAGTCCAGTTTTAGATTCCGACGCTTCACTTCAGGTTTACAGTATACCTTGGACCTTCTTATTGACGATGAAACACAGAAATTACATCGGAATTAAATTCAAAAGGCACAATTCTGACTGAAGTACAAGAGGACTGACACTCTAACTTTCTATGATTTGAACCTCTCCTGTGAATCCAGTTTAAGATTCCGATGCTTCACTTCAGGTTTACTGTATCACTTGAATCTTCATATCGACGATTAAACACAGAAATTGCATCCGAATTAAATACAAAAGGCACAATGCCGACTTAAGTACAAGCGGACTGACACTTCTTACAATCTATGACTTGAATCTCTCCTGTGAGACCGGTTTTAGGTTCCGATGCTTCAATTAAAATTTACTGTATCCCTTGGACCTTCTTATTGACGATGAAACACAGAAATTGCTGCCGAATTTAATACAAGAGGCACAATGCCGATTTAAGTAAATGATGACTGACACTCTAACTTTCAATGATTTGAACCTCTCCTGTGAGTCCTGTTTTTGATTCCGATGCTTCGCTTCAAGTTTACTGTATCCCTTGGACCTTTGTATTGACGAACAAACACAGAAATTGCATCCGAATTTAATTCAAAAGGCACAATGCTGACTTAAGTACAAGAGAACTGACACTCTAACTTTTTATGATTTGAACCTCTCCTGTGAGTTCAGTTTTAAATTCCGATGTTTCACTTCAGGTTTACTGTATACTTTGGACCTTCCTATTGACGATGAAGCACAGAAATTGCATCCGAATTCAATACAAAAGGCACAATGCCGACTTAAGTACAAGAGGAATGACACTCTAACTTTCTATGATTTGAACCTCTCCTGTGAGTCCAGTTTTAGATTGCGATGCTTCGCTTCAGGTATACTGTATTCCTTGAACCTTCTTATTGACTATGACGCACAGAAATTGCATCGGAATTAAATTCAAAAGGCACAATGCCGACATAAGTATAAGAGGACTGTCACTCTAACTTTCTATGATTTGAACCTCTCCTGTGAGTCCAGTTTTGGATTCCGATGTTTCACTTCAGGTTTACTGTATCTCTGGGGCCTTCTTATTGACGATGAAACACAGAGATTGCATCCGAGTTAAATACAAAAGTCACAATGCCACTTCAGTACAAGAGGACTGACTCTTCTTACATTCTTTGATTTGAACCTCTCCTGTGAGACCGGTTTTTGGTTCCGATGCTACACTAAAGTTTACAGTATCCCTTGGACCTTCTTATTGACGATGAAACACAGAAATTGCATCCGAAAATAATACAAAAGGCACAATGCCGACTTAAGTACAAGAGGACAGACCTTCTAACTATCTATGATCTGAACCTCTCCTGTGAGTCTAGTTTTAGATTCCGATGCTTCACTTCAGGTTTACTGTATCCCTTGGACCTTTTTATTGACGATAAAACACAGAAATTGTATCCGAATTTAATACAGAAGGCACAATGCCGACTTAAGTACAACAGGACTGACACTCTAACTTTCTATGGTTTGAACCTCTCCTGTGAGTCCAGTTTTAGATTCCGATGCTTCACTTCAGGTTTACTGTATCTCTTGGACCATCTTATTGACGATGAAACACAGAAATTGCATCCGAAATTAATACACAAGGAACAATGCCGACTTAAGTACATGAGGACTGACACCTTAACTTTCTATGATTTGAACCTCTCCTGTGAGTCCAGTTTTCGATTCCGATGCTTCACTTCAGGTTTACTGTATCCCTTGGACCTTCTTATTGTCGATGAAACACAGAAACTGAATTCGAATTTAATACAAAAGGCACAATGCCGACTTAAGTACAAGAGGACTGACACTCTAACTCTCTATGATTTGAACCTCTCCTGTGGGTCCAGTTTTAGATTTCGATGCTTCACTTCAGGTTTACTGAATACCTTGGACCTTCTTATTGACGATGAAGCACAGATATTGCGTCGGAATTAAATTTAAAAGGCACAATGCCGACTTAAGTACAAGAGGACTGACACTCTAACTTTCTATGATTTGAACCTCTCCTGTGAGTCCAGTTTCAGATTCCGATGCTTTACTTCAGGTTTACTATATCTCTTGGACCTTCTTCTTGTCGATGAAACACAGAAATTGCATCCGAAATTAAACAAAAGGAACAATTCCGACTTAAGTACAAGAGGACTGACACCTTAACTTTCTATGATTTGAACCTCTCCTGTGAGTCCAGTTTTCGATTCCGATGCTTCACTTCAGGATTACTGTATCCCTTGGACCTTCTTATTGACGATGAACCACTGAAACTGCATCCGAATTTAATACAAAAGGCACAATGCCTACTTAAGTACAAGAGAACTGACACTCTACCTTTCTATAATTTGAAACTCTCCTGTGAGTCCAGCCTAAGATTCCGATGCTTCACTTTAGGCTTACTGTATCCCTTGGACCTTCGTATTGACGAACAAACACAGAAATTGCATCCGAATTTAATACAGAAGGCACAATGCCGACTTAAGTACAAGAGGACTAACACTCTAACTTTCTATGATTTGAACCTCTCCTGTGGGTCCAGTTTTAAATTCCGATGCTTCACTTCAGGTTTACTGAATACCTTGGACCTTCTTATTGACGATGAAACACAGACATTGCGTCGGAATTAAACTCAGAAGGCACAATGCCGACTTAAGTACAAGAGGACTGACACTCTTAATTTCTATGATTTGAAAATTCTCCTGTGAGTCCAGTTTTAGATTCCGATGCTTCACTTGAGATTTACTTTACCATTTGGACCTTCTTATTGATGAAGAAGCACAGAAATTGCGTAGGAATTAAATTCAAAAGGCACAATGCCGACTGAAGTACAATAGGACTGATAGTCTAACTTTCTATGATTTGAACATCTCCTGTGAATCCAGTTTTAGATTCCGATGCTTCACTTCAGGTTTACTGTATCCCTTGGACCTTCATATTGACGATTAAACACAGAAATTGCATCCGAATTAAATACAAAAGGCACAATGCCGACTTAAGTACAAGCGGACTGACACTTCTCACAATCTATGATTTGAACCTCTCCTGTGAGACCGGTTTTCGATTCCGATGCTTCCCTTCAGGTTTACTGTATCCCTTGGACCTTCGTATTGACGATGAAATACAGAAACTGCATCCGAATTTAATACAAAAGCACAACGCCAACTTAAGTACAAGAGGACTGACACTCTAGCTTTCTATGATTTGAACCTCTCCTGTGAGTCGAGATTTAGATTCCGATGCTTCACTTCAGGTTTACAGTATCCCTTGGCCTTTCGTATTGACGAACAACCACAGAAATTGCATCCGAATTTTATACAAAATGCACAATGCCGACTTAAGTACAAGAGGACTGACACTCTAACTTTCTATGATTTGAACCTCTCCTGTGAGTCCAGTTTTAGATTCCGATGCTTCACTTCAGGTTTACTGTATCCTTTAGACCTTCTTCTTGACGACGAAACACAGAAATTGCACCGGAATTAAATTCAAAAGGCACAATGCCGACTTAAGTACAAGAGAACAGACACTCTAACTTTTTATGATTTGAACCTCTCCTGTGAGTTCAGTTTTAAATTCCGATGCTTCACTTTAAGTTTACTGTATACCTTGGACCTTCTTATTGACGATGCAGCACAGAAATTGCATCGGAATGAAATTCAAAAGGCAAAATGCCGACTTAAGTACAAGAGGACTGACACTCCAATTTTTATGATTTGAACCTCTCCTGTGAGTCCAGTGGCAGATTCCGATGCTTCACTTCAGGTTTACTGTATCCCTTGGACCTCCTTATTGACGATGAAACACAGAAATTGCATCGGTACTCAATTTAAAAGGCACAATGCCGACTTAAGTACAAGAGGACTGACACTCTAACTCTCTGTGATTTGAACCTCTCCTGTGAGTCCAGTTTCAGATTCCGATGCTTCACTTCAGGTTTACTATATCTCTTGGACCTTCTTCTTGGCGATGAAACACAGAAATTGCATCCGAAATTAAACAAAAAAACAATTCCGACTTAAGTACAAGAGGACTGACACCCTAACTTTCTATGATTTAACCACTCCTGTTAGTCCAGTTTTCGATTCCGATGCTTCACTTCAGGATTACTGTATCCCTTGGACCTTCTTATTGACGATGAAACACAGAAACTGCATCCGAATTTAATACAAAAGGCGCAATGCATACTTAAGGACAAGAGGACTGACGATCTACCTTTCTATGATTTTAACCTCTCCTGTGAGTCCAGCTTTAGATTCCGATGCTTCACTTTAGGCTTACTGTATCCCTTGGACCTTCGTATTGACGAACAAACACAGAAATTGCATCTGAATTTAATACAAAAGACACAATGCCGACTTAAGTACAAGAGGACTAACACTCTAATTTTCTATGATTTGAACCTCTCCTGTGGGTCCAGTTTTAGATTCCGATGCTTCACTTCAGGTTTACTGAATACCTTGGACCTTCTCATTGACGATGAAGCACAGAAATTGCGTCGGAATTAAACTCAAAAGGCACAATGCCGACTTAAGTACAAGAGGAATGACACTCTAACTTTCTATGATTTGGAAATTCTCCTGTGAGTCCAGTTTCAGATTCCGATGCTTCACTTCAGGTTTACTTTACCATTTGGACCTTCTTATTGACGATGAAACACAGAAATTGCATCGGAATTAAATTCAAAAGGCACAATGCCGACTTAAGTACAAGAGGGCTGCCACTCTAACTCTCTATGATTTGAACCTCTCCTGGGAGTCCAGTTTTAGTTTCCGACACTTCACTTCAGGTTTACTGTATACCTTGGACCTCCTTATTGACGATGAAACACAGATATTGCATCGGAAATAAATAAAAAAGGCACAAAGCCGACTTAAGTACAAGAGGACTGACACTCTAACTTTCTATGATTTGAACGTGTCCTGTGAGTCCAGTTTTGGATTCCGATGCTTCACTTCAGGTTTACTGTATACCTTGGACCTTCTTATTGACGATGAAACACAGAAATTGCATCGGAGTTAAATTCAAAAGGCAGAATGCCGACTGAAGTACAAGAGGACCGACACTCTAACTTTCTATGATTTGAACCTCTCTTGTGAATCCAGTTTTAGATTCCGATGCTTCACTTCAGGTTTACTGTATCCCTTGGACCTTCATATTGACGATTAAACACAGAAATTGCATCCGAATTAAATACAAAAGGCACAATGCCGACTTAAGTACAAGTGGACTGACACTTCTTACAATCTATGATTTGAACCTCTCCTGTGAAACCGGTTTTAGGTTCTGATGCTTCACTTCAAGTTTACTGTATTCCTTGTACCTTCTTATTGACGATGAAACACAGAAATTGCATCCGAATTTAATACAAAAGGCACAAATCCGATTTAAGTACAAGAGGACTGACACTCTAACTTTCAATGATTTGAACCTCTCCTGTGAGTCCAGTTTTAGATTCCGATGCTTCGCATCAGGTTTACTGTATCCCTCGGACCTTCTTATTGACGACGAAACACAGAAATTGCATCCGAATTTAATACAAAAGGCACAATGCCGATTTAAGTACAAGAGGACTTACACTCTAACTTCAATGATTTGAATCTTTTTTAGGAGTCCAGTTTTAGATTCCGATGGTTCACTTCAGGTTTACTGTATCCGCTGGACCATATTGACGATGAAACACAGTAATTGCATCCGAACTTAATTTAAAGTCACAATGCCGACTTAAGTACAAGAGGACTGACACTCTAACATTCTATGATTAGAACCTATCCTGTGAGTCGAGGTTTAGATTCCGATGCTTCACTTCTGATTTACTGTATCCCTTGGACCTTGATATTGACGATGAAACACAGAAATTGCATCGGAATTAAATTCAAAAAGCACAATGCCGACTTAAGTACAAGAGGACTGACACTCTAACTTTCTATGATTTGAACCTCTCCTGTGAGTCCAGTTTCAGATTCCGATGCGACACTTCAGGTTTACTGTATACCTTGAACCTTCTTATTGACTATGAAGCACAGAAATTGCATCGCAATTAAATTCAAAAGGCACCATGCTGACTTAAGTACAGGAGGACTGACACTCCAATTTGTATGATTTGAACCTCTCCTGTGAGTCCAGTGTTAGATTCCGATGCTTCACTTCAGGATTACTGTATCCCTTGGGCCTTCTTAATGACGATGAAACACAGATATTGCATCCGAATGTAATACGAAAGGCACAATGCCGACTTAAGTACAAGAGGACTGACGCTCTAACTTTCTATGATTTGAACCTCTACTGGGAGTCCAGTTTTAGATTCCGACGCTTCACTTCAGGTTTACTGTATACCTTGGACCTCCTTATTGACGATAAAACACAGATATTGCATCGGACTGAAATACAAAAGGCACAATGCCGACTTAAGTACAAGAGGACTGACACTCTAACTTTCTTTGATTTGAACGTGTCCTGTGAGTCCAGTTTTGGATTCCGATGCTTCACTTCAGGTTTACTGTATCCCTTGGACCTTCTTATTGACGATTAAACACAGAAAATGCATCCGAATTAAATACAAAAGGCACAATGCCGACTTAAGTACAAGCAGACTGACACTTCTTACAATCTATGATTTGAACATCTCCGTTGAGACCGGTTTTAGGTTACGATGCTTCACTTCAAGTTTACTGTATCCCTTGGACCTTCTTATTGGCGATGAAACACAGAAATTGCATTCGAATTTAGTACAAAAGGCACAATGCCGACTTAAGTACAAGAGGACTGACACTTCTTACGGTCTATGTTCAGAACCTTTCCTGTGAGACCAGTTTTAGATTCCGAAGCTTCACTTAAGGTTTACTGTATACCTTGGACCTTCTAATTGACGATGAAACACAGAAATTGCAGCCGAATTTAATACATAAGGCACAATGCCGACTTAAGTACAAGAGGACTGACACTCTAACTTTCTATGATTTGAACCTCTCCTGTGAGTCCAGTTTTAGATTCCGATTCTTCACTTCAGGTTTACTGTATACCTTGGACCTTCTTATTGACGATGAAGCACAGAAATTGCATCCGAGTTTAATACAAAAGGCACAATGCCACTTAAGTACAAGAGGACTGACTCTTCATACATTCTATGATATGAACCGCTCCTGTGAGACCGGTTTTTGGGTCCGATGCTTCACTTCAAGTTTCCTGTATCCCTCGGACCTTCTTATTGACGATGAAACACAGAAATTGCATCCGAATTTAATACAAAAGGCACAATGCCGACTTAAGTACAAGAGGACTAACACTCTAACTTTCTATGATTTGAACCTCTCCTGTGGGTCCAGTTTTAGATTCCGAAGCTTCACTTCAGGTTTACTGAATAACTTGGACCTTCTTATTGACGATGAAGCACAGAAATTGCGTCGGAATTAAACTCAAAAGGCACAATGCCGACTTAAGTACAAGAGGACTGAGACTCTAAATTTCTATGATTTGAAAATTCTCCTGTGAGTCCAGTTTTAGATTCCGATGCTTCACTTGAGGTTTACTTTACCATTTGGACCTTCTTATTGACGATGAAGCACAGAAATTGCGTAGGAATTAAATTCAAAAGGCACAATGCCGACTGAAGTACAATAGGACTGACAGTCGAACTTTCTATGATTTGAACATCTCCTGTGAATCCAGTTTTAGATTCCGATGCTTCACTTCAGGTTTACTGTATCCCTTGGACCTTCATATTGACGATTAAACACAGAAATTGCACCCGAATTTAATACAAAAGGCACAATGCCGACTTAAGTACAAGCGGACTGACACTTCTCACAATCTATGATTTGAACCTCTCCTGTGAGACCGGTTTTAGGTTCCGATGCTTCACTTCAAGGTTACTGTATTCCGTGGACCTTCTTATTGACGATGAAACACAGAAATTGCATCCGAATTTAATACAAAAGGCACAATGCCGACTTAAGTACAAGAGGACTGACACTCTAACTTTCAATGATTTGAACCTCTCCTGTGAGTCCAGTTTTAGATTCCGATGCTTCGATTCAGGTTTACTGTATCACTTGGACCTTCTTATTGACGATTAAACACAGAAAATGCATCCGAATTAAATACAAAAGGCACAATGCCGACTTAAGTACAAGCAGACTGACACTTCTTACAATCTATGATTTGAACATCTCCGTTTAGACCGGTTTTAGGTTCCGATGCTTCACTTCAAGTTTACTGTATCCCTTGGACCTTCTTATTGACGATGAAACACAGTAATTGCATCCGAAATTAATACAAAACGCACAATGCCGACTTAAGTGCAAGAGGACTGACACCTTAACTCTCTATGATTTGAACCTCTCCTGTGAGTCCAGCTTTCGATTCCAATGCTACACTTTAGGTTTACTGTATCCCTTGGACCTTCGTATTGACGATGAAATACAGAAACTGCATCCGAATTTAATACAAAAGGCACAATGCCAACTTAAGTACAAGAGGACTGACACTCTAGCTTTCTATGATTTGAACCTCTCCTGTGAGTCGAGATTTAGATTCTGATGCTTCACTTCAGGTGTACGGTATCCCTTGGCCTATCGTATTGACGAACAACCACAGAAATTGCATCCGAATTTTATACAAATGGCACAATGCCGACTTAAGTACAAGAGGACTGACACTCTAACTTTCTATGATTTGAACCTCTCCTGTGAGTCCAGTTTTAGATTCCGATGCTTCACTTCAGGTTTACTGTATCCTTTGGACCTTCTTCTTGACGACGAAACACAGAAATTGCACCGGAATTAAATTCAAAAGGCACAATGCCGACTTAAGTACAAGAGAACTGACACTCTAACTTTTTATGATTTGAACCTCTCCTGTGAGTTCAGTTTTAAATTCCGATGCTTCACTTTAAGTTACTGTATACCTTGGCCCTTCTTATTGACGATGCAGCACAGAAATTGCATCGGAACTAAATTCAAAAGGCACAATGCCGACTTAAGTACAAGAGGACTGACACTCCAATTTTTATGATTTGAACCTCTCCTGTGAGTCCTGTGTTAGATTCCGATGCTTCACTTCAGGTTTACTGTATCCTTTGGACCTTCTTATTGACGATGAATCACAGATATTGCAACCGAATGTAATACAAAAGGCACAATGCCGACATAAGTACAAGAGGACTGACATTCGAACTATCTATGATCTGAACCTCTCCTGTGAGTCCAGTTTTAGATTCCGATGCTTCACTTCAGATTAACTGTATCTCTTGGACCTTCTTATTGACGATGAAACACAGAAATTGCATCGGTATTAAATTTAAAAGGCACAATGCCGACTTACGTACAAGAGGACTGACACTCTAACTCTCTATGATTTGAACCTCTCCTGTGAGTCCAGTTTCAGATTCCGATGCTTCCCTTCAGGTTTACTATATCTCTTGGACCTTCTTCTTGGCGATGAAACACAGAAATTGCATCCGAAATTAAACAAAACGAACAATTCCGACTTAAGTACAAGAGTACTGACACCCTAACTTTCTATGATTTAAACCTCTCCTGTGAGTCCAGTTTTCGATTCCGATGCTTCACTTCAGGATTACTGTATCCCTTGGACCTTCTTATTGACGATGAAACACAGAAACTGCATCCGAATTTAATACAAAAGGCACAATGCCTACTTAAGTACAAGAGGACTGACGATCTACCTTTCTATGATTTGAACCTCTCCTGTGAGTCCAGCTTTAGATTCCGATGCTTCACTTTAGGCTTACTGTTTCCCTTGGACCTTCGTATAGACGAACAAACACAGAAATTGCATCTGAATTTAATACAAAAGACACAATGCCGACTTAAGTACAAGAGGACTAACACTCTAACTTCCTATGATTTGAACCTATCCTGTGGGTCCAGTTTTAGATTCCGATGCTTCACTTCACGTTTACTGAATACCTTGGACCTTCTTATTGACGATGAAGCACAGAAATTGCGTCGGAATTAAACTCAATAGGCACAATGCCGACTTAAGTACAAGAGGACTGACACTCTAACTTTCTATGATTTGAAAATTCTCCTGTGAGTCAAGTTTTAGATTCCGATGCTTCACTTCAGGTTTACTTTACCATTTGGACCTTCTTATTGACGATGAAACACAGAAATTGCATCGGAATTAAATTCAAAAGGCACAATGCCGACTTAAGTACAAGCAGACTGACACTTCTTACAATCTATGATTTGAACCTCTCCGTTGAGACCGGTTTTAGGTTCCGATGCTTCACTTAAGGCTTACTGTATACCTTGGACCTCCTTATTGACGATGAAACACAGATATTGCATCGGAAATAAATAAAAAAGGCACAAAGCCGACTTAAGTACAAGAGGAATGACACTCTAACTTTCTATGATTTGAACGTGTCCTGTGAGTCCAGTTTTGGATTCCGATGCTTCACTTCAGGTTTACTGTATACCGTGGACCTTCTTATTGACGATGAAACACAGAAATTGCATCGGAATTAAATTCAAAAGGCAGAATGCCGACTGAAGTACAAGAGGACTGACACTCTAACTTTCTATGATTTGAACCTCTCTTGTGAATCCAGTTTTAGATTCCGATGCTTCACTTCAGGTTTACTGTATCCCTTGGACCTTCATAATGACGATTAAACACAGAAATTGCATCCGAATTAAATACAAAAGGCACAATGCCGACTTAACTACAAGTGGACTGACACTTCTTACAATCTATGATTTGAACCTCTCCTGTGAAACCGGTTTTAGGTTCTGATGCTTCCCTTCAAGTTTACTGTATTCCTTGTACCTTCTTATTGACGATGAAACACAGAAATTGCATCCGAATTTAATACAAAAGGCACAAATCCGATTTAAGTACAAGAGGACAGACACTCTAACTTTCAATGATTTGAACCTCTCCTGTGAGTCCAGTTTTAGATTCCGATGCTTCGCATCAGGTTTACTGTATCCCTTGGACCTTCTTATTGACGACGAAACACAGAAATTGCATCCGAATTTAATACAAAAGGCACAATGCCGATTTAAGTACAAGCGGACTTACACTCTAACTTTCAATGATTTGAATCTTTTTTAGGAGTCCAGTTTTAGATTCCGATGGTTCACTTCAGCTTTACTGTATCCGTTGGACCATATTGACGATGAAACACAGTAATTGCATCCGAACTTAATTTAAAATCACAATGCCGAATTAAGTACAAGAGGACTGACGCTCTAACTTTCTATGATTAGAACCTCTCCTGTGAGTCGAGGTTTAGATTCCGATGCTTCACTTCTGATTTACTGTATCCCTTGGACCTTGATATTGACGATGAAACACAGAAATTGCATCGGAATTAAATTCAAAAAGCACAATGCCGACTTAAGTACAAGAGGACTGACACTCTAACTTTCTATGATTTGAACCTCTCCTGTGAGTCCAGTTTTAGATTCCGATGCTACACTTCACGTTTACTGTATACCTTGAACCTTCTTATTGACTATGAAGCACAGAAATTGCATCGCAATTAAATTCAAGAGGCACCATGCCGACTTAAGTACAGGAGGACTGACACTCCAATTTGTATGATTTGAACCTCTCCTGGGAGTCCAGTGTTAGATTCCGATGCTTCACTTCAGGATTACTGTATCCCTTGGACCTTCTTAATGACGATGAAACACAGATATTGCATCCGAATGTAATACAAAAGGCACAATGCCGACTTAAGTACAAGAGGACTGACGCTCTAAATTTCTATGATTTGAACCTCTCCTGGGAGTCCAGTTTTAGATTCCGACGCTTCACTTCAGGTTTACTGTATACCTTGGACCTCCTTATTGACGATAAAACACAGATATTGCTTCGGACTGAAATACAAAAGGCACAATGCCGACTTAAAAACAAGAGGACTGACACTCTAACTTTCTTTGATTTGAACGTGTCCTGTGAGTCCAGTTTTGGATTCCGATGCTTCACTTCAGGTTTACTGTATCCCTTGGACCTTCTTATTGACGATTAAACACAGAAAATGCATCCGAATTAAATACAAAAGGCACAATTCCGACTTAGTACAAGCAGACTGACACTTCTAACATTCTATGATTTGAACCTCTCCGTTGAGACCGGTTTTAGGTTCCGATGCTTCACTTCAAGTTTACTGTATCCCTTGGACCTTCTTATTATCGATGAAACACAGAAATTGCATCCGAATTTAGTACAAAAGGCACAATGCCGACTTAAGTACAAGAGGACTGACACTTCTTACTGTCTATGTTCAGAACCTTTCCTGTGAGACCAGTTATAGATTCCGAAGCTTCACTTCAGGTTTACTGTATACCTTGGACCTTCTAATTGACGATGAAACACAGAAATTGCAGCCGAATTTAATACATAAGGCACAATGCCGACTTAAGTACAAGAGGACTGACACTCTAACTTTCTATGATTTGAACCTCTCCTGTGAGTCCAGTTTTAGATTCCGATTCTTCACTTCAGGATTACTGTATACCTTGGACCTTCTTATTGACGATGAAGCACAGAAATTGCATCCGAATTTAATACAAAAGGCACAATGCCGACTTAAGTACAAGAGGAATGACACTCTAACTTTCTATGATTTGAACCTCTCCTGTGAGTCCAGTTTTAAATTCCGATGCTACACTTCAGGTTTACTGTATACCTTGAACCTTCTTATTGACTATGAAGCACAGAAATTGCATCGCAATTAAATTCAAAAGGCACAATGCCAACATAAGTACAAGAGGACTGTCACTCTAAATTTCTATGATTTGAACCTCTCCTGTGAGTCCAGTTTTAGATTCCGATGCTTCACTTCAGGTTTACTGTATACCTGGGGCCTTCTTATTGACGATGAAACACAGAAATTGCATCCGAATTATATACAAAAGGCACAATGCCACTTAAGTACAAGAGGACTGACTCTTCATACATTCTATGATTTGAACCTCTCCTGTGAGACCGGTTTTTGGTTCCGATGCTTCACTTCAAGTTTCCTGTATCCCTCGGACCTTCTTATTGACGATGAAACACAGAAATTGCATCCGAAATTAATACAAAAGGCACAATGCCGAATTAAGTACAAGAGGACTGACACTCTAATTATCTATGATCTGAACCTCTCCTGTGAGTCGGGTTTTAGATTCCGATGCTTCACTTTAGGTTTAATGTATCCCTTGGACCTTTTTATTGACGATGAAACACAGAAATTGCATCCGAATTTAATACAAAAGGCACAATGCCGACTTAAGTACAAGAGGACTGACACTCTAACTTTCTATGATTTGAACCTCTCCTGTGAGTCCAGTTTTAGATTACGATGCTTCACTTCAGAATTACTGTATCACTTTGACCTCCTTATTGACGATGAAACACAGAAATTGCATCCGAATTTAGTACAAAAGGCACAATGCCGACTTAAGTACAAGAGGACTGACACTTCTTACTGTCTATGTTCAGAACCTTTCCTGTGAGACCAGTTTTAGATTCCGAAGCTTCACTTCAGGTTTACTGTATACCTTGGACCTACTAATTGACGATGAAACACAGAAATTGCAGCCGAATTTAATACATAAGGCACAATGCCGACTTAAGTACAAGAGGACTGACACTCTAACTTTCTATGATTTGAACCTCTCCTGTGAGTCCAGTTTTAGATCCCGATGCTTCACTTCAGGTTTACTGTATACCTTGAACCTTCTTATTGACTATGAAGCACAGAAATTGCATCGGAATTAAATTCATAAGGCACAATGCCCACATAAGTACAAGAAGACTGTCACTCTAACTTTCTAGGATTTGAACCTCTCCTGTGAGTCTAGTTTTAGATTCCGATGCTTCAATTCAGGTTTACTGTATCCCTGGGGCCTTCTTATTGACGATGAAACACAGAAATTGCATCCGAATTAAATACAAAAGGCACATTGCTACTTAAGTACAAGAGAACTGACTCTTCTTATATTCTATGATTTAAACCTCTCCTGTGAGACCGGTTTTTGGTTCCGATGCTTCACTTCAAGTTTACTGTGTCCCTTGGACCTTCTTATTGACGATGAAACACAGAAATTGCATCCGAAATTATTACAAAAGGCACAATGCCGACTTAAGTACAAGATGACTGACACTCTAACTTTCTATGATTTGAAATTCTCCTGTGAGTCCAGTTTTAGATTCCGATGCTTCATTTCAGGTTTACTTTACCATTTGGACCTTCTTATTGACGATGAAACACTGAAATTGCATCGAAATTAAATTCAAAAGGCACAATGCCGACTTAAGTACAAGAGGACTGCCACTCTAACTTTCTATGATTTGAACCTCTCCTGGGAGTCCACTTTTAGATTCCGACGCTTCACTTCAGGTTTACTGTATACCTTGGACCTCCTTATTGACGATGAAACACAGATATTGCATCGGAAATAAATACAAAAGGCACAATGCCGACTTAAGTACAAGAGGACTGACACTCTAACTTTCTATGATTTGAACGTGTGATGTGAGTCCAGTTTTGGATTCCGATGCTTCACTACAGGTTTACTGTATACCTTGGACCTTCTTATTGACTATGAAACACAGAAATTGCATCGGAATTAAAATCAAAAGGCAGAATGCCGACTGAAGTACAAGAGGACTGGCACTCTAACTTTCTATGATTTGAACCTCTCTTGTGAATCCAGTTTTAGATTCCGATGATTCACTTCAGGTTTACTGTATCCCTTGGACCTTCATATTGACGATTAAACACAGAAATTGCATCCGAATTAAATACAAAAGGCACAATGCCGACTTAAGTACAAGTGGACTGACACTTCTTACAATCTATGATTTGAACCTCTCCTGTGAGACCGGTTTTAGGTTCCGATGCTTCACTTCAAGTTTACTGTATTCCTTGTACCTTCTTATTGACGACGAAACACAGAAATTGCATCCCAATTTAATACAAAAGGCACAAATCCGATTTAAGTACAAGAGGACTGACACTCTAACTTTCAATGATTTGAACCTCTCCTGTGAGTCCAGTTTTAGATTCCGATGCTTCGCATCAGGTTTACTGTATCCCTTGGACCTTCTTAATGACGACGAAACACAGAAATTGCATCCGAATTTAATACAAAAGGCACAATGCCGATTTAAGTACAAGAGGACTGACACTCTAACTTTCAATGATTTGAACCTTCTTTAGGAGTCCAGTTTTAGATTCCGATGGTTCAATTCAGGTTTACTGTATCCGTTGGACCATATTGACGATGAAACACAGTAATTGCATCCGAACTTAATTTAAAATCACAATGCCGACTTAAGTACAAGAGGACTGACACTCTAACTTTCTATGATTAGAACCTCTCCTATGAGTCGAGGTTTAGATTCCGATGCTTCACTTCTGATTTACTGTATCCCTTGGACCTTGATAGTGACGATGAAACACAGAAATTGCATCGGAATTAAATTCAAAAGGCACAAGGCCGACTTAAGTACAAGAGGACTGACACTCAAACTTTCTATGATTTGAACCTTTCCTGTGAGTTCTGTTTTAAATTCCGATGCTTCACTTCACGTTTACTGTATACCTTGGACCTTCTTATTGACGATGAAGCACAGAAATTGCATTGGAATTAAATTCAAAAGGCACCATGCCGACTTAAGTACAAGAGGACTGACACTCCAATTTTTATGATTTTAATCTCTCCTGTGAGTCCAGTGTTAGATTCCGATGCTTCACTTCAGGATTACTGTATCCCTTGGACCTTCATATTGACGATGAAACACAGATATTGCATCCGAATGTAATACAAAAGGCACAATGCCGACTTAAGTACAAGAGGACTGACGCTCTAACTTTCTATGATTTGAACCTCTCCTGGGAGTCCAGTGTTATATTCCGACGCTTCACTTTAGGTTCACTGTATACCTTGGACATCCTTATTGACGATGAAACACAGATATTGCATCGGACTTAAATACAAAAGGCACTATGCCGACTTAAGTACAAGAGGACTGAGACTCTAACTTTCTTTGATTTGAACGTGTCCTGTGAGTCCAGTTTTGGATTCCGATGCTTCACTTCAGGTTTACTGTATCCCTTGGACCTTCTTATTGACGATTAAACACAGAAAATGCATCCGAATTAAATACAAAAGGCACAATGCCGACTTAAGTACAAGCAGACTGACACTTCTTACAATCTATGATTTAAAACCCTCCGTTGACACCGGTTTTAGGTTCCGATGCTTCACTTCAAGTTTACTGTATCCCTTTGACCTTCTTATTGGCGATGAAACACAGAAATTGAATCCGAATTAAATACAAAAGGCACAATGCCACTTAAGTACAAGAGGACTGACTCTTCTTATATTCTATGATTTGAACCTCTCCTGTGAGACCGGTTTTTGGTTCCGATGCTTCACTTCAAGTTTCCTGTATCCCTCGGACCTTCTTTTTGACGATGAAACACTGAAATTGCATCCGAAATTAATACAAAAGGCACAATGCCGAATTAAGTACAAGAGGACTGACACTCTAATTATCTATGATCTGAACCTCTCCTGTGAGTCGGTTTTTAGATTCCAATGCTTCACTTTAGGTTTAATGTATCCCTTGGACCTTTTTATTGACGATGAAACACAGAAATCGCATCCGAATTTAATACAAAAGGCACAATGCCGACTTAAGTACAAGAGGACTGACACTCTAACTTTTTATGATTTGAACCTCTTCTGTGAGTCCAGTTTTAGATTACGATTCTTCACTTCAGATTTACTGTATCCCTTGGACCTTCTTATTGACGATGAAACACAGAAATTGCATCGGTATTAAATGCAAAAGGCACAATGCCGACTTAAGTACAAGATTACTGACACTCTAACTTTCTATGATTTGAACCTCTCCTGTGAGTCCAGTTTTAGATTCCGATGCTTCACTTCAGGTTTACTGTATCTCTTGGACCTTCTTATTGACGATGAAACACAGTAACTGCTTCCTAAATTAAAACAAAAGGCACAATGCCTACTTAAGTACAAGAGGACTGACACCTTAGCTTTCTATGATTTGAACCTCTCCTGTGAGTCCAGTTTTAGATTCCAATGCTTGACTTCAGGTTCATTGTATCCCTAGGACAATCTAATTGACGATGAAAAACAGAAACTGCATCCGAATTTAATACAAAAGGCACAATGTCGACTTAAGTACAAGAGGACTGACACTCTAACTTTCTAGGATTTGAACCTCTCCTGTGAGTCCTGTTTTAGATTCCAATGCTTCACTTCAGGTTTACTGTATACCTTGAACCTTCTTATTGACGAACAAACACAGAAATTGCATCTGAATTTAATACAAAAGACACAATGCCGACATAAGTACAAGAGGACTAACACTCTAACTTTCTATGATTTGAACCTATCCTGTGAGTCCAGTTTTAGATTCCGATGCTTCACTTCACGTTTACTGAATACCTTGGACCTTCTTATTGACGATGAAGCACAGAAATTGCGTCGGAATTAAACTCAAAAGGCACAATGCCGACTTAAGTACAAGAGGACTGACACTCTAACTTTCTATGATTTGAAAATTCTCCTGTGAGTCCAGTTTTAGATTCCGATGCTTCACTTCAGGTTTACTTTACCATTTGGACCTTCTTATTGACGATGAAACACAGAAATTGCATCGGAATTAAATTCAAAAGGCACAATGCCGACTTAAGTACAAGCAGACTGACACGTCTTACAATCTATGATTTGAACCTCTCCGTTGAGACCGGTTTTAGGTTCCGATGCTTCACTTAAGGCTTACTGTATACCTTGGACCTCCTTATTGACGATGAAACACAGATATTGCATCGGAAATAAATAAAAAAGGCACAAAGCCGACTTAAGTACAAGAGGACTTACACTCTAACTTTCTATGATTTGAACGTGTCCTGTGAGTCCAGTTTTTGATTCCGATGCTTCACTTCAGGTTTACTGTATACCGTTCACCTTCTTATTGACGATGAAACACAGAAATTGCATCGGAATTAAATTCAAAAGGCAGAATACCGACTGAAGTACAAGAGGACTGACACTCTAACTTTCTATGATTTGAACATCTCTTGTGAATCCAGTTTTTGATTCTGATGCTTCACTTCAGGTTTACTGTATCCCTTGGACCTTCATATTGACGATTAAACACAGAAATTGCTTCCGAATTAAATACAAAAGGCACAATGCCGACTTAAGTACAAGTGGACTGACACTTCTTACAATCTATGATTTGAACCTCTCCTGTGAAACCGGTTTTAGGTTCTGATGCTTCCCTTCAAGTTTACTGTATTCCTTGTACCTTCTTATTGACGATGAAACACAGAAATTGCATCCGAATTTAATACAAAAGGCACAAATCCGATTTAAGTACAAGAGGACAGACACTCTAACTTTCAATGATTTGAACCTCTCCTGTGAGTCCAGTTTTAGATTCCGATGCTTCGCATCAGGTTTACTGTATCCCTTGGACCTTCTTATTGACGACGAAACACAGAAATTGCATCCGAATGTAATACAAAAGGCACAATGCTGATTTAAGTACAAGAGGACTTACACTCTAACTTTCAATGATTTGAATTTTTTTTAGGAGTCCAGTTTTAGATTCCGATGGTTCACTTCAGCTTTACTGTATCCGTTGGACCATATTGACGATGAAACACAGTAATTGCATCCGAACTTAATTTAAAATCACAATGCCGACTTAAGTACAAGAGGACTGACACTCTAACTTTCTATGATTAGAACCTCTCCTGTGAGTCGAGGTTTAGATTCCGATGCTTCACTTCTGATTTACTGTATCCCTTGGACCTTGATATTGACGATGAAACACAGAAATTGCATCGGAATTAAATTCAAAAAGCACAATGCCGACTTTAGTACAGGAGGACTGACACTCCAATTTGTATGATTTGAACCTCTCCTGTGAGTCCAGTGTTAGATTCCGATGCTTCACTTCAGGATTACTGTATCCCTTGGACCTTCTTAATGACGATGAAACACAGATATTGCATCCGAATGTAATACAAAAGGCTTAATGCCGACTTAAGTACAAGAGGACTGATGCTCTAACTTTCTATGATTTGAACCTCTCCTGGGAGTCCAGTTTTAGATTCCGACGCTTCACTTCAGGTTTACTGTATACCTTGGACCTCCTTATTGACGATAAAACACAGATATTGCATCGGACTGAAATACAAAAGGCACAATGCCGACTTAAGTACAAGAGGACTGACACTCTAACTTTCTTTGATTTGAACGTGTCCTGTGAGTCCAGTTTTGGATTCCGATGCTTCACTTCAGGTTTACTGTATCCCTTGGACCTTCTTATTGACGATTAAACACAGAAAATGCATCCGAATTAAATACAAAAGGCACAATTCCGACTTAGTACAAGCAGACTGACACTTCTAACAATCTATGATTTGAACCTCTCCGTTGAGACCGGTTTTAGGTTCCGATGCTTCACTTCAAGTTTACTGTATCCCTTGGACCTTCTTATTATCGATGAAACACAGAAATTGCATCCGAATTTAGTACAAAAGGCACAATGCCGACTTAAGTACAAGAGGACTGACACTTCTTACTGTCTATGTTCAGAACCTTTCCTGTGAGACCAGTTTTAGATTCCGAAGCTTCACTTCAGGTTTACTGTATACCTTGGACCTTCTAATTGACGATGAAATACAGAAATTGCAGCCGAATTTAATACATAAGGCACAATGTCGTCTTAAGTACAAGAGGACTGACACTCTAACTTTCTATGATTTGAACCTCTCCTGTGATTCCAGTTTTTGATTCCGATTCTTCACTTCAGGTTTACTGTATACCTTGGACCTTCTTATTGACGATGAAGCACAGAAATTGCATCCGAATTTAATACAAAAGGCACAATGCCGACTTAAGTACAAGAGGAATGACACTCTAACTTTCTATGATTTGAACCTCTCCTGTGAGTCCAGTTTTAAATTCCGATGCTACACTTCAGGTTTACTGTATACCTTGAACCTTCTTATTGACTATGAAGCACAGAAATTGCATCGCAATTAAATTCAAAAGGCACAATGCCAACATAAGTACAAGAGGACTGTCACTCTATCTCTCTATGATTTGAACCTCTCCTGTGAGTCCAGTTTTAGATTCCGATGCTTCACTTCAGGTTTACTGTATACCTGGGGCCTTCTTATTGACGATGAAACACAGAAATTGCATCCGAATTATATACAAAAGCCACAATGCCACTTAAGTACAAGAGGACTGACTCTTCATACATTCTATGATTTGAACCTCTCCTGTGAGACCGGTTTTTGGTTCCGATGCTTCACTTCAAGTTTCCTGTATCCCTCGGACCTTCTTATTGACGATGAAACACAGAAATTGCATCCGAAATTAATACAAAAGGCACAATGCCGAATTAAGTACAAGAGGACTGACACTCTAATTATTTATGATCTGAACCTCTCCTGTGAGTCGGGTTTTAGATTATGATGCTTCACTTTAGGTTTAATGTATCCCTTGGACCTTTTTATTGACGATGAAACACAGAAATTGCATCCGAATTTAATACAAAAGGCACAATGCCGACTTAAGTACAAGAGGACTGACACTCTAACTTTCTATGATTTGAACCTCTCCTGTGAGTCCAGTTTTAGATTACGATGCTTCACTTCAGAATTACTGTATCCCTTGGACCTTCTTATTGACGATGAAACACAGAAATTGCATCCGAAATTATTACAAAAGGCACAATGCCGACTTAAGTACAAGAGGACTAACACTCTAACTGTCTATGATTTGAACCTCTCCTGTGGGTCCAGTTTTAGATTGCGATGCTACACTTCAGGTTTACTGTATACCTTGAACCTTCTTTTTGACTATGAAGCACAGAAATTGCATCGCAATTAAATTCAAAAGGCACAATGCCAACATAAGTACAAGAGGACTGTCACTCTAACTTTCTATGATTTGAAACTCTCCTGTGAGTCCAGTTTTAGATTCCGATGCTTCACTTCAGGTTTACTGTATACCTGGGGCCTTCTTATTGACGATGAAACACAGAAATTGCATCCGAATTATATACAAAAGGCACAATGCCACTTAAGTACA
Organism: Schistocerca serialis cubense; assembly: GCF_023864345.2. NCBI lineage: Eukaryota > Metazoa > Arthropoda > Insecta > Orthoptera > Acrididae > Schistocerca > Schistocerca serialis. The sequence goes on along the minus strand of NW_026047644.1, from coordinate 26,460,125 downwards.
AGAGGACTGACTCTTCATACATTCTATGATTTGAACCTCTCCTGTGAGACCGGTTTTTGGTTCCGATGCTTCACTTCAAGTTTCCTGTATCCCTCGGACCTTCTTATTGACGATGAAACACAGAAATTGCATCCGAAATTAATACAAAAGGCACAATGCCAAATTAAGTACAAGAGGACTGACACTCTAATTATCTATGATCTGAACCTCTCCTGTGAGTCGGGTTTTAGATTCCGATGCTTCACTTTAGGTTTAATGTATCCCTTGGACCTTTTTATTGACGATGAAACACAGAAATTGCATCCGAATTTAATACAAAAGGCACAATGCCGACTTAAGTACAAGAGGACTGACACTCTAACATTCTATGATTTGAACCTCTCCTGTGAGTCCAGTTTTAGATTTCGATGCTTCACTTCAGAATTACTGTATCCCTTGGACCTTCTTATTGACGATGAAACACAGAAATTGCATCCGAATTTAGTACAAAAGGCACAATGCCGACTTAAGTACAAGAGGACTGACACTTCTTACTGTCTATGTTCAGAACCTTTCCTGTGAGACCAGTTTTAGATTCCGAAGCTTCACTTCAGGTTTACTGTATACCTTGGACCTACTAATTGACGATGAAACACAGAAATTGCAGCCGAATTTAATACATAAGGCACAATGCCGACTTAAGTACAAGAGGACTGACACTCTAACTTTCTATGATTTGAACCTGTCCTGTGAGTCCAGTTTTAGATCGCGATGCTTCACTTCAAGTTTACTGTATACCTTGAACCGTCTTATTGACTATGAAGCACAGAAATTGCGTCGGAATGAAATTCAAAAGGCACAATGCCGACATAAGTACAAGAAGACTGTCACTCTAACTTTCTAGGATTTGAACATCTCCTGTGAGTCTAGTTTTAGATTCCGATGCTTCACTTCAGGTTTACTGTATCCCTGGGGCCTTCTTATTGACGATGAAACACAGAAATTGCATCCGAATTAAATACAAAAGGCACATTGCCACTTAAGTACAAGAGGACTGACTCATCTTATATTCTATGATTTAAACCTCTCCTGTGAGACCGGTTTTTGGTTCCGATGCTTCACTTCAAGTTTACTGTATCCCTTGGACCTTCTTATTGACGATGAAACACAGAAATTGCATCCGAAATTTTTACAAAAGGCACAATGCCGACTTAAGTACAAGAGGACTAACACTCTAACTTTCTATGATTTGAACCTCTCCTGTGGGTCCAGTTTTAGATTGCGATGCTTCACTTCAGGTTTAATGAATACCTTGGACCTTCTTATTGACGAGGAAGCACAGAAATTGCGTCGGAATTAAACTCAAAAGACACAATGCCGACTTAAGTACAAGATGACTGACACTCTAACTTTCTATGATTTGAAATTCTCCTGTGAGTCCAGTTTTGGATTCCGATGCTTCATTTCTGGTTTACTTTACCATTTGGACCTTCTTATTGACGATGAAACACTGAAATTGCATCGGAATTAAATTCAAAAGGCACAATGCCGACTTAAGTACAAGAGGACTGCCACTCTAACTTTCTATGATTTGAACCTCTCCTGGGAGTCCACTTTTAGATTCCGACGCTTCACTTCAGGTTTACTGTATACCTTGGACCTCCTTATTGACGATGAAACACAGATATTGCATCGGAAATAAATACAAAAGGCACAATGCCTTCTTAAGTACAAGAGGACTGACACTCTAACTTTCTATGATTTGAACGTGTGATGTGAGTCCAGTTTTGGATTCCGATGCTTCACTACAGGTTTACTGTATACCTTGGACCTTCTTATTGACGATGAAACACAGAAATTGCATCGGAATTAAAATCAAAAGGCAGAATGCCGACTGAAGTACAAGAGGACTGACACTCTAACTTTCTATGATTTGAACCTCTCTTGTGAATCCAGTTTTATATTCCGATGATTCACTTCAGGTTTACTGTATCCCTTGGACCTTCATATTGACGATTAAACACAGAAATTGCCTCCGAATTCAACACAAAAGGCACAATGCCGACTTAAGTACAAGTGGACTGACACTTCTTACAATCTATGATTTGAACCTCTCCTGTGAGACCGGTTTTAGGTTCCGATGCTTCACTTTAAGTTTACTGTATTCCTTGTACCTTCTTATTGACGACGAAACACAGAAATTGCATCCGAATTTAATACAAAATGCACAAATCCGATTTAAGTACAAGAGGACTGACACTCTAACTTTCAATGATTTGAACCTCTCCTGTGAGTCCAGTTTTAGATTCCGATGCTTCGCATCAGGTTTACTGTATCCCTTGGACCTTCTTATTGACGACGAAACACAGAAATTGCATCCGAATTTAATACAAAAGGCACAATGCCGATTTAAGTACAAGAGGACTGACACTCTAACTTTCAATGATTTGAACCTTTTTTAGGAGTCCAGTTTTAGATTCCGATGGTTCACTTCAGGTTTACTGTATCCGTTGGACCATATTGACGATGAAACACAGTAATTGCATCCGAACTTAATTTGAAATCACAATGCCGACTTAAGTACAAGAGGACTGACACTCTAACTTTCTATGATTAGAACCTCTCCTGTGAGTCGAGGTTTAGATTCCGATGCTTCACTTCTGATTTACTGTATCAATTGGACCTTGATATTGACGATGAAACACAGAAATTGCATCGGAATTAAATTCAAAAGGCACAATGCCGACTTAAGAACAAGAGGACTGACACTCTAACTTTCTATGATTTGAACCTTTCCTGTTAGTTCTGTTTTAAATTCCGATGCTTCACTTCAAGTTTACTGTATACCTTGGACCTTCTTATTGACGATGAAGCACAGAAATTGCATTGGAATTAAATTCAAAAGGCACCATGCCGACTTAAGTACAAGAGGACTGACACTCCAATTTTTATGATTTTAATCTCTCCTGTGAGTCCAGTGTTAGATTCCGATGCTTCACTTCAGGATTACTGTATCCCTTGGACCTTCATATTGACGATGAAACACAGATATTGCATCCGAATGTAATACAAAAGGCACAATGCCGACTTAAGTACAAGAGGACTGACGCTCTAACTTTCTATGATTTGAACCTCTCCTGGGAGTCCAGTTTTAGATTCCGACGCTTCACTTCAGGTTTACTGTATACCTTGGACCTCCTTATTGACGATAAAACACAGATATTGCATCGGACTTAAATACAAAAGGCACTATGCCGACTTAAGTACAAGAGGACTGAGACTCTAACTTTCTTTGATTTGAACGTGTCCTGTGAGTCCAGGTTTGGATTCCGATGCTTCACTTCAGGTTTACTGTATACCTTGGACCTTCTTATTGACGATTAAACACAGAAAATGCATCCGAATTAAATACAAAAGGCACAATGCCGACTTAAGTACAAGCAGACTGACACTTCTTACAATCTATGATTTGAAACTCTCCGTTGAGACCGGTTTTAGATTCCGATGCTTCACTTCAAGTTTACTGTATCCCTTTGACCTTCTTATTGGCGATGAAACACAGAAATTGCATCCGAATTAAATACAAAAGGCACAATGCCACTTAAGTACAAGAGGACTGACTCTTCTTACATTCTATGATTTGAACCTCTCCTGTGAGACCGGTTTTTGGTTCCGATGCTTCACTTCAAGTTTCCTGTATCCCTCGGACCTTCTTATTGACGATGAAACACTGAAATTGCATCCGAAATTAATACAAAAGGCACAATGCCGAATTAAGTACAAGAGGACTGACACTCTAATTATCTATGATCTGAACCTCTCCTGTGAGTCGGGTTTTAGATTCCGATGCTTCACTTTAGGTTTAATGTATCCCTTGGACCTTTTCATTGACGATGAAACACAGAAATTGCATCCGAATTTAATACAAAAGGCACAATGCCGACTTAAGTACAAGAGGACTGACACTCTAACTTTCTATGATTTGAACCTCTTCTGTGAGTCCAGTTTTAGATTACGATTCTTCACTTCAGATTTACTGTATCCCTTGGACCTTCTCATTGACGATGAAACACAGAAATTGCATCGGTATTAAATTCAAAAGGCACAATGCCGACTTAAGTACAAGAGGACTGACACTCTAACTTTCTATGATTTGAACCTCTCCTGTGAGTCCAGTTTTAGATTCCGATGCTTCACTTCAGGTGTACTGTATCTCTTGGACCTTCTTATTGACGATGAAACACAGTAATTGCTTCCTAAATTAAAACAAAAGGCACAATGCCGACTTAAGTACAAGAGGACTGACACCTTAGCTTTCTATGATTTGAACCTCTCCTGTGAGTCCAGTTTTAGATTCCAATGCTTGACTTCAGGTTCATTGTATCCCTAGGACCATCTTATTGACGATGAAAAACAGAAACTGCATCCGAATTTAATACAAAAGGCACAATGTCGACTTAAGTACAAGAGGACTGACACTCTGACTTTCTAGGATTTGAACCTCTAATGTGAGTCCAGTTTTAGATTCCGATGCTTCACTTCAGGTTTACTGTATACCTTGAACCTTCTTATTGACTATGAAGCACAGAAATTGCATCGGAATTAAAATCAAAAGTCACATTGCCACTTAAGTACAAGAGGACTGACTCTTCTTATATTCTATGATTTAAACCTCTCCTGTGAGACTGGTTTTTGGTTCCGATGCTTCACTTCAAGTTTACTGTATCCCTTGGACCTTCTTATTGACGATGAAACACAGAAATTGCATCCGAAATTAATACAAAAGGCACAATGCCGACTTAAGTACAAGAGGACTGACACTCTAACTATCTATGATCTGAACCTCTCCTGTGAGTCCAGTTTCGATTCCGATGCTTCACTTCAGGGTTACTGTATCCCTTCGACCTTTTTATTGACGATGAAACACAGAAATTGCATCCGAATTTGATACAAAAGGCACAATGCCGACTTAAGTAAAAGAGGACCGACACTCTAACTTTCTGTGATTTGAACCTCTCCTGTGAGTCCAGTTTTAGATTCCGATGCTTCACTTCAGATTTACTGTATCCCTTGGACCTTCTTATTGACGATGAAACACAGAAATTGCATCGGTATTAAATTTAAAAGTCACAATGCCGACTTAAGTACAAGAGGACTGACACTCTAACTTTCTATGATTTGAACCTCTCCTGTGAGTCCAGTTTCAGATTCCGATGCTTCACTTCAGGTTTACTATATCTCTTGGACCTTCTTCTTGGAGATGAAACACAGAAATTGCATCCGAAATTAAACAAAAGGAACAATTCCGACATAAGTACAAGAGGACTGTCACCTTAACTTTCTATCATTTGAACCTCTCCTGTGAGTCCAGTTTTCGAGTCCGATGCTTCACTTCAGGATTACTGTATCTCTTGGACCTTCTTCTTGACGATGAAACACAGAAACTGCATCCGAATTTAATACAAAAGGCACAATGCCTACTTAAGTACAAGGGGACTGACACTCTACCTTTCTATGATTTGAACCTCTCCTGTGAGTCCAGCTTTAGATTCCGATGCTTCACTTTAAGCTTACTGTATCCCTTGGACCTTCGTATTGACGAACAAACACAGAAATTGCATCCGAATTTAATACAAAAGGCACAATGCCGACTTAAGCACAAGAGGACTAACACTCTAACTTTCTATGATTTGAACCTCTCCTGGGGGTCCAGTTTTAGATTCAGATGCTTCACTTCAGGTTTACTGAATACCTTGGACCTTCTTATTGACGAGGAAGCACAGAAATTGCGTCGGAATTAAACTCAAAAGGCACAATGCCGACTTAAATACAAGATGACTGACTCTCTAACTTTCTATGATTTGAAAATTCTCCTGTGAGTCCAGTTTTAGATTCCGATGCTTCATTTCAGGTTTACTTTACCATTTGGAACCTCTTATTGATGATGAAACACAGAAATTGCATCGGAATTAAATTCAAAAATCACAATGCCGACCTAAGTACAAGAGGACTGCCACTCTAAATTTCTATGATTTGAACCTCTCCTGGGAGTCCACTTTTAGATTCCGACGCTTCACTTCAGGTTTACTATATACCTTGGACCTCCTTATTGACGATGAAACACAGATATTGCATCGGAAATAAATACAAAAGGCACAATGCCGACTTAAGTACAAGAGGACTGACACTCTAACTTTCTATGATTTGAACGTGTCCTGTGAGTCCAGTTTTGGATTCCGATGCTTCACTTCAGGTTTACTGTATACCTTGGACTTTCTTATTGACGATGAAACACAGAAATTGCATCGGAATTAAATTCAAAAGGCAGAATGCCGACTGAAGTACAAGAGGACTGACACTCTAACTTTCTATGATTTGAACCTGTCTTGTGAATCCAGTTTTAGATTCCGATGCTTCACTTCAGGTGTACTGTATCCTTTGGACCTTCATATTGACGATTAAACACAGAAATTGCATCCGAATTAAATACAAAAGGCACAATGCCGACTTAAGTACAAATGGACTGACACTTCTTACAATCAATGATTTGAACCTCTCCTGTGAGACCGGTTTTAGGTTCCGATGCTTCACTTCAAGTTTACTGTATTCCTTGTACCTTCTTATTGACGATGAAACACAGAAATTGCATCCGAATTTAATACAAAAGGCACAAATCCGATTTAAGTACAAGAGGACTGACACTCTAACTTTCAATGATTTGAACCTCTCCTGTGAGTCCAGTTTTAGATTCCGATGCTTCGCATCAGGTTTACTGTATCCCTTGGACCTTCTTATTGACGACGAAACACAGAAATTTCATCCGAATTTAATACAAAAGGCACAATGCCGATTTAAGTACAAGAAGACTGACACTCTAACTTTCAATGATTTGAACCTTTTTTAGGAGTCCAGTTTTAGATTCCGATGGTTCACTTCAGGTTTACTGTATCCGTTGGACCATAATGAGGAGGAAACACAGTAATTGCATCCGAACTTACTTTAAAATCACAATGCCGACTTAAGTACAAGAGGACTGACACTCTAACTTTCTATGATTAGAACCTCTCCTGTGAGTCGAGGTATAGATTCCGATGCCTCACTTCTGATTTACTGTATCCCTTGGACCTTGATATTGACGATGCAACTTAGAAATTGCATCGGAATTAAATTCAAAAGGCACAATGCCGACTTAAGTAGAAGAGGACTGACACTCCAATTTTTATGATTTGAACCTCTCCTGTGAGTCCAGTGTTAGATTCCGATGCTTCACTTCAGGATTACTGTATCCCTTGGACCTTCTTATTGACGATGAAACACAGATATTGCATCCGAATGTAATGCAAAAGGCACAATGCCGACTTAAGTACAAGATTACTGACGTTCTAACTTTCTATGATTTGAACCTCTCCTGGGAGTCCAGTTTTAGATTCCGACGCTTCACTTCAGGTTGACTGTATACCTTGGACCTCCTTATTGACGATAAAACACAGATATTGCATCGTACTTAAATACAAAAGGCACAATGCCGACTTAAGTACAAGACGACTGAAACTCTAACTTTCTTTGATTTGAACGTGTCCTGTGAGTCCAGTTTTGGATTCCGATGCTTCACTTCAGGTTTACTGTATACCTTGGACCTTCTTATTGGCGATGAAACACAGAAATTGCATCGGAATTAAATTCAAAAGGCACAATGCCGACTGAAGTACAAGAGGACTGACACTCTAACTTTCTATGATTTGAACTCTCCTGTGAATCCAGTTTTAAATTCCGATGCTTCACTTCAGGTTTACTGTATCCCTTGGACCTTCTTATTGACGATTAAACACAGAAAATGCATCCGAATTAAATACAAAAGGCACAATGCCGACTTAAGTACAAGCAGACTGACACTTCTTACAATCTATGATTTGAACCTCTCTTGTTAGACCTGTTTTAGGTTCCGATGCTTCACTTCAAGTTTACTGTATCACTTGGACCTTCTAATTGGCGATGAAACACAGAAATTGCATCCGAATTTAGTACAAAAGGCACAATGCCGACTTAAGTACAAGAGGACTGACACTTCTAACTGTCTATGTTCAGAACCTTTCCTGTGAGACCAGTTTTAGATTCCGAAGCTTCACTTCAGTTTTACTGTATACCTTGGATCTTCTAATTGACGACGAAACACAGAAATTGCAGCCGAATTCAATACATAAGGCACAATGCTGACTTAAGTACAAGAAGACTGACACTCTAACTTTCTATGATTTGAACCTCTCCTGTGAGACCAGTTTTAGATTCCGATTCTTCACATCAGGTTTACTGTATACCTTGGACCTTCTTATTGACGATGAAGCACAGAAATTGCATCCGAATTCAATACAAAAGGCACAATGCCGACTTAAGTACAAGAGGAATGACACTCTAACTTTCTATGATTTGAACCTCTCCTGTGAGTCCAGTTTTAGATTCCGATGCTACACTTCAGGTTTACTGTATACCTTGAACCTTCTTAAGACTATGAAGCACAGAAATTGCATCGCAATTAAATTCAAAAGGCACAATGCCAACATAAGTACAAGAGGACTGTCACTCTAACTTTCTATGATTTGAACCTCTCCTGTGAGTCCAGTTTTAGATTCCGATGCTTCACTTCAGGATTACTGTATACCTGGAGCCATATTATTGACGATGAGACACAGAGATTGCATCCAAATTAAATACAAAAGGCTCAATGCCACTTAAGTACAAGAGGACTGACTCTTCTTACATTCTATGATTTGAACCTCTCCTGTGAGACCGGTTTTTGGTTCCGATGCTTCACTTCAAGTTTCCTGTATCCCTCGGACCTTCTTATTGACGATAAAACACAGAAATTGCATCCGAAATTAATACAAAAGGCACAATGCCGACTTAAGTACAAGAGGACTGACACTCTAACTTTCTATGTTTAGAACCTCTCCTGTGAGTCGAGGTATAGATTCCGATGCTTCACTTCTGATTTACTGTATCCCTTGGACCTTGATATTGACGATGAAACACAGAAATTGCATCGGAATTACATTCAAAAGGCACAATGCCGACTTAAGTACAAGAGGACTGACAGTCTAACTTTCTTTGATTTGAACCCTTACTGTGAGTTCAGTTTTAAATTCCGATGCTTCACTTCAAGTTTACTGTATACCTTGGACCTTCTTATTGACGATGAAGAACAGAAATTGCATCGGAATTAAATTCAAAAGGCACCATGCCGACTTAAGTACAAGAGGACTGACACTCCAATTTTTATGATTTGAACCTCTCCTGTGAGTCCAGTGTTAGATTCCGATGCTTCACTTCAGGATTACTGTATCCCTTGGACCTTCTTATTGACGATGAAACACAGAAATTGCATCCGAATGTAATACAAAAGGCACAATGCCGACTTAAGTACAAGAGGACTGCCGCTCTAACTTTCTATGATTTGAACCTCTCCTGGGAGTCCAGTTTTAGATTCCGACGCTTCACTTCAGGTTTACTGTATACCTTGGACCTCCTTATTGACGATAAAACACAGATATTGCATCGGACTTAAATACAAAAGGCACAATGCCGACTTAAGTACAAGAGGACTGACACTCAAACTTTCTTTGATTTGAACCTCTCCTGTGAGTCGGGTTCTAGATTCCGATGCTTCACTTTAGGTTTAATGTATCCCTTGGACCTTTTTATTGACGATGAAACACAGAAAATGCATCCGAATTTAATACAAAAGGCACAATGCCGACTTAAGTACAAGAGGACTGACACTCTAACTTTCTATGATTTGATCCTCTCGTGTGAGTCCAGTTTTAGATTACGATGCTTCACTTCAGATTTACTGTATCCCTTGGACCTTCTTATTGACGATGAAACACAGAAATTGCATCGGTATTAAATTCAAAAGGCACAATGCCGACTTAAGTACAAGAGTACTGACACTCTAACTTTCTATGATTTGAACCTCTCCTGTGAGTCCAGTTTTAGATTACGATGCTTCACTTCAGATTTACTGTATCCCTTGGACCTTCTTATTGACGATGAAACACAGAAATTGCATCGGTATTAAATTCAAAAGGCACAATGCCGACTTAAGTACAAGAGTACTGACACTCTAACTTTCTATGATTTGAACCATCATGTGAGTCCAGTTATAGATTCAGATGCTTCACTTCAGGTTTACTGTATCTCTTGGACCTTCTTATTGACAATGAAACACAGAAATTGCTTCCGAAATTAATACAAAAGGCACAATGCCGACTTAAGTACAAGAGGACTGACACCTTAGCTTTCTATGATTTGAACCTCTCCTGTGAGTCCAGTTTTAGAATCCAATGCTTCACTTCAGGTTCATTGTATCCCTTGGACCTTCTTATTGACGATGAAACACAGAAACTGCATCCGAATTTAATACAAATGGCACAATGACGACTTAAGTACAAGAGGACTGACACTCTACCTTTCTATGATTTGAACCTCTCCTATGAGTCCAGCTTTAGATTCCGATGCTTCACTTCAGGCTTACTGTATCCCTGGGACCTTCGTATTGACAAACAAACACAGAAATTGCATCCGAAATTAGTACAAAAGGCAGAATGCCGACTTAAGTACAAGAGGAATGACACTCTAACTTTCTATGATTTGAACCTCTCCTGTGAGTCCAGTTTTAGATTCCGATGCTTCACTTCAGCTTTACTGTATACCTTGAACCTTCTTATTGACTATGAAGCACAGAAATGGCATCGCAATTAAATTCAAAAGGCACAATGCCGACATAAGTACAAGAGGACTGTCATTCTAACTTTCTATGATTTGAACCTCTCCTGTGAGTCCAGTTTTAGATTCCGATGCTTCACTTCAGGTTTACTGTATACCTGGGGCTCTCTTATTGACGATGAAACACAGAAATTGCATCCGAATTAAATACAAATGGCACAATGATGACTTAAGTACAAGCGGACTGACACTTCTTACATTCTATGATTTGAACCACTCCTGTGAGACCGGTTTTAGGTTCCGATGCTTCACTTCAAGTTAACTGTATCCCTTGGACCTTCTTATTGACGATGAAACACAGAAATTGCATCCGAATTTAGTACAAAAGCACAATGCCGAATTAAGTACAAGAGGACTGACACTCTAATTATCTATGATCTGAACCTCTCCTGTGAGTCCAGTTTTAGATTCCAATGCTTCACTTCAGGTTTAATGTATCCCTTGGACCTTTTTATTGACGATGAAACACAGAAATTGCATCCGAATTCAATACAAAAGGCACAATGCCGACTTAAGTGCAAGAGGACTGACACTCTAACTTTCTATGATTTAAACCTCTCCTGTGAGTCCAGTTTTAGATTCCGATGCTTCGCTTCAGATTTACTGTATCCCTTGGACATTCTTATTGACGATGAAACACAGAAATTGCATCGGTATTAAATTCAAAAGGCACAATGACGACTTAAGTACAAGAGGACTGACACTCTTACTTTCTATGATTTGAACCTCTCCTGTGAGTCCAGCTTTAGATTCCGATGCCTCACTTCAGGTTTACTGTATCTCTTGGACCTTCTTATTGACGATGAAACACAGATATTGCTTCCGAAATTAATACAAAAGTCACAATGCCGACTTAAGTACAAGAGGACTCACACCTTAGCTTCCTATGATTTGAACCTCTCCTGTGAGTCCAGTTTTAGATTCCAATGCTTCACTTCAGGTTTATTGTATCCCTTGGACCTTCGTATTGACGAACAAACACAGAAATTGCATCCGCAATTAATACAAAAGGCAAAATGCCGACTTAAGTACAAGAGGACTGACACTCTAACTTTCTATGATTTGAACCTCTCCTGTGAGTCAAGTTTTAGATTCCGATTTTTCACTTCAGGCTTACTGTATCCCTTGGACTGTCTTATTGACGATGAAACACAGTAATTGCTTCCGATCTTGATTCAAAATCACAATGCTGACTTTAGTACAAGAGGACTGTCACTCTAACTTTCTATGATGAGAACCTCTCCTGTGAGTCCAGTTTTGGATTCCGATGCTTCACTTCAGGTTTACAGTATACCTAGGACCTTCTTATTGACGATGAAACACAGAAATTGCATCCGAATTTAGTACAAAAGCACAATGCCGACTTAAGTAGAAGAGGACTGACTTTTCTTACTGTCTATGTACAGAACCGTTCCTGTGAGACCAGTTTTAGATTCCGAAGCTTCACTTCAGCTTTAGTGTATACCTTGGACCTTCTAATTGATTATGAAACACAGAAATTGCATCCGAATTTAATACAAAATGCACAATGCCGACTTAAGTACAAGAGGAATGACACTCTAACTTTCTATGATTTGAACCTCTCCTGTGAGACCGGTTTTAGGTTCCGATGCTTCACTTCAAGATTACTGTATCCCTTGGACCTCCTTATTGACGATGAAGCACAGAAATTGCATCCAAATTTAGTACTAAAGGCACAATGCCGACTTAAGTACAAGAGGACTTACTCTTCTTTCTGTCTATGTTTAGAACCTTTCCTGTGAGACCAGTTTTAGTTTCCGATGCTTCACTTTAGGTTTACTGTATTTCTTGGAACTTCTTATTGACGATGAAACACAGAAATTGCATCCGAATTTAAAACAAAGGCACAATCCCGACTTAAGTACAAGAGGACTGACACTTACTTTCAATGATTCGAACCTCTCCTGTGAGTCCAGTTTTAGATTCCTATAATTCACTTCAGGTTTACTGTATATCTTGGACCTTCTTATTGAGGATGAAACACAGAAATTGCATCCGAATTTACAACAAAAGGCACAATGCCGACTTTAGTACAAGAGGACAGACACTTTAACTTTCAATGGTTCGATTCTCTCCTGTGTGTCCAGTTTTAGATTCCGATGCTTCACTTCAGGTTTACTGTATCCCTTGGACCTTCTTATTGACGATGAATCACAGAAATTAAATCGGGATTAAATACAAAAGGCACAATGCCGACTTAAGTACATGAGGACTGACACTTCTTACATTCAATGATTTGAACATCTCCTGTGAGACCGGATTTAGGTTCCGATGCTTCACTTCAGGTTTTCAGTATCCCTTGGACCTTCTTATTGACGATGAAACACAGAAATTGCATCCGATTTTAGTACAAAAGGCACAATGCCGACTTACGTACAAGAGGACTGACACTTCTCACTGTCTATGTTCAGAACCTTTCCTGTGAGACCACTTTTAGATTCCGAAGCTTCGCTTCAGGTTTACTGTATACCTTGGACCTTCTAATTGACGATGAAACACAGGAATAGCATGCGAACGTAATACATAAGGCACAATGCCGACTTAATTACAAGAGGAAAGACACGCTAACTTTCTATGTTTTGAACCTCTCCTGTGAGTCCAGTTTTAGAAGCCGATTCTTCACTTCAGGTTTACTGAATACCTTGGACCTTCTTATTGACGATGAAGCACAGAAACTGCATCCGAATTTAATACAAATGGCACAATGCCAACATAAGTACAAGAGGAATGACACACTAACTTTCATAATTTGAACCTCTCCTGTGAGTCCAGTTTTAGATTCCGATGCTTCACTTCAGGTTTACTGTATACCTTGGTTCTTCTTATTGGCGATGAAGCACAGAAATTGCATCGGAATTAAATTCAAATGTCACAATGCCGACAAAAGTACAAGAGGACTGAAACTCTAACTTTCTATGATTTGAACCTCTCCTGTGAGTCCAGTTTTAGATTCCGATGCTTCACTTCAGGTTTACTGTATACCTTGAACCTTCTTATTGACGATGAAACACAGAAATTGCATAAAAATTTAAAACAAAAGGCACAATGCCCACTTAAGTACAAAAGGACTGACACTCTAACTTTCAATGATTTGAACCTCTCCTGTGAGCCCAGTTTTAGATTCCGATTCTTCACTTCAGGTTTACTGTATACCTTAGACCTTCTTGTTGACGATGAAACACAGCAATTGCATCGAATTAAATTCAAAAGGCACAATGCCGACTTCAGTACAAGTTGACTGACACTCAAACTATCTACGATTTGAACCGCTCCTGTGAGTCCAGTTTTAGATTCCGATGCTTCACTTCAGGTTTACTGTATCACTTCGACCTTCTTATTGACGATGAAACACAGAAATTGCATCCGCATTAAATACAAAAGGCACAATGACAAGTACAAGAGGACCGACTCTTCTTACTGTCTATGTTCAGAACCTTTCCTGTGAGACCAGTTTTAGATTAAGAAGCTTCACTTCAGGTTTACTGTATACCTTGGACCTTCTTATTGACGATGAAGCACAGAAATTGCATCCGAGTTTAATTCAAAAGGCACAATGCCGACTTAAGTACAAGAGGAATGACACTCTAACTTTCTATGACTTGAACCTCTCCTGTGAGTCTAGTTTTAGATTCCGATGCTTCACCTCAGGTTTAATGTATACCTTGGACCTTCTTATTGACGATGAAGGACAGAAATTCCATCCGAATTAAATTCTAAAGGCACAATGACGACTTAAGTACAAGAGGACCGACTCTTCTAACTGCCTATGTTTAGAACCTTCCTGTGTGTCCAGTTTTAGATTCCGATGCTTCACTTCAGGTTTACTGTATACCTTGGACATTCTTATTGATTATGAAGCACAGAAAATGCATCCGAATTTAGTACAAAAGGCACAATGCCGACTTAAGTACAAGAGGACTGACCCTCTAACTTTCTATGATTGAAACCTCTCCTGTGAGACCGGTTTTAGATTCCGATGCTTCAATTCAGGTTTACGGTATATCTTGGATCTTCTAATTGACGATGAAAAACAGAAATTGCATCCGAATTTAATACAAAAGGCACAATGCCGACTTAAGTACAAGAGGACTGACACTCTAACTTTCTATGATTTGAACCCCTCCTGAGAGTCCAGTTTTAGATTCCGATGCTTCACTTCAGGTTTACTGTATACCTTGAACCTTCTTATTGACGATGAAGCACAGAAATTGCATCGGAATTAAATTCAAAAAGCACAATGCCGACTTAAGTACAAGAGGACTGACACTTAAACATTCTATGATTTGAACCTCTCCTGTGAGTCTAGTTTTAGATTCCGATGTTTCACTTCAGGTTTACTGTATCCCTTGGACCTTCTTATTGATGATCAAACACAGATATTGCATCCGAATTAATAGAAAAGTCACAATGCCGACTTAAGTACAAGAGGACTGCCACTTCTTACATTCTATGATATGAACTTCTCCTGTAAGACCGGTTATAGATTGCGATGCATCACTGCAGGTTTACTGTATCCCTTGGGCCTCCTTATTGACGATGAAACACAGAAATTGCATCCAAATTTAGTACTAAAGGCACAATTCGACTTAAGTACAAGAGGACTTACTCTTCTTACTGTCTATGTTTAGAACCTTTCCTGTGAGACCAGTTTTAGATTCCGATGCTTCACTTCAGGTTTACTGTACACCTTGGACCTTGTAATTGACGATGAAACACAGAAATTGCATCCGAATTTAATTCAAAAGGCACAATGCCGACTTAAGTACAAGAGGACTTACTCTCTAACATTCTATGATTTGAACCTCTCCTGTGAGTTCATTTTTAGATTCCGATGCTTCACTTAAGGTTCACTGTAACCCTTGGACCTACTTATTAACAATGAAACACAGAAATTGCATCCGAATTTCAAACAAAAGGGAGAATGCCGCATTTAGTACAAGAGGGCTGACACTATAACTTTCAATGATTCGAACCTCTCCTGTGAGTCCAGTTTTAGATTCCGATAATTCACTTCAGGTTTACTGTATATCATGGACCTTCTTATTGACGATGAAACACAGAAATTGCATCCGAATTTAAAACAAAAGGCACAATGCCGACTTTAGTACAAGAGGACTGACACTTTAAATTTTAAAGATTCGAATCTCTCCTGTGAGTCCAGTTTTAGATTCCGAAGCTTTACTTCAGGTTTACTGTATTCCTTCGACCTCCTTATTGACGATGAAACACAGAAATTGCATCCGGATTAAATACAAAAGGCACAATGCTGACTTAAGTACAAGAGGACTGACACTGCTTACATTCTATGATTTGAACATCTCCTGTGAGACCGGATTTAGGTTCCGATGCTTCACTTCAGGTTTTCTGTATCCCTGGGACCTTCTTATTGACGATGAAACAAAGAAATTGCATCCGATTTTAGTACAAAAGGCACAATGCCGACTTCCGTACAAGAGGACTGACACTTCTTACTGTCTATGTTCAGAACCTTTCCTGTGAGACCACTTTTAGATTCCGAAGCTTCGCTTCAGGTTTACTGTATACCTTGGACTTTCCTATTGACGATATAACACAGAAATAGCATCGGAATTAAATTCAAAAGGCACAATGCGGACTTAAGTACAAGAGGACTGACACTCTAACTTTAGATGATTTGAACCTCTCCTGTAAGTCCGGTTTTAGATTCCGATGCTTCACTTCAGGTTTACTGTATACTTTGGACCTTCTTATTGACGATGAAACACAGAAATTGCATCGGAATTAAATTCAAAAGGCACAATGCCGACTTAAGTACAAGAGGACTGACACTCAAACTATCTATGATTTGAACCGCTCCTGTGAGTCCAGTTTTAGATTCCGATGCTTCACTTCAGGTTTACTGTATCCCTTCGACCTTCTTATTGACGATGAAACACAGAAATTGCATCCGGATTAAATACAAATGGCACAATGCCCACTTAAGTACAAAAGGACTGACACTCTAACTTTCAATGATTTGAACCTCTCCTGTGAGTCCAGTTTTAGATTCCGATTCTTCACTTTGGGTTTACTGAATACCTTGGACCTTCTTATTGACGATGAAGCACAGAAACTGCATCCGAATTTAATACAAATGGCACAATGCCAACTTAAGTACAAGAGGAATGACACACTAACTTTCATAATTTGAACCTCTCCTGTGAGTCCAGTTTTAGATTCCGATGCTTCACTTCAGGTTTACTGTATACCTTGCATCTTCTTATTGACGATGAAGCACAGAAATTGCATCGGAATTAAATTCAAATGGCACAATGCCGACATAAGTACAAGAGGACTGAAACTCTAACTTTCTATGATTTGAACCTCACCTGTGAGTCCAGTATTAGATTCCGATGCTTCACTTCAGGTTTACTGTATACCTTGAACCTTCTTATTGACGATAAAACACAGAAATTGCATCCGAATTTAAAACAAATTGCACAATGCCCACTTAAGTACAAAAGGACTGACACTCTAACTTTCAATGATTTGAACCTCTCCTGTGAGTCCAGTTTTAGATTCCGATGCTTCACTTCAGGTTTACTGTATACCTTAGACCTTCTTATTGACGATGAAACACAGCAATTGCATTGAATTAAATTCAAAATGCACAATGCCGACTTAAGTACAAGTTGACTGACTCTCTTACTTTCTATGATTTGAACCTCTCCTGTGAGTCCAGTTTTAGATTCCGAAGCTTTACTTCAGGTTTACTGTATACCTTGGACCTTCTTATTGACGATAAAACACAGAAATTGCATCGGAATTAAATTGAAAAGACACTATGCGGACTTAAGTACAAGAGGACTGACTCTCAAACTATCTATGATTTGAACCGCTCCTGTGAGTCCAGTTTTAGATTCCGATGCTTCACTTCAGGTATACTGTATACCTTCGACCTTCTTATTGACGATGAAACACAGAAATTGCATCCGGATTAAATACAAAAGGCACAATGCTGACTTAAGTACAAGAGGACTGACACTCTTACTTTCTATGATTTGAACCTCTCCTGTGACTCCAGTTTTAGATTCCGAAGCTTTACTTCAGGTTTAATGTATACCTTGGACCTTCTTATTGACGATAAAACACAGAAATTGCATCGGAATTAAATTCAAAAGGCACAATGCGGACTTAAGTACAATAGGACTGACACTCAAACTATCTATGATTTGAACCGCTCCTGTGAGTCCAGTTTTAGATTCCGATGCTTCACTTCAGGTTTACTGTATCCCTTCGACCTTCTTATTGACGATGAAACCCAGAAATTGCTTCCGGATTAAATACAAGAGGCACAATGCTGACTGAAGTACAAGAGGACTGACACTGCTTACATTCTACGATTTGAACCTCTCCTGTGAGACCGGTTTTAGGTTCCGATGCTTCACTTCAGGTTTACTGTATACCTTGGACCTTCTTATTGACGATGAAACACAGAAATTGGATCCAAATTTAGTACTAAAGGCACAATGCCGACATAAGTTCAAGAGGACTTACTCTTCTTACTGTCTATGTTTAGAAACTTTCCTGTGAGACCAGTTTTAGATTCCGATGCTTCACTTCAGGTTTACTGTATACCTTGGACCTTCTAATTGACGATGAAACACAGAAATTGCATCCGAATTTAATTCAAAAGGTACAATGCCGACTTAAGTACAAGAGGACTGACACTCAAACTTTCTATGATTTGAACCTCTCCTGTGAGGCCATTTTTAGATTCCGATGCTTCACTTAAGGTTCACTGTAAACCTTGGACCTTCTTATTGACGATGAAACACAGAAATTGCATCCGAATTTAAAACAAAAGGCACAATGCCGACTTAAGTACAAGAGGACTAACACTATAACTTTCAATGATTCGAACCTCTGCTGTGAGTCCAGTTTTAGATTCCGATAGTTCACTTCAGGTTTACTGTATATCATGGACCTTCTTATTGACGATGAAACACAGAAATTGCATCCGAATTTTTAACAAAAGGCACAAAGCCGACTTTAGTACAAGAGGACTGACGCTTTAACTTTCAATGATTCGAATCTCTCCTGTGTGTCCAGTTTTCGATTCCGATCCTTCACTTCAGGTTTACTCTATACCTTGGACCTTGTTATTGACGATGAAAAACAGAAATTGCATTGAATTAAATTCAAAAGGCACAATGCCGACTTAAGTACAAGAGGACTGACACTCTAACTTTAGATGTTTTGAACCTCTCCCGTGAGTCCGGTTTTAGATTCCGATGCTTCACTTCATGTTTACTGTATACCTTGGACCTTCTTATTGACGATGAAACACAGAAATTGCATCGGAATTAAATTCAAAAGGCACAATGCCGACTTAAGTACAAGAGGACTACACTCGAACTTTCTATGATTTGAACCTCTCCTGTGAGTCCAGTTTTAGATTCGGATGCTTCACTTCAGGTTTACTGTATACCTTGGACCTTCTTATTGACGATGAAACACAGAAATTGCATCGGAATTAAATTCAAAAGGCACAATGCCGACTTAAGTACAAGAGGACAGACACTCTAACTATCTATGATTTGAACCTCTCCTGTAATTCCAGTTTTAGATTCCGAATCTTCACTTCAGGTTTACTGTATCCCTTGGACCCTCTTATTGACGATGAAGCACAGAAATTGCCTTCGAATTTGATACAAATGGCACAATGCTGTGTTAAGTACAAGAGGAATGACACTCTAACTTTCTATAATTTCAACCTCTCCTGTGAGTCCAGTTTTAGATTCCGATGCTTCAGTTCAGGTTTACTGTATCCCTGGGGCCTTCTTATTGACGATGAAACACAGAAATTGCATCCAAATTAAATTCAAAAGGCACAATGCCACATAAGAACAAGAGGGCTGACTCTTCTTACATTCTATGATTTGAACCTCTCCTGTGAGTCCAGTTTTAGATTCCGATGCTTCACTTCAGGTTTACTGTATACCTTGGACCTTCTTATTAACGATGAAACACAGAAATTGCATCGAATTAAATTCAAAAGGCATAATGCCGACTTAAGTACAAGAGGACTGACACTCTAACTTTCTATAATTTGAACCTCTCCTGTGAGTCCAGTTTTAGATTCCGATGCTTCACTTCAGGTTTACTGTATCCCTGGGGCCTTCTTATTGACGATGAAACACAGAAATTGCAACCGAATTAAATACTAAAGGCACAATGACACATAAGTACAAGAGGACTGACACTCTTACTTTCTATGATTTGAACCTCTCCTGTGACTCCAGTTTTAGATTCCGAAGCTTTACTTCAGGTTTACTGTATACCTTGGACCTTCTTATTGACGATAAAACACAGAAATTGCATCGGAATTAAATTCAAAAGGCACAATGCGGACTTAAGTACAAGAGGACTGACACTCAAACTATCTATGATTTGAACCGCTCCTGTGAGTCCAGTTTTAGATTCCGATGCTTCACTTCAGGTTTACTGTATCCCTTCGACCTTCTTATTGACGATGAAACACAGAA
This sequence comes from Schistocerca serialis cubense, assembly GCF_023864345.2. Lineage (NCBI taxonomy): Eukaryota > Metazoa > Arthropoda > Insecta > Orthoptera > Acrididae > Schistocerca > Schistocerca serialis. Next base: position 26,439,840 of record NW_026047644.1, on the reverse strand, counting down.
ATTGCATCCGGATTAAATACAAGAGGCACAATGCTGACTGAAGTACAAGAGGACTGACACTGCTTACATTCTATGATTTGAACCTCTCCTGTGATTCCGGTTTTAGGTTCCGATGCTTCACTTCAGGTTTACTGTATACCTTGGACCTTCTTATTGACGATGAAACACAGAAATTGGATCCAAATTTAGTACTAAAGGCACAATGCCGACATAAGTACAAGAGGACTTACTCTTCTTACTGTCTATGTTTAGAAACTTTCCTGTGAGACCAGTTTTAGATTCCGATGCTTCACTTCAGGTTTACTGTATACGTTGGACCTTCTAATTGACGATGAAACGCAGAAATTGCATCCGAATTTAATTCAAAAGGTACAATGCCGACTTAAGTACAAGAGGACTGACACTCAAACTTTCTATGATTTGAACCTCTCCTGTGAGTCCATTTTTAGATTCCGATGCTTCACTTAAGGTTCACTGTAAACCTTGGACCTTCTTATTGACGATGAAACACAGAAATTGCATCCGAATTTAAAACAAAAGGCACAATGCCGACTTAAGTATAAGGGGACTAACACTATAACTTTCAATGATTCGAACCTCTCCTGTGAGTCCAGTTTTAGATTCCGATAGTTCACTTCAGGTTTACTGTATATCTTGGACCTTCTTATTGACGATGAAACAGAAATTGCATCCGAATTTTTAACAAAAGGCACAAAGCCGACTTTAGTACAAGAGGACTGACGCTTTAACTTTCAATGATTCGAATCTCTCCTGTGTGTCCAGTTTTCGATTTCGATACTTCACTTCAGGTTTACTCTATACCTTGGACCTTTTATTGACGATGAAAAACAGAAATTGCATTGAATTAAATTCAAAAGGCACAATGCCGACTTAAGTACAAGAGGACTGACACTCTAACTTTAGATGATTTGAACCTCTCCCGTGAGTCCGGTTTTAGATTCCGATGCTTCACTTCATGTTTACTGTATACCTTGGACCTTCTTATTGACGATGAAACACAGAAATTGCATCGGAATTAAATTCAAAAGGCACAATGCCGACTTAAGTACAAGAGGACTACACTCGAACTTTCTATGATTTGAACCTCTCCTGTGAGTCCAGTTTTAGATTCGGATGCTTCACTTCAAGTTTACTGTATCCCATGGACCCTCTTACTGACGATGAAGCACAGAAATTGCCTCCGAATTTAATACAAATGGCACAATGCTGTCTTAAGTACAAGAGGAATGACACTCTAACTTTCTATAATTTCAACCTCTCCTGTGAGTCCAGTTTTAGGTTCCGATGCTTCACTTCAGGTTTACTGTATCCCTGGGGACTTCTTATTGACGATGAAACACAGAAATTGCATCCAAATTAAATTCAAAAGGCACAATGCCACATAAGAACAAGAGGACTGACTCTTCTTACATTCTATGATTTGAACCTCTCCTGTGAGTCCAGTTTTAGATTCCGATGCTTCACTTCAGGTTTACTGTATACCTTGGACCTTCTTATTAACGATGAAACACAGAAATTGCATCGAATTAAATTCAAAAGGCACAATGCCGACTTAAGTACAAGAGGACTGACACTCTAACTTTCTATAATTTGAACCTCTCCTGTGAGTCCAGTTTGAGATTCCGTTGCTTCACTTCAGGTTTACTGTATACCTTGGACCTTTTTATTGACGATGAAACACAGAAATTGCATCGTAATTAAATTCAAAAGGCACAATGCTTCTTAAGTACAAGAGGACTGACACTCTAACTATCTATGATTTGAACCTCTCCTGTAATTCCAGTTTTAAATTCCGATTCTTCACTTCAGGTTTACTGTATCCCTAGGGCCCTCTTACTGACGATGAAGCACAGAAATTGCATCCGAATTTAATACAAATATAACAATGCCGACGTAAGTACAAGAGGAATAACACTCTAACTTTCAATGATTTGAACCTCTCCTGTGAGTCCAGTTTTAGATTACGATGCTTCACTTCAGGTTTACTGTATCCCTGGGGCCTTCTTATTGACGATGAAACACAGAAATTGCAACCGAATTAAATACAAAAGGCACAATGACACATAAGTACAAGAGGACTGACTCTCCTTACATTCTATGATTTGAACCTGTCCTGTGAGACCGGTTTTAGATTCCGATTCTTCACTTCGGGTTTACTGTATACCTTGAACCTTCTTATTGACGATGAAGCACAGAAACTGCATCCGAATTTAATACAAATGGCACAATGCCAACTTAAGTACAAGAGGTATGACACACTAATTATCATAATTTGAACCTCTCATGTGAGTCCAGTTTTAGATTCCGATGCTTCACTTCAGGTTTACTGTGTGCCTCGGATCTTCTTATTGACGATGAAGCACAGAAATTGCATCGGAATTAAATTCAAATGGCACAATGCCGACATAAGTACAAGGGGAATGACACTCTAACTTTCTATGATGTGAACCTCTCCTGTGAGTCCAGTTTTAGATTCCGATGCTACACTTCAGGTTTACTGTATACCTTGGACCTTCTTATTGACGATGAAGCACAGAAATTGCTTCGGAATTAAATTCAAAAGGCACAATGACGACGTAAGTACAAGAGGACTGACACCTCTTACAGTCTATGTATAGAAACTCTCCTGTGAGGCCAGTTTTAGTTTCCGATGCTTCACTTCTGGTTTACGGTATACCTTGGACCTTGTTATTGACGATGAAACACAGAAATTGCATCCGATTTTAGTACAAAAGGCACAATGCCGACTTACGTACAAGAGGACTGACTCTTCTTACTGTCTATGATCAGAACCTTTCCTGTGAGACCACTTTTAGATTCCGAAGCTTCACTTCAGGTTTACTGTATCCCTTGGACCTTCTTATTGACGATGAAACAGAGAAATTCCATCCGATTGTAGTACAAAAGGCACAATGCCGACTTACGTACAAGAGGACTGTCACTTCTTACTGTCTATGTTCAGAACCTTTCCTGTGAGACCTGTTTTAGATTCCGAAGCTTCACTTCAGTTTTACTGTATACCTTGAACCTTCTTATTCACGATGAAGCACAGAAATTGCTTAGGAAAGAAATTCAAAAGGCACAATGCCGACTTAAGTACTAGAGGACTGACACTTTAATTTTCTATGATTTAAACCTCTCCTGTGAGTCCAGTTGTAGATTCCGATACTTCACTTCAGGTTTACTGTATACCTTGGACCTGCTTATTGATGATGAAGGACAGAAATTACATCCGAGTTTAATACAAAAGGCATAATGCCGACTTAAGTACAAGAGGAATGACACTCTAACTTTCTATGATTTGAACCTCGCCTGTGAGTCCAGTTTTAGATTGCGATGCTTCACTTCAGGTACTGTATACCTTGGACGTTCTTATTACCCATGAAGCACAGAGATTACATCCGAATTAAATTCAAAAGCACAATGACGAGTTAAGTACAAGAGGACTGACTCTTCTTACTGCCTATGTTTAGAACCTCTCCTGTGAGTCCAGATTTAGATTCCGATGCTTCACTTCCGGTTTACTGAATACCTTGGACATTCTTTTTGATGATGAAGCACAGAAATTGCATCCGAATTTCGTACAAAAGGCACAATGCCGACTTAAGTACAAGAGGACTGACCCTCTAACTTTCTATGATTGAAACCTGTCCTGTGAGACCGGTTTTAGATTCCGATGCTTCAATTCAGGTTTACGGTATATCTTGGATCTTCTAATTGACGATGAAACACAGAAATTGCATCCGAATTTAATACAAAAGTCACAATGCCGACTTAAGTACAAGAGGACTGACACTCTAACTTTCTATGATTTGAACCATTCCTGAGAGTCCAGCTTTAGTTTCCGATGCTTCACTTCCGGTTTACTGTATACCTTGAACCTTCTTATTGACGATGAAGCACAGAAATTGCATCGGAATTAAATTCAAAAGGCACAATGACGACTTAAGTACAAGAGGACTGACTCTTAAACTTTCTATAATTTGAACCTCTAGTGTGAGTCCAGTTTTAGATTCCGATGCTTCACTTAAGGTTTACTGTATACCTTGGACCTTCTTATTCATGATCAAACACAGAACTTGCATCCGAATTAATAGAAAAGTCACAATGCCGACTTAAGTACAAGAGGACTGTCACTTCTTACATTCTATGATTTGAACCTCTCCTGTGAGACCGGTTTTAGATTACGATGCTTCACTGCAGGTTTACTGTATCCCTTGGACCTTGTTATTGACGATGAAACACAGAAATTGCATCCAAATTTAGCACAAAAGGCACAATGCCGACTTAAGTACAAGAGGACTGACACTCTAACTTTCTATGATTTGAACCTCTCCTGTGAGTCCAGTTTTAGATTCCGATGCTTCACTTCAGCTTTACTGTATACCTTGGACCTTCTTATTGACGATGAAACACAGAAATTGCATCGGAATTATATTCAAAAGGCACAATGCCGACTTAAGTACAAGAGGACTGACACTCTAACTATCTATGATTTGAACGTCTCCTGTGAGTCTTGTTTTAGATTCCGATGCTTCACTTCAGGTTTACTGTATCCCTTGGACCTTCTTATTGGCGATGAAACACAGAAATTGCATTCGGATTAAATACAAAAGGCACAATGCCGACTTAAGTACAAGAGGGCTGACACTTCTTACATTCTATGATTTGAACCTCTCCTGTGAGACCAGTTTTAGATTCCGAATCTTCACTTCAGGTTTACTGTATCCTTTGGACCCTCTTATGACGATGAAGCACAGAAATTGCCTCCGAATTTAATACAAATGGCACAATGCTATCTTAAGTACAATAGGAATGACACTCTAACTTTCTATAATTTCAACCTCTCCTGTGAGTCCAGTTTTAGATTCCGATGCTTCACTTCAGGTTTACTGTATCCCTGGGGCCTTCTTATTGACGATGAAACACAGAAATTGCATCCAAATTAAATTCAAAAGGCACAATGCCACATAAGAACAAGAGGACTGACTCTTCTTACATTCTATGATTTGAACCTCTCCTGTGAGTCCAGTTTTAGATTCCGATGCTTCACTTCAGGTTTACTGTATACCTTGGACCTTCTTATTAACGATGAAACACAGAAATTGCATCGAATTAAATTCAAAAGGCACAATGCCGACTTAAGTACAAGAGGACTGACACTCTAACTTTCTGTAATTTGAACCTCTCCTGTGAGTCCAGTTTTAGATTCCGATGCTTCACTTCAGGTTTACTGTATACCTTGGACCTTTTTATTGACGATGAAACACAGAAATTGCATCGGAATTAAATTCAAAAGGCACAATGCGTCTTAAGTACAAGAGGACTGACACTCTAACTATCTATGATTTGAACCTCTCCTGTAATTCCTGTTTTAGATTCCGATTCTTCACTTCAGGTTTACTGTATCCCTTGGATCCTCTTATTGACGATGAAGCACAGAAATTGCATCCGAATTTAATACAATTATAACAATGCCCACGTAAGTACAAGAGGAATAACACTCTAACTTTCAATGATTTGAACCTCTCCTGTGAGTCCAGTTTTAGATTCCGATGCTTCACTTCAGGTTTACTGTATCCCTGGGGCCTTCTTATTGACGATGAAACACAGAAATTGCAACCGAATTAAATACAAAAGGCACAATGACACATAAGTACAAGAGGACTGACTCTCCTTACATTCTATGATTTGAACCTCTCCTGTGAGACCGGTTTTAGGTTCCGATGCTTCACTTCAAGTTTACTGTATCCCTTGGACCTCCTTATTGACGATGAAACACAGAAATTGCATCCGATTTTAGTACAAAAGGCACAATGCCGACTTACGTACAAGAGGACTGACACTTCTTACTGTCTATGTTCAGAACCTTTCCTGTGAGACCACTTTTAGATTCCGAAGCTTCGCTTCACGTTTACTGTATACCTTGGACCCTCTAATTGACGAAGAAACACAGGAATAGCATGCGAACGTAATAGATAAGGCACAATGCCGACTTAAGTACAAGAGGACTGACACTCTAACTTTCTATGTTTTGAACCTCTCCTGTGAGTCCAGTTTTAGATTCCGATTCTTCACTTCGGATTTACTGTATACCTTGGACCTTCTTATTGACGATGAAGCACAGAAACTGCATCCGAATTTAATACAAATGGCACAATGCCAACTTAAGTACAAGAGGTATGACACACTAACTATCATAATTTGAACCTCTCATGTGAGTCCAATTTTAGATTCCGATGCTTCACTTCAGGTTTACTGTATACCTCCGATCTTCTTATTGACGATGAAGCACAGAAATTGCATCGGAATTAAATTCAAATGGCACAATGCCGACATAAGTACAAGGGGAATGACACTCTAACTTTCTATGATGTGAACCTCTCCTGTGAGTCCAGTTTTAGATTCCGATGCTTCACTTCAGGTTTACTGTATACCTTGGACCTTCTTATTGACGATGAAGCACAGAAATTGCATCGGAATTAAATTCAAAAGGCACAATGACGACGTAAGTACAAGAGGACTGACACCTCTTACAGTCTATGTATAGAACCTCTCCTGTGAGGCCAGTTTAGTTTCCGATGCTTCACTTCAGGTTTACGGTATACCTTGGACCTTCTTATTGACGATGAAACACAGAAATTGCATCCGATTTTAGTACAAAAGGCACAATGCCGACTTACGTACAAGAGGACTGACTCTTCTTACTGTCTATGATCAGAACCTTTCCTGTGAGACCACTTTTAGATTCCGAAGCTTCACTTCAGGTTTACTGTATCCCTTGGACCTTCTTATTGACGATGAAACAGAGAAATTGCATCCGATTGTAGTACAAAAGGCACAATGCCGACTTACGTACAAGAGGACTGTCACTTCTTACTGTCTATGTTCAGAACCTTTCCTGTGAGTCCTGTTTTAGATTCCGAAGCTTCACTTCAGTTTTACTGTATACCTTGAACCTTCTTATTGACGATGAAGCACAGAAATTGCTTCGGAAAGAAATTCAAAAGGCACAATGCCGACTTAAGTACTAGAGGACTGACACTTTAATTTTCTATGATTTAAACCTCTCCTGTGAGTCCAGTTGTAGATTCCGATTCTTCACTTCAGGTTTACTGTATACCATGGACCTGCTTATTGACGAGGAAGGACAGAAATTACATCCGAGTTTAATACAAAAGGCATAATGCCGACTTAAGTACAAGAGGAATGACACTCTAACTTTCTATGATTTGAACCTCGCCTGTGAGTCCAGTTTTAGATGGCGATGCTTCACTTCAGGGTACTGTATACCTTGGACGTTCTTATTGCCCATGAAGCACAGAGATTACATCCGAATTAAATTCAAAAGCACAATGACGACTTAAGTACAAGAGGACTGACTCTTCTTACTGCCTACGTTTAGAACCTCTCCTGTGAGTCCAGATTTAGATTCCGATGCTTCACTTCCGGTTTACTGAATACCTTGGACATTCTTTTTGATGATGAAGCACAGAAATTGCATCCGAATTTAGTACAAAAGGCACAATGCCGACTTAAGTACAAGAGGACTGACCCTCTAACCTTCTATGATTGAAACCTGTCCTGTGAGACCGGTTTTATATTCCGATGCTTCAATTCAGGTTTACGGTATATCTTGGATCTTCTAATTGACGATGAAACACAGAAATTGCATCCGAATTTAATACAAAAGTCACAATGCCGACTTAAGTACAAGAGGACTGACACTCTAACTTTCTATGATTTGAACCATTCCTGAGAGTCCAGCTTTAGTTTCCGATGCTTCACTTCCGGTTTACTGTATACCTTGATCCTTCTTATTGACGATGAAGCACAGAAATTGCATCGGAATTAAATTCAAAAGGCACAATGACGACTTAAGTACATGAGGACTCACTCTTAAACTTTCTATGATTTGAACCTCTCCTGTGAGTCCAGTTTTAGATTCCGATGCTTCACTTAAGGTTTACTGTACACCTTGGACCTTCTTATTGATGATCAAACACAGAAATTGCATCCGAATTAATAGAAAAGTCACAATGCCAACTTAAGTACAAGAGGATTGTCAGTTCTTACATTCTATGATTTGAACCTCTCCTGTGAGACTGGTATTAGATTGCGATGCTTCACTGCAGGTTTACTGTGTCCCTTGGACCTTCTTATTGACGATGAAACAGAGAAATTGCATCCATATTTAGTACAGAAGGCACAATGCCGACTTAAGTACAAGAGGACTGACACTCTAACTTTCAATGATTTGAACCTCTCTGTGAGTCCGGTTTTAGATTCCGATGCTGCACTTAGGGTTTTCTGTATCCCATGGCATTGTTATTGACGATGAACACAGAAATAGCATCCGAATTTAAAACAAAATGCACACATGCCGACTTAAGTACAAAAGGACTGACACTGTAACTTTCAATGATTTGAACCTCTGCTGTGAGTCCAGTTTTAGATTCCGATGCTTCACTTCAGGTTTACTGTATAATTTGGACCTTCTTATTAACGATGAAACACAGAAATTGCATCGAATTAAATTCAAAAGGCACAATGTTGACTTAAGTACAAGAGGACTGACACACTAACTTTCTATGATATGAACCTCTCCTGTGACTCCAGTTTTAGATTCCGATGCTTCACTTCAGGTTTACTGTATACCTTGGACCTTCTTATTGACGATGAAACACAGAAATTGCATCGGAATTATATTCAAAAGGCACAATGCCGACTTAAGTACAAGAGGACTGACACTCTAACTATCTATGATTTGAACCTCTCCTGCGAGTCCGGTTTTAGATTCCGATGCTTCACTTAAGGTTTACTGTATCCCTTGGACCCTCTTATTGGCGATGAAACACAGAAATTGCATCCGGATTAAATACAAAAGGCACAATGCCGTCTTAATTACAAGAGGACTGACAGTTCTTACATTCTGTGATTTGAACCTCTCCTGTGAGACCGGTTTTAGATTCCGATGCTTCACTTCTGGTTTACTGTATCCCTTGGACCTTCTTATTGACGATGAAACACAGAAATTGCATCCGATTGTAGTACAAAAGGCACAATGCCGACTTACGTACAAGAGGACTGACACTTCTTACTGTCTATGATCAGAACCTTTCCTGTGAGACCAGTTTTAGATTCCGAAGCTTCACTTCAGGTTTACTGTATAACTTGGACCTTCTAATTGACGATGAAACACAGAAATTGCATCCGAACGTAATACATAAGGCACAATGCCGACTTAAGTACAAGAGGACTGACACTCTAACTTCCTATGATTTAAACCTCTCCTGTGAGACTGGTTTTAGATTCTGATGCTTCACTTCAGGTTTACTGTATCCCTTGGACCTTCTTATTGACGATGAAACACAGAAATTGCATCCGATTTTAGTACAAAAGGCACAATGCCGACTTACGTACAAGAGGACTGACACTTCTTACTGTCTATGATCAGAACCTTTCCTGTGAGACCAGTTTTAGATTCCGAAGCTTCACTTCAGGTTTACTGTATACCTTGGACCTTCTAATTGGCGATGAAACACAGAAATTGCATCCGGATTAAATACAAAGGGCACAATGCCGACTTAATTACAAGAGGACTGACAGTTCTTACATTCTGTGATTTGAACCTCTCCTGTGAGTCAAGTTTTAGGTTCCGATGCTTCACTTCAGGTTCACTGTATCCCTTGGACCTTCTTATTGATGACCAAACACAGAAATAGCATCCGAATTAAATAGAAAAGGCACAATGCCGACTTAAGCACAAGAGGACTGACACTCTACCTTTTATGATTTATACCTCTCCTGCGAGACCGGTTTTAGATTCCGATGCTTCAATTTAGGTTTACTGTATATCTTGGACCTTATAATTCACGATGAAACACAGATATTGCATCCGAATTTAATACAAAAGGCAAAATGCCGACTTAAGTAGAAGTGGACCGACACTCTAACTGTCTATGATTTGAACCTCTCCTGCAAGTCCAGTTTTAGATTCCGATGCTTCACTTCAGGTTTACTGTATACCTCAAACCTTCTGATTCACGATGAAACACAGAAATTGCATCCGAACGTAATACGTAAGGCACAATGCCGACTTAAGTACTAGAGGACTGACACTCTAACTTTCTATGATTTGAACCTCTCCTGTGAGTCCAGTTTTCGATTCCGATTCTTCACTTCTGGTATACTGTATACCTTGGACCCTCTTATTGACGATGAAGCACAGAAATTGCATCCGAATTTAATACATAAGGCACAATGCCGACTTAAGTACAAGATGACTGGCACTCTAACTTTCTATGATTTGAACCTTGTTGTGAGACCGGTTTTAGATTCCGATGCTTCACTTTAGGTTTACTGTATACCTTGGACCTTCTAATTGACGTTGAAACACAGAAATTGCATCCGAATTTTACATAAGGCACAATGCCGACTTAAGTACAAGATGACTGGCACTCTAACTTTCTATGATTTGACCCTCTCCTGAGAGTCCAGTTTTAGATTACGATGCTTCACTTCAGGTTTACCATATACCTTGGACTTTCTTATTGCCGATAAAGCACAGATATTGCATCCGAATTAAATTCAATAGGCACAATGACGACTTAAGTACAAGAGGACTGTCGCTTCTTACTGCCTATGTTTAGAACCTCTCCTGTGATGCCAGTTCTAGATTCCGATGCTTCACTTCAGGTGTCCTGTATACCTTGAACCTTCTTGTTGATGATGAAGCACAGAAATTGCATCGGAAATAAATTCAAAAGGCACAATCACGACTTAAGTGCAAGACGACTGACACTTTAACTTTCTATGATTTGAACCTCTCCTGTGAGTCCAGTTTTAGATTCCGATGCTTCACTTCAGGTTTACTGTATCCCTTGGACCCTGTTATTGATGATCATACACAGAAATTGCACCCGAATTAAATAGAAAAGGCACAATGCCGACTTAAATACAAAAGGACTGACACTTCTTACATTCTATGTTTAGAACCTCTCCTGTGAGACCGGTTTTAGATTGCGATGGTTCACTTCAGGTTTACTGTATACGCAGGACCTTCTTGTTGACGATGAAAAACAGATATTGCATCCAAATTTAGTACAAAAGGCACAATGCCGACTTAAGTACAAGAGGACTGACTCTTCTTACAGTCTATGTTTAGAACCATTCTTGTGAGACCAGGTTTAGATTCCAATGCTTCACTTCAGGTTTACTGTATACCTTGGACCTTCTAATTGACGATGAATCACAGAAATTGCAACCGAATTTAATTCAAAAGGCACAATGCCGACATAAGTACAAGAGGACTGACACTCTAACGTTCTATGATTTGAACCTCTCCTGTGAGTCCAGTTGTAGATTCCGATTCTTCACTTCAGGTTTACTGTATACCTTGTACCTTCGTATTGACGATGAAGCACAGAAATTGCGTCCGAATTAAATTCAAAAGGCACAATGACGACTTAAGTACAAGAGAACTGACTCTTCTTTCTGTCTATATTCAGAACCTCTCCTGTGTGTCCAGTTTTAGATTCCGATGCTTCACTGCAGGTTTACTGTATACCTCGGACCTTCTTATTGACGATGAAGCACACAAATTGCATCCGAGTTTAGTACAAAAGGCACAATGCCGACTTAAGTACAAGTTGACTGACACTCTAATTTTTATGATTTAAACCTCTCCTGTGAGACCTGTTTTATTATCCGGTGCTTCAATTCAGGTTTACTGTATACCTTGGATCTTCTAATTGACGATGAAACACAGATATTGCATCCGAATTTAATACAAAAGGCAAAATGCCGACTTAAGTACAAGAGGAATGACACTCTAACTTTCTATGATTTGAACCTCTCCTGTGAGTCCAGTTTTAGATTCCGATGCTGTACTTCAGGTTTACTGTGTACCTTGAACCTTCTTATTGACGATGAAGCACAGAAATTACTTCGGAATTAAATTCAAAAGGCACAATGCCGACTTAAGTACAAGAGGACTGACACATAAACTTTCTATGAATGGAACATCTCCTTTGAGTCCAGTTTTACATTCCGATGCTTCACTTCAGGTTTACTCTATCCCTTGGGCCCTCTTATTGACGATCAAACGCAGAAATTGCATCCGAATTAAATACAAAAGGTACAATACCGACTTAAGTACAAGAGGACTGACACTTCTTACATTCTATGATTTGAACCTCTCCTGTGAGACCGGTTTTAGATTCCGATGCTTCACATCAGATTACCTGTATCCCTTAGACCTTCTTATTGTCGATGAAACACAGATTGCATCGGAAATTAATTCAAATGGCACAATGCCGACTTAAGTACAAGACGACTGACACTCTAACTTTCTATGATTTGAACCTCTCCTGTGAGTCCAGTTTTATATTCCGATTCTTCACTTCAGGTTAACTCTGTACCTTGGACGTTCTTATTGACGATGAAGCACAGAAATTGCATTTGAATTGAAAACAAAAGGCACAATGCCGACTTAAGTAAAATAGGACTGCCACTCTTACTTTCAATGATTTGAACCATTCCTGTGAGTCCAGCTTTAGATTCTGATGCTTGACTTCAGGTTTACTGTATAAATTGGACCTTCTTATTGACGATGAAACACAGAAATTGCATCGAATTAAATTCAAAAGGCACAATGCCGACTTAAGAACAAGAGGACTGACACTCTAACTTTATATGATTTGAACCTCTCCTGTGAGTCCAGTTTTAGATTCCGATGCTTCACTTCAGGTTTAATGTATACCTAGAACTTTCTTATTGTCAGTGAAGCACAGAAATTGAATCGGAAAGAAATTCAAACAGCACAATGCCGACATAAGTACAAGAGGACAGATTCTCTAAATTTCTATGATTTAAACCTCTCCTATGAATCCAGTTGTAGATTCCGATGCTTCACTTCAGGTTTACTGTGTACCTTGGACGTTCTTATTGCCGATGAAGCACAGAAATTGCATCCAAATTAAATTCAAAAGGCACAATGACGACTTAAGTACAAGAGGACTGACTCTTCTTACTGCCTATGTTTAGAACCTCTCCTGTGAGACCAGTTTTAGATTCCGATGCTCACTTCAGGCTTACTGTATACCTTGGACCTTCTTATTGACGATGAAGCACAGAAATAGCATCCGAGTTTAATACAAAAGGCTCAATGTCGACTTATGTACAAGAGGAATGAGACTCTAACTTTCTATGATTTGAACCTCTCCTGTGAGACCAGTTTTAGATTCCGATGCTTCACTTCAGGTTTGCTGTATACCTTGGACGTTCTTATTGCCGATGAAGGACAGAAATTGCATCCAAATTAAATTCAAGAGGCACAATGACGACTTAAGTACAAGAGGACTGACTCTTCTTACTGCCTATGTTTAAAACCTCTCCTGTGAGACCAGTTTTAGATTCCGATGATTCACTTCAGGTTTACTGTATACCTTGTACCTTCTTATTGACGATGAAACACAGAAATTGCATCCGAATTTAATTCAAAAGGCGCAATGCCGACTTATGTACAAGAGGACTGATTCTTCGTACTGTCTATATTTAGAACCTCTCCTGTGAGTCCAGTTTCAGATTCCGGTGCTTCACTTCAGGTTTCCTGTATACCTTCGTATTTCGTATTGAGGATGAAGCACAGAAATTGCATCCGAATTTAGTACAAAAGGCACAATGTAGACTTAAGTACAAGAGGACTGACACTCTAACTTTTATTATTTAAACCTCTCCTGTGAGACCGGTTTTAGATTCCGATGCCTCAATTCATGTTTACGGTATACCTTGGACCTTCTTATTGACGATGAAGCACAGAAATTGCATCCGAGGTTAATAGAAAAGGCCAAATGCCGACTTAAGTACAAGAGGAATGACACTCTAATTTTCTATGGTTTGAACCTCTCCTGTGAGTCCAGTTTTAGATTCCGATGCTTCACTTCAGGTTTAATGTATACCTTGGACCTTCTTATTGTTGATGAAGCACAGAAGTTGCATCCGAATTAAATTCAAAACGCACAATCCCGACTTAAGTACAATATTACTGACACTTAAACTTTCTATGATTTGAACCTCTCCTGTGAGTCCAGTTTTAGATTCCGATGCTTCACTTCAGGTTTACTGTATCCCTTGGACCTTGTTATTGAAGGTCAAACACAGAAATTGCATCTGAATTAAATAGAAAAGGCACAATGCATATTTAATTACATGAATACTGACAATTCTTACATTCTATGTTTAGAACCTCTCCTGTGAGATCGGTTTTAGATTGCGATGTTTCACTTCAGGTTTACTGTATACCTTGGACCTTCTTATTGACGATGAAACACAGAAACTGCATCCGAACTTAATTCAAAATGCACAATGCCGACTTCAGTACAAGAGGACTGACACTCTAACTTTCTACGGTTTGAACCTCCCCAGTGAGTCCATTTGTAGATTCCTTTCTTCACTTCAGGTTTACTGTCTACCTTCGACCTTCTTATTGACGATGAAGAACAGAAATTGTATCCGAGTTTAATACAAAAGGCACAATGGCGACATAAGTACAAGAGGAATGACACTCTAACTTTCTATGATTTGAACCTCTCCTGTGAGTCCAGTTTTAGATTCCGATGCTTCACTTCAGGTTTACTGTATACCTTGGGCCTTCTTATTGACGATGAAACACAGAAATTGCATCCGAATTAAATTCAAATGCACAATGACGACTTAAGTACAAATGGACTGATTCTTCTTACTGTCTATATTTAGTACCTCTCCTGTGAGTACATTTTTAGATTCCGATGCTTCACTTCAGGTTTACTGTATACCTTGGACCTTCGTATTGACGATGAAGCACAGAAATTGCATCCGAAATTAGTACAAAAGGCAAAATGCCGACTTAAGTACCAGAGGACTGGCACTCTAACTTTTATAATGTAAACCTCTCCTGTGAGACCGGTTTTAGATTCCGATGCTTCAATTCAGGTTAACTGTATACCTTGGACCTTCTAATTGACGACGAAACACAGATATTGCTTCCGAATTTAATACAAAAGGCAAAATGCCGACTTAAGTACAAGAGGACTGACACTCTACCTTTCTATGATTTGAACCTCTCCTGTGAGTCCTTTTTTAGATTCCGATGTTTCACTTCAGGTTAACTGTATACCTTGACCCTTCTTATTGACGATGAAACACAGAAATTGCATCCGAGTTTAATACAAAAGGCACAATGCCGACTTAAGTACAAGAGGACTGACTCGTCTTACTGCCTATGTTTAGAACATCTCCTGTGAGACCAGTTTTAGATTGCGATGCTTCACTTCAGGTTTACTGTATACCCTGTACCTTCTTATTGACGATGAAACACAGAAATTGCATCCGAATTTAATTCAAAAGGCACAATGCCGACTTAAGTACAAGAGGACTGACACTGTAACTGTCTATGATTTGAACCTCCCCTGTGAGTGCAGTTGTAGATTCCGATGCTTCACTTTAGGTTTACTGTATACCTTCGACGTTCTTATTGCCGATGAAGCACAGAAATCGCATCCGAATTAAATTCAAAACGCACAATCCCGACTTAGGTACAAGAGGACTGACACTTCTTACATTCTATGTTTAGAACCTCTCCTGTGAGACCAGTTTAAGATTGCGATGATTCACTTCAGGTTTACTGTATACCTTGGACCTTCTTATTGACGATGAAACACAGAAATTGCATCCGAATTAAATTCAAAAGGCACAATGACGACATAAGTACAAGAGGACTGACTCTTCTTACTGCCTATGTTTAGAACCTCTCCTGTGAGACCAGTTTTAGATTCCGATGCTCACTTCAGGTTTACTGTATACCTTGGACCTTCTTATTGACGATGAAGCACAGAAATAGCATCCGAGTTTAATACAAAAGGCTCAATGCCGACTTATGTACAAGAGGAATGAGACTCTAACTTTCTATGATTTGAACCTCTCCTGTGAGACCAGTTTTAGATTCCGATGCTTCACTTCAGGTTTGCTGTATACCTTGGACGTTCTTATTGCCGATGAAGGACAGAAATTGCATCCAAATTAAATTCAAGAGGCACAATGACGACTTAAGTACAAGAGGACTGACTCTTCTTACTGCCTATGTTTAGAACCTCTCCTGTGAGACCAGTTTTAGATTCCGATGCTTCACTTCAGGTTTACTGTATACCTTGTACCTTCTTATTGACGATGAAACACAGAAATTGCATCCGAATTTAATTCAAAAGGCACAATGCCGACTTATGTACAAGAGGACTGATTCTTCGTACTGTCTATATTTAGAACCTCTCCTGTGAGTCCAGTTTTATATTCCGATTCTTCACTTCAGGTTTACTCTGTACCTTGGACGTTCTTATTGACGATGAAGCACAGAAATTGCATTTGAATTGAAAACAAAAGGCACAATGCCGACTTAAGTAAAATAGGACTGCCACTCTTACTTTCAATGATTTGAACCATTCCTGTGAGTCCAGCTTTAGATTCTGATGCTTGACTTCAGGTTTACTGTATAACTTGGACCATCTTATTGACGATGAAACACAGGAATTGCATCGAATTAAATTCAAAAGGCACAATGCCGACATAAGAACAAGAGGGCTGACACTCTAACTTTATATGATTTGAACCTCTCCTGTGAGTCCAGTTTTAGATTCCGATGCTTCACTTCAGGTTTAATGTATACCTAGAACTTTCTTATTGTCAGTGAAGCACAGAAATTGAATCGGAAAGAAATTCAAACAGCACAATGCCGACATAAGTACAAGAGGACAGATTCTCTAAATTTCTATGATTTAAACCTCTCCTATGAGTCCAGTTGTAGATTCCGATGCTTCACTTCAGGTTTACTGTGTACCTTGGACGTTCTTATTGCCGATGAAGCACAGAAATTGCATCCAAATTAAATTCAAAAGGCACAATGACGACTTAAGTACAAGAGGACTGACTCTTCTTACTGCCTATGTTTAGAACCTCTCCTGTGAGACCAGTTTTAGATACCGATGCTCACTTCAGGTTTACTGTATACCTTGTACCTTCTTATTGACGATGAAGCACAGAAATAGCATCCGAGTTTAATACAAAAGGCTCAATGCCGACTTATGTACAAGAGGAATGAGACTCTAACTTTCTATGATTTGAACCTCTCCTGTGAGACCAGTTTTAGATTCCGATGCTTCACTTCAGGTTTGCTGTATACCTTGGACGTTCTTATTGCCGATGAAGGACAGAAATTGCATCCAAATTAAATTCAAGAGGCACAATGACGACTTAAGTACAAGAGGACTGACTCTTCTTACTGCCTATGTTTAGAACCTCTCCTGTGAGATCGGTTTTAGATTGCGATGTTTCACTTCAGGTTTACTGTATACCTTGGACCTTCTTATTGACGATGAAACACAGAAACTGCATCCGAACTTAATTCAAAATGCACAATGCCGACTTCAGTACAAGAGGACTGACACTCTAACTTTCTACGGTTTGAACCTCCCCAGTGAGTCCATTTGTAGATTCCTTTCTTCACTTCAGGTTTACTGTCTACCTTCGACCTTCTTATTGACGATGAAGAACAGAAATTATATCCGAGTTTAATACAAAAGGCACAATGGCGACATAAGTACAAGAGAAATGACACTCTAACTTTCTATGATTTGAACCTCTCCTGTGAGTCCAGTTTTAGATTCCGATGCTTCACTTCAGGTTTACGGTATACCTTGGGCCTTCTTATTGACGATGAAACACAGAAATTGCATCCGAATTAAATTCAAATGCACAATGACGACTTAAGTACAAATGGACTGATTCTTCTTACTGTCTATATTTAGTACCTCTCCTGTGAGTACAGTTTTAGATTCCGATGCTTCACTTCAGGTTTACTGTATACCTTGGACCTTCGTATTGACGATGAGGCACAGAAATTGCATCCGAAATTAGTACAAAAGGCAAAATGCCGACTTAAGTACCAGAGGACTGGCACTCTAACTTTTATAATGTAAACCTCTCCTGTGAGACCGGTTTTAGATTCCGATGCTTCAATTCAGGTTAACTGTATACCTTGGACCTTCTAATTGACGACGAAACACAGATATTGCTTCCGAATTTAATACAAAAGGCAAAATGCTGACTTAAGTACAAGAGGACTGACACTCTACCTTTCTATGATTTGAACCTCTCCTGTGAGTCCTTTTTTAGATTCCGATGTTTCACTTCAGGTTAACTGTATACCTTGACCCTTCTTATTGACGATGAAACACAGAAATTGCATCCGAGTTTAATACAAAAGGCACAATGCCGACTTAAGTACAAGAGGACTGACTCGTCTTACTGCCTATGTTTAGAACATCTCCTGTGAGACCAGTTTTAGATTGCGATGCTTCACTTCAGGTTTACTGTATACCTTGTACCTTCTTATTGACGATGAAACACAGAAATTGCATCCGAATTTAATTCAAAAGGCACAATGCCGACTTAAGTACAAGAGGACTGACACTGTAACTGTCTATGATTTGAACCTCCCCTGTGAGTGCAGTTGTAGATTCCGATGCTTCGCTTTAGGTTTACTGTATACCTTCGACGTTCTTATTGCCGATGAAGCACAGAAATCGCATCCGAATTAAATTCAAAACGCACAATCCCGACTTAGGTACAAGAGGACTGACACTTCTTACATTCTATGTTTAGAACCTCTCCTGTGAGACCAGTTTTAGATTGCGATGCTTCACTTCAGGTTTACTGTATACCTTGGACCTTCTTATTGTCGATGAAACACAGAAATTGCATCCGAATTTAGAACAAAAGGCACAATGCCGACTTATGTACAAGAGGACTGATTCTTCTTACTGTCTATATTTAGAACCTCTCCTGTGAGTCCAGTTTTAGATTCCGGTGCTTCACTTCAGGTTCCCTGTATACCTTGGTATTTCGTATTGAGGATAAAGCACAGAAATTGCATCCGAATTTAGTACAAAAGGCACAATGTAGACTTAAGTACAAGAGGACTGACACTCTAATTTTCTATGGTTTGAACCTCTCCTGTGAGTCCTTTTTTAGATTCCGATGTTTCACTTCAGGTTTACTGTTTACCTTGAACCTTCTTATTGACGAAGAAGCAGAGAAATTGCATCGGAATTAGATTCCAAAGGCACAATGCCGACTTAAGTAAAAGAGGACTGACACTTAAACTTTCTATGATTTGAACCTCTCCTGTGAGTCCAGTTTAAGATTCCGATGCTTCACTTCAGGTTTACTGTATCCCTTGGACCTTCTTATTGACGATCAAAGACAGAAATTGCATCCGAATTAAATTTAAATGGCACAATACCGACTTAAGTACAAGAGGACTGACACTTCTTACATTCTATGATGTCAACCTCTCCTGTGAGACCGGTTTAAGATCCCGATGCTTCACTTCAGGTTTACTGTATTCCTTGGACTTTCTTATTGTCGATGAAACAAAGAAATTGCATCTGAATTTAATACAAAAGGCACAATGCCAACTTAAGTACAAGAGGACTGACACTCTAACTTTTATGATTTAAACCTCTCCTGTGAGACCGGTTTTAGGTTCCGATGCTTCAATTCAGGTTTACTGTATACCTTGTACCTTCTTATTGACAATGAAACAGAGAAATTGCATCCAAATTTAGTACAAAAGGCACAATGCCGACTTAAGTACAAGAGGACTGACTCTTCTTACTGTTTATGTTTAGAACCTTTCCTGTGAGATCCGGTTTAGATTCCAATGCTTCACGTCAGGTTTACTGTATACCTTGGACCTTCTAATTGACGATGAAACACAGAAATTGCATCAGAATTTAATTCAAACGGCACAATGCCGACTTAAGAACAAGAGGACTGACACTCTACCTTTCTATGATTTGAACCTCTCCTGTGAGTCCTTTTTTAGATTCCGATGTTTCACTTCAGGTTTACTGTATACCTTGAACCTTCTTATTGACGAAGAAACAGAGAAATTGCATCGCAATTAAATTCCAAAGGCACAATGCCGACTTAAGTACAAGAGGACTGACACTTAAACTATCTATGATTTGAACCTCTCCTGTGAGTCCAGTTGTAGATTCCGATGCTTCACTTCAGGTTTACTGTATACCTTGGACGTTCTTATTGCCGATGAAGCACAGAAATCGCATCCGAATTAAATTCAAAACGCACAATCCCGACTTAGGTACAAGAGGACTGACACTTCTTACATTCTATGTTTAGAACCTCTCCTGTGAGACCAGTTTTAGATTGCGATGTTCACTTCAGGTTTACTGTATACCTTGGACCTTCTTATTGACGATGAAACACAGAAATTGCATCCGAATTTAGAACAAAAGGCACAATGCCGACTTATGTACAAGAGGACTGATTCTTCGTACTGTCTATATTTAGAACCTCTCCTGTGAGTCCAGTTTCAGATTCCGGTGCTTCACTTCAGGTTTCCTGTATACCTTGGTATTTCGTATTGATAATGAAGCACAGAAATTGCATCCGAATTTAGTACAAAAGGCACAATGTAGACTTAAGTACAAGAGGACTGACACTCTAACTTTTATTATTTAAACCTCTCCTGTGAGACCGGTTTTAGATTCCGATGTCTCAATTCATGTTTACGGTATACCTTGGACCTTCTTATTGACGATGAAGCACAGAAATTGCATCCGAGGTTAATAGAAAAGGCCAAATGCCGACTTAAGTACAAGAGGAATGACACTCTAATTTTCTATGGTTTGAACCTCTCCTGTGAGTCCAGTTTTAGATTCCGATGCTTCACTTCAGGTTTAATGTATACCTTGGACCTTCTTATTGATGATGAAGCACAGAAGTTGCATCCGAATTAAATTCAAAACGCACAATCCCGACTTAAGTACAATATTACGGACACTTAAACTTTCTATGATTTGAACCTCTCCTGTGAGTCCAGTTTTAGATTCTGATGCTTCACTTCAGGTTTACTGTATCCCTTGGACCTTGTTATTGAAGGTCAAACACAGAAATTGCATCCGAATTAAATAGAAAAGGCACAATGCATACTTAAGTACATGAATACTGACACTTCTTACATTCTATGTTTAGAACCTCTCCTGTGAGATCGGTTTTAGATTGCGATGTTTCACTTCAGGTTTACTGTATACCTTGGACCTTCTTATTGACGATGAAACACAGAAACTGCATCCGAACTTAATTCAAAATGCACAATGCCGACTTCAGTACAAGAGGACTGACACTCTAACTTTCTACGGTTTGAACCTCCCCAGTGAGTCTATTTGTAGATTCCTTTCTTCACTTCAGGTTTACTGTCTACCTTCGACCTTCTTATTGGCGATGAAGAACAGAAATTGTATCCGAGTTTAATACAAAAGGCACAATGGCGACTTAAGTACTAGAGGAATGACACTCTAACTTTCTATGATTTGAACCTCTCCTGTGAGTCCAGTTTTAGATTCCGATGCTTCACTTCAGGTTTACTGTATACCTTGGACCTTCTTATTGACGATGAAACACAGAAATTGCATCCGAATTAAATTCAAATGCACAATGACGACTTAAGTACAAATGGACTGATTCTTCTTACTGTCTATATTTAGTACCTCTCCTGTGAGTTCAGTTTTAGATTCCGATGCTTCACTTCAGGTTTACTGTATACCTTGGACCTTCGTATTGACGATGAAGCACAGAAATTGCATCCGAAATTAGTACAAAAGGCAAAATGCCGACTTAAGTACCAGAGGACTGGCACTCTAACTTTTATAATGTAAACCTCTCCTGTGAGACCGGTTTTAGATTCCGATGCTTCAATTCAGGTTAACTGTATACCTTGGACCTTCTAATTGACGACGAAACACAGATATTGCTTCCGAATTTAATACAAAAGGCAAAATGCCGACTTAAGTACAAGAGGACTGACACTCTACCTTTCTATGATTTGAACCTCTCCTGTGAGTCCTTTTTTAGATTCCGATGTTTCACTTCAGGTTAACTGTATACCTTGACCCTTCTTATTGACGATGAAACACAGAAATTGCATCCGAGTTTAATACAAAAGGCACAATGCCGACTTAAGTACAAGAGGACTGACTCGTCTTACTGCCTATGTTTAGAACATCTCCTGTGAGACCAGTTTTAGATTGCGATGCTTCACTTCAGGTTTACTGTATACCTTGTACCTTCTTATTGACGATGAAACACAGAAATTGCATCCGAATTTAATTCAAAAGGCACAATGCCGACTTAAGTACAAGAGGACTGACACTGTAACTGTCTATGATTTGAACCTCCCCTGTGAGTGCAGTTGTAGATTCCGATGCTTCACTTTAGGTTTACTGTATACCTTCGACGTTCTTATTGCCGATGAAGCACAGAAATCGCATCCGAATTAAATTCAAAACGCACAATCCCGACTTAGGTACAAGAGGACTGACACTTCTTACATTCTATGTTTAGAACCTCTCCTGTGAGACCAGTTTTAGATTGCGATGCTTCACTTCAGGTTTACTGTATACCTTGGACCTTCTTATTGACGATGAAACACAGAAATTGCATCCGAATTTAGAACAAAAGGCACAATGCCGACTTATGTACAAGAGGACTGATTCTTCTTACTGTCTATATTTAGAACCTCTCCTGTGAGTCCAGTTTTAGATTCTGGTGCTTCACTTCAGGTTCCCTGTATACCTTGGTATTTCGTATTGAGGATAAAGCACAGAAATTGCATCCGGATTTAGTACAAAAGGCACAATGTAGACTTAAGTACAAGAGGACTGACACTTAAACTTTCTATGATTTGAACCTCTCCTGTGAGTCCAGTTTAAGATTCCGATGCTTCACTTCAGGTTTACTGTATCCCTTTTACCTTCTTATTGACGATCAAAGACAGAAATTGCATCCGAATTAAATTTAAATGGCACAATACCGACTTAAGTACAAGAGGACTGACACTTCTTACATTCTATGATGTCAACCTCTCCTGTGAGACCGGTTTAAGATCCCGATGCTTCACTTCAGGTTTACTGTATTCCTTGGACTTTCTTATTGTCGATGAAACAAAGAAATTGCATCTGAATTTAATACAAAAGGCACAATGCCAACTTAAGTACAAGAGGACTGACACTCTAACTTTTATGATTTAAACCTCTCCTGTGAGACCGGTTTTAGATTCCGATGCTTCGATTCAGGTTTACTGTATACCTTGTACCTTCTTATTGACAATGAAACAGAGAAATTGCATCCAAATTTAGTACAAAAGGCACAATGCCGACTTAAGTAGAAGAGGACTGACTCTTCTTACTGTCTATGTTTAGAACCTTTCCTGTGAGATCCGGTTTAGATTCCAATGCTTCACGTCAGGTTTACTGTATACCTTGGACCTTCTTATTGACGATGAAACACAGAAATTGCATCAGAATTTAATTCAAACGGCACAATGCCGACTTAAGTGCAAGAGGACTGACACTCTAACTTTCTATGATTTGAACCTCCCCTGTGAGTCCAGTTGTAGCTTCCGATTCTTCACTTCAGGTTTACTGTCTACCTTGGACCTTCTTATTGACGATGAAGCACAGAAATTGCATCCGAGTTTAATACAAAAGGCACAATACCGACTTAAGTACAAGAGGACTGACTCTTCTTACTGCCTATGTTTGGCACCTCTACTGTGTGTCCAGTTTTAGATCCCGCTGCTTCACTTCATGTTTACTGAACACCTTGGACCTACTTATTAACGATGAAGCACAGAAATTGCATCCGAGTATAATACAAAAGGCACAACGCCGACTTAAGTACAAGAGGAATGACACTATAACTTTCTATGATTTGAACCTCTCCTGTGAGTCCAGTTTTAGATTCCGATGCTTCACTTCAGGTTTACTGTATACCTTGGACCTTCTTTTTGACGATGAAGCACAGAAATTGCATCCGAATTAAATTCATAAGGCACAATGACGACTTAAGTACAAATGGACTGATTCTTCTTACTGTCTATATTTAGAACCTCTCCTGTGAGTACAGTCTTAGATTCCGATTCTTCACTTCAGGTTTACTCTATACCTTGGACCTTCGTATTGACGATGAAGCACAGAAATTGCATCCGAAATGAGTACAAAAGGCAAAATGCCGACTTAAGTACCAGAGGACTGACACTCTAACTTTTATAATTTAAACCTCTCCTGTGAGACCGGTTTTAGATTCCGATGCTTCAATTCAGGTTAACTGTATACCTTGGACCTTCTAATTGACGATGAAACACAGATATTGCATCCGAATTTAATACAAAAGGCAAAATGCCGACTTAAGAACAAGAGGACTGACACTCTACCTTTCTATGATTTGAACCTCTCCTGTGAGTCCTTTTTTAGATTCCAATGTTTCACTTCAGGTTTACTGTATACCTTGAACCTTCTTATTGACGAAGAAACAGAGAAATTGCATCGCAATTAAATTCCAAAGTCACAATGCCGACTTAAGTACAAGAGGACTGACACTTAAACTTTCTATGATTTGAACCTCTCCTATGAGTCCAGTTTTAGATTCCGATGCTTCACTTCAGGTTTACTGTATTCCTTGGACCTTCTTATTGACGATCAAAGACAGAAATTGCATCCGAATTAAATTTAAAAGGCACAATACCGACTTAAGTACAAGAGGACTGACACTTTGCATCCAAATTTAGTACAAAAGGCACAATGCCGACTTAAGTACAAGAGGACTGACTCTTCTTACTGTCTATGTTTAGAACCTTTCCTGTGAGATCCGGTTTAGATTCCAATGCTTCACTTCAGGTTTACTGTATCCTATGGACCTTCTAATTGACGATGAAACACAGAAATTGCATCAGAATTTAATTCAAATGGCACAATGCCGACTTAAGTACAAGAGGACTGACACTTAAACTTTCTATGATTTGAACCTCTCCTGTGAGTCCAGTTTTAGATTCCGATGCTTCACTTCAGGTTTACTGTATCCCTTGGACCTTCTTATTGACGATCAAAGACAGAAATTGCATCCGAATTAAATTTAAAAGGCACAATACCGACTTAAGTACAAGAGGTCTGACACTTCTTACATTCTATGATGTCAACCTCTCCTGTGAGACCGGTTTTAGATTCCGATGCTTCACTTCAGGTTTACTGTATTCCTTGGACTTTCTTATTGTCGATGAAACACAGAAATTGCATCTGAATTTAATACAAAAGGCACAATGCCAACTTAAGTACAAGAGGACTGACACTCTAACTTTTATGATTTCAACCTCTCCTGTGAGACCGGTTTTAGATTCCGATGCTTCAATTCAGGTTTACTGTATACCTTGGACCTTCTTATTGACAATGAAACAAAGAAATTGCATCCAAATTTAGTACAAAAGGCACAATGCCGACTTAAGTACAAGAGGACTGACTCTTCTTACTGTCTATGTTTAGAACCTTTCCTGTGAGATCCGGTTTAGATTCCTATGCTTCACTTCAGGTTTACTGTATCCCATGGACCTTCTAATTGACGATGAAACACAGAAATTGCATCAGAATTTAATTCAAATTGCACAATGCCGACTTAAGTACAAGAGGACTGACACACTAACTTTCTATGATTTGAACCTCCCCTGTGAGTCCAGTTGTAGCTTCCGATTCTTCACTTCAGGTTTACTGTCTACCTTGGACCTTCTTATTGACGATGAAGCACAGAAATTGCATCCGAGTTTAATACAAAAGGCGCAATGCCGACTTAAGTACAAGAGGAATGACACTCTAACTTTCTTTGGTTTGAACCTGTCCTGTGAGCCCAGTTTTAGATTCCGATGCTTCACTTCAGGTTTACTGTATACCTTGGACCATCTTATTGTCGATGAAGCACAGAAATTGCATCCGAATTAAATTCCAAGGCACAATGACGACTTAAGTACAAGAGGACTGACTCTTCTTACTGTCTATATTTACCTCTCCTGTGAGTCCAGTTTTAGATTCCGATGCTTCACTTCAGGTTTACTGTATTCCTTGGACCTTCTTATTGACGATGAAGCACAGAAATTGCATCCGAATTTAATACATAAGGCACAATGCCGACTTAAGTACAAGAGGACTGACTCTTCTTGCTGCCTATGTTTAGAACCTCTCCTGTGAGTCCAGTTTTAGATTCCGATGCTTCACTTCAGGTTTACTGTATACCTTGGACCTTCTTCTTCTTCTTCTTCTTTCGATTTCGGCCATCTTTGGACCACGTTCAACAATTCACTTGCCCGGCTTTTTGATCTTTTTTTCTCTCTTCCCAGTATCTCCTCATCATTTTCGAGTGGTTCCTCCTCCGCTCTTCCGACCATTTCCTGTTATTATTCTTTAGTTTCGTTCCTTCTGGAAAACACTTAATTTCGTTCACTATTTGTCTAAACTTTTCCCTGTCCCTGATTGACTCACGGGTGACATTAAAATGGGCCAAATCCTTTTTCACCATCTGTAACCATGTATTGTTGGTTTTTTCGTTCCTGTTACTATGTCTAAACACATTTCTTGTTAGTCTGTTTCCATCCATCCTCGACAGGTGACCATAAAACGTTAGTCTGCGTTTACGCATTGCCTCACTCACTTTCTCAATAGTTTTGTATATTTCCTTATTACTCTTTAGCTTGTACTCTTCTCCAATCTTTCTCGGTCCTAATATTTTTCTCAAAATTTTCCTTTCTTTCTTTTCCATGTTTTCTATTTCCCCCTTTTTGTTAAGAGTTAGGCACTCCGATGCATACAGGCATTCTGGTCTAATGACAGTTTTATAATGTCTTAATTTAGCTTGAATCGAAATGTTTTTTTTGTTATATATGTCTTTGGTTTTTTGAAAAGCAAATTCCATTTCCCTTGCTCTCGCCTGGTTTGCACTCTTGTCTAAACCATTCACTTGAATTATTTCACCTAAATACTTAAATTTTTCTACTCTCTTAATATTGCCGTATTTAGTAATAAGATTTTTCTTGTTATTTCTATGATTAGACATATACACGGTTTTTTCAAATGAAATCTGCAGTCCAGCTCTGGCCGAAACTTCTTGTAGTTTCTCCAGGTAGTTCTGAGCTATTTCTTCGTTTTCTGTAATTATTGCCAGATCGTCTGCAAAAGCTAAACAGTCCACTTCTATTTTTTCTTTTTTTGTTCCAATTCTGATGTCATTCTTGGTGCCTTTGAGTTCTTCTTTCCATATTCTCAATATCTTTTCCAGTACGCAGTTGAAGAGGATTGGGGATAAACCATCACCTTGTCTAACACCTGTTTTAATTTCGAACTTCCTTGAAATTTCACCCATAAATTTAACTTTGGCCTTACTGTTTGTTAGCGTCTGTTTGATAATTTGAATTGTTTTCGTATCGACCCCAAATTCTTCCAATACTTTCAGTAATGTTTCTCTATCTACCGAGTCGTATGCTTTTTTGAAATCTACAAATACTATTGCAAATCTCTGGCCTCTTGAGATTCTGTAACGAATTAGTGTTTTCAGGTTAAATATTTGTTCAACACAGGATCTACCTTGTCTAAAACCTGCTTGATATTCACCTATTTTTTTATCCAGAACTGGCTCCACGATTTGAAGTAATTTCCTTGACAAAATTTTGTATCCTACTGGTAGTAGCGAGATCCCTCTATAATTATTAACATTCATCTTATCCCCCTTTTTGTGTAGTGGGTGTATCAGGGCACACTGCCAGTCTTCAGGAATTCTTTCTTCGTCCCAGATCTTCTTAAACATATGTTCCAAAACTTGTGGGAGGTTGGTATCCATTATTTTTAGGATTTCTGGTACTATGGAGTCTTCACCTGGGGCTTTATTGTTTTTTAGACTGTGTATTATGTGTTTTATTTCTTCAGCGTCTGGAGGTTTTGACTCGGTATTAGTATTTCGGTTGTTTTCAAAACTCATTTTATCTTTGGGTGGTTCACAATTTAGTAGATTCTCGAAATATTTTGCTAATATTTCACAATTAGTCTTGTTTGTCAAACCTAGCTTGTTCTCTTCATCTTTAAAACATAAATTTGGGGATTGGTATTTGGTTAGCTGTTTTCTAAAAGTTTTGTAGAAATCTCTAGAATTATTTCTTTTAAAGTCTTCCTCAATCTGTTCTAGGTTATCCTGAAATTGTCTTCTTTTTTTATTACGGAAAAGCTTAGCTGTTTCTCTTCTCTGGATTTTAAAATTGTCAAGATCTTGAGGATCTTTTGTGGAGTTCCATTTCTGCCACAATTTCTGTCTCTTCTCCAGGTTCTCATCACATTCATTGTCCCACCATGGATGTCTTCTTACTCTTTTCACGAAACAATTTTCTTTTGCTATTTCAAATATTTCGTTTTTGATCTCCTCCCATCCCGCTTCCTTATTTATTGTGGATATGCCATCGCTATCTTTGTGCAATGCTCTTTGAAACCGTTGTTTAATTTCTTCATTTTTTAACGTTTCTGTGTTATATTTTGGAATTTTGTAAAAGGTTTTCTTCTCTTTTCGAAATGGGAGTGGTCTGAATTTAATCGTAGTCAAATAGTGGTCTGAATCAACATCAAGGCTTTTCAGCACTTTAATGTTTTGAATTTCTTCTTGACAATGAAGTGAGATAGCCACATGGTCAATTTGGAATTCTCCGAGAAGTGGATTTGGTGATCTCCATGTTTTAGTTTTTCGGCTCAGCTTTTTGAAATGTGTTGTCATTATTTTCAAGTTGAAATGCCTACGTACCTCTATAAGCCTTTCTCCATTTTTTGAAGTTCTTTTGTGACCTAGGAAGAGGCCTACTGTTCCATGGTATTTTTTCTCCCTTCCTATTTGTGCGTTAAAATCGCTTACTAACATTTTTATGTTCTTCTTTGAGCATCTATCCAGTTCCATTTCAAGTATCTCCCAAAATTCTTCAACTTTCTCCGGGTTATTTTTGTTGTCCTGGTTTATGGGTGCATGGCAGTTGATTATAGAGTATCCTTTGTTTTTACATTTAATCTCAAGAATGGATAGTCTCTCAGAACTCGAGTAGAAGTTAGTAACTGAATCTAAAATTGAGTGATGTACCAGAAATGCTGTTCAAAGGTATGGCATTTGTTTCATTAAGATTTTACCTGGTTTTCCTTTAAATAAACGATAGTTTTCAAAATCTAAAGCAGTTTCATCTAAAAACCTTGTTTCTTGTAATGCACATATTAAAATTTCTTTCTGGTTCAGCTTTTCAATCAATAATTTCAATTTTCCTACTTTAATTAGAGAGTTTACATTTAGGGTTGCAAACATAGTTGCTTTCTTAAATTTCAGTGTTGAGGGCTGCATACATGTTGGTTGGGGTCCTCCAAAATCCTTTGACCCCTTTGCATTGTTTCTACGAACAACGGAGGATTTGCCATTCGGTCTACCTCTTGGAGTAGTGTCTATCTTTGACGACGTTCCCATCATGCTTTGCAGTAATTGTTGGATAATAAATTGGGGGATCGGGTTGCCCCGAATCCGAAAATAAAACCAAGGTAGTAAGCCCTGGAGTTAGCTCTTCCGCTCTCTCTGCCGTTGGGAAATTGTTCCTCTTCCGCCATTGAGACCGTTGGCTGGGTTTCACCTAGTAACCCTAGGCAGGGGCCCTATGACAGGGTGCTACCATCTGGAGCCGGACGGACCCTGGTTTTTTTACGAGGTTGTTACTCCTCCCCCTCCACACTTCCCCATCCTCTTGTTTTTAGATGGGCCCGGGCTTGGGACCGGCTTGCGGCGGTGTTCTTGGACCTTCTTATTGATGATGAAGCACAGAAATTGCATCCGAATTAAATTCAAAACGCACAATCCCGACATAAGTACAAGAGGACTGACACTTCTTACATTCTATGTTTAGAACCTCTCCTGTGAGACCGGTTTTAGATTGCGATGCTTCACTTCAGGTTTACTGTATACCTTGGACCTTCTTATTGACGATGAAACACAGAAATTGCATCCAAATTTAGAACAAAAGGCACAATGCCGACTTATGTACAAGAGGACTGACTCTTCTTACTGTCTATGTTTAGAACCTTTCCTGTGAGACCAGGTTTAGATTCCAATGCTTCACTTCAGGTTTACTGAATACCTTGGACCTTCTAATTGACGATGAAACACAGAAATTGAATACGAATTTAATTCAAAAGGCACAATGTAGACTTAAGTACAAGAGGACTGACACTCTAACTTTCTATGATTTGAACCTCTCCTGTGAGTCCAGTTTTAGATTCCGATGCTTCACTTCAGGTTTACTGTATACCTTGGACGTTCTTATTGCCGATGAAGCACAGATATTGCATCCGAATTAAATTCAAACGGCACAATGACGACTTAAGTACAAGAGGACGGACTCTTCTTACTGCCTATGTTTAGAACCTCTCCTGTGAGTCCAGTTTTAGATTCCGATGCTTCACTTCAGGTTTACTGTATACCTTGAACCTTCTTATTGACGATGAAGCACAGAAAGTGCATCGGAATTAAATTCAAAAGGCACTATCCCGACTTAAGTACAAGAGGACTGACACTTAAACTTTCTATGATTTGAACCTCTCCTGTGAGTCCAGTTTTAGATTCCGATGTTTCACTTCAGGTTTACTGTATCCCTTTGACCTTCTTATTGATGATCAAACACAGAAATTGCATCCGAATGAAATAGAAAAGGCACAATGCCTACTTAAGTACAAGAATACTGACACTTCTTACATTCTATCTTTAGAACCTCTATTGTGAGACCGGTTTTAGATTGCGATGCTTCACTTCAGGTTTACTGTATACCTTGTACGTTCTTATTGACGATGAAACACAGAAATTGCATCCGAATTTAATTCAAAAGGCACAATGCCGACTTAAGTACAAGAGGACTGACACTCTAACTTTCTACGATTTGAACCTCCCCGGTGAGTCCAGTTGTAGATTCCGGTGCTTCACTTCAGGTTTACTGTATACCTTGGACGTTCTTATTGCCGATGAAGCACAGAAATTGCATCCGAATTAAATTCAAAACGCACAATCCCGACTTAAGTACAAGAGGACTGACACTTCTTACATTCTATGTTTAGAACCTGTCCTGTGAGACCGGTTTTAGATTGCGATGCTTCACTTCAGGTTTACTGTATACCTTGGACCTTCTTATTGACGATGAAGCACAGAAATTGCATCCGAATTAAATTCAAAAGGCACAATGACGACTTAAGTACAAATGGACTGATTCTTCTTACTGTCTATAATTAGAACCTCTCCTGTGAGTACAGTTTTAGATTCAGATGCTTCACTTTAGGTTTACTGTATACCTTGAGCTTCGTATTGACGATGAAGCACAGAAATTGCATCCGAAATTAGTACAAAAGGCAAAATGCCGACTTAAGTACAAGAGGACTGACACTCTAACTTTTATACTTTAAACCTCTCCTGTGAGACCGGTTTTAGATTCCGATGCTTCAATTCAGGTTAACTGTAAACCTTGGACCTTCTAATTGACGATGAAACACAGATATTGCATCCGAATTTAATACAAAAGGCAAAATGCCGACTTAAGTACAAGAGGACTGACAATCTAACTTTCTATGATTTGAACCTCTCCTGTGAGTCCTTTTTTAGATTCCGATGTTTAACTTCAGGTTTACTGTATATATTGAACCTTCTTATTGACGAAGAAGCAGAGATATTGCATCGGAATTAAATTCCAAAGGCACAATGCCGACTTAAGTACAAGAGGACTGACACTTAAACTTTCTATGATTTGAACCTCTCCTGTGAGTCCAGTTTTAGATTCCGATGCTTCACTTCAGGTTTACTGTATCCCTTGGACCTTCTTATTGACGATCAAACACAGAAATTGCATCCGAATTAAATTTAAAAGGCACATTATCGACTTAAGTACAAGAGGACTGACACTTCTTACATTCTATGTTTAGAACCTCTCCTGTGAGACCGGTTTTAGATTGCGATGCTTCACTTCAGGTTTACTGTATACCTTGGACCTTCTTATTGACGATGAAACATAGAAATTGCATCCGAATTTAGAAAAAAGGCACAATGCCGACTTAAGTACAAGTGGACTGACACTCTAACTTTCTATGATTTGATCCTTCCCTGTGAGTCCAGTTGCAGATTCCGATTCTTCACTTCAGGTTTACTGTCTACCTTAGACCTTCTTATTGACGATGAAGCACAGAAATTGCATCTGAGTTTAATATAAAATGCACAATGCCGACTTAAGTACAAGAGGAATGACACTCTAACTTTCTATGATTTGAACCTCCCCTGTGAGTCCAGTAGCAGATTCCGATGCTTCACTTCAGGTTTACTGTATACCTTGGACGTTCTTATTGCCGATGAAGCACAGATATTGCATCTGAATTAAATTCAAAATGCACAATGACGACTTAAGTACAAGAGAACTGACTCTTCTTTCTGCCTACGTTTAGAACCTCTCCTGTGAGTCCACTTTTAGATTCTGTTGCTTCACTTCAAGTTTTTCTGTATACCTTGAACCTTCTTATTGACGATGAAGCACAGAAAGTGCATCGGAATTAAATTCAAAAGGCACAATCCCGACTTAAGTACAAGAGGACTGACACTTAAACTTTCTATGATTTGAACCTCTGCTGTGAGTCCAGTTTTAGATTCCGATGCTTCACTTCAGGTTTACTGTATACCTTAGACCTTCTTATTGACGACGAAGCACTGAAATTGCATCCGAATTAAATTCAAAAGGCACAATGACGACTTAAGTACAAGTGGACTGATTCTTCGTACTGTCTATATTTAGAACCTCTCCTGTGAGTACAGTTTTAGTTTCCGATGCTTCACTTCAGGTTTACTGTATTCCTTGGACCTTCTTATTGACGATGAAGCACAGAAATGGCATCCGAGTATAATACAAAAGGCACAATGCCGACTTAAGTACAAGAGGAACGACACTCTAACTTTCTTTGATTTGGACCTCTCCTGTGAGCCATGTTTTAGATTCCGATGCTTCACTTCAGGTTTACTGTATACCTTGGACCATCTTATTGACGATGAAGCACAGAAATTGCATCCGAATTAAATTCCAAAGGCACAATGACGACTTAAGTACAAGAGGACTGACTCTTCTTACTGTTTATATTTACAACCTCTCCTGTGAGTCCAGTTTTAGATTCCGATGATTCACTTCAGGTTTACTGTATTCCTTGGACCTTCTTATTGACGATGAAGCAAAGAAATTGCATCCGAATTTAGTACAAAAGGCACAATGCCGACATAAGTACAAGAGGACTGACACTCTAACTTTTATGATTTAAACCTCTCCTGTGAGACCGGTTTCAGATTCCGATGCTTCAATTCAGGTTTACTGTATACCTTGGACCTTCTAATTGACGATGAAACACAGATATTGCATCCGAATTTAATACACAAGGCACAATGCCGACTTAAGTACAAGAGGACTGACTCTCTAACTTTCTATGATTTGAACCTCACCTGTGAGTCCAGTTTTAGATTCCGATGCTTCACTTCAGGTTTACTGTATACCTTGAATCTTCTTATTGACGATGAAGCACAGAAATTTTATCGGAAAGGAATTCAAAAGGCACAATGCCAACTTAAGTACAAGAGGGCTGACACTCTAATTTTCTATGATTTAAACCTCTCCTGTGAGTCCAGTTTTAGATTCCGATGCTTCACTTCTGGTTTACTATATACCTTGGATGATCGTATTGCCGATGAGGCACAGAAATTGCATCCGAATCAAATTCAAAAGGCAGAATGACGACATAAGTACAACAGGACTGACTCTTCTTACTGCCTTTGTTTGGAACCTCTCCTGTGAGTCCAGTTTTAGATTCCGATGCTTCACTTCAGGTTTATTGTGCTCCTTGGACCTTCTTATTGACGATGAAGCACAGAAATTGCATCCGAGTTTAATACAAAAAGTACAATGACGACTTAAGTACAAGAGGACTGACACTCTAACTTTCTATGATTGAAACCACTCCTGTGAGACCCGTTTTAGATTCCGATGCTTCAATTCAGGTTAACTGTATATCTTGGACCTTCTAATTGACGCTAAAACACAGAAATTGCATTGGAATTAAATTCAAAAGGCACAATCCCGACTTAAGTAGAAGAGGACTGACACTTAAACATTCTATGATTTGAACCTCTCCTGTGAGTCTAAGTTTAGATTCGGATGCTTCACTTCAGGTTTACTGTATCCCTTGGACCTTCTTATTGATGATCAAACACAGAAATTGCATCCGAATTAAATAGAAAAGGCACAATGCCGACTTAAGTACAAGAGGACTGACACTTCTTACATTCTATGTTTAGAACCTCTCCTGTGAGACGGGTTTTAGATTGCGATGCTTCACTTCAGGTTCACAGTATACCCAGGACATACTTATTGACGATGAAACACAGAAACTGCATCCAACTTTAGTACAAAATGCACAATGCCGACATAAGTACAAGAGGACTGACTCTTCTTACTGTGTATCTTTAGAACCTTTCCTGTGAGACCAGGTTTAGATTCCAATGTTTCACTTCAGGTGTACTGTATACCTTTGATCTTCTAATTGACGATGAAACACAGAAATTGCATCCGAATTTAATTCAAAAGGCACAATGCCGACTTAAGTACTAGAGGACTGACACTCTAACTTTCTATGATTTGAACCTCCCCTGTGAGTCCAGTTGTAGCTTCCGATTCTTCACTTCAGGTTTACTGTCTACCTTGGACCTTCTTATTGACGATGAAGCACAGAAATTGCATCCGAGTATAATACAAAAGGCACAATGCCGACATAAGTACAAGAGGAATGACACTCTAATTTTCTTTGATTTGAACCTCGCTTGTGAGCCATGTTTTAGATTCCGATGCTTCACTTTAGGTTAACAGTATACCTTGGACCATCTTATTGACGATGAAGCACAGAAATTGCATCCGAATTAAATTCCAAAGGCACAATGACGACTTCAGTACAAGAGGACTGACTCTTCTTACTGTCTATATTTACAACCTCTCCTGTGAGTCCAGTTTTAGATTCCGATGCTTCACTTTAGGTTTACTGTATTCCTTGGACCTTCTTATTGACGATGAAGCACAGAAATTGCATCGGAATTTAGTACAAAAGGCACAATGCCGACTTAAGTACAAGAGGACTGACACTCTAACTTTTATGATTTAAACCTCTCCTGTGAGACCGGTTTTAGATTCCGATGCTTCAATTCAGGTTTACTGTATACCTTGGACCTTCTAATTGACGATGAAACACAGATATTGCATCCGAATTTAATACATAAGGCACAATGCCGACTTAAGTACAAGAGGACTGACTCTCTAACTGTCTATGATTTGAACGTCTCCTGTGAGTCCAGTTTTAGATTCCGATGCTTCACTTCATGTTTACTGTATACCTTGAATCTTCTTATTGACGATGAAGCACAGAAATTTTATTGGAAAGGAATTCAAAAGGCACAATGCCGACTCAAGTACAAGAGGGCTGACACTCTAATTTTCTATGATTTAAACCTCTCCTGTGAGTCCAGTTTTAGATTCCGATGCTTCACTTCTGGTTTACTGTATACCTTGGATGATCGTATTGCCGATGAGGTACAGAAATTGCATCCGAATCAAATTCAAAAGGCAGAATGACGACTTAAGTACAAGAGGACTGACTCTTCTTACTGCCGATGTTTTGAACGTCTCCTGTGAGTCCAGTTTTAGATTCCGATGCTTCACTTCAGGTTTACTGTATACCTTGGACCTTCTAATTGTCATTGAAACACAGAAATTGCATCCGAATTTAAAACAAAAGGCACAATGCCGACTTAAGTACAAGAGGACTGACACTCTAACTTTCTATGATTTGAAGCTCTCCTGTGAATCCAGTTTTAGATTCCGATGCTTCACTTCAGGTTTACTGTATACAATGGACATTCTTATTGCCGATGAAGCACAGTAATTGCATCCGAATCAAATTCAAAAGGAAAAATGACGACTTAAGTACAACAGGACTGACTCTTCTTACTGCCTTTGTTTAGAACCTCTCCTGTGAGTCCAGTTTTAGATTCCGATGCTTCACTTCAGGTTTATTGTGCTCCTTGGACCTTCTTATTGACGATGAAGCACAGAAATTGCATCCGAGTTTAATACAAAAAGTACAATGACGACTTAAGTACAAGAGGACTGACACTCTAACTTTCTATGATTGAAACCTCTCCTGTGAGACCCGTTTTAGATTCCAATGCTTCAATTCAGGTTAACTGTATATCTTGGACCTTCTAAATGACGATGAAACACAGAAATTGCATCGGAATTAAATTCAAAAGGCACAATCCCGACTTAAGTAGAAGAGGACTGACACTTAAACATTCTATGATTTGAACCTCTCCTGTGAGTCCAGTTTTAGATTCGGATGCTTCACTTCCGGTTTACAGTATCCCATGGACCTTCTTATTGATGATCAAACACAGAAATTGCATCCGAATTAAATAGAAAAGGCACAATGCCGACTTAAGTACAAGAGGACCGACACTTCTTACATTCTATGTTTAGAACCACTCCTGTGAGACGGGTTTTAGATTGTGATGCTTCACTTCAGGTTTACTGTATACCCAGGACATACTTATTGACGATGAAACACAGAAATTGCATCCAAATTTAGTACAAAAGGCACAATGCCGACATAAGTACAAGAGGACTTACTCTTCTTACTGTGTATGTTTAGAACTTTTCCTGTGAGACCAGGTTTAGATTCCAATGTTTCACTTCAGGTGTACTGTATATCTTTGACCTTCTAATTGACGATGAAACACAGAAATTGCATCCGAATTTAATTCAAAAGGCACAATGCCGACTTAAGTACTAGGGGTGACACTCTAACCTTCTATGATTTGAACTTCTCCTGTGAGTCCAGTTTTAGATTCCGATTCTTCACTTCAGGTTTACTTTATACCTTAGACCTTCGTATTGACGATGAAGCACAGAAATTGCATCCGAATTAAATTCAAAAGGCACAATGACGACTTAAGTACAAGAGGAATGACACTTCTTACATTCTATGTTTAGAACCTCTCCTGTGAGACCGGTTTTAGTTTGCGATGCTTCACTTCAGGTTTACTGTATACCTTGGACCTTCCTATTGACGATGAAACACAGAAATTGCATCCGAATTTAATTCAAATGGCACAATGCCGACTTAAGTACAAGAGGACTGCCACTCTAACTTTCTACGATTTGAACCTCCCCTGTGAGTCCAGTTGTAGATTCCGATTCTTCACTTCAGGTTTACTGTCTACCTTGGACCTTCTTACTGACGATGAAGCACAGAAATTGCATCCTAGTTTAATACAAAAGGCACATTGCCGACTTTAGTACAAGAGGAATGACACTCTAACTTTCTATGATTTGAACCCCTCCTGTGAGTCCAGTTTTAGATTCCGATGCTTCACTACAGGTCTACTGTATACCTTGGACCTTCTTATTGACGATGAAGCACCGAAA
Organism: Schistocerca serialis cubense; assembly: GCF_023864345.2. Taxonomy (NCBI): domain Eukaryota; kingdom Metazoa; phylum Arthropoda; class Insecta; order Orthoptera; family Acrididae; genus Schistocerca; species Schistocerca serialis. Next base: position 26,402,348 of record NW_026047644.1, on the reverse strand, counting down.
TTGCATCCGAAATAAATTCAAAAGGCACAATGACGACTATAGTACAAGAGGACTGATTCTTCTTACTGTCTATATTTAGAACCTCTCCTGTGAGTCCAGTTTTAGATACCGATGCTTCACAAAAGGTTTACTGTGTACCTTGGACCTTCGTATTGACGATGAAGCACAGAAATTGCATCCGAATTTAGTACAAAAGGCACAATGCCGACTTAAGTACAAGAGGACTGACACTCTAACTTTTATAATTTAAACCTCTCCTGTGAGTCCGGTTTTAGATTCCGATGGTTCAATTTAGGTTTACCGTATACCTTGGACCTTCTAATTGACGATGGAACACAGATATTGCATCCGAATTTAATACAAAATGCAAAATGCCGACATAAGTACAAGAGGACTGACACTCTAACTTTCTATGATTTGAACCTCTCCTGTGAGTCCTTTTTTAGATTCCGATGCTTCACTTCAGTTTACTGTATACTTTGAACCTTCTTATTGACGATGAAGCTGAGAAATTGCATCGGAATTAAATTCCAAAGGCACAATGCCGACTTAAGTACAAGAGGACTGACACTTAAACTTTCTATGATTTGAACCTCTCCTGTGAGTAGAGTTCTAGATTCCGATGCTTCACTTCAGGTTTACTGTATCCCTTGGACCTTCTTATTGACGATCAAACACAGAAATTGCATGCGAATTAAATTTAAAAAGCACAATACCGACTTAAGTACAAGAGAACTGACACTTCTTACATTCTATGATGTCAACCTCTCCTGTGAGACCGGTTTTAGATTCCGATGCTTCACTTCAGGTTTACTGTATCCCTTGGAGCTTCTTATTGTCGATGAAACACAGAAATTGCATCCGAATTTAATACAAAAGGCACAATGCCGACTTAAGTACGTACAAGATGACTCACTCTTCTTATTATCTATGTTTAGAACCTTTCCTGTGAGACCAGTTTTAGATTCCGATGCTTCACTTCATGTTTACTGTATACCTTGGACCTTCTAATTGACGATGAAACACAGAAATTGCATCCGAAATTAATTCAAAAGGCACAATGCCGACTTAAGTACAAGAGGACTGACACCCTATCTTTCTATGATTTGAACATCTCCTGTGAGACCGGTTTAAGATTGCAATGCTTCACTTCAGGTTTACTGTATACCTTGGACCTTCTAATTGACGATGAAACACAGAAATTGCATCCGACTTTAATTCAAAAGGCACAATGCTGACTTAAGTACAAGAGGACTGACACTCTAACTTTCTATGATTTGATCCTCCCCTGTGAGTCCAGTTGTAGATTCCGATTCTTCACTTCAGGTTTACTGTCTACCTTGGACCTTCTTATTGACGATGAAGCACAGAAATTGCATCCGAGTTTAATACAAAAGGCACAATGCCGACTTAAGTACAAGAGGAATGACACTCTAACTTTCTATGATTTGAACCTCTCCTGTGAGCCCAGTTTTAGTTTCCGATGCTTCACTTCAAGTTTACTGTATACCTTGGACCATCTTATTGACGATGAAGCACAGAAATTGCATTCTAATTAAAAACCTAAGGCACAATGGCGACTCAAGTACAAGACGACTGACCCTTCTTACTGTCTATATTTACAACCTCTCCTGTGAGTCCAGTTTTAGATTCCGATGCTTCACTTCAGGTTTACTGTATTCCTTGGACCTTCTTATTGACGATTAAGCACAGAAATTGCATCCGAATTTAGTACAAAAGGCACAATACCGACTTAAGTACAAGAGGACTGACACTCTAACTTTTATGATTTAAACCTCTCCTGTGAGATCGGTTTTAGATTCCGATGCTTCAATTCAGGTTTACTGTATACCTTGGACCTTCTAATTGACGATGAAACACAGATATTGCATCCGAATTTAATACATAAGCCACAATGCCGACTAAAGTATAAGAGGAATGGCACTTTAACTTTCTATGATTTGAACCTCTCCTGTGAGTCCAGTTTTAGATTCCGATGCTTCACTTCAGGTTTACTGTATACCTTTTACGTTCTTATTGCCGATGAAGCACAAAAATTGCATCCGAATTAAATTCAAAAGGCACAACAACGACTTAGGTACAAGAGGACTGACGCTTCTTACTGCCTATGTTTAGAACCTCTCCTGTGAGGCCAGTTTTAGATTCCGATGCTTCACTTCAGGTTTACTGTACACCTTGGACCTTCTTATTGACGATGATGCACAGAAATTGCATCCGAGTTTAATACAAAAGGCACAATGCCGACATAAGTACAAGAGGACTGACACTCTTACTTTCTATGAATTAAACCTCTCCTGTGAGACCGGTTTTAGATTCCGATGCTTCAATTCAGGTTTACTGTATATCTTGGACCTTCTAATTGACGATGAAACACAGCAATTGCATACGAATTTAATACAAAAGGCAGAATGCCGACTTACGTACAAGAGGACTGACACTCTAACTTTCTATGATTTCACCCTCTCCTGTGAGTCAAGTTTTGGATTCCGATACTTCACTTCAGGTTTACTGTATACCTTGAACCATCTTATTGACGATGAAGCACAGAAATTGCATCGGAATTAAATTCAAAAGGCACAATCCCGACTTAAGTACAAGAGGACTGACACTTAAACTTTCTATGATTTGAACTTCTCCTGTGAGTCCAGTTCAAGATTCCGATGCTTCACTTCAGGTTTACTGTATCCCTTGGACCTTCCTATTGATGATCAAACACAGAAATTGCATCTGAATTAAATAGAAAAGGCACAATGCCGACTTAAGGGGAGTTGGAATGCCGGAAAATGGAAAAAATTCACATTTTCAGTTTTTAACCTTATAACTTAATTTGAAATTTTCTGCTTAAAATGGTGCAAAATTTGTTAAGAAATTCCAATTGGAAGTATTTTTATTTAATTTTTCAAAATTACATGTGCGCCCAGCAAAGTTACCCATCTTGTGATTTGTACACATTTAAATCTTCGCATTTCCGAAAACATTACATATAGAAGGCTGTGGATTTCACTCTTCAGTTGTAGAATCTTTGATCCTTCCATAGGTACCATTGTTTTTACGACTAGCTGTGTTTATTGTTCAGTTTTTGATCTGTGAGTGTTTGTTTTGAGCCTCGAGTTTAGTTTGTCGCTCATTTGGAGTTTGTTATCTGTCTTGTTTTGACTTTCAGTGGTGAGTGCGTAGTTTCTACGATGCCTAGGAGTGCATCATTATTTAAAAAGCGAAAGTTTCGCGGTAATAGATTTACAAATAACGTTTGTTCAAGTGATTCTGCTTCAGCACCTGTTGATGCTGGTGAAAGTTCTGACGTTTGTACAGCTGAGATGTGTGAAGGAGACACGCCCACCAGTGCATCAAAAAAGAAGTTATCAAACTGTGCAAGTGAAATTACAGATGAAGCTTCTAATGAACAATATGTTTTAGTCGACTTTCCTGTTTTTACTGAGTTTATGAAGAAATGTTTGTGTTGTAATCTTTGTGGAGGTTCTTTTGATATGAACATAACAAAATCTATAGGACTTTCCTGCAAAATTGCTATAGTTTGTGCCAGTTGTGAAAATGAGACCTGTTTTTGGAGCTCTAAAACATGCAGTAGCAATTTGTTTGAGAGTAATATCAGGCTAATGTATGCAATGAGAGCAATTGGTAAAGGACATACTGCTGCTCAAACATTTTGTGCCATAATGAATCTTCCACCTCCACCTGCTAAAATTGACAATTACACTGAAGTGATAGGAGATGCTGTTCAGTCTGTAGCAGATTTATCAATGAAAGCTGCTGCCAGTGAAGCAAAATATATAAATGAAGGAAACCCAGATATCCCTGTTGCTTTTGATGGAACCTGGCAGAAAAGGGGTCACACATCCAAAAATGCTGTTGCTACTGTTACTAGTGTGGACAGCGGTAAAGTTTTGGACTATGAAGTGCTCACTAAACATTGTTACCATTGTGCATCTGGTAAGATAGAAGCAGCTCACATATGTAGCAAGAATTATGAAGGTACGAGTGGAGGCATGGAGGCTGCCGCTGCTGTGAAAATGTTTAGCAGATCAGAAAAAGAACGGGGAGTATTTTACACAAAATTCCTTGGAGATGGGGACTCCAAGGCATACAAAAGTGTTACAGAATCCATGCCATATGTCAATAAGACAATAACTAAACTAGAATGTGTCGGTCATGTTCAGAAACGAATGGGCACTCGTCTAAGGAAACTGAAACAGAATCTGAAGGACAAAATTTTGTCAGATGGTAAAACCATTAGAGGTCGCCTGTCAGATAAAATTATAAATGAATTACAACAATACTATGGTATGGCAATAAGAAATAATGCAAATAATTTGCAGGAAATGAGACAAGCTGTATGGGCCACATATTTACATCGATCATCAACTGATGATAATCCTCAACATTTTGCTTGTCCAGATGGTCCTCAGTCATGGTGCAATTATAGAAAATCTCAAGCTACTGGGGATCCTTATCACCATAAAAATTATATTCCATTGGCTGTTATGGAAGTAATTAAACCAATATATAGAGACTTGGGGCATCCTGATCTTCTGCGAAAATGTCTTCATGGTTGTACCCAGAATCAAAACGAGTCGTTCAACAACCTCATTTGGACTCGTGTACCTAAGAATGTATTTGTTGGGATAAAAACATTGAAATGGGGAGTCAGTGATGCTGTTATTTCATTCAATGATGGTCATATGGGTAGGCTAAAGGTCATGGCAAGGCTCGGCATTGCTCCTGGTATCAACACCATCAGAGGTCTTCAGCTTCTGGACAGCGTGCGAGTAAGGAAGGCTCAGTATGCAGCTGAATTTAATACAAAAAAAGCAAGGGCAGCAAGGAGAAGAAAGCTTCTAGGTGAAGAAGAAGAACTAGAAGATGACCCTGATTACTCTGCTGGACACTTTTGATAATAGAATAAAAGGTATTTGTGAATTTTCATAATAAATTACTTTAATCGCATTTTCTGGCATTTGACATTTTTAGTGTTACATGTACCTTTATCTCATAAACCACTCAACCAACAACATTCAAATTTTCAGAAATGCTGCAAAACAGTTCAAAGAGGCCACTGAACTAGAATCATGACAAGAACTGGCTTATTCTCTGAACTAGGGAAGTTTATGTTATACTTTTTCCAATAAAAAATGGCTTAATGGTAAAAAATTCATAAATACTATACCAACAAAAAGAAAACATTGGTTCTAGTTCAGTGGGCTCACAATATATGCTGAAAACCTCTGCCAGAATTTCAAAGTTCTGAAGATAATAGTTCCAAAGAAAAAGGTACACAAAGTTAGCAAATTTAACATTGGCGAGATAGGGCATTCCAACTCCCCTTAAGTACAAGAGGACTGACACTTCTTACACGCTATGTTTAGAACCTCTCCTATGAGACCGGTTTTAGATTGCGATGCTTCACTTCAGGTTTACTGTATATCCAGGACCGTCTTATTGACGATGAAACACAGAAATTGCATCCAAATTTAGTACAAAAGGCACAATGCCGACTTAAGTACAAGAGGACTGACTCCTCTTACTGTCTATGTTTAGAACCTTTCCTGTGAGAACAGGTTTAGATTCCAATGCTTCACTTCAGCTGTACTGTATACCTTGGACCTTCTAAATGATGATGAAACACACAAATTTCATCCGAATTTAATTCAAAAGGCACAATGCCGACTTAAGTACAAGAGGACTGACACTCTAACTTTCTATGATTTGAACCTCTCCTGTGAGTCCAGTTTTAGATTAGGGTTCTTCACTTCAGGTTTACTGTATATCTTGGGCCTTCGTATTGACGACGAAGCACAGAAATTGCATCCGAATTAAATTCAAAAGGTACAATGACGACTTAAGTACAAGAGGACTGACACTTCTTACATTCTATGTTTAGAACCTCTCCTGTGAGATCGGTTTGAGATTGCGATGCTTCACTTCAGGTTTACTGTATACCATGGACCTTCTTATTGACGATGATACACAGAAATTGCATCGGAATTAAATTTAATAGCCACAATGCCGACTTAGGTACAAGAGGACTGACTCTTCTTAATAACTATGTTTAGAACCTTTCCTGTGAGACCAGTTTTAGATTCCGATGCTTCACTTCATGTTTACTGTATACCTTAGACCTTCTAATTGACGATGAAACACAGAAATTGCATCCGAAATTAATTCAAATGGCACAATGCCGACTTAAGTACAAGAGGACTGACACACTATCTTTCTATGATTTGAACATCTCCTGTGAGACCGGTTCAAGATTGCAATGTTTCACTTCAGGTTTAATGTATCCTTGGACCTTCTTATTGACGATGAAGCACAGAAATTGCATCCGAGTTTAATACAAAAGGCTCAATGCCGACTTAAGTATAAGATTAATGACACTCTAACTTTCTATGATTTGAACCTCTCCTGAGAGCCCAGTTTTAGATTCCGATGCTTCACTTCAGGTTTACTGTATACCTTGGACCATCTTATTGACGATGAAGCACAGAAATTGCATCCGAATTAAAAACCAAAGGCACAATGACGACTTAAGTACAAGAAGACTGACACTTCTTACTGTCTATATTTACAACCTCTCCTTTGAGTCCAGTTTTAGATTCCGATGCTTCACTTCAGGTTTACTGTATTCCTTGGACCTTCTTATTGACGAGTAAGCACAGAAATTGCATCCGAATTTAGTACAAAAGGCACAATGCCGACTTAAGTACAAGAGGACTGACACCCTAACTTTCTATGATTTGAACCTCTCCTGTGAGCCCAGTTTTAGATTCCGATGCTTCACTTTAGGTTTACTGTATGCCTTGAACCTTCTTATTGACGATGAAGCACAGAAATTGTATCGGAAAGAAATTCAAAAGGCACAATGCCGACTTAAGTACAAGAGGACTGACACTCTAACTTTCTATGATTTCAACCGCTCTTGTGAGTCCAGTTTTAGAATCCGATGCTTCACTTCAGGTTTACTTTATACCTTGGACCTTCTTACTGACGATGAAGCACAGAAATTGCATTAGAATTTAATACAAAAGGCACAATGCCGACTTAAGTACAAGAGGACTGACACTCTAACTTTCTATGATTGGAACCTCTAATGTGAGTCCAGTTTTAGATTCCGATGCTTCACTTCAGGTTTACTGTATACCTTACACCTTCTTATTGACGATGAAGCACAGAAATTGCATCCGAATTAAATTCAAAATACACAATAACGACTTAAGTACAAGAGGACTGACTCTTCTTACTGCCTATGTTTGAACCTCTCCTGTGAGTCCAGTTTTAGATTCCGATGCTTCACTTCAGGTTTACTGTATACCTTGCATCTTCTTATTGACGATGAAGCACAGAAATTGCATCGGAATTAAATTCAAATGGCACAATGCCGACATAAGTACAAGAGGACTGAAACTCTAACTTTCTATGATTTGAACCTCACCTGTGAGTCCAGTATTAGATTCCGATGCTTCACTTCAGGTTTACTGTATACCTTGAACCTTCTTATTGACGATAAAACACAGAAATTGCATCCGAATTTAAAACAAATTGCACAATGCCCACTTAAGTACAAAAGGACTGACACTCTAACTTTCAATGATTTGAACCTCTCCTGTGAGTCCAGTTTTAGATTCCGATGCTTCACTTCAGGTTTACTGTATACCTTAGACCTTCTTATTGACGATGAAACACAGCAATTGCATTGAATTAAATTCAAAATGCACAATGCCGACTTAAGTACAAGTTGACTGACACTCTTACTTTCTATGATTTGAACCTCTCCTGTGAGTCCAGTTTTAGATTCCGAAGCTTTACTTCAGGTTTACTGTATACCTTGGACCTTCTTATTGACGATAAAACACAGAAATTGCATCGGAATTAAATTGAAAAGACACTATGCGGACTTAAGTACAAGAGGACTGACTCTCAAACTATCTATGATTTGAACCTCTCCTGTGAGCCCAGTTTTAGATTCCGATGCTTCACTTCAGGTTTACTTTATCCCTTGGACCTTCTTATTGATGATCAAACACAGAAATTGCATCCGAATTAAATAGAAAAGGCACAATGCCGACTTAAGTACAAGAGGACTGACACTTCTTACATTCTATGTTTACAACCTCTCCTGTGAGACCGGTTTTAGATTGCGATGCTTCACTTCAGGTTTACTGTATACACAGGACCGTCTTATTGACGATGAAACACAGAAATTGCATCCAAATTTAGTACAAAAGGCACAATGCCGACTTAAGTACAAGAGGACTGACTCTTCTTACTGTCTATGTTTAGAACCTTTCCTGTGAGACCCGGTTTAGATTCCAATGCTTCACTTCAGGTTTACTGTAATCCTTGGACTTTCTAATTGACGATGAAACACAGAAATTGCATCCGAATTTAGTTCAAAAGGCACAATGCCGACTGAAGTACAAGAGGACTGACACTCTAACTTTCTCTGATTTGAACCTCTCCTGTGAGCCCAGTTTTAGATTCCGATGCTTCACTTCAGGTTTACTGTATACCTTGGACGATCTTATTGACGATGAAGCACAGAAATTGCATCCGAATTAAAAACCAAAGGCACAATGACGACTTAAGTACAAGAAGACTGACCCTTCTTACTGTCTATATTTACAACCTCTCCTGTGAGTCCAGTTTTAGATTCCGATGCTTCACTTCAGGTTTACTGTATTCCTTGGACCTTCTTATTGACGATTAAGCACAGAAATTGCATCCGAATTTAGTACAAATGGCACAATGCCGACTTAAGTACAAGAGGATTGACATTCTAACTTTTATGATTTAAACCTCTCCTGTGAGACCGGTTTTAGGTTCCGATGCATCAATTCAGGTTTACTGTATACCTTGGACCTTCTAATTGAAGATGAAACACAGATATTGCATCGGAATGTAATACATAAGGCACAATGCCGACTTAAGTACAAGAGGGCCGACACTCTAACTTTCTATGATTTGAACCTCTCCTGTGAGCCAGTTTTAGATTCCGATGCTTCACTTCAGGTTTACTGTATACCTTGGACGTTCTTATTGCCGATGAAGCACAGAAATTGCATCCGAATTAAATTCAAAAGGCACAATAACGACTTAGGTACAAGAGGACTGACTCTTCTTACTGCCTATGTTTAGAACCTCTCCTGTGAGTCCAGTTTTAGATTCCGATGCTTCACTTCAGGTTTACTGTATATCTTGGACCTTCGTATTGACGATGAAGCACAGAAATTGCATCCGAATTAAATTCAAAAGGCACAATGACGACTTAAGTACAAGAGGACTGACACTTCTTACATTCTATGTTTAGAACCTCTCCTGTGAGATCGGTTTGAGATTGCGATGCTTCACTTCAGGTTTACTGTATACCATGGACCTTCTTATTGACGATGAAACACAGAAATTGCATGGGAATTAAATTCAAAATGAACAATGCTGACTGAAGTACAAGAGGACTGACTCTTCTTAATATATATGTTTAGAACCTTTCCTGTGAGACCAGTTTTAGATTCCGTTGCTTCACTTCATTTTTACTGTATACCTTGGACCTTCTAATTGACGATGAAACACAGAAATTGCATCCGAAATTAATTCAAAAGGCACAATGCCGACTATAGTACAAGAGGACTGACACCCTATCTTTCTATGATTTGAACATCTCCTGTGAGACCGGTTTAAGATTGCAATGTTTCACTTCAGGTTTACTGTATACCTTGGACCTTCTTATTGACGATGAAGCACAGAAATTGCATCCGATTTTAATACAAAAGGCACCATGCCGACTTAAGTAAAAGAGGACTGACACTTTAACTTTCTATGATTTGAACCTCTCCTGTGAGCCCAGTTTTAGATTCCGATGCTTCACTTTAGGTTTACTGTATGCCTTGAACCTTCTTATTGACGATGAAGCACAGAAATTGGAAAGAAATTCAAATGGCACAATGCCGACTTAAGTACAAGAGGACTGGCACTCTAACTTTCTATGATTTGAACCGCTCTTGTGAGTCCAGTTTTAGATTCCGATGCTTCACTTTAGGTTTACTTTATACCTTGGCCTTTCTTACTGACGATGAAGCACAGAAATTGCATCCGAATTTAATACAAAAGGCACAATGCCGACTTAAGTACAAGAGGACTGACACTCTAACTTTCTATGATTGGAACCTCTAATGTGAGTCCAGTTTTAGATTCCGATGCTTCACTTCAGGTTTACTGTATACCTTACACCTTATTATTGACGATGAAGCACAGAAATTGCATCCGAATTAAATTCAAAAGGCACAATAACGACTTAAGTACAAGACGACTGACTCTTCTTACTGCCTATGTTTAGAACCTCTCCTGTGAGTCCAGTTTTAGATTCCGATGCTTCACTTCAGGTTAACTGTACACCTTGGACCTTCTTATTGACGATGAAGCACAGAAATTGCATCCGAGTTTAATACAATAGGCACAATGAAGACTTAAGTACAAGAGGACTGACACTCTAACTTTCTATGAATTAAACCTCTCCTGTTAAACCGGTTTTAGATTCCGATGCTTCAATTCAGGTTTACTGTATATCTTGGACCTTCTAATTGACGATGAAACACAGAAATTGCATACGAATTTAATACAAAAGGCACAATGCCGACTTACGTACAAGAGGACTGACACTTAAACTTTCTATGATTTGAACTTCTCCTGTGAGTCCAGTTTTAGATTCTGATGCTTCACTTCAGGTTTACTTTATCCCTTGGACCTTCTTATTGATGATCAAACACAGAAATTGCATCCGAATTAAATAGAAAAGGCACAATGCCGACGTAAGTACAAGAGGACTGACACTTCTTACATTCTATGTTTACAACCTCTCCTGTGAGACCGGTTTTAGATTGCGATGCTTCACTTCAGCTTTACTGTATACACAGGACCGTCTTATTGACGATGAAACACAGAAATTGCATCCAAATTTAGTACAAAAGGCACAATGCCTACTTAAGTACAAGAGGACTGACTCTTCTTACTGTCTATGTTTAGAACCTTTCCTGTGAGACCCGGTTTCGATTCCAATGCTTCACTTCAGGTTTACTGTATACCTTGGACCTTCTAATTGACGATGAAACACAGAAATTGTATCGGAAAGAAATTCAAAAGGCACAATGCCGACTTAAGTACAAGAGGACTGACACTCTAATTTTTTATGAATTAAACCTCTCCTTTGAGTCCAGTAGTAGATTCCGATTCTGCACTTGAGGTTTACTGTACACCTTGGACGATCTTATTGACGATGAAGCACAGAAATTGCATCCGAGTTTAACTCAAAGGCACAATCCCGACTTAAGTACAAGAGGAATGGCACTCTAACTTTCTATGATTTGAACCTCTCCTGTGAGTACAGTTTTAGATTCCGATGCTTCACTTCAGGTTTACTGTATACCTTGGACGTTCTTATTGCCGATGAAGCACAGAAATTGCATCCGAATTAAATTCAAAAGGCACAATAACGACTTAGGTACAAGAGGACTGACTCTTCTTACTGCCTATGTTTAGAACCTCTCCTGTGAGTCCAGTTTTAGATTCCGATGCTTCACTTCAGGTTTACTGTATATCTTGGACCTTCGTATTGACGATGAAGCACAGAAATTGCATCCGAATTAAATTCAAAAGGCACAATGACGACTTAAGTACAAGAGGACTGACACTTCTTACATTCTATGTTTAGAACCTCTCCTGTGAGATCGGTTTGAGATTGCGATGCTTCACTTCAGGTTTACTGTATACCATGGACCTTCTTATTGACGATGAAACACAGAAATTGCATGGGAATTAAATTCAAAATGAACAATGCTGACTGAAGTACAAGAGGACTGACTCTTCTTAATATATATGTTTAGAACCTTTCCTGTGAGACCAGTTTTAGATTCCGATGCTTCACTTCATTTTTACTGTATACCTTGGACCTTCTAATTGACGATGAAACACAGAAATTGCATCCGAAATTAATTCAAAAGGCACAATGCCGACTTAAGTACAAGAGGACTGACACCCTATCTTTCTATGATTTGAACATCTCCTGTGAGACCGGTTTAAGATTGCAATGTTTCACTTCAGGTTTACTGTATACCTTGGACCTTCTTATTGACGATGAAGCACAGAAATTGCATCCGATTTTAATACAAAAGGCACCATGCCGACTTAAGTACAAGAGGACTGACACTTTAACTTTCTATGATTTGAACCTCTCCTGTGAGCCCAGTTTTAGATTCCGATGCTTCACTTTAGGTTTACTGTATGCCTTGAACCTTCTTATTGACGATGAAGCACAGAAATTGGAAAGAAATTCAAATGGCACAATGCCGACTTAAGTACAAGAGGACTGGCACTCTAACTTTCTATGATTTGAACCGCTCTTGTGAGTCCAGTTTTAGATTCCGATGCTTCACTTCAGGTTTACTTTATACCTTGGACCTTCTTACTGACGATGAAGCACAGAAATTGCATCCGAATTTAATACAAAAGGCACAATGCCGACTTAAGTACAAGAGGACTGACACTCTAACTTTCTATGATTGGAACCTCTAATGTGAGTCCAGTTTTAGATTCCGATGCTTCACTTCAGGTTTACTGTATACCTTACACCTTCTTATTGACGATGAAGCACAGAAATTGCATCCGAATTAAATTCAAAAGGCACAATAACGACTTAAGTACAAGACGACTGACTCTTCTTACTGCCTATGTTTAGAACCTCTCCTGTGAGTCCAGTTTTAGATTCCGATGCTTCACTTCAGGTTAACTGTACACCTTGGACCTTCTTATTGACGATGAAGCACAGAAATTGCATCCGAGTTTAATACAAAAGGCACAATGAAGACTTAAGTACAAGAGGACTGACACTCTAACTTTCTATGAATTAAACCTCTCCTGTTAAACCGGTTTTAGATTCCGATGCTTCAATTCAGGTTTACTGTATATCTTGGACCTTCTAATTGACGATGAAACACAGAAATTGCATACGAATTTAATACAAAAGGCACAATGCCGACTTACGTACAAGAGGACTGACACTTAAACTTTCTATGATTTGAACTTCTCCTGTGAGTCCAGTTTTAGATTCTGATGCTTCACTTCAGGTTTACTTTATCCCTTGGACCTTCTTATTGATGATCAAACACAGAAATTGCATCCGAATTAAATAGAAAAGGCACAATGCCGACTTAAGTACAAGAGGACTGACACTTCTTACATTCTATGTTTACAACCTCTCCTGTGAGACCGGTTTTAGATTGCGATGCTTCACTTCAGCTTTACTGTATACACAGGACCGTCTTATTGACGATGAAACACAGAAATTGCATCCAAATTTAGTACAAAAGGCACAATGCCTACTTAAGTACAAGAGGACTGACTCTTCTTACTGTCTATGTTTAGAACCTTTCCTGTGGGACCCGGTTTAGATTCCAATGCTTCACTTCAGGTTTACTGTATACCTTGGACCTTCTAATTGACGATGAAACACAGAAATTGCATCCGAATTTAATTCAAAAGGCACAATGCCGACTGAAGTACAAGAGGACTGACACTCTAACTTTCTATGATTTAAACCTCTCCTGTGAGTCCAGTTTTAGATTCCGATGCTTCACTTCAGGTTTACTTTATACCTTGGACCTTCTTACTGACGATGAAGCACAGAAATTGGAAAGAAATTCAAAAGGCACAATGCCGACTTAAGTACAAGAGGACTGACACTCTAACTTTCTATGATTTGAACCGCTCTTGTGAGTCCAGTTTTAGATTCCGATGCTTCACTTCAGGTTTACTGTATACCTTACACCTTCTTATTGACGATGAAGCACAAAATTGCATCCGAATTAAATTCAAAAGGCACAATAACGACTTAAGTACAAGACGACTGACTCTTCTTACTGCCTATGTTTAGAACCTCTCCTGTGAGTCCAGTTTTAGATTCCGATGCTTCACTTCAGGTTTACTGTACACCTTGGACCTTCTTATTGACGATGAAGCACAGAAATTGCATCCGAGTTTAATACACAAGGCACAATGAAGACTTAAGTACAAGAGGACTGACACTCTAACTTTCTATGAATTAAACCTCTCCTGTTAAACCGGTTTTAGATTCCGATGCTTCAATTCAGGTTTACTGTATATCTTGGACCTTCTAATTGACGATGAAACACAGAAATTGCATACAAATTTAATACAAAAGGCACAATGCCGACTTACGTACAAGACGACTGACTCTCTAACTGTCTATGATTTCACCCTCTCCTGTGAGTCCAGTATTGGATTCCGATGCTTCACTTCAGGTTTACTGTATACTTTAAACCATCTTATTGACGATGAAGCACAGAAATTGCATCGGAATTAAACTCAAAAGGCACAATCCTGACTTAAGTACAAGAGGACTGACACTTAAACTTTCTATGATTTGAACTTCTCCTGTGAGTCCAGTTTTAGATTCCGATGCTTCACTTCAGGTTTACTTTTTCCCTTGGACCTTCTTATTGATGATCAAACACAGAAATTGCATCCGAATTAAATAGAAAAGGCACAATGCCGACTTAAGTACAAGAGGACTGACTCTTCTTACTGTCTATGTTTAGAACCATTCCAGTGAGACCAGGTTTAGATTCCAATGCTTCACTTCAGTTGTACTGTATACCTTGGACCTTCTAATTGACGATGAAACACACAAATTGCATCCGAATTTAATTCAAAAGGCACAATGTCGTTTTAAGTACAAGAGGACTGACACTCTAACTTTCTATGATTTAAACCTCTCCTGTGAGTCCAGTTTTAGATTCCGATGCTTCACTTCAGGTTTACTGTATAACTTGGACTTTCTTATTGACGATGAAGCACAGAAATTGCATCGGAATTAAATTCAAAAGGCACAATGCCGAGTTAAGTACAGGAGGACTGACACTCTAACTTTCTATGATTTGAACAGCTCTTGTGAGTCCAGTTTTAGATTCCGATGCTTCAATACAGGTTTACTTCATACCTTGGACATTCTTACTGACGATGATGCACAGAATTTGCATCCGAATTTAATACAAAAGGCACAATGCCGACTTCAGTACAAGAGGCCTGACACTCTAACTTTCTATGATTGGAACCTCTAATGTGAGTCCAGTTTTAGATTCCGATGCTTCACTTCAGGTTTACTGTATACCTTAGACTTTCTTATTGACGATCAAGCACAGAAATTGCATCCGAATGAAATTCAAAAGGCACAATGCCGACTTAAGTTCAAGAGGACTGACACTCTAACTTTTATGATTTGGACCTTTCCTGTGAGTTCACTTTTAGATTCCGATGCTTCACTTCAGGTTTACTGTATCCCTTGGACCTTCTTATTGTCGATGAAACACAGAAATTGCATCCGAATGTAATGCAATAGGCACAATGCCGACTTAAGAACAAGAGGACTGACATCTAACTTTCTATGATTGGAACCTCTCCTCAGAGTCCTGTTTAGATTCCAATGCTTCACTTCGGGTTTACTGTATACCCTGGACCTTCTTGTTGACGATGAAACACAGTAATTTCATCCTATTTAAATTCAAATGGTACAATGCCGACTTAAGTACAAGAGGACTGACACTCTAACTTTCTATGATTTGAACCTCTCCTGTGAGTCCAATTTTAGATTCCGATGCTTCACTTCTGGATTTTTGTATACCTTTGACCTTCTTATTGACGATGAAGCACAGAAATTTTATCGGAATTAAATTGAAAAGGCACAATGCCTACTTAAGTACATGAGGACTAACACTAACTTTCTATGATTTGATCCTCTCCTGTGAGTCCAGTTTTAGATTCCGATGCTTCACTTCAGGTTTACTGTATCCCTTGGATCTTCTTATTGACGATGAAACATAGAAATGGCATCGGAATTAAACACACAAGGCACAATGCCGACTTAAGTACAAGAGGACTGATACTTCTTACATTCTATGACTGGAACCTCTCCTGTGAGTCCAATTTTAGATTCCGATGCATCACTTCAGGATTATTGTATACCTTGGACCTTCTTATTGACGATGAAGCACAGAAATTTAATCGGAATTAAATTGAAAAGGCACAATGCCTACTTAAGTACATGAGGACTAACACTCTAACTTTCTATTATTTGATCCTCACCTGTGAGTCCAGTTTTAGATTCCGATGCTTCACATCAGGTTTACTGTATATCTTGGACCTTCTTATTGACGATGAAACAAAGAAATTGCATCGGCATTAAATTCAAATGGCACAATGCCGACATAATTACAAGTGGACTGACACTCTAACTTTCTATGATTTGAACATCTCCTGTGAGTCCAGTTTCACATCCCGATGCTTCACTTCAGGTTTACTGTATACCTTGGACCTTCTTATTGACGATGAAATACAGAAATCGCATCGGAATTAAATTCAAAAGGCACAATGCCGACTTAAGTACAAGAGGACTGACTCTTCTTAATATCTGTGTTTAGAACCTTTCCTGTGAGACCAGTTTTAGATTCCGATGCTTCACTTCATGTTTACTGTATACCTTGGACCTTCTAATTGACGATGAAACACAGAAAGTGCATCCGAAATTAATTCAAAATGCACAATGCCGACTTAAGTACAAGTGGACTGGCACCCTGTCGTTCTATGATTTGAACATCTCCTGTGAGACCGGTTTAAGATTGCAATGCTTCACTTCAGGTTTACTGTATACCTTGGACCTTCTTATTGACGATGAAACAGAGAAATTGCATCCAAATGTAGTACAAAAGGCACAATGCCGACTTAAGTACAAGAGGACTGACCCTTCTTACTGTCTATGTTTAGGACCTTTCCTGTGAGACCCGGTTTAGATTCCAATGCTTCACTTCAGATTTACTGTATACCTTGGACCATCTAATTGACGATGAAACACAGAAATTGCATCCGAATTTAATTCAAAGGGCACAATGCCGACTTAAGTACAAGAGGACTGACACTCTAGCTTTCTATGATTTGAACCTCCCCTGTGAGTCCAGTTGTAGATTCCTATTCTTCAGTTCAGGTTTACTGTATGCCTTGAACCTTCTTATTGACGATGAAGCACAGAAATTGCATCCGAATTTAGTACAAAAGGCACAATGCCGACTAAAGTACAAGAGGTCTGACACTCTAACTTTTACGATTTAAACCTCTCCTGTGAGACCGGTTTTAGATTCCGATGCTCAATTCAGGTTTACTATATACCTTGGACCTTCTAATTGACGATGAAACATAGATACTGCATCCGAATTTAATACATAAAGCACAATGCTGACTAAAGTACAAGAGGACTGACACTCTAACTTTCTTTGATTTGAACCTCTCCTGTGAGTCCAGTTTTAGATTCCGATGCTTCACTTCAGGTTTACTGTATACCTTGGACGTTCTTATTGCCGATGAAGCACAGAAATTGCATCCGAATTAAATTCAAAAGGCACAATAACGACTTAAGTACAAGAGGACTGACTCTTCTTACTGCCTATGTTTAGAACCTCTCCTGTGAGTCCAGTTTTAGATTCCGATGCTTCACTTCAGGTTTACTGTACACCTTGGACATTCTTATTGACGATGAAGCACAGAAATTGCATCCGAGTTTAATACAAAAGGCACAATGCCGACTTAAGTACAAGAGGAATGACACTCTAACTTTCTATGAATTGAACCTCTCCTGTGAGACCGGTTTTAGCTTCCGATGCTTCAATTCAGGTTTACTGTATATCTTGGACCTTCTAATTGACGATGAAACACAGAAATTGCATACGAATTTAATACAAAAGGCACAATGTCGACTTACGTACAAGAGGACAGACTCTCTAACTTTCTATGTTTTCACCCTCTCCTGTGAGTCCAGTTTTGGATTCCGATGCTTCACTTCAGGTTTTCTGTATACCTTGAACCATCTTATTGACGATGAAGCACAGAAATTGCATCGGAAATAAATTCAAAAGGCACAATCCCGACTTAAGTACAAGAGGACTGACACTTAAACTTTCTATGATTTGAACTTCTCCTGTGAGTCCAGTTTTAGATTCCGATGCTTCACTTCAGG
The DNA here is from genome assembly GCF_023864345.2 of Schistocerca serialis cubense. NCBI lineage: Eukaryota > Metazoa > Arthropoda > Insecta > Orthoptera > Acrididae > Schistocerca > Schistocerca serialis. Next base: position 26,384,245 of record NW_026047644.1, on the reverse strand, counting down.
TATACTTTATCCCTAGGACCTTCTTATTGATGATCAAACACAGAAATTGTATCCGAATTAAATAGTAAAGGCACAATGCCGACATAAGTACAAGAGGAATGACACTTCTTACATTCTATGTTTACAAACTCTCCTGTGAGACCGGTTTTAGATTGCGATGCTTCACTTCAGGTTTACTGTATACCTTGGACCTTGTAATTGACGATGAAACACAGAAATTGCATCCGAATTTAATTCAAAGGCCACAATGCCGACTGAAGTACAAGAGGACTGACACTCTAACTTTCTATGATTTGAACCCCCCCTGTGAGTCCAGTTGTAGATTCCTATTCTTCACTTCAGGTTTACTGTCTACCTTGGACCTTCTTATTGACGATGAAGCACAGAAATTGCATCCGAGGTTAATACAAAAGGCACAATGCCGACTTAAGTACAAGAGGAATGACACTCTAACTTTCTATGATTTGAACCTCTCCTTTGAGCCCAGTTTTAGATTCCGATGCTTCACTTCTGGTTTACTGTATACCTTGGACTTTCTAATTGACTATGAAACACACAAATTGCATCCGAATTTAATTGAAAAGGCACAATGCCGACTTAAGTACAAGAGGACTGACACTCTAACTTTCTATGATTTGAACCTCTCCTGTGAGTCCAGTTATAGATTCCGATTCTTCACTTCAGGTTTACTGTATATCTTGGACCTTCGTATTGACGATGAAGCACAGAACTTGCATCCGAAATAATTCAAAAGGAAAAATGACGACTTAAGTACAAGAGGACAGACACTTCTTACATTCTATGTTTTGAACCTCTCCTGTGAGACCGGTTTGAGATTGCGATGCTTCACTTCAGGTTTACTGTATACCTTGGACCTTCTTATTGACGATGAAACACAGAAATTTCATCGGAATTAAATTCAAAAGGCGCGATGAGGACTTAAGTACAAGAGAACTGACGCTCTAACTTTCGATGATTTGAACTTCTCCTGTGAGTCCAGTTTTAGATTTGAATCTTCACTTAGGTTTACTGTATACCTTGGACCTTCTTATTGACGATGAAGCTCAGAAATTGCATCCGAATTTAATACAAAAGGCACAATGCCGACTTAAGTGCAAGACGACTGACACTCTAACTTTCTATGATTTGAACATCTCCTGTGAGTCCAGTTTCAGATCCCGATGCTTCACTTCAGGTTTACTGTATACCTTGGACCTTCTTATTGACGATGAAATACAGAAATTGCATCGGAATTAAATTCAAAAGGCACAATGCCGACTTAAGTACAAGAGGACTGACTCTTCTCAATATCTGTGTTTAGAACCTTTCCTGTGAGACCAGTTTTAGATTCCGATGCTTCACTTTGTGTTTACTGTATACCTTGGACCTTCTAATTGACGATGAAACACAGAAATTGCATCCGAAATTAATTCAAAAAGCACAATGCCGACTTAAGTACAAGAGGACTGGCACCCTATCTTTCTATGATTTGAACATCTCCCGTGAGACCGGTTTAAGATTGCAATGCTTCACTTCAGGTTTACTGTATACCTTGGACCTTCTTATTGACGATGAAACAGAGAAATTGCGTCCAAATGTAGTACAAAAGGCACAATGCCGACTGAAGTACAAGAGGACTGACTCTTCTTACTGTCTATGTTTAGAACCTTTCCTGTGAGACCCGGTTTAGATTCCAATGCTTCACTTCAGGTTTACTGTATACCTTGGACCTTCTAATTGACGATGAAACACAGAAATTGCATCCGAATTTAATTCAAAGGGCACAATGTCGACTTAAGTACAAGAGGACTGACACTCTAACTTTCTATGATTTGAACCTCCCCTGTGAGTCCAGTTGTAGATTCCTATTCTTCAGTTCAGGTTTACCGTATGCCTTGAACATTCTTATTGACGATGAAGCACAGAAATTGTATCGGAAAGAAATTCAAAAGGCACAATGCCGACTTAAGTACAAGAGAACTGACACTCTAATTTTCTATGATTTAAACCTCTCCTTTGAGTCCAGTTGTAGATTCCGATTCTTCACTTGAGGTTTACTGTACACCTTGGACGATCTTATTGACGATGATGCACAGAAATTGCATCCGAGTTTAATTCAAAGGCACAATGCCGACTTTAGTACAAGAGGAATGGCACTCTAACTTTCTATGATTTGAACCTCTCCTGTGAGTCCAGTTTTAGATTCCGATGCTTCACTTCAGGTTTACTGTATACCTTGGACCTTCTTATTGCCGAAGAAGCACAGAAATTGCATCCGAATTAAATTCAAAACGCACAATAACGACTTAGGTACAAGAGGACTGACTCTTCTTATTGCCTATGTTTAGAACCTCTCCTGTGAGTCCAGTTTTAGATTCCGATGCTTCACTTCAGGTTTACTGTGTACCTTGGACCTTCTTATTGACGATGAAGCTCAGAAATTGCATCCGAATTTAATACAAAAGGCACAATGCCGACTTAAGTGCAAGAGGACTGACACTCTAACTTTCTATGATTTGAACATCTCCTGTGAGTCCAGTTTCAGATCCCGATGCTTCACTTCAGGTTTACTGTATACCTTGGACCTTCTTATTGACGATGAAGCACAGAAATTGCGTCTGAATTAAATGCAAAAGGGACAATGCCGACTTCAGTACAAGAGGACTGACACTCTAACTTTCTATGATTTAAACCTCTCCTGTGAGTCCAGTTTTAGATTCCGATGCTTCACTTCAGGTTTAGTGTATACCTTGGACCTTCTTATTGACGATGAAGCACAGAAATTGCATCGGAATTAAATTCAAAAGGCACAATGCCGAGTTAAGTACAAGAGGACTGACACTCTAACTTTCTATGATTTGAACCGCTCTTGTGAGTCCAGTTTTAGATTCCGATGCTTCACTACAGGTTTACTTCATACCTTGGACCTTCTTACTGACGATGATGCACAGAAATTGCATCCGAATTTAATACAAAAGGCACAATGCCGACTTCAGTACAAGAGGACTGACACTCTAACTTTCTATGATTGGAACCTCTAATGTGAGTCCAGTTTTAGATTCCGATGCTTCACTTCAGGTTTACTGTATACCTTAGACCTTCTTATTGACGATCAAGCACAGAAATTGCATCCGAATTAAATTCAAAAGGCACAATGCCGACTTAAGTTCAAGAGGACTGACACTCTAACTTTATATGATTTGGACCTTTCCTGTGAGTTCACTTTTAGATTCCGATGCTTCACTTCAGGTTTACTGTATCCCTTGGACCTTCTTATTGTTGATGAAACACAGAAATTGCATCCGAATTTAATGCAAAAGGCACAATGCCGACTCAAGAACAAGAGGACTGACATCTAAATTTCTATGATTGGAACCTCTCCTGTGAGTCCTGTTTTAGATTCCAATGCTTCACTTCAGGTTTAATGTATACCTTGGACCTTCTTGTTGACGATGAAACACAGAAATTTCATCGGATTTAAATTCAAATGGCACAATGCCGACTTAAGAACAAGAGGACTGACACTCTAACTTTCTATGATTTGAACCTCTCCTGTGAGTCCAATTTTAGATTCCGATGCTTCACTTCAGGATTATTGTATACCTTGGACATTCCTATTGACGATGAAGCACAGAAATTTTATCGGAATTAAATTGAAGAGGCACAATGCTTACTTAAGTACATGAGGACTAACACTCTAACTTTCTATGATTTGATCCTCTCCTGTGAGTCCAGTTTTAGATTCCGATGCTTCACTTCAGGTTTACTGTATCCCTTGGATCTTCTTATTGACGATAAAACACAGAAATTGCATCGGAATTAAACACAAAAGGCACAGTGCCGACTTAAGTACAAGAGGACTGATACTTCTTACATTCTATGATTTGAACCTCTCCTGTTAGACTGGTTTAAATTCCGATGCTTCACTTCAGGTTTACTGTATACCTTGGACCTTCTTATTGACGATGAAACACAGAAATTGCATCTGAATTCAATACAATAGGCACAATGCCGACTTAAGTACAAGAGGACTGACTCTTCTTACTGTCTATGTTTAGATCCTCTCCTGTGAGTACAGTTTTAGATTCCGATGCTTCACTTCAGGTTTACTGTATCCTTTGGATCTTCTTATTGACGATGAAACACAGAAATTGCATCGGAATTAAATTCAAAAGGCACAATGCCGACATATGTACAAGAGGACAGACGCTCTAAGTTACTATGATTTGAACATCTCCTGTGAGTCCAGTTTTAGATTCCGATGCTTCACTTCAGGTTTACTGTATATCTTGGACCTTCTTATTGACGATCAAACAAAGAAATTGCATCGGAATTAAATTCAAATGGCACAATGCCGACATAAGTACAAGTGGACTGACACTCTAACTTTCAATGATTTGATCCTCTCCTGTGAGTCCAGTTTTAGATTGCGATGCTTCATTTCATGTTTACTGTATCCCTTGGACCTTCCTATTGACGATGAAACACAGAAATTGCATCCGAATTTAATACAAAAGGCACAATGCCGACTTAAGTACAAGAGGACTGAAACTCTGACTTTCTACGATTTGAACCTCTCCTGTGAGTCAAGTTTTAGATTCCGATGCTTCACTTCAGGTTTAATGTATTCCTTGGACATTCTTATTGACGATGGAGCACAGAAATTGCATCCGAATTTAGTACAAAAGGCACAATGCCGACTTAAGTACAAGAGGACTGACACTCTAACTCTTACGATTTAAGCCTCTCCTGTGAGAACGGTTTTAGATTCCGATGCTCAATTCGGGTTTACTGTATACCTTGGACCTTCTAATTGACGATGAAACACAGATACTGCATCCGAATTTAATACATAAAGCACAATGCCGACTTAAGTACAAGAGGACTGACACTCTAACTTTCTTTGATTTGAACCTCTCCTGTGAGTCCAGTTTTAGATTCCGTTGCTTCACTTTAGATTTACTGTATACCTTGAACCTTCTTATTGACGATGAAGCACAGAAATTGTATCGGAAAAAATTCAAAAGGCACAATGCCGACTTAAGTACAAGAGGACTGACACTCTACTTTTCTATGATTTAAACCTCTCCTTTGAGTCCAGTTGTAGATTCCGATTCTTCACTTCAGGTTTACTGTATCCCTTGGACCTTTTTAATGACGATGAGACACAATAATTGCATCCGGATTTAATACAAACGCACAATGCCGACGTAAGTACAAGAGGAATGGCCCTCTAACTTTCTATGATTTGAACCTCTCCTGTGAGTTCAGTTTTAGATTCCGATACTTCACTTCTGGTTTACTGTATACCTTGGACGTTCTTATTGCCGATGAAGCAGCGAAATAGCATCCGAATTAAATTCAAAAGGCACAATAACGACTTAAGTACAAGAGGACTGACTCTTCTTACTGCCAATGTTTAGAACCTCTCCTGTGAGTCCAGTTTTAGATTCCGATGCTTCACTTCATTTTTACTGTACACCTTGGACCTTCTTATAGATGATGAAGCACAGAAATTGCATCCGAGTTTAATACAAAAGGCACAATGCCGACTTAAGTACAAGAGGACTGACACTCTAACTTTCTATGAATTGAACCTCTCCTGTGAGACCGGTTTTAGATTCCGATGCTTCAATTCAGGTTTACTGTATATCTTGGACCTTCTAATTGACGATGAAACACAGAAATTGCATACGAATTGAATACAAAAGGCACAATGCCGACTTACGTACAAGAGGACTGACTCTCTAACTTTCTATGTTTTCACCCTCTCCTGTGAGTCCAGTTTTGGATTCCGATGCTTCACTTCAGGTTTACTGTATACCTTGAACCATCTTATTGACGATGAAGCACAGAAATTGAGTGGGAATGAAATTCAAAAGGCACAATCCCGACTTAAGTACAAGAGGACTGACACTTAAACTTACTATGATTTGAACTTCTCCTGTGAGTCCAGTTTTAGATTCCGATGCTTCACGTCAGGTTTACTTTATCCCTTGGACCTTCTTATTGATAATCAAACACAGAAATTGCATCCGAATTAAATAGAAGAGGCACAATACCGACTTAAGTACAAGAGGACTGACACTCTAACTTTCTATGATTTGAACCTCTCCTGTGAGTCCAGTTATAGATTCCGATTCTTTACTTCAGGTTTACTGTATATCTTGGACCTTCGTATTGACGATGAAGCACAGAACTTGCATCCGAATTAAATTCAAAAGGAAAAATGACGACTTAAGTACAAGAGGACTGACACTTCTTACATTCTATGTTTTGAACCTCTCCTGTGAGACCGGTTTGAGATTGCGATGCTTCACTTCAGGTTTACTGTATACCTTGGACCTTCTAATTGACGATGAAACACAGAAATTGCATCCAAATTTAGAACAAAAGGCACAATGCCGACTTAAGTACAAGAGGACTGACACTCCAACTTTCTATGATTTGAACCTCCCCTGTGAGTCCAGTTGTAGATTCCTATTCTTCACTTCAGGTTTACTGTCTACCTTGGACCTTCTTATTGACGATGAAGCACAGAAATTGCATCCGAGGTTAATACAAAAGGCACAATGCCGACTTAAGTACAAGAGGAATGACACTCTAACTTTCTATGATTTGAACCTCTCATGTGAGCCCAGTTTTAGATTCCGATGCTTCACTTCAGGTTTACTGTATACCTTGGACCATCTTATTGACGATGAAGCACAGAACTTGCATCTGAATTAAATTCAAAAGGAAAAATGACGACTTAAGTACAAGAGGACTGACACTTCTTACATTCTATGTTTTGAAACTCTCCTGTGAGACCGGTTTGGGATTGCGATGCTTCACTTCAGGTTTACTGTATACCTTGGACCTTCTTATTGACGATGAACCACAGAAATTGCATCGGAATTACATTCAAAAGGCGCGATGCCGACTTAAGTACAAGAGGGCTTACACTCTAACTTTCTTTGATTTGAACCTCTCCTGTGAGTCCAGTTTTAGATTCCGAATCTTCACTTCAGGTTTACTGTTTACCTTGGACCTTCTTATTGACGATGAAGCTCAGAAATTGCATCCGAATTTAATACAAAAGGAACAATGCCGACTTAAGTGCAAGAGGACTGACACTCTAACTTTCTATGATTTGATCATCTCCTGTGAGTCCAGTTTCAGATCCCGATGCGTCACTTCAGGTTTACTGTATACCTTGGACCTTCTTATTGACGATGAAGCACAGAAATTGCATCTTAATTAAATTCAAAAGGGACAATGCCGACTTAAGTACAAGAGGACTGACACTCTAACTTTCTATGATTTAAACCTCTCCTGTGAGTCCAGTTTTAGATTCCGATGCTTCACTTCTGGTTTACTGTATACCTTGGACCTTCTTGTAGTCGATGAAGCACAGAAATTGCATCGGAATTAAATTCAAAAGGCACAATGACGACTTAAGTACAAGAGGACTGACTCTTCTTACATTCTATGTTTAGAACCTCTCCTGTGAGACCGGTTTGAGATTGTGAAGCTTCACTTCAGGTTTACTGTATACCTTGGACATTCTTATTGACGATGAAATACAGAAATTGCATCGGAATTAAATTCGAAATGCACAATGCCGACTTAAGTACAAGAGGACTGACTCTTCTTAATATCTATGTTTAGAACCTTTCCTGTGAGACCAGTTTTAGATTCCGATGCTTCACTTCATGTTTACTGTATACCTTGGACCTTCTAATTGACGATGAAACACAGAAATTGCATCCAAATTAATTCAAAAGGCACTAAGCCGACTTGAGTACAAGAGGACTGGCACCCTATCTTTCTATGTTTTGAACATCTCCTGTAAGACCGGTCTAAGATTCCAATGCTTCACTTCAGGTTTACTGTATACCTTGGACCTTCTTATTGACGATGAAACAGAGAAATTTCAACCAAATGTAGTACAAAAGCACATTGCCGACTTAAGTACAGGAGGACTGACTCTTCTTACTGTCTATGTTTAGAACCTTTCCTGTGAGACCCGGTTTAGATTCCAATGCTTCACTTCAGGATTACTGTATACCTTGGACCTTCTAATTGACGATGAAACACAGAAGTTGCATCCAAATTTAGTACAAAAGGCACAATGCCGACATAAGTACAAGAGGACTGACACTCCAACTTGCTATGATTTGAACCTCCCCTGTGAGTCCAGTTGTAGATTCCTATTCTTCACTTCAGGTTTACTGTTTACCTTGGACCTTCTTAATGACGATGAAGCTCAGAAATTGCATCCGAATTTAATACAAAAGGAACAATGCCGACTTAAGTGCAAGAGGACTGACACTCTAACTTTCTATGATTTGAACATCTCCTGTGAGTCCAGTTTCAGATCCCGATGCGTCACTTCAGGTTTACTGTATACCTTGGACCTTCTTATTGACGATGAAGCACAGAAATTGCATCTTAATTAAATTCAGAAGGGACAATGCCGACTTAAGTACAAGAGGACTGACACTCTAACTTTCTATGATTTAAACCTCTCCTGTGAGTCCAGTTTTAGATTCCGATGTCTCACTTCAGGTTTACTGTATACCTTGGACCTTCTTATTGACGATGATGCACAGAAATTGCATCGGAATTAAATTCAAAAGGCACAATGACGACTTAAGTACAAGAGGACTGACTCTTCTTAATATCTATGTTTAGAACCTTTCCTGTGAGACCAGTTTTAGATTCCGATGCTTCACTTCATGTTTACTGTATACCTTGGACATTCTAATTGACGATGAAACACAGAAATTGCATCCAAATGAATTCAAAAGGCACAACGCCGACTTAAGTACAAGAGGACTGGCACCCTATCTTTCTATGGTTTGAACATCTCCTGTGAGACCGGTTTAAGATTGCAATGCTTCACTTCAGGTTTACTGTATACCTTGGACCTTCTTATTCACGATGAAACAGAGAAATTTCATCCAAATGTAGTACAAAAGCACAATGCCGACTTAAGTTCAGGAGGACTGACTCTTCTTACTGTCTATGTTTAGAACCTTTCCTGTGAGACCCGGTTTAGATTCCAATGCTTCACTTCAGGTTTACTGTATACCTTGGACCTTCTAATTGACGATGAAACACAGAAATTGATTCCAAATTTAGTACAAAAGGCACAATGCCGACTTAAGTACAAGAGGACTGACACTCCAACTTGCTATGATTTGAACCTCCCCTGTGAGTCCAGTTGTAGATTCCTATTCTTCACTTCAGGTTTACTGTCTACCTTGGACCTTCTTATTGACGATGAAGCACAGAAATTGCATCCGAGGTTAATACAAAAGGCACAATGCCGACTTAAGTACAAGAGGAATGACACTCTAACTTTCTATGATTTGAACCTCTCCTGTGAGCCCAGTTTTATATTCCGATGCTTCACTTCAGGTTTACTGTATACCTTATACTATCTTATTGACGATGAAGCACAGAAATTGCATCCGAATTAAAAACCAAAGGCACAATGATGACTTAAGTACAAGAAGACTGACCCTTCTTACTGTCTATATTTACAACCTCTCCTGTGAGTCCAGTTTTAGATTCCGATGCTTCACTTCAGGTTTACTGTATTCCTTGGACCTTCTTATTGAAGATTAAGCACAGAAATTGCATCCGAATTTAGTACAAAAGGCACAATGCCGACTTAAGTACAAGAGGACTGACATTCTAACTTTTATGATTTAAACCTCTCCTGTGTGACCGGTTTTAGATTCCGATGCTTCAATTCAGGTTTACTGTATACCTTGGACCTTCTAATTGAAGATGAAACACAAATATTGAATCCGAATTTAATACATAAGGCACAATGCCGACTTAAGTACAAGAGGACTGACACTCTAACTTTCTATGATTTGAACCTCTCCTGTGAGCCCAGTTTTAGATTCCGATGCTTCACTTTAGGTTTACTGTATGCCTTGAACCTTCTTATTGACGATGAAGCACAGAAATTGTATCGGAAAGAAATTCAAAAGGCACAATGCCGACTTAAGTACAAGAGGACTGACACTCTAATTTTCTATGATTTAAACCTCTCCTTTGAGTCCAGTTGTAGATTCCGATTCTTCACTTGAGGTTTACTGTACACCTTGGACGATCTTATTGACGATGAAGCACAGAAATTGCATCCGAGATTAATTCAAAGGCACAATGCCGACTTAAGTACAAGAGGAATGGCACTCTAACTTTCTATGATTTGAACCTCTCCTGTGAGTCCAGTTTTAGATTCCGATGCTTCACTTCAGGTTTACTGTATATCTTGAACGTTCTTATTGCCGATGATGCACAGAAATTGCATCCGAATTAAATTCAAAAGGCACAATAACGACTTAGGTACAAGAGGACTGACTCTTCTTACTACCTATGTTTAGAACCTCTCCTGTGAGACCGGTTTGAGATTGCGATGCTTCACTTCAGGTTTACTGTATACCTTGGACATTCTTATTGACGATGAAATACAGAAATTGCATCGGAATTAAATTCAAAAGGCACAATGCCGACTTAAGTACAAGAGGACTGACTCTTCTTAATATCTATGTTTAGAACCTTTCCTGTGAGACCAGTTTTAGATTCCGATGCTTCACTTCATGTTTACTGTATACCTTGGACCTTCTAATTGACGATGAAACACAGAAATTGCATCCAAATTAATTCAAAAGGCACAATGCCGACTTAAGTACAAGAGGACTGGCCCCCTATCTTTCTATGATTTGAACATTTCCTGTGAGTACGGTTTAAGATTGCAATGCTTCACTTCAGGTTTACTGTATACCTTGGACCTTCTTATTGACGATGAAACAGAGAAATTGCATCCAAATGTAGTACAAAAGGCACAATGCCGACTTAAGTACAGGAGGACTGACTCTTCTTACTGTCTATGTTTAGAACCTTTCCTGTGACACCCGGTTTAGATTCCAATGCTTCACTTCAGGTTTACTGTATACCTTGGACCTTCTAATTGACGATGAAATAAAGAAATTGCATCCGAATTTAATTCAAAAAGCACAATGCCGACTTAAGTACAAGAGGACTGACACTCCAACTTTCTATGATTTGAACCTCCCCTGTGAGTCCAGTTGTAGATTCCTATTCTTCACTTCAGGTTTACTGTCTACCTTGCACCTTCTTATTGACGATGAAGCACAGAAATTGCATCCGAGGTTAATACAAAAGGCACAATGCCGACTTAAGTACAAGAGGAATGACACTCTAACTTACTATGATTTGAACCTCTCCTGTGAGCCCAGTTTTAGATTATGATGCTTCACTTCAGGTTTACTGTATACCTTGGACCATCTTATTGACAATGAAGCACAGAAATTGCATCCGAATTAAAAACCAAAGGCACAATGACGACTTAAGTACAAGAAGACTGACCCTTCTTACTGTCTATATTTACAACCTCTCCTTTGAGTCCAGTTTTAGATTCCTATGCTTCACTTCAGGTTTACTGTATTCCTTGGACCTTCTTATTGACGATTAAGCACAGAAATTGCATCCGAATTTAGTACAAAAGGCACAATGCCGACTTAAGTACAAGAGGACTGACACTCTAACTTTTATGATTTAAACCTCTCCTGTGAGACCGGTTTTAGATTCCGATGCTTCAATTCAGGTTTACTGTATTCCTTCGACCTTCCAATTGACGATGAAACACAGATATTGCATCCGAATTTAATACAAAAGGCACAATGCCGACTTAAGTACAAGAGGACTGACACTCTAACTTTCTATGATTTGAACCTCTCCTGTGAGCCCTGTTTTAGATTCCGATGCTTCACTTTAGGTTTACTGTATGCCTTGAACCTTCTTATTGACGATGAAGCACAGAAATTGTATCGGAAAGAAATTCAAAAGGCACAATGCCGACTTAAGTACAAGAGGACTGACACTCTAATTTTCTATGATTTGAACCGCTCTTGTGAGTCCAGTTTTAGATTCCGATGCTTCACTTCAGGTTTACTTTATACCTTGGACCTTCTTACTGACGATGAAGCACAGAAATTGCATCCGAGTTTAATACAAAAGGCACAATGAAGACTTAAGTACAAGAAGACTGACACTCTAACTTTCTATGAATTATACCTCTCCTGTTAAACCGGTTTTTGATTCCGATGCTTCAATTCAGGTTTACTGTATATCTTGGACCTTCTAATTGACGATGAAGCACAGAAAAAGCATCGGAATTAAATTCAAAAAGCACAATCCCGACTTAAGTACAAGAGGACTGACACTTAAACTTTCTATGATTTGAACTTCTCCTGTGAGTCCAGTTTTAGATTCCGATGCTTCACTTCAGGTTTACTTTATCCCTTGGACCTTCTTATTGATGATCAAACACAGAAATTGCATCCAAATTAAATAGAAAAGGCACAATGCCGACTTAAGTACAAGAGGACTGACACTTCTTACTTTCTATGTTTACAACCTATCCTGTGAGACCGGTTTTAGATTGCGATGCTTCACTTCAGGTTTACTGTATACCCAGGACCGTCTTATTGACGATGAAACACAGAAATAGCATCCAAATTTAGTACTAAAGGCCCAATGCCGACTAAAGTACAACAGGACTGACTCTTCTTACTGACTATGTTTAGAACCTTTCCTGTGAGATCAGGTTTAGATTCCAATGCTTCACTTCAGTTGTACTGTATACCTTGGACCTTCTAATTGACGATGAAACACACAAATTGCATCTGAATTTAATTCAAAAGGCACAATGTCGACTTAAGTACAAGAGGACTGACACTCTAACTTTCTATGATTTGAACCTCTCCTGTGAGTCCAGTTATATATTCCGATTCTTCACTTCAGGTTTACTGTATATCTTGGACCTTCGTATTGACGATGAAGCACAGAACTTGCATCCGAATTAAATTCAAAATGCAAAATGACGACTTCAGTACAAGTGGGCTGACACTTCTTACATTCTATGTTTTGAACCTCTCCTGTGAGACCGGTTTGAGATTGCGATGCTTCACTTCAGGTTTACTGTATACCTTGGACCTTCTTATTGACGATGAAACACAGAAATTGCGTCGGAATTAAATTCAAAAGGTACAATGCCGACTTAAGTACAAGAGGACTGACACTCTAACATTCTATGATTTGAACCTCTCCTGTGAGTCCAGTTTTAGATTCCGAATCTTCACTTCAGGTTTACTGTATACGTTGGACCTTCTTATTGACGATGAAGCTCAGAAATTGCATCCGAATTTAATACAAAAGGCACAATGCCGACTTAAGTGCAAGAGGACTGACACTCTAACTTTCTATGATTTGAACATCTCCTGTGAGTCCAGTTTCAGATCCCGATGCTTCACTTCAGGTTTACTGTATACCTTGGACCTTCTTATTGACGATGAAGCACTGAAATTGCATCTGAATTAAATTCAAAAGGGACAATGCCGACTTAAGTACAAGAGGACTGACACTCTAACTTTCTATGAGTTGAACCTCTCTTGTGAGCCCAGTTTTAGATTCCGATGCTTCACATTAGGTTTACTGTATGCCTTGAACCTTCTTATTGACGATGAAGCACAGAAATTGTATCGGAAAGAAATTCAAAAGGCACAATGCCGACTTAAGTACAAGAGGACTGACACTCTAACTTTCTATGATTTAAACCTCTCCTTTGAGTCCAGTTGTAGATTCCGATGCTTCACTTGAGGTTTACTGTACACCTTGGACGATCTTATTGACGATGAAGCACAGAAATTGCATCCGAGTTTAATTCAAAGGCACAATGCCGACTTAAGTACAAGAGGAATGGCACTCTAACTTTCTGTGATTTGAACCTCTCCTGTGAGTCCAGTTTTAGATTCCGATGCTTCACTTCAGGTTTACTGTATATCTTGAACCTTCGTATTGACGATGAAGCACAGAAATTGCATCCGAATTAAAATCAAAAGGAACAATGACGACTTAAGTACAAGAGGACTGACACTTCTTACATTCTATGTTTAGAACCTCTCCTGTGAGACCGGTTTGAGATTGCGATGCTTCACTTCAGGTTTACTGTATACCTTGGACATTCTTATTGATGATGAAATACAGAAATTGCATCGGAATTAAATTCAAAAGGCACAATGCCGACTTAAGTACAAGAGGACTGACTCTTCTTAATATCTATGTTTAGAACCTTTCCTGTGAGACCAGTTTTAGATTCCGATGCTTCACTTCATGTTTACTGTATACCTTGGACCTTCTAATTGACGATGAAACACAGAAATTGCATCCAAATTAATTCAAAAGGCACAATGCCGACTTAAGTACAAGAGGACTGGCCCCCTATCTTTCTATGATTTGAACATCTCCTGTGAGAACGGTTTAAGATTGCAATGCTTCACTTCAGGTTTACTGTATACCTTGGACCTTCTTATTGACGATGAAACAGAGAAATTGCATCCAAATGTAGTACAAAAGGCACAATGCCGACTTAAGTACAGGAGGACTGACTCTTCTTACTGTCTATGTTTAGAACCTTTCCTGTGACACCCGGTTTAGATTCCAATGCTTCACTTCAGGTTTACTGTATACCTTGGACCTTCTAATTGACGATGAAATAAAGAAATTGCATCCGAATTTAATTCAAAAGGCACAATGCCGACTTAAGTACAAGAGGACTGACACTCCAACTTTCTATGATTTGAACCTCCCATGTGAGTCCAGTTGTAGATTCCTATTCTTCACTTCAGGTTTACTGCCTACCTTGCACCTTCTTATTGGCGATGAAGCACAGAAATTGCATCCGAGGTTAATACAAAAGGCACAATTCCGACTTAAGTACAAGAGGAATGACACTCTAACTTTCTATGATTTGAACCTCTCCTGTGAGCCCAGTTTTAGATTCCGATGCTTCACTTCAGGTTTACTGTATACCTTGGACCATCTTAATGACGATGAAGCACAGAAATTGCATCCGAATTAAAAACCAAAGCCACAATGACAACTTAAGTACAAGAAGACTGACCCTTCTTACTGTCTATATTTACAACCTCTCCTTTGAGTCCAGTTTTAGATTCCGATGCTTCACTTCAGGTTTACTGTATTCCTTGGACCTTCTTATTGACGATTAAGCACAGAAATTCCATCCGAATTTAGTACAAAAGGCACAATGCCGACTTAAGTACAAGAGGACTGACACTCTAACTTTTATGATTTAAGCCTCTCCTGTGAGACCGGTTTTAGATTCCGATGCTTCAATTCAGGTTTACTGTATTCCTTCGACCTTCCAATTGACGATGAAACACAGATATTGCATCCGAATTTAATACAAAAGGCACAATGCCGACTTAAGTACAAGAGGACTGACACTCTAACTTTCTATGATTGGAACCTCTAATGTGAGTCCAGTTTTAGATTCCGAAGCTTCACTTCAGGTTTACTGTATACCTTACACCTTCTTATTGACGATGAAGCACAGAAACTGCATCCGAATTAAATTCAAAAGGCACAATAACGACTTAAGTACAAGAGGACTGACTCTTCTTACTGCCTATGTTTAGAACCTCTCCTGTGAGTCCAGTTTTAGATTCCGATGCTTCAATTCAGGTTTACTGTATATCTTGGACCTTCTAATTGACGATGAAGCACAGAAATTGCATCGGAATTAAATTCAAAAAGCACAATCCCGACTTAAGTACAAGAGGACTGACACTTAAACTTTCTATGATTTGAACTTCTCCTGTGAGTCCAGTTTTAGAATCCGATGCTTCACTTCAGGTTTACTTTATCCCTTGGACCTTCTTATTGATGATCAAACACAGAAATTGCATCCAAATTAAATAGAAAAGGCACAATGCCGACTTAAGTACAAGAGGACTGACACTTCTTACTTTCTATGTTTACAACCAATCCTGTGAGACCGGTTTTAGATTGCGATGCTTCACTTCAGGTTTACTGTATACCCAGGACCGTCTTATTGACGATGAAACACAGAAATAGCATCCAAATTTAGTACTAAAGGCACAATGCCGACTAAAGTACAAGAGGACTGACTCTTCTTACTGACTATGTTTAGAACCTTTCCTGTGAGATCAGGTTTAGATTCCAATGCTTCACTTCAGTTGTACTGTATACCTTGGACCTTCTAATTGACGATGAAACACACAAATTGCATCCGAATTTAATTCAAAAGGCACAATGTCGACTTCAGTACAAGAGGGCTGACACTTCTTACATTCTATGTTTTGAACCTCTCCTGTGAGACCGGTTTGAGATTGCGATGCTTCACTTCAGGTTTACTGTATACCTTGGACCTTCTTATCGACGATGAAACACAGAAATTGCATCGGAATTAAATTCAAAAGGTACAATGCCGACTTAAGTACAAGAGGACTGACACTCTAACATTCTATGTTTTGAACCTCTCCTGTGAGTCCAGTTTTAGATTCCGAATCTTCACTTCAGGTTTACTGTATACGTTGGACCTTCTTATTGACGATGAAGCTCAGAAATTGCATCCGAATTTAATACAAAAGGCACAATGCCGACTTAAGTGCAAGAGGACTGACACTCTAACTATCTATGATTTGAACATCTCCTGTGAGTCCAGTTTCAAATCCCGATGCTTCACTTCAGGTTTACTGTATACCTTGGACCTTCTTATTGACGATGAAGCACTGAAATTGCATCTGAATTAAATTCAAAAGGGGCAATGCCGACTTAAGTACAAGAGGACTGACACTCTAACTTTCTATGATTTAAACCTCTCCTGTGAGTCCACTTTTAGATTCCGATGCTTCACTTCAGGTTTACTGTATACCTTGGACCTTCTTATTGACGATGATGCACAGAAATTTCATCCGAATTTAATACAAAAGGCACAAAGCCGACTTCAGTACAAGAGGACTGACACTCTAACTTTCTATGATTGGAACCGCTAATGTGAGTCCAGTTTTAGATTCCGATGCTTCACTTCAGGTTTACTGTATACCTTAGACCTTCTTATTGACGATCAAGCACAGAAATTGCATCCAAATTAAATTCCAAAGGCACAATGCCGACTTAAGTTCAAGAGGACTGACACTCTAACTTTATATGATTTGGAATTTCCTGTGAGTTCACTTTTAGATTCCGATGCTTCACTTCAGGTTTACTGTATCCCTTGGTCCTTCATATTGTCGATGAAACACAGAAATTTCATCCGAATTTAATGCAAAAGGCACAATGCCGACTTAAGAACAAGAGGACTGATATCTAACTTTCTATGATTGGAACCTCTCCTGTGAGTCCTGTGTTAGATTCCAATGCTTCACTTCAGGTTTTCTGTATACCTTGGACCTTCTTATTGACGATGAAGCACAGAAATTTTATCGGAATTAAATTGAAAAGGCACAATGCCTACTTAAGTACATGAGGACTAACACTCTAACTTTCTATGATTTGATCCTCTCCTGTGAGTCCAGTTTTGGATTCCGATTCTTCACTTCAGGTTTACTGTATCCCTTGGATCTTCTTATTGACGATGAAACACAGAAATTGCATCGGACTTAAACTTAAAAGGCAGAATGCTGACTTAAGTACAAGAGGACTGATACTTCTTACATTCTATGATTTGAACCTCTCCTGTGAGACCGGTTTAAATTCCGATGCTTCACTTCAGGTTTACTGTATACCTTGGACCTTCTTATTGACGATGAAACACAGAAATTGCATCTGAATTCAATACAATAGGCACAATGCCGACTTAAGTACAAGAGGACTGACTCTTCTTACTGTCTATGTTTAGATCCTCTCCTGTTAGTACAGTTTTAGATTCCGATGCTTCACTTCAGGTTAACTGTATCCCTTGGACCTTCTTATTGACGATGAAACACAGAAATTGCATCGGAATTAAATTCAAAAGGCACAATGCCGACATATGTACAAGAGGACAGACACTCTAACTATCTATGATTTGAACATCTCCTGTGAGTCCAGTTTTAGATTCCGATGATTCACTTCAGGTTTACTGTGTATCTTGGACCTTCTTATTGACGATGGAACAAAGAAATTGCATCGGAATTAAATTCAAATGGCACAATGCCGACATAAGTACAAGTGGACTGACACTCTAACTTTCAATGATTTGATCCTCTCCTGTGAGTCCAGTTTTAGATTGCGATGCTTCATTTCACGGTTACTGTATCCCTTGGACCTTCCTATTGACGATGAAACACAGAAATTGCATCCGAATTTAATACAAAAGGCACAATGCCGACTTAAGTACAAGAGGACTGAAACTCCGACTTTCTACGATTTGAACCTCTCCTGTGAGGCCTGTTTTAGATTCCGATGCTTCACTTCAGGTTTAATGTATTCCTTGGACCTTCTTATTGACGATGAAGCACAGAAATCGCATCCGAATTTAGTACAAAAGGCACAATGCCGACTTAAGTACAAGAGGACTGATACTTCTTACATTCTATGATTTAAACCTCTCCTGTGAGACCGGTTTTAGATTCCGATGCTCAATTCACGTTTACTGTATACCTTGGACCTTCTAATTGACGATGAAACACAGATACTGCATCCGAATTTAATACATAAAGCACAATGCCGACTTAAGTACAAGAGGTCTGACACTCTAACTTTCTTTGATTTGAACCTCTCCTGTGAGTCCAGTTTTAGATTCCGATGCTTCACTTTAGATTTACTGTATACCTTGAACCTTCTTATTGACGATGAAGCACAGAAATTGTATCGGAAAGAAATTCAAAAGGCACAATGCCGACTTAAGTACAAGAGGACTGACACTCTACTTTTCTATCATTTAAACCTCTCCTTTGAGTCCAGTTGTAGGTTCCAATTCTTCACTTCAGGTTTACTGTATCCCTTGGACCTTTTTAATGATGATGAGACACAAAAATTGCATCCGGATTTAATACAAAAGGCACAATGCCGACATAAGTACTAGAGGAATGGCACTCTAACTTTCTATGATTTGAACCTTTCCTGTGAGTCCAGTTTCAGATTCCGATGCTTCATTTCAGGTTTACTGTATACCTTGGACGTTCTTATTGCCGATGAAGCACAGAAATTGCATCCGAATTAAATTCAAAAGGCACAATAACGACTTAAGTACAAGAGGACTGACTCTTCTTACTGCCTATGTTTCGAACCTCTCCTGTGAGTCCAGTTTTAGATTCTGATGCTTCACTTCAGGTTTACTGTACACCTTGGACCTTCTTATTGACGATGAAGCACAGAAATTGCATCCGAGTTTAATACAAAAGGCACAATGCCGACTTAAGTAGAAGAGGACTGACACTCTAACTTTCTATGAATTGAACCTCTCCTGTGAGACCGGTTTTAGATTCCGATGCTTCAATTCAGGTTTACTGTATACCTTGGACCTTCTAATTGACGATGAAACACAGATATTGCATCCGAATTTAATACATAAGGCACAATGCCGTTTTAAGTACAAGAGGACTGACTCTCTAACTTTCTATGATTTCACCCTGTCCTGTGAGTCCAGTTTTGGATTCCGAAGCTTCACTTCAGGTTTGCTGTATATCTTGAACCATCTTATTGACGATGAAGCACAGAAATTGCATCGGAATTAAATTCAAAAGGCACAATCCCGACTTAAGTACAAGAGGCCTGACACTTCTTACATTCTATGTTTAGAACCTCTCCTGTGAGACCGGTTTTAGATTGCGATGCTTCACTTCAGGTTTACTGTATCTCCAGGACCTTCTTATTGACGATGAAACACAGAAATTGCATCCAAATTTAGTACAAAAGGCCCAATGCCGACTTAAGTACAAGAGGACTGACTCTTCTTAATGTCAATGTTTAGAACCTTTCCTGTGAGACCAGGTTTAGATTCCAATGCTTCACTTCAGGTGTACTGTATACCTTGGACCTGCTAATTGACGATGAAACACACAAATTGCATCCGAATTTAATTCAAAAGGCACAATGCCGTCTTAAGTACAAGAGGACTGACACTCTAACTTTCTATGATTTGAACCTCTCCTGTGAGTGCAGTTTTAGATTCCGAATCTTCACTTCAGGTTTACTGTATAACTTGGACCTTCGTATTGACGATGAAGTACAGAAATTGCATCCGAATTAAATTCAAAAATCACAATGACGCCTTAAGTACAAGAGGACTGACACTTCTTACATTCTACGTTTAGAACCTCTCCTGTGAGACCGGTTTTAGATTGCGATGCTTCACTTCAGGTTTACTGTATACCTTGGACCTTCTTATTGACGATGAAACACAGAAATTGCATAGGAATTAAATTCAAAAGGCACAATGCCGACTTAAGTACAAGACGACTGACACTCTAACTTTCTATGATTTGAACTTCTCCTGTGAGTGCAGTTTTAGATTCCGAATCTTCACTTCAGGTTTACTGTATACCTTGGACCTTCTTATTGACGATGAAGCTCAGAAATTGCATCCGAATTTAATACAAAAGGCACAATGCCGACTTAAGTGCAAGAGGACTGACACTCTAACTTTCTATAATTTGAACATCTCCTGTGAGTCCAGTTTTAGATCCCGATGCTTCCCTTCAGGTTTACTGTATACCTTGGACCTTCGTATTGACGATGAAGCACAGAAATTGCATCGGAATTAAATTCAAAAGGGACAATGCCGACTTAAGTACAAGAGGACTGACACTCCAACTTTCTATGATTTGAACCTCTCCTGTAAGTCCAGTTTTAGATTCCGATACTTCACTTCAGGTTTACTGTATAACTTAGACCTTCTTATTGACGATGAAGCACAGAAATTGGATCGGAATTAAATTCAAAAGGCACAATGCCGACTTAAGTACAAGAGGACTGACACTCTAATTTTCTATGAATTAAACCTCTCCTGTGAGACCGGTTTTAGATTCCGATGCTTCAGTTCAGGTTTACAGTATATCTTGGACCTTATAATTGACGATGAAACACAGAAATTGCATACGAATTTAATACAAAAGGCACAATGCCGACTTACGTACAAGAGGACAGACTCTCTAACTTTCTATGATTTCACCCTCTCCTGTGAGTCCAGTTTTGGATTCCAATGCTTCACTTCAGGTTTACTGTATACCTTGAACCATCTTATTGACGATGAAGCACAGAAATTTCCAACGGAATGAAATTCAAAAGGCACAATCCCGACTTAAGTACAAGAGGTCTGACACTTAAACTTTCTATGATTTGAACTTCTCCTGTGAGTCCAGTTTTAGATTCCGTAGCTTCACTTCAGGTTTACTGTATACCTTGGACCTTCTAATTGACGATGAAACACAGATATTGCATCCGAATTTAATACATAACGCACAATGCCGTTTTAAGTACAAGAGGACTGACTCTCTAACTTTCTATGGTTTCACCCTGTCGTGTGAGTCCAGTTTTGGATTCCGATGCTTCACTTCAGGTTTGCAGTATATCTTGAACCATCTTATTGACGATGAAGCACAGAAATTTCATCGGAATGTAATTCAAAAGGCACAATCCCGACTTAAGTACAAGAGGACTGACACTTAAACTTTCTATGATTTGAACTTCTCCTGTGAGTCCAGTTTTAGATTCCGATGCTTCACTTCAGGTTTACTCTATCCCTTGGACCTTCTGATTGATGATCAAACACAGAAATTGCATCCGAATTAAATAGAAAAGGCACAATGCCGACTTAAGTACAAGAGGACTGACACTTCTTACATTCTATGTTTAGAACCTCTCCTGTGAGACCGGTTTATATTGCGATGCTTCACTTCAGGTTTACTGTATAACCAGGACTTTCTTATTGACGATGAAACACAGAAATTGCATCCAAATTTAATACAAAAGGCACAATGCAGACTTAAGTACAAGATGACTGACTCTTCTTACTGTCAATGTTTAGAACCTTTCCTGTGAGACCAGGTTTAGATTCCAATGCTTCACGTCAGGTGTACTGTATACCTTGGACCTTCTTATTGACGATGGAACACAAAAATTGCATCCGAATTTAATTCAAAAGGCACAATGCCGACTTAAGTAGAAGAGGACTGACACTCTAATTTTCTATGATTTGAACATCTCCTGGAGTCCAGTTTTAGATTCCGATTCTTCACTTCAGGTTTACTGTATAACTTGGACCTTCGTATTAACGATGAAGCACAGAAATTGCATCCGAATTAAATTCAAAAGGCACAATGACGCCTTAAGTACAGGAGGACTGACACTTCTTACATTCTATGTTTAGAACCTCTCCTGTGAGATCGGTTTTAGATTGCGATGCTTCACTTCAGGTATACTGTATACCTTGGACCTTCTTATTGACGATGAAACACAGAAATTGCATCGGAATTAAATTCAAAAGGCACAATGCCGACTTATGTACAAGAGGACTGACACTCTAACTTCCTTTGATTTGAACAGCTCTTGTGAGTCCAGTTTTAGATTCCGATGCTTCGCTTTAGGTTTACTTTATACCTTGGACCTTCTTACTGACGATGAAGCACAGAAATTGCATCCGAATTTAATACAAAAGGCACAATGCCGACTTAAGTACAAGAGGATTGACACTCTAACTTTCTATGATTTGAACCTCTCCTGTGAGTGCAGTTTTAGATTCCGAATCTTCACTTCAGGTTTACTGTATAACTTGGACCTTCGTATTGACGATGAAGTACAGAAATTGCATCCGAATTAAATTCAAAAATCACAATGACGCCTTAAGTACAAGAGGACTGACACTTCTTACATTCTACGTTTAGAACCTCTCCTGTGAGACCGGTTTTAGATTGCGATGCTTCACTTCAGGTTTACTGTATACCTTGGACCTTCTTATTGACGATGAAACACAGAAATTGCATAGGAATTAAATTCAAAAGGCACAATGCCGACTTAAGTACAAGACGACTGACACTCTAACTTTCTATGATTTGAACTTCTCCTGTGAGTGCAGTTTTAGATTCCGAATCTTCACTTCAGGTTTACTGTATACCTTGGACCTTCTTATTGACGATGAAGCTCAGAAATTGCATCCGAATTTAATACAAAAGGCACAATGCCGACTTAAGTGCAAGAGGACTGACACTCTAACTTTCTATAATTTGAACATCTCCTGTGAGTCCAGTTTTAGATCCCGATGCTTCCCTTCAGGTTTACTGTATACCTTGGACCTTCGTATTGACGATGAAGCACAGAAATTGCATCGGAATTAAATTCAAAAGGGACAATGCCGACTTAAGTACAAGAGGACTGACACTCCAACTTTCTATGATTTGAACCTCTCCTGTAAGTCCAGTTTTAGATTCCGATACTTCACTTCAGGTTTACTGTATAACTTAGACCTTCTTATTGACGATGAAGCACAGAAATTGGATCGGAATTAAATTCAAAAGGCACAATGCCGACTTAAGTACAAGAGGACTGACACTCTAATTTTCTATGAATTAAACCTCTCCTGTGAGACCGGTTTTAGATTCCGATGCTTCAGTTCAGGTTTACAGTATATCTTGGACCTTATAATTGACGATGAAACACAGAAATTGCATACGAATTTAATACAAAAGGCACAATGCCGACTTACGTACAAGAGGACAGACTCTCTAACTTTCTATGATTTCACCCTCTCCTGTGAGTCCAGTTTTGGATTCCAATGCTTCACTTCAGGTTTACTGTATACCTTGAACCATCTTATTGACGATGAAGCACAGAAATTTCCAACGGAATGAAATTCAAAAGGCACAATCCCGACTTAAGTACAAGAGGTCTGACACTTAAACTTTCTATGATTTGAACTTCTCCTGTGAGTCCAGTTTTAGATTCCGTAGCTTCACTTCAGGTTTACTGTATACCTTGGACCTTCTAATTGACGATGAAACACAGATATTGCATCCGAATTTAATACATAACGCACAATGCCGTTTTAAGTACAAGAGGACTGACTCTCTAACTTTCTATGGTTTCACCCTGTCGTGTGAGTCCAGTTTTGGATTCCGATGCTTCACTTCAGGTTTGCAGTATATCTTGAACCATCTTATTGACGATGAAGCACAGAAATTTCATCGGAATGTAATTCAAAAGGCACAATCCCGACTTAAGTACAAGAGGACTGACACTTAAACTTTCTATGATTTGAACTTCTCCTGTGAGTCCAGTTTTAGATTCCGATGCTTCACTTCAGGTTTACTCTATCCCTTGGACCTTCTGATTGATGATCAAACACAGAAATTGCATCCGAATTAAATAGAAAAGGCACAATGCCGACTTAAGTACAAGAGGACTGACACTTCTTACATTCTATGTTTAGAACCTCTCCTGTGAGACCGGTTTATATTGCGATGCTTCACTTCAGGTTTACTGTATAACCAGGACTTTCTTATTGACGATGAAACACAGAAATTGCATCCAAATTTAATACAAAAGGCACAATGCAGACTTAAGTACAAGATGACTGACTCTTCTTACTGTCAATGTTTAGAACCTTTCCTGTGAGACCAGGTTTAGATTCCAATGCTTCACTTCAGGTGTACTGTATACCTTGGACCTTCTTATTGACGATGGAACACAAAAATTGCATCCGAATTTAATTCAAAAGGCACAATGCCGACTTAAGTAGAAGAGGACTGACACTCTAATTTTCTATGATTTGAACATCTCCTGGAGTCCAGTTTTAGATTCCGATTCTTCACTTCAGGTTTACTGTATAACTTGGACCTTCGTATTAACGATGAAGCACAGAAATTGCATCCGAATTAAATTCAAAAGGCACAATGACGCCTTAAGTACAGGAGGACTGACACTTCTTACATTCTATGTTTAGAACCTCTCCTGTGAGATCGGTTTTAGATTGCGATGCTTCACTTCAGGTATACTGTATACCTTGGACCTTCTTATTGACGATGAAACACAGAAATTGCATCGGAATTAAATTCAAAAGGCACAATGCCGACTTATGTACAAGAGGACTGACACTCTAACTTCCTTTGATTTGAACAGCTCTTGTGAGTCCAGTTTTAGATTCCGATGCTTCGCTTTAGGTTTACTTTATACCTTGGACCTTCTTACTGACGATGAAGCACAGAAATTGCATCCGAATTTAATACAAAAGGCACAATGCCGACTTAAGTACAAGAGGATTGACACTCTAACTTTCTATGATTGGAACCTCTAATGTGAGTCCAGTTTTAGATTCTGATGCTGCACTTCAGGTATACTGTATACCTTACAACATCTTATTGACGATGAAGCACAGAAATTGCATCCGAATTAAATTCAAAGGCCACAATAACGACTAAAGTACAAGAGGACAGACTCTTCTTACTGCCTATGTTTAGAACCTCTCCTGTGAGTCCAGTTTTAGATTCCGATGCTTCACGTCAGGTTTACTGTACACCTTGGACCTTCTAATTGACGATGAAGCACAGAAATTGCATCCGAGTGTAATACAAAAGGCACAATGAAGACTTAAGTACAAGAGGACTGACACTCTAACTTTCTATGAATTAAACCTCTCCTGTGAGACCGGTTTTAGATTCCGATGCTTCAATTCAGGTTTACTGTATATCTTGGACCTTCTAATTGACGATGAAACACAGAAATTGCATACGAATTTAATACAAAAGGCACAATGCCGACTTACGTACAAGAGGACTGACTCTCTAACTTTCTATGATTTCACCCTCTCCTGTGAGTCCAGTTTTGGATTCCGATGCTTCACTTCAGGTTTGCTGTAAACCTTGAACCATCTTATTGACGATGAAGCACAGAAATTGCAACGGAATGAAATTCAAAAGGCACAATCCCGACTTAAGTACAAGAGGACTAACAACTTAAACATTCTATGATTTGAACTTCTCCTGTGAGTCCAGTTTTAGATTCCGATGCTTCACTTCAGGTGTACTGTATCCCTTGGACCTTCTTATTGATGATCAAACACAAAAATTGCATCCGAATTAAATAGAAAAGGCACAATGCCGACTTAAGTACAAGAGGACTGACACTTCTTACATTCTATGTTTAGAACCTCTCCTGTGACAGCGGTTTTAGATTGCGACGCTTTACTTCAAGTTTACTGTATACCCAGGACCTTCTTATTGACGATGAAACACAGAAATTGCATCCAAATTTAGTACAAAAGGCACATAGCCGAGTTAAGTACAAGAAGACTGACTCTTCTTACTGTCTATTTTTAGAACCTTTCCTGTAAGACTAGGTTTAGATTCCAATGCTTCACTTCAGGTGTACTGTATACCTTGGACCTTCTAATTGACGATGAAACACACAAATTGCATCCGAATTTAATTCAAAAGGCAGAATGCCGACTTAAGTACAAGAGGACTGACACTCTAACTTTCTATGATTTGAACCTCTCCCGTGAGTCCAGTTTTAGATTCCTATTTTTCACTTCAGGTTTACTGTATAACTTGGACTTTCGTATTGACGATGAAGCACAGAAATTGCATCCGAATTAAATTCAAAAGGCACAATGACGACTTAAGTACAAGAGGACTGACACTCTAACTTTCTATGATTTGAACAGCTCTTGTGAGTCCAGTTTCAGATTCCGATGCTTCACTTCAGGTTTACTTTATACCTTGGACCTTCTTACTGACGATGAAGCACAGAAATTGCATCCGAATTTAATACAAAAGGCACAATGCCGACTTAAGTACAAGAGGACTGACACTCTAACTTTCTATGATTGGAACCTCTAATGTGAGTCCAGTTTTAGATTCCGATGCTTCACTTCAGGTTTACTGTATACCTTACAACTTCTTATTGACGATGAAGCACAGAAATTGCATCCGAATTAAATTCAAAAGGCACAATAACGACTTAAGTACAAGAGGACTGACTCTTCTTACTGCCTATGTTTAGAACCTCTCCTGTGAGTCCAGTTTTAGATTCCGATGCTTCACTTCAGGTTTACTGAACACCTTGGACCTTCTTATTGACGATGAAGCACAGAAATTGCATCCGAGTTTAATACAAAAGGCACAATGAAGACATAAGTACAAGAGGACTGACACTCTAACTTTCTATGATCTATACCTCTCCTGTTAAACCGGTTTTAGATTCCGATGCTTCAATTCAGGTTTACTGTATATCTTGGACCTTCGAATTGACGATGAAGCACAGAAATTGCATCGGAATTAAATTCAAAAGGCACAATCCCGACTTAAGTACAAGAGGACTGACACTTAAACTTTCTATGATTTGAACTTCTCCTGTGAGTCCAGTTTTAGATTCCGATGCTTCACTTCAGGTCTACTTTATCCCTTGGACCTTCTTATTAATGATCAAACACAGAAATTGCATCCAAATTAAATAGAAAAGGCACAATGCCGACTTAAGTACAAGAGGACTGACACTTCTTACTTTCTATGTTTACAACCTCTCCTGTGACACCGGTTTCAGATTGCGATGCTTCACTTCAGGTTTACTGTATACCCAGGACCGTCTTATTGACGATGAAACACAGAAATTGCATCCAAATTTAGTAGTAAAGGCACAACGCCTACTTAAGTACAAGAGGACTGACTCTTCTTACTGACTATGTTTAGAACCTTTCCTGTGAGACCAGGTTTAGATTCCAATGCTTCACTTCAGTTGTACTGTATACCTTGGACCTTCTAATTGACGATGAAACACACAAATTGCATCCGAATTTAATTCAAAAGGCACAATGTCGACTTAAGTACAAGAGGACTGACACTCTAACTTTCTATGATTTGAACCTCTCCTGTGAGTCCAGTTATAGATTCCGATTCTTCACTTCAGGTGTACTGTATATCTTGGACCTTCGTATTGACGATGAAGCACAGAACTTGCATCCGAATTAAATTCAAAAGGCAAAATGACGACTTCAGTACAAGAGGGCTGACACTTCTTACATTCTATGTCTTGAACCTCTCCTGTGAGACCGGTTTGAGATTGCGATGCTTCACTTCTGGTTTACTGTATACCTTGGACCTTCTTATTGACGATGAAGAACAGAAATTGCATCGGAATTAAATTCAAAAGGTACATTGCCGACTTAAGTACAAGAGGACTGACACTCTAACTTTCTATGATTTGAACCTCTCCTGTGAGTTCAGTTTTAGATTCCGAATCTTCACTTCAGGTTTACTGTATACGTTGGATCTTCTTATTGACGATGAAGCTCAGAAATTGCATCCGAATTTAATACAAAAGGCACAATGCCGACTTAAGTGCAAGAGGACTGACACTCTAATTTTCTATGATTTGAACATCTCCTGTGAGTCCAGTTTCAGATCCCGATGCTTCACTTCAGGTTTACTGTATAGCTTGGACATTCTTATTGACGATGAAGCACTGAAATTGCATCTGTATTAAATTCAAAAGGGACAATGCCGACATAAGTACAAGTGGACTGACACTCTAACTTTCAATGATTTGATCCTCTCCTGTGAGTCCAGTTTTAGATTGCGATGCTTCATTTCACGTTTGCTGTATCCCTTGGACGTTCTTATTGCCGATGAAGCACAGAAATTGCATCCGAATTAAATTCAAAAGGCACAATAGCGACTTAAGTACAAGAGGACTGACTCTTCTTACTGCCTATGTTTCGAACCCCTCCTGTGAGTCCAGTTTTAGATTCCGATGCTTCACTTCAGGTTTACTGTACACCTTGGACCTTCTTATTGACGATGAAGCACAGAAATTGCATCCGAGTTTAATACAAAAGGCACAATGCCGACTTAAGTACAAGAGGACTGACACTCTAACTTTCTATGAATTAAACCTCTCCGTTGAGTCCAGTTTTAGATTCCGATGCTTCACTTTAGATTTACTGTATACCTTGAACCTTCTTATTGACGATGAAGCACAGAATTTGTATCGGAAAGAAATTCAAAAGGCACAATGCCGACTTAAGTACAACAGGACTGACACTCTACTTTTCTATCACTTAAACCTCTCCTTTGAGTCAAGTTGTAGATTCTGATTCTTCACTTCAGGTTTACTGTATCCCTTGGACCTTTTTAATGACGATGAGACACAAAAATTGCATCCGGATTTAATACAAAAGGCACAATGCCGACATAAGTACAAGAGGAATGGCACTCTAACTTTCTATGATTTGAACCTCTCCTGTGAGTCCAGCATTAGATTCCGATGCTTCACTTCAGGTTTACTGTATACCTTGGACGTTCTTATTGCCGATGAAGCACAGAAATTGCATCCGAATTAAATTCAAAAGGCACAATAACGACTTAAGTACAAGAGGACTGACTCTTCTTACTGCCTATGTTTCGAACCCCTCCTGTGAGTCCAGTTTTAGATTCCGATGCTTCACTTCAGGTTTACTGTACACCTTGGACCTTCTTATTGACGATGAAGCACAGAAATTGCATCCGAGTTTAATACAAAAGGCACAATGCCGACTTAAGTACAAGAGGACTGACACTCTAACTTTCTATGAATTAAACCTCTCCGTTGAGTCCAGTTTTAGATTCCGATGCTTCACTTTAGATTTACTGTATACCTTGAACCTTCTTATTGACGATGAAGCACAGAATTTGTATCGGAAAGAAATTCAAAAGGCACAATGCCGACTTAAGTACAACAGGACTGACACTCTACTTTTCTATCACTTAAACCTCTCCTTTGAGTCAAGTTGTAGATTCTGATTCTTCACTTCAGGTTTACTGTATCCCTTGGACCTTTTTAATGACGATGAGACACAAAAATTGCATCCGGATTTAATACAAAAGGCACAATGCCGACATAAGTACAAGAGGAATGGCACTCTAACTTTCTATGATTTGAACCTCTCCTGTGAGTCCAGCATTAGATTCCGATGCTTCACTTCAGGTTTACTGTATACCTTGGACGTTCTTATTGCCGATGAAGCACAGAAATTGCATCCGAATTAAATTCAAAAGGCACAATAACGACTTAAGTACAAGAGGACTGACTCTTCTTACTGCCTATGTTTCGAACCCCTCCTGTGAGTCCAGTTTTAGATTCCGATGCTTCACTTCAGGTTTACTGTACACCTTGGACCTTCTTATTGACGATGAAGCACAGAAATTGCATCCGAGTTTAATACAAAAGGCACAATGCCGACTTAAGTACAAGAGGACTGACACTTAAACTTTCTATGTTTTGAACTTGTCCTGTGAGTCCAGTTTTAGATTCCGATGCTTCATTTCAGGTTTACTCTATCCCTGGGACCTTCTTATTGATGATCAAACACAGAAATTGCATCCGATTTAAATAGAAAAGGCACAATGCCGACTTAAGTACAAGAGGCCTGACACTTCTTACATTCTATCTTTAGAACCTCTGCTGTGAGACCGGTTTTAGATTGCGATGCTTCACTTCAGGTTTACTGTATAACCAGGACCTTCTTATTGACGATGAAACACAGAAATTGCATCCAAATTTAGTACAAAAGGCACAATGCCGACTTAAGTACAAGAGGACTGACTCTTTTTACTGTCAATGTTTAGAACCTTTCCTGTGAGACCAGGTTTAGATTCAAATGCTTCACTTCAGGTGTAGTGTATACCTTGGATCTTCTAATTGACGATGAAACACACAAATTGCATCCGAATTTAATTCAAAAGGCACAACGCCGTCTTAAGTAGAGGAGGACTGACACTCTAGCTTTCTTTGATTTGAACCTCTCCTGGAGTCCAGTTTTAGATTCCGATTCTTCACTTCAGGTTTACTGTATAACTTGGACCTTCGTATTGACGATGAAGTACAGAAATTGCATCCGAATTAAATTCAAAAATCACAATGACGCTTGAAGTACATGAGGACTGACACTTCTTACATTCTATGTTTAGAACCTCTCCTGTGAGACCGGTTTTAGATTGCGATGCTTCACTTCAGGTTTACTGTATACCTTGGACCTTCTAATTGACGATGAAACACAGAGATTGCATCCGAATTTAATACATAAGGCATAATGCCGTTTTAAGTGCAAGAGGACTGACTCTCTAACTTTCTATGATTTCACCCTATCCTGTGAGTCCAGTTTTGGATTCCGATGCTTCACTTCAGGTTTGCTGTATATCTTGAACCATCTTATTGACGATGAAGCACAGAAATTGCATCGGAATGTAATTCAAAAGGCGCAATCCCGACTTAAGTACAAGAGGACTGACACTTAAACTTTCTATGATTTGAACTTCTCCTGTGAGTCCAGTTTTAGATTCCGATGCTTCACTTCAGGTTTACTCTATCCCTTGGACCTTCTTATTGATGATCAAACACAGAAATTGCATCCGAATTGAATAGAAAAAGCACAATGCCGACTTAAGTACAAGAGGACTGACCCTTCTTACATTCTATGTTTAGAACCTCTCCTGTGAGACCGGTTTATATTGCGATGCTTCACTTCAGGTTTACTGTATAACCAGGACCTTCTTATTGACGATGAAACACAGAAATTGCATCCAAATTTAGTACAAAAGGCACAATGCCGACTTAAGTACAGGAGGACTGACTCTTCTTACTGTCAATGTTTAGAACCTTTCCTGTGAGACCAGGTTTAGATTCCAATTCTTCACTTCAGGTGTACTGCATACCTTGGACCTTCTAATTGACGATGAAACACAAAAATTGCATCCGAATTTAATTCAAAAGGCACAATGCCGACTTAAGTAGAAGAGGACTGACACTCTAACTTTCTATGATTTGAACATCTCCTGGAGTCCAGTTTTTGATTCCGATTCTTCACTTCAGGTTCACTGTATAACTTGGACCTTCGTATTGACGATGAAGCACAGAAATTGCATCCGAATTAAATTCAAAAGGCACAATGACGCCTTAAGTACAAGAGGACTGACACTTCTTACATTCTATGTTTAGAACCTCTCCTGTGAGACCGATTTTAGATTGCGATGCTTCACTTCAGGTTTACTGTATACCATGGACCTTCTTATTGACGATGAAACACAGAAATTGCATCGGAATTAAATTTAAAAAGCACAATGCCGAATTATGTACCAGAGGACTGACACTCTAACTTCCTTTGATTTGAACAGCTCTTGTGAGTCCAGTTTTAGATTCCGATGCTTCGCTTCAGGTTTACTTTATACCTTGGACCTTCTTACTGACGATGAAGCACAGAAATTGCATCCGAATTTAATACAAAAGGCACAATGCCGCCTTAAGTGCAAGAGGATTGACACTCTAACTTTCTATGATTGGAACCTCTAATGTGAGTCCAGTTTTAGATTCCGATGCTGCACTTTAGGTTTACTGTATACCTTACAACTTCTTATTGACGATGAAGCACAGAAATTGCATCCGAATTAAATTCAAAGGGCACAATAACGACTGAAGTACAAGAGGACAGACTCTTCTTACTGCCTATGTTTAGAACCTCTCCTGTGAGTCCAGTTTTAGATTCCGATGCTTCACGTCAGGTTTACTGTACACCTTGGACCTTCTAATTGACGATGAAGCACAGAATTTGCATCCGAGTTTAATACAAAAGGCACAATGCCGACTTAAGTACAAGAGGACTGACACTCTAACTTTCTATGAATTAAACCTCTCCTGTGAGACCGGTTTTAGATTCCGATGCTTCAATTCAGGTTTACTGTATATCTTGGACCTTCTAATTGACGATGAAACACAGAAATTGCATACGAATTTAATACAAAAGGCACAATGCCGACTTACGTACAGGAGGACTGACTCTCTAACTTTCTATGATTTCACCCTCTCCTGTGAGTCCAGTTTTGGATTCCGATGCTTCACTTCAGGTTTGCTGTATACCTTGAACCATCTTATTGACGATGAAGCACAGAAATTGCAACGGAATGA
This sequence comes from Schistocerca serialis cubense, assembly GCF_023864345.2. NCBI lineage: Eukaryota > Metazoa > Arthropoda > Insecta > Orthoptera > Acrididae > Schistocerca > Schistocerca serialis. The sequence goes on along the minus strand of NW_026047644.1, from coordinate 26,351,491 downwards.
AATTCAAAAGGCACAATCCCGACTTAAGTACAAGAGGACTGACACTTAAACTTTCTATGATTTCAACTTCTCCTGTGAGTCCAGTTTTAGATTCCGATGCTTCACTTCAGGTTTACTGTATCCCTTGGACCTTCTTACTGATGATCAAACACAAAAATTGCATCCGAATTAAATAGAAAAGGCACAATGCCGACTTAAGTACAAGAGGACTGACACTTCTTACATTCTATGTTTAGATCCTCTCCTGTGAGAGCGGTTTTAGATTGCGACGCTTCACTTCCAGTTTACTGTATACCCAGGACCTTCATATTGACGATGAAACACAGATATTGCATCCAAATTTAGTACAAAAGGCACAATGCCGAGTTAAGTACAAGAAGACTGACTCTTCTTACTGTCTATGTTTAGAACCTTTCCTGTAAGACCAGGTTTAGATTCCAATGCTTCACTTCAGGTGTACTGTATACCTTGGACCTTCTAATTGACGATGAAACACACAAATTGCATCCGAATTTAATTCAAAAGGCACAATGCCGACTTAAGTACAAGAGGACTGACACTCTAACTTTCTATGATTTGAACCTCTCTCGTGAGTCCAGTTTTAGATTCCTATTCTTCACTTCAGGTTTACTGTATAACTTGGACCTTCGTATTGACGATGAAGCACAGAAATTGCATCCGAATTAAATTCAAAAGGCACAATGACGACTTAAGTACAAGAGGACTGACACTTCTTACATTCTATGTTTAGAACCTCTCCTGTGAGACCGGTTTTAGATTGCGATGCTTCACTTCAGGTTTACTGTATACCTTGGACCTTCTTCTTCACGATGAAACACAGAAATTGCATCGGAATTAAATTCAATAGGCACAATGCCGACTTAAGTACAAGAGGACTGACACTCTAACTTTCTATGATTAGAACCTCTCCTGTGAGTCCAGTTTTAGATTCCGAATCTTCACTTCAGGTTTTCTGTATACCTTGGAACTTCTTATTGACGATGAAGCTCAGAAATTGCATCCGAATTTAATACAAAAGGCACAATGCCGACTTAAGTGCAAGAGGACTGACACTCTAACTTTCTATGATTTGGACATCTCCTGTGAGTCCAGTATCAGATCCCGATGCTTCACTTCAGGTTTACTGTATACCTTGGACCTTCCTATTGACGATGAAGCACAGAAATTGCATCGGAATTAAATTAAAAGGGGGCAATGCCGACTTAAGTACAAGAGGACTGACACTCTAACTTTCTATGATTTGAACCTCTCCTGGAAGTCCAGTTTTAGATTCCGATGCTTCACTACAGGTTTACTGTATACCTTGGACCTTCTAATTGACGATAAAGCACAGAAATTGCATCGGAATTAAATTGAAAATGCACAATGCCTACTTAAGTATAAGAGGACTGACACTCTAACTTTCTATGATTTGATCCTCTCTTGTGAGTCCAGTTTTAGATTCCGATGCTTCACTTTAGGTTTACTGTATCCCTTGGATCTTCTTATTGACGATGAAACACAGAAATTGCATCGGAATTAAACATAAAGGCCACAATGCCGACTTAAGTACAAGAGGACTGATTCTTCTTACATTCTAAGATTTGAACCTCTCCTGTGAGACCGGTTTAAATTCCGATGCTTCACTTCAGGTTTACTGTATCCCTTGGACCTTCTTATTGACGATGAAGCACAGAAATTGCATCGGAATTAAATTCAAAAGGCACAATCCCGACTTAAGTACAAGAGGACTGACACTCAAACTTTCTATGATTTGAACTTCTCCTGTGAGTCTAGTTTTAGATTCCGATGCTTCACTTCAGGTTTACTGTGTACCCAGTACCTTCTTATTGACGATGAAACACAGAAATTGCATCCAAATGTAGTACAAAAGGCACAATGATGACTTAAGTACAAGAGGACTGACTCTTTTACTGTCAATGTTTAGAACCTTTCCTGTGAGACCAGGTTTAGATTCCAATGCTTCACTTCAGGTGTACTGTATACCTTGGACCTTCTAATTGACGATGAAACACACAAATTGCATCCGAATTTAATTCAAAAGCACAATGTCGACTTAAGTACAAGCGGACTGACACTCTAACTTTCTATGATTTGAACCTCTCCTGTGAGTCAGTTTTAGATTCCGATTCTTCACCTCAGGTTTACTGTATAACTTGGACCTTCGTATTGACGATGAAGCACAGAAATTGCATCCGAATTAAATTCAAAAAGCACAATGACGACTTAAGTACAAGAGGACTGACACTTCGTACATTCTATGTTTATAACCTCTCCTGTGAGACCGGTTTTAGATTGCGATGCTTCACTTCAGGTTTACTGTATACCTTGGAACTTCTTATTGACGATGAAACACAGAAATTGCATCGGAATTAAATTCAAAAGGCTCAATGCCGACTTAAGTACAAGAGGACTGACACTCTAACTTTCTATGATTTGAACCTCTCCTGTGAGTTTAGTTTTAGTCTCCGATGCTTCACCTCAGGTTGGCTGTATACCTTGGACCTTGTTATTGACTATGAAGCACAGAAATTGCATCCGAATTAAATTCAAACGGCACAATGACGACTCAAGTACAAGAGGACTGGCTCTTCTTACTGCCTATGTTTAGAACCTCTCCTGTGAGTCAGGTTTTAGATTGCAATCCTTCACTTCAGGTTTACTGAATAACTTGGACATTCTTATTGATGATGAAGCACATAAATTGCATCCGAATTTAGTACAAAAGGGAAAATGACGACTTAAGTACAAGTGGACTGACCCTCTAATTTTCTATGATTTAAACCTATCTTGTGAGACCGGTTTTAGATTCCAATGCTTCAATTTAGGTTTACGGTATATCTTGAATCTTCTAATTGACGATGAAACACAGAAATTGCATCCGAATTTAATACAAAAGGCACAATGCCGACTTAAGTACAAAAGGACTGACACTCTAACTTTCTTTGATTTGACCCCTTCTGAGAGTCCAGTTTTACATTCCGATGCTTCACTTCAGGTTTACTGTATACCTTGAACCTTCTTATTGACGGTTAAGCACAGAAATTGCATCGCAAAGAAATTCAAATCGCACAATGCCGACTTATGTACAAGAGGACTGACACTAACTTTCTATGATTTAAACCTCTCCTGTGAGTCCAGTTGTAGATTCCGATTGTTCACTTCAGGTTTACTGTATACCCTGGACCTTCTTATTGATGATGAAGCACAGAAATTGCATCCGAGTTTAATACAAAGGACACAGTGCCGACTTAAGTACAAGAGGAATGACACTCTAACTTTCTATGATTTGAACCTCTCCTGTCTGTCCAGTTTTAGATTCCGATGCTTCACCTCAGGTTTACTGTATACCTTGGACCTTCTTATTGACGATGAAGCACAGAAATTGCATCCGAATTTAGTACAAAAGGCACAATGCCGACTTCCGTACAAGAAGACTGACACGTCTTACTGTCTATGTTAAGAACCTTTCCTGTGAGACCAGTTTTAGATTCCGAAGCTTCACTTCAGGTTGACTGTATACCTTGGACCTTCTAATTGACGATGAAACACAGAAATTTCATCCGAACGAAATACATAAGGCACAATGCCGACTTAAGTTCAAGTGGACTGACACTCTAACTTCCTATGATTTGAACCTCTCCTGTGAGTCCAGTTTTCGATTCCGATTCTTCACATCAAGTTTACTGTATACCTTGGACCTTCTAATTGACGATGAAGCACAGAAATTGCATCCGAGTTTAATACAAAAGGCACAATGCCGACTTAAGTACAAGAGGACTGACACTTAAACTTTCTATGAGTTGAACTTCTCCTGTGAGTCCAGTTTTAGATTCCGATGCTTCACTTCAGGTTTACTGTATCCCTTGGACCTTCTTATTGATGATCAAACACAAAAATTGCATCCGAATTAAATACAAAAGGCACAATGCCGACTTAAGTACAAGAGGACTGACACTTCTTACATTCTATGTTTAGAACCTCTCCTGTGAGAGCGGTTTTAGATTGCGACGCTTCACTTCAAGTTTACTGTATACCCAGGACCTTCTTATTGACGATGAAACACAGAAATTGCATTCAAATTTAGTACAAAAGGCACAATGCCGAGTTAAGTACAAGAAGACTGACTCTTCTTACTGTCTATGTTTAGAACCTTTCCTGTAAGACCAGGTTTAGATTCCAATGCTTCACTTCAGGTGTACTGTATACCTTGGACCTTCTAATTGACGATGAAACACACAAATTGCATCCGAGTTTAATTCAAAAGGCACAATGCCGACTTAAGTACAAGAGGACTGACACTCTAACTTTCTATGATTTGAACCTCTCCTGTGAGTCCAGTTTTAGATTCCGATTCTTCACTTCAGGTTTACTGTATAACTTGGACCTTCGTATTGACGATGAAGCACAGAAATTGCATCCGAATTAAATTCAAAGGGCACAATGACGACTTAAGTACAAGAGGACTGACACTTCGTACATTCTATGTTTAGAACCTCTCCTGTTTGACCGGTTTTAGATTGCGATGCTTCACTTCAGGTTTACTGTATACCTTGGACCTTCTTATTGATGATGAAACACAGAAATTACATTGGAATTAAATTCAAAAGGCTCAATGCCGACTTAAGTACAAGAGGACTGACACTATAACTTTCTATGATTTGAACCGCTCTTGTGAGTCCAGTTTTAGATTCCGAATCTTCACTTCAGGTTTACTGTATACCTTGGACCTTCTTATTGACGCTGAAGCACAGAAATTGCATTGGAATTAAATTCAAAAGGGACAATGCCGACTTAAGTACAAGAGGACTGGCACTCTAACTTTCTATGATTTCAACCTCTCCTGTGAGTCCAGTTTTAGATTCCGATGCTTCACTTCAGGTTTATGTATACCTTGGACCTTCTTATTGACAACGAAGCACAGAAATTGCATCGTAATTGAATTCAAAATTCACAATGCCGACTTAAGTTTAAGAGGACTGACACTCTAACTTTCTATGATTGGAACCTCCAGTGTGAGTCCAGTTTTAGATTCCGAAGCTTCACTTCAGGTTTACTGTATACCTTAGACCTTCTTATTGACGATGAAGCACAGAAATGGCATCCGAGTTAAATTCAAAAGGCAGAATGCTGACATATGTACAAGATGACAGACACTCTAATTTTCTATGATTTGATCCTCTCCTGTGAGTCCAGTTTTAGATTCCGATGCTTCACTTCTGGTTTATGTATACCTTGGACCTTCTTATTGACGATGAAGAACAGAAATTGCATCGGAATTAAATTAAAAAGGCACAATGCCGACTTAAGTACAAGAAGACTGACACTCTAACTTTCTATGATTGTAACCTCTAATGTGAGTCCAGTTTTAGTACGCAATGCTTCACTTCAGGTTTATGTATACCTTGGACCTTCTTATTGACGATGAAGCACAGAAATTGCATCGGAATTAAATTCAAAAGGGACAATGCCGACATAAGTACAAGAGGACTGACACTCTAACTTTCTATGATTTGTACCTCTCCTGTGAGTCCAGTTTTAGATTCCGTTGCTTCACTTCAGGTTTACTGTATACCTTGGACCTTCTTATTGACGATGAAGCACAGAAATTGCATCGGAATTAAATTCAAATGGCACAATGCCGAATTAAGTACAAGAGGACTGACACTCTAACTTTCTATGATTTGAACCGCTCTTGTGAGTCCAGTTTTAGATTCCTATGCTTCACTTCAGGTTTTCTTGATACCTTGGACCTTCTTACTGACGATGAAGCACAGAAATTGCATCCGAATTAAATTCAAAAGGCACAATGCCGACTTAAGTACAAGAGGCCTGACACTCTAACTTTCTATGATTGGAACCTCTCCTGTGAGTCCTGTTTTAGATTCCGATGCTTCACTTCAGGGATTCTGTATACCTTGGACCTTCTTGTTGACGATGAAACAGAGAAATTTCATCGGATTTAAATTCAAATGGCACAATGCCGACTTAACTACAAGAAGACTGACACTCTAACTTTCAATGAATTCAACCTCTCCTGTGAATCCAATTTTAGATTCCGATGCTTCACTTTAGGATCATTGTATACATTGGACCTTCTTATTGACGATGAAGCACAGAAATTTTATCGGAATTAAATTGAAAAGGCACAATGCCTACTTAAGTACAAGAGGTCTGACACTCTAACTTTCTATGATTTGATCCTCTCCTGTGAGTCCAGTTTTAGATTCCGATGCTTCACTTCAGGTTTACTGTATCCCTTGGATCTTCTTATTAACGATGAAACACAGAAATTGCATCGGAATTAAACACAAAAGGCACAATGCCGACTTAAGTACAAGAGGACTGAAACTTCTTACATTAAATGATTTGATCCTCTCCTGTGAGTCCAGTTTTAGATTCCGATGCTTCACTTCAGGTTTACTGTACCCCTTGGATCTTCTCATTGACGAATAAACACAAAAATTGCATCGTAATTTTAAAAAAAAGGCACAATGTCGAATTAAGTAGAAGAGGACTGACTCTTCTTACTGTCTATATTTAGAACTTTTCCTGTGAGACCAGTTTTAGATTCCGATGCTTCTGTTCAGGTTTACTGTATCCCTTGCCCCTTCTAATTGACTATGAAACACACAAATTGCATCGTAATGAAATACAAAAGGCACAATGCCGACTTCAGTATCAGAAGACTGACTCTTCTTACTATCTATGTTATGAACATTTAGTTTGAGACCAGATTTAGATTCCGATGCTTCACTTCAGGTTTACTGTATACCTTGGACCTTCTTATTGACGATGAAGCACATATGTTGCATCGGAATTAAATTCAAAAGGCACAATGCCGACTTAAGTTCAAGAGGACTGACACTCTAACTTCATATGATTTGGACCTCTCCTGTGAGTCCAGTTTTAGATTCCGATGCTTCACTTCAGGTTTACTGTATCCCTTGGACCTTCTTATTGTCGATGAAACACAGAAATTGCATCCGAATTTAATACAAAAGGCACAATGCAGACTTAAGTACAAGAGGACTGACACTCTAACTTTCAATGATTTGATCCTGTCCTGTGAGTCCAGTTTTAGATTGCGATGCTTCATTTCACGTTTACTGTACCCCTAGGACCTTCTTATTGACGATGAAACACAGAAATTGCATCCGTATTTAATACAAAAGGCACAATGCCGACTTAAGTAGAAGAGGACTGAAACTCTGACTTTCTACGATTTGAACCTATCCTGTGAGTCCACTTTTGGATTCCGATGCTTCACTTCAGATTTACTGTATACCGAGGACTTTCTTATTGACGATGAAGCACACAAACTGCATCGGAATTAAATTCAAAAGGCACAATACCGACTTAAGTACAAGAAGACTGACACTCTAACTTTCTATGATTTGAACCTCTACTGTGAGTCCAATTTTAGTTTCCGATGCTTCACTTCAGGTTTACTGTATATCTTGGACCTTGTTATTGTCGATGAAGGACAGAGATTGCATCGGAATTAAATTCAAAAGGCATAATGCCGACTTAAGTACAAGAGGACTGACACTCTAACTTTGTATGATCTGAATCTCTCCTGTGAGTCCACTTTTAGTTTCCGATGCTTCACTTCAGGTTTACCGTTTACCTTGTACCTTCTTATTGACGATAAAGCACGAGAATTGCATCGGAATTAAATTGAAATGGTACAATGCCAACTTAACTACAAGAGAGGTGACTCTTCCTACTGTCTATGTTTTGAACCTCTCCTGTGAGTCCAGTTTTAGATTCCGATGCTTAACTTCAGGTTTACTGTATCCCTTGGACCTTCTTACTAACGATGAAACACAGAAATTGCATCCGAATTTAATACCAAAGGCACAATGCCGACTTAAGTGCAAGAGGACTGAAAATCTGCCTTTCTACGATTATAACCTCTCCTGTGAGTCCAGTTTTAGATTCCGATGCTTCACTTCAGGTTTACTGTATACCTTGGACCTTCTTATTGACGATGAAGCACATAAATTGCATCGGAATAAAATTCAAAAGGCACAATGCCGACTTAAGTACAAGAGGACTGACACTCTAACTTTCTATGATTTGTACCTCTCCTGTGAGTCCAGTTTTAGATTCCGATGCTTCACTTCAGGTTTATTGTATACCTTGGACCTTCTTATTGACGATGAAGCACAGAAATTGCATCGGAATTAAATTCAAAAGCACAATGCCGACTTAAGTACAAGAGGACTGACACTCTAACTTTCTATGATTTGAACCGCTCTTGTGAGTCCAGTTTTAGATTACGATGCTTCACTTCAGGTTTACTTTATACCTTGGACCTTCTTACTGACGATGAAGCACAGAAATTGTATCCGAATTTAATACAAAAGGCACAATGCCAACTTAAGTACAAGAGGACTGACACTCTAACTTTCTATGATTGGAACCTCCAGTGTGAGTCCAGTTTTAGATTCCGATGCTTCACTTCAGGTTTACTGTATACCTTAGACCTTCTTATTGACGATGAAGCAAAGAAATTGCATCCGAGTTAAATTCAAAAGGCACAATGCCGACATATGTACAAGATGACAGACACTCTAATTTTCTATGTTTTGATCCTCTCCTGTGAGTCCAGTTTTAGGTTCCGATGCTTCACTTCAGGTTTACTGTGTACCCAGTACCTTCTTATTGACGATGAAACCCAGAAATTGCATCCAAATGTAGTACAAAAGGCACAATGATGACTTAAGTACAAGAGGACTGACTCTTTTACTGTCAATGTTTAGAACCTTTCCTGTGAGACCAGGTTTAGATTCCAATGCTTCACTTCAGGTGTACTGTATACCTTGGACCTTCTAATTGACGATGAAACACACAAATTGCATCCGAATTTAATTCAAAAGCACAATGTCGACTTAAGTACAAGCGGACTGACACTCTAACTTTCTATGATTTGAACCTCTCCTGTGAGTCAGTTTTAGATTCCGATTCTTCACTTCAGGTTTACTGTATAACTTGGACCTTCGTATTGACGATGAAGCACAGAAATTGCATCCGAATTAAATTCAAAAAGCACAATGACGACTTAAGTACAAGAGGACTGACACTTCGTACATACTATGTTTATAACCTCTCCTGTGAGACCGGTTTTAGATTGCGATGCTTCACTTCAGGTTTACTGTATACCTTGGAACTTCTTATTGACGATGAAACACAGAAATTGCATCGGAATTAAATTCAAAAGGCTCAATGCCGACTTAAGTACAAGAGGACTGACACTCTAACTTTCTATGATTTGAACCTCTCCTGTGAGTTTAGTTTTAGTCTCCGATGCTTCACCTCAGGTTTGCTGTATACCTTAGACCTTGTTATTGACTATGAAGCACAGAAATTGCATCCGAATTAAATTCAAACGGCACAATGACGACTCAAGTACAAGAGGACTGGCTCTTCTTACTGCCTATGTTTAGAACCTCTCCTGTGAGTCAGGTTTTAGATTGCAATCCTTCACTTCGGGTTTACTGAATAACTTGGACATTCTTATTGATGATGAAGCACATAAATTGCATCCGAATTTAGTACAAAAGGGAAAATGACGACTTAAGTACAAGTGGACTGACCCTCTAATTTTCTATGATTTAAACCTATCTTGTGAGACCGGTTTTAGATTCCAATGCTTCAATTTAGGTTTACGGTATATCTTGAATCTTCTAATTGACGATGAAACACAGAAATTGCATCCGAATTTAATACAAAAGGCACAATGCCGACTTAAGTACAAAAGGACTGACACTCTAACTTTCTTTGATTTGACCCCTTCTGAGAGTCCAGTTTTACATTCCGATGCTTCACTTCAGGTTTACTGTATACCTTGAACCTTCTTATTGACGGTTAAACACAGAAATTGCATCGCAAAGAAATTCAAATCGCACAATGCCGACTTATGTACAAGAGGACTGACACTAACTTTCTATGATTTAAACCTCTCCTGTGAGTCCAGTTGTAGATTCCGATTCTTCACTTCAGGTTTACTGTATACCCTGAACCTTCTTATTGATGATGAAGCACAGAAATTGCATCCGAGTTTAATACAAAGGACACAGTGCCGACTTAAGTACAAGAGGAATGACACTCTAACTTTCTATGATTTGAACCTCTCCTGTCTGTCCAGTTTTAGATTCCGATGCTTCACCTCAGGTTTACTGTATACCTTGGACCTTCTTATTGACGATGAAGCACAGAAATTGCATCCGAATTAAATTCAAAAGGCGCAATGACGACTTAAGTACAAGAGGACTGACTTTTCTAAATGCCTATATTTAGAACCTCTCCTGTGAGTCCAGTTTTAGATTCCGATGCTTTACTTCAGGTTTAATGTATCCCTTGGACCTACTTAATGGTGACGAAACACAGAAATTGCATCCGGATTAATTACAAAATTCACAATGCCTACTTAAGTACATGAGGACTGACACTTCTTACATTCTATGATTTGAACCTCTCCTGTGAGACCGGTTATAGATTCCGATGCTTCACTTCCGGTTTATTGTATCCTTTGGACCTTCTTATTGACGATGAAACACAGAAATTGCATCCGAATTTAGTACAAAAGGCACAATGCCGACTTCCGTACAAGAAGACTGACACGTCTTACTGTCTATGTTAAGAACCTTTCCTGTGAGACCAGTTTTAGATTACGAAGCTTCACTTCAGGTTGACTGTATACCTTGGACCTTCTAATTGACGATGAAACACAGAAATTGCATCCGAACGAAATACATAAGGCACAATGCCGACTTAAGTTCAAGTGGACTGACACTCTAACTTCCTATGATTTGAACCTCTCCTGTGAGTCCAGTTTTCGATTCCGATTCTTCACATCAAGTTTACTGTATACCTTGGACCTTCTAATTGACGATGAAGCACAGAAATTGCATCCGAGTTTAATACAAAAGGCACAATGCCGACTTAAGTACAAGAGGACTGACACTTAAACTTTCTATGAGTTGAACTTCTCCTGTGAGTCCAGTTTTAGATTCCGATGCTTCACTTCAGGTTTACTGTATCCCTTGGACCTTCTTATTGATGATCAAACACAAAAATTGCATCCGAATTAAATACAAAAGGCACAATGCCGACTTAAGTACAAGAGGACTGACACTTCTTACATTCTATGTTTAGAACCTCTCCTGTGAGAGCGGTTTTAGATTGCGACGCTTCACTTCAAGTTTACTGTATACCCAGGACCTTCTTATTGACGATGAAACACAGAAATTGCATCCAAATTTAGTACAAAAGGCACAATGCCGAGTTAAGTACAAGAAGACTGACTCTTCTTACTGTCTATGTTTAGAACCTTTCCTGTAAGACCAGGTTTAGATTCCAATGCTTCACTTCAGGTGTACTGTATACCTTGGACCTTCTAATTGACGATGAAACACACAAATTGCATCCGAGTTTAATTCAAAAGGCACAATGCCGACTTAAGTACAAGAGGACTGACACTCTAACTTTCTATGATTTGAACCTCTCCTGTGAGTCCAGTTTTAGATTCCGATTCTTCACTTCAGGTTTACTGTATAACTTGGACCTTCGTATTGACGTTGAAGCACAGAAATTGCATCCGAATTAAATTCAAAAGGCACAATGACGACTTAAGTACAAGAGGACTGACACTTCGTACATTCTATGTTTAGAACCTCTCCTGTTTGACCGGTTTTAGATTGCGATGCTTCACTTCAGGTTTACTGTATACCTTGGACCTTCTTATTGATGATGGAACACAGAAATTGCATTGGAATTAAATTCAAAAGGCTCAATGCCGACTTAAGTACAAGAGGACTGACACTATAACTTTCTATGATTTGAACCGCTCTTGTGAGTCCAGTTTTAGATTCCGAATCTTCACTTCAGGTTTACTGTATACCTTGGACCTTCTTATTGACGCTGAAGCACAGAAATTGCATTGGAATTAAATTCAAAAGGGACAATGCCGACTTAAGTACAAGAGGACTGGCACTCTAACTTTCTATGATTTCAACCTCTCCTGTAAGTCCAGTTTTAGATTCCGATGCTTCACTTCAGGTTTATGTATACCTTGGACCTTCTTATTGACAACGAAGCACAGAAATTTCATCGTAATTGAATTCAAAATTCACAATGCCGACTTAAGTTTAAGAGGACTGACACTCTAACTTTCTATGATTGGAACCTCTAATGTGAGCCCAGTTTTAGATCCCGATGCTTCACTTCAGGTTTACTGTATACCTTGGACCTTCTAATTGACGATGAAGCACAGAAATTGCATCGGAATTAAATTCAAAAGGGACAATGCCGACATAAGTACAAGAGGACTGACACTCTAACTTTCTATGATTTGTACCTCTCCTGTGAGTCCAGTTTTAGATTCCGATGCTTCACTTCAGGTTTATCGTATACCTTGGACCTTCTTATTGACGATGAAGCACTGAAATTGCATCGGAATTAAATTGAAAAGGCACAATGCCGACTTAAGTACAAGAGGACTGACACTCTAAATTTCTATGATTGGAACCTCCAGTGTGAGTCCAGTTTTAGATTCCGATGCTTCACTTCAGGTTTACTGTATACCTTAGACCTTCTTATTGACGATGAAGCACAGAAATGGCATCCGAGTTAAATTCAAAAGGCAGAATGCTGACATATGTACAAGATGACAGACACTCTAATTTTCTATGATTTGATCCTCTCCTGTGAGTCCAGTTTTAGATTCCGATGCTTCACTTCTGGTTTATGTATACCTTGGACCTTCTTATTGACGATGAAGAACAGAAATTGCATCGGAATTAAATTAAAAAGGCACAATGCCGACTTAAGTACAAGAAGACTGACACTCTAACTTTCTATGATTGTAACCTCTAATGTGAGTCCAGTTTTAGTACGCAATGCTTCACTTCAGGTTTATGTATACCTTGGACCTTCTTATTGACGATGAAGCACAGAAATTGCATCGGAATTAAATTCAAAAGGGACAATGCCGACATAAGTACAAGAGGACTGACACTCTAACTTTCTATGATTTGTACCTCTCCTGTGAGTCCAGTTTTAGATTCCGTTGCTTCACTTCAGGTTTACTGTATACCTTGGACCTTCTTATTGACGATGAAGCACAGAAATTGCATCGGAATTAAATTCAAAAGGCACAATGCCGAATTAACTACAAGAGGACTGACACTCTAACTTTCTATGATTTGAACCGCTCTTGTGAGTCCAGTTTTAGATTCCTATGCTTCACTTCAGGTTTTCTTGATACCTTGGACCTTCTTACTGACGATGAAGCACAGAAATTGCATCCGAATTAAATTCAAAAGGCACAATGCCGACTTAAGTACAAGAGGCCTGACACTCTAACTTTCTATGATTGGAACCTCTCCTGTGAGTCCTGTTTTAGATTCCGATGCTTCACTTCAGGGATTCTGTATACCTTGGACCTTCTTGTTGACGATGAAACAGAGAAATTTCATCGGATTTAAATTCAAATAGCACAATGCCGACTTAACTACAAGAAGACTGACACTCTAACTTTCAATGAATTCAACCTCTCCTGTGAATCCAATTTTAGATTCCGATGCTTCACTTTAGGATCATTGTATACCTTGGACCTTCTTATTGACGATGAAGCACAGAAATTTTGTCGGAATTAAATTGAAAAGGCACAATGCCTACTTAAGTACAAGAGGTCTGACACTCTAACTTTCTATGATTTGATCCTCTCCTGTGAGTCCAGTTTTAGATTCCGATGCTTCACTTCAGGTTTACTGTATCCCTTGGATCTTCTTATTAACGATGAAACACAGAAATTGCATCGGAATTAAACACAAAAGGCACAATGCCGACTTAAGTACAAGAGGACTGATACTTCTTACATTCTATGATTTGATCCTCTCCTGTGAGTCCAGTTTTAGATTCCGATGCTTCACTTCAGGTTTACTGTACCCCTTGGACCTTCTCATTGACGAATAAACACAAAAATTGCATCGTAATTTTAAAAAAAAGGCACAATGTCGAATTAAGTAGAAGAGGACTGACTCTTCTTACTGTCTATGTTTAGAACTTTTCCTGTGAGACCAGTTTTAGATTCCGATGCTTCTGTTCAGGTTTACTGTATCCCTTGCCCCTTCTAATTGACTATGAAACACACAAATTGCATCGTAATGAAATACAAAAGGCACAATGCCGACTTCAGTATCAGAAGACTGACTCTTCTTACTATCTATGTTATGAACATTTAGTTTGAGACCAGATTTAGATTCCGATGCTTCACTTCAGGTTTACTGTATACCTTGGACCTTCTTATTGACGATGAAGCACATATGTTGCATCGGAATTAAATTCAAAAGGCACAATGCCGACTTAAGTTCAAGAGGACTGACACTCTAACTTCATATGATTTGGACCTCTCCTGTGAGTCCAGTTTTAGATTCCGATGCTTCACTTCAGGTATACTGTATCCCTTGAACCTTCTTATTGTCGATGAAACACAGAAATTGCATCCGAATTTAATACAAAAGGCACAATGCAGACTTAAGTACAAGAGGACTGACACTCTAACTTTCAATGATTTGATCCTGTCCTGTGAGTCCAGTTTTAGATTGCGATGCTTCATTTCACGTTTACTGTACCCCTAGGACCTTCTTATTGACGATGAAACACAGAAATTGCATCCGTATTTAATACAAAAGGCACAATGCCGACTTAAGTAGAAGAGGACTGAAACTCTGACTTTCTACGATTTGAACCTATCCTGTGAGTCCACTTTTAGATTCCGATGCTTCACTTCAGATTTACTGTATACCGAGGACTTTCTTATTGACGATGAAGCACACAAACTGCATCGGAATTAAATTCAAAAGGCACAATACTGACTTAAGTACAAGAAGACTGACACTCTAACTTTCTATGATTTGAACCTCTACTGTGAGTCCAATTTTAGTTTCCGATGCTTCACTTCAGGTTTACTGTATACCTTGGACCTTCTTATTGTCGATGAAGGACAGAGATTGCATCGGAATTAAATTCAAAAGGCACAATGCCGACTTAAGTACAAGAGGACTGACACTCTAACTTTGTATGATCTGAATCTCTCCTGTGAGTCAAGTTTTAGATTCCGATGCTTCACTTCAGGTTTACTGTATACCTTGGACCTTCTTATTGACGATGAAACACAGAAATTCCATCGGAATTAAATTCAAAAGGCATAATGCCGACTTAAGTACAAGAGGACTGACACTCTAACTTTGTATGATCTGAATCTCTCCTGTGAGTCCACTTTTAGTTTCCGATGCTTCACTTCAGGTTTACCGTTTACCTTGTACCTTCTTATTGACGATAAGGCACGAGAATTGCATCGGAATTAAATTGAAATGGTACAATGCCAACTTAACTACAAGAGAGGTGACTCTTCCTACTGTCTATGTTTTGAACCTCTCCTGTGAGTCCAGTTTTAGATTCCGATGCTTAACTTCAGGTTTACTGTATCCCTTGGACCTTCTTACTAACGATGAAACACAGAAATTGCATCCGAATTTAATACCAAAGGCACAATGCCGACTTAAGTGCAAGAGGACTGAAAATCTGCCTTTCTACGATTATAACCGCTCCTGTGAGTCCAGTTTTAGATTCCGATGCTTCACTTCAGGTTTATTGTATACCTTGGACCTTCTTATTGACGATGAAGCACAGAAATTGCATCGGAATTAAATTCAAAAGGCACAATGCCGACTTAAGTACAAGAGGACTGACACTCTAACTTTCTATGATTTGAACCGCTCTTGTGAGTCCAGTTTTAGATTACGATGCTTCACTTCAGGTTTACTTTATACCTTGGACCTTCTTACTGACGATGAAGCACAGAAATTGTATCCGAATTTAATACAAAAGGCACAATGCCAACTTAAGTACAAGAGGACTGACACTCTAACTTTCTATGATTGGAACCTCCAGTGTGAGTCCAGTTTTAGATTCCGATGCTTCACTTCAGGTTTACTGTATACCTTAGACCTTCTTATTGACGATGAAGCAAAGAAATTGCATCCGAGTTAAATTCAAAAGGCACAATGCCGACATATGTACAAGATGACAGACACTCTAATTTTCTATGTTTTGATCCTCTCCTGTGAGTCCAGTTTTAGGTTCCGATGCTTCACTTCAGGTTTACTGTATACCTTGGACCTTCTTATTGACGATGAAGCCCAGAAATTGCATCCGAATTTAATACAAAAGGCACAATGCCGACTTAAGTGCAAGAGGACTGACACTCTAACTGTCTATGATTAGAACATCTCCTGTGAGTCCAGTTTTAGATCCCGATGCGTCACTTCAGTTCTACTGTATACCTTGGACCTTCTTATTGACGATGAAGCACAGAAATTGCATCGGAATTAAATTCAAAAGGGACAATGCCGACTTAAGTACAAGAGGACTGACACTCTAACTTTCTATGATTGCAGCCTCTCCTGTGAGTCCAGTTTTAGATTCCGATGCTTCACTTCAGGTTTACTGTATACCTTGGACCTTCTTATTGACGATGAAGCACAGAAAAATGCATCGGAATTAAATTAAAAAGGCACAATGCCGACTTAAGTACAAGAAGACTGACACTCTAACTTTCTATGATTGGAACTTCTAATGTGAGTCCAGTTTTAGTACCCGATGCTTCACTTCAGGTTTACTGTATACCTTGGACCTTCTTATTGACGATGAAGCACAGAAATTGCATCGGAATTAAATTCAAAAGGCACAATGCCGACTTAAGTACAAGAGGACTGACACTCAAACTTTCTAAGATTTGAACCGCTCTTGTGAGTCCAGTATTAGATTCCTATGCTTCACTTCAGGTTTACTTTATACCTTGGACCTTCTTACTGACGATGAAGCACAGAAATTTTATCGGAATTAAATTGAAAAGGCACAATGCCTACTTAAGTACAAGAGGTCTGACACTCTAACTTTCTATGATTCGATCTTCTCCTGTGAGTCCAGTTTTAGATTCCGATGCTTCTGTTCAGGTTTACTGTATCCCTTGCCCCTTCTAATTGACTATGAAACACACAAATTGCATCGTAATGAAATACAAAAGGCACAATGCCGACTTCAGTATCAGAAGACTGACTCTTCTTACTATCTATGTTATGAACATTTAGTTTGAGACCAGATTTAGATTCCGATGCTTCACTTCAGGTTTACTGTATACCTTGGACCTTCTTATTGACGATGAAGCACATATGTTGCATCGGAATTAAATTCAAAAGGCACAATGCCGACTTAAGTTCAAGAGGACTGACACTCTAACTTCATATGATTTGGACCTCTCCTGTGAGTCCAGTTTTAGATTCCGATGCTTCACTTCAGGTATACTGTATCCCTTGGACCTTCTTATTGTCGATGAAACACAGAAATTGCATCCGAATTTAATACAAAAGGCACAATGCAGACTTAAGTACAAGAGGACTGACACTCTAACTTTCAATGATTTGATCCTGTCCTGTGAGTCCAGTTTTAGATTGCGATGCTTCATTTCACGTTTACTGTACCCCTAGGACCTTCTTATTGACGATGAAACACAGAAATTGCATCCGTATTTAATACAAAAGGCACAATGCCGACTTAAGTAGAAGAGGACTGAAACTCTGACTTTCTACGATTTGAACCTATCCTGTGAGTCCACTTTTAGATTCCGATGCTTCACTTCAGATTTACTGTATACCGAGGACTTTCTTATTGACGATGAAGCACACAAACTGCATCGGAATTAAATTCAAAAGGCACAATACTGACTTAAGTACAAGAAGACTGACACTCTAACTTTCTATGATTTGAACCTCTACTGTGAGTCCAATTTTAGTTTCCGATGCTTCACTTCAGGTTTACTGTATACCTTGGACCTTCTTATTGTCGATGAAGGACAGAGATTGCATCGGAATTAAATTCAAAAGGCACAATGCCGACTTAAGTACAAGAGGACTGACACTCTAACTTTGTATGATCTGAATCTCTCCTGTGAGTCAAGTTTTAGATTCCGATGCTTCACTTCAGGTTTACTGTATACCTTGGACCTTCTTATTGACGATGAAACACAGAAATTCCATCGGAAATAAATTCAAAAGGCATAATGCCGACTTAAGTACAAGAGGACTGACACTCTAACTTTGTATGATCTGAATCTCTCCTGTGAGTCCACTTTTAGTTTCCGATGCTTCACTTCAGGTTTACCGTTTACCTTGTACCTTCTTATTGACGATAAGGCACGAGAATTGCATCGGAATTAAATTGAAATGGTACAATGCCAACTTAACTACAAGAGAGGTGACTCTTCCTACTGTCTATGTTTTGAACCTCTCCTGTGAGTCCAGTTTTAGATTCCGATGCTTAACTTCAGGTTTACTGTATCCCTTGGACCTTCTTACTAACGATGAAACACAGAAATTGCATCCGAATTTAATACCAAAGGCACAATGCCGACTTAAGTGCAAGAGGACTGAAAATCTGCCTTTCTACGATTATAACCTCTCCTGTGAGTATAGTTTTAGATTCCGATGCTTCACTTCAGGTTTACTGTATACCTTGGACCTTCTTATTGACGATGAAGCACATAAATTGCATCGGAATAAAATTCAAAAGGCACAATGCCGACTTAAGTACAAGAGGACTGACACTCTAACTTTCTATGATTTGTACCTCTCCTGTGAGTCCAGTTTTAGATTCCGATGCTTCACTTCAGGTTTATTGTATACCTTGGACCTTCTTATTGACGATGAAGCACAGAAATTGCATCGGAATTAAATTCAAAAGGCACAATGCCGACTTAAGTACAAGAGGACTGACACTCTAACTTTCTATGATTTGAACCGCTCTTGTGAGTCCAGTTTTAGATTACGATGCTTCACTTCAGGTTTACTTTATACCTTGGACCTTCTTACTGACGATGAAGCACAGAAATTGTATCCGAATTTAATACAAAAGGCACAATGCCAACTTAAGTACAAGAGGACTGACACTCTAACTTTCTATGATTGGAACCTCCAGTGTGAGTCCAGTTTTAGATTCCGATGCTTCACTTCAGGTTTACTGTATACCTTAGACCTTCTTATTGACGATGAAGCAAAGAAATTGCATCCGAGTTAAATTCAAAAGGCACAATGCCGACATATGTACAAGATGACAGACACTCTAATTTTCTATGTTTTGATCCTCCCCTGTGAGTCCAGTTTTAGGTTCCGATGCTTCACTTCAGGTTTACTGTATACCTTGGACCTTCTTATTGACGATGAAGCTCAGAAATTGCAACCGAATTTAATACAAAAGGCACAATGCCGACTTAAGTGCAAGAGGACTGACACTCTAACTGTCTATGATTAGAACATCTCCTGTGAGTCCAGTTTTAGATCCCGATGCGTCACTTCAGTTCTACTGTATACCTTGGACCTTCTTATTGACGATGAAGCACAGAAATTGCATCGGAATTAAATTCAAAAGGGACAATGCCGACTTAAGTACAAGAGGACTGACACTCTAACTTTCTATGATTGCAGCCTCTCCTGTGAGTCCAGTTTTAGATTCCGATGCTTCACTTCAGGTTTACTGTATACCTTGGACCTTCTTATTGACGATGAAGCACAGAAATTGCATCGGAATTAAATTAAAAAGGCACAATGCCGACTTAAGTACAAGAAGACTGACACTCTAACTTTCTATGATTGGAACCTCTAATGTGAGTCCAGTTTTAGTACCCGATGCTTCACTTCAGGTTTACTGTATACCTTGGACCTTCTTATTGACGATGAAGCACAGAAATTGCATCGGAATTAAATTCAAAAGGCACAATGCCGACTTAAGTACAAGAGGACTGACACTCAAACTTTCTAAGATTTGAACCGCTCTTGTGAGTCCAGTATTAGATTCCTATGCTTCACTTCAGGTTTACTTTATACCTTGGACCTTCTTACTGACGATGAAGCACAGAAATTTTATCGGAATTAAATTGAAAAGGCACAATGCCTACTTAAGTACAAGAGGTCTGACACTCTAACTTTCTATGATTTGATCTTCTCCTGTGAGTCCAGTTTTAGATTCCGATGCTTCACTTCAGGTTTACTGTATCCCTTGGATCTTCTTATTGGCGATGAAACACAGAAATTGAGTCGGAATTAAACACATAAGGCACAATGCCGACTTAAGTACAAGAGGACTGATACTTCTTACAATCTATGATTTGAACCTCTCCTGTGAGACCGGTTTAAATTCCGATGCTTCACTTCAGGTTTACTGTATACCTTGGACCTTCTTATTGACGATGAAACACAGAAATTGCATCTGAATTCAATACAATACGCACAATGCCTACTTAAGTACAAGAGGACTGACTCTTCTTACTGTCTATGTTTAGAACCTCTCCTGTGAGTCCAGTTTTGGATTCCGATGATTCACTTCAGGTTTACTGTATCCCTTGGACCTTCTTAATGACGATGATACACAGAAATTGCATCGGAATTAAATTCAAAAGGCACAATGCCGACATATGTACAAGATGACAGACACTCTAATTTTCTATGATTTGATCCTCTCCTGTGAGTCCAGTTTTAGATTCCGATGCTTCACTTCAGGTTTACTGTACACCTTGGACCTTCTCATTGACGAACAAACACAGAAATTGGATCGTAATTTTAAAAAAAAGGCACAATGTCGAATTAAGTAGAAGAGGACTGACTCTTCTTACTGTCTATGTTTAGAACTATTCCTGTGAGACCAGTTTTAGATTCCGATGCTTCTGTTCAGGTTTACTGTATCCCTTGCACCTTCTAATTGACTATGAAACACACAAATTGCATCGTAATGAAATACAAAAGGCTCAATGCCGACTTCAGTACCAGAAGACTGACTCTTCTTACTATCTATGTTATGAACATTTAGTTTGATACCAGATTTAGATTCCGATGCTTCACTTCAGGTTTACTGTATCGCTTGGAACTTCTTATTGACGATGAAGCACAGAAATTGCATCCGAATTTAATACTAAAGGCACAATGCCGACTTAAGTACCAGAGGACTGAAACTCTGACTTTCTACGATTTGAACCTATCCTGTGAGTCCAGTTTCAGATTCCGATGCTTCACTTCAGGTTTACTGTATACCGTGGACTTTCCTATTGACGATGAAGCACAGAAACTGCATCGGAATTAAATTCAAAAGGCACAATGCCGACTTGAGTACAAGAGGACTGACACTCTAAATTTCTATGATCTGAACCACTACTGTGAGTCCAGTTTTAGATTCCGATGCTTCACTTCAGGTTTACTGTATACCCTGGATCTTCTTATTGACGATGAAACACAGAAATTGCATCGGAATTAAATTCAAAAGGTATAATGCCGACTTAAGTACAAGAGGACTGACACTCTAACTTTCTATGATTTGAACCCCTCCTGTGAGTCCAGTTTTAGATTCCGATGCTTCACTTCAGGTTTACTGTTTACCTTGGACCTTCCTATTGACGATTAAGCACAGGAATTGCATCGGAATTAAATTCAAAAAGCACAATGCCGGCTTAAGTACAACAGGTATGACACTCTAACTTTCTATGATTTGAACCTCTCCTGTGAGTCCAGTTTTAGATTCCGATGCTTCACTTCAGTTTTACTCTATCCCTTGGACCTTCTTATTGTCGATGAAACACAGAAATTGAATCCAAATTTAATAGAAAAGACACAATGCCGTCTTAAGTACAAAAGGACTGACACTCTGACTTTCTATGATTTGAACCTCTCCTGTGAGTCCAATTTTAGATTCCGATGCTTCACTTCATGATTACTGTATACCTTGGACCTTCTTATTGACGATGAAGCACAGAAATTGCATCGGAATTAAATTCAAAAGGCACAATGCCGATTTACTACAAGAGTGCTGACTCTTCCTACTGTCTATGTTTAGAACCTCTCCTGTGAGTCCAGTTTTAGATTCCGATGCTTAACTTCAGGTTTACTGTATCCCTTGGACCTTCTTATTGACGATGAAACACAGAAATTGCATCCGAATTTAATACAAACGGCACAATGCCGACTTAAGTACAAGAGGACTGAAACTCTGCCTTTCTCCGATTTTAACCTCTCCTGTGAGTCCAGTTTTTGATTCCGATGCTTCACTTCAGGTTTACTGTATACCTTGGACCTTCTTATTGACGATGAAGCACATAAATTGCATCGGAATTAAATTCAAAAGGCACAATGCCGACTTGAGATCAAGAGGACTGACACTCTAACATCATATGATTTGGACCTCTCCTGTGAGTCCAGTTTTAGATTCCGATGCTTCACTTCAGGTTTACTGTATCCCTTGGACCTTCTTATTGTCGATGAAACACAGAAATTGCATCCGAATTTAATACAAAGGGCACAATGCAGACTTAAGAACAAGAGGACTGACACTCTAACTTTCAATGATTTGATCCTCTCCTGTGAGTCCAGTTTTAGATTGCGATGCTTCATTTCACGTTTACTGTATCCCTTGGACCTTCTTATTGACGATGAAACACAGAAATTGCATCCGAATTTAATACAAAAGGCACAATGCCGACTTAAGTACAAGAGGACTGAAACTCTGACTTTCTACGATTTGAACCTGTCCTGTGAGTCCAGATTTAGATTTCGATGCTTCACATCAGGTTTACTGTATGCCTCGACCTAATTATTGACGATGAAACACAGAAATTGCATCGGAATTAAATTCAAATGGCACAATGCCGACTTAAGTACAAGAGGATTGACACTCTAACTTTCTATGATTTGAACCTCTCCTGTGAGTCCAGTTTTAGATTCCGATGCTTCACTTCAGGTTTACTGTATCCCTTGGACCATCTCATTGACGATTAAACACAGAAATTGCATCGTAATTTTAGAAGAAAGGCACAATGTCGACTTGAGTACAAGAGGACTGACTCTTCTTACTGTCTATGTTTAGAACTTTTCCTGTGAGACCAGTTTTAGATTCCGATGCTTCTGTTCAGGTTTACTGTATCCCTTGCACCTTCTAATTGAGTATGAAACACACAAATTGCATCGTAATTAAATACAAAAGGTACAATGCCGACTTCAGTACCAGAAGACTGACTCTTCTTACTATCTATGTTATGATTATTTAGTTTGAGACCTGATTTAGATTCCGATGCTTCATTTCAGGTTTACTGTATCCCTTGGACCTTCTTATTGACGATGAAGCACAGAAATTGCATCCGAATTTAATACTAAAGGCACAATGCCGACTTAAGTACCAGAGGACTGAAACTCTGACTTTCTACGATTTGAACCTATCCTGTGAGTCCACTCTTAGATTCCGATGCTTCACTTCAGGTTTACTGTATACCGTGGACTTTCTTATTGACGATGAAGCACAGAAACTGCATCGGAATTAAGTTCAAAAGGCACAATACCGACTTAAGAACAAGAAGACTGACACTCTAACTTTCTATGATTTGAACCTATCCTGTGAGTCCAGTTTTAGTTTCCGATGCTTCAATTCAGGTTTACTGTATACCTTGGACCTTCTTATTGTCGATGAAGCACAGAAATTGCATCGGAATTAAATTCAAAAGGCACAATGCCGACTTAAGTACAAGAGGACTGACACTCTAACTTTGTATGATCTGAATCTCTCCTGTGAGTCCAGTTTCAGATTCCGATGCTTCACTTCAGGTTTACTGTATACCTTGGACCTTCTTATTGACGATGAAACACAGAAATTCCATCGGAATTAAATTCAAAAGGCATAATGCCGACTTAAGTACAAGAGGACTGACACTCTAACTTTCTATGATTTAAACCTCTCCTGTGAGTCCAGTTTTAGTTTCCGATGCTTCACTTCAGGTTTACTGTTTACCTTGGACCTTCTTATTGACGATAAAGCACAGGAATTGCATCGGAATTAAATTGAAATGGTACAATGCCAACTTAACTACAAGAGAGGTGACTCTTCCTACTGTCTATGTTTAGAACCTCTCCTGTGAGTCCACTTTTAGATTCCGATGCTTAACTTCAGGTTTACTGTATCCCTTGGACCTTCTTACTAACGATGAAACACAGAAATTGCATCCGAATTTAATACAAAAGGCACAATGCCGACTTAAGTAAGAGAGGACTGAAAATCTGCCTTTCTACGATTTTAACCTCTCCTGTGAGTCCAGTTTTAGATTCCGATGCTTCACTTCAGGTTTACTGTATACCTTGGACCTTCCTATTGACGATGAAGCACATAAATTGCATCGGAATAAAATTCAAAAGGCACAATGCCGACTTAAGTACCAGAGGACTGATACTCTGACTTTCTACGATTTGAACCTATCCTGTGAGTCCCGTTTTAGATTCCGATGCTTCACTTTAGGTTTACTGTATACCGTGGACTTTCTTATTGACGATGAAGCACAGATACTGCATCGGAATTAAATTCAAAAGGCACAATACCGACTTAAGTACAAGAAGACTGACACTCTAACTTTCTATGATCTGAATCTCTCCTGTGAGTCCAGTTTTAGATTCCGATGCTTAACTTCAGGTTTACTGTATCCCTTGGACCTTCTTATTGACGATGAAACACAGAAATTGCATCCGAATTTAATACAAAAGGCACAATGCCGACTTAAGTACAAGAGGACTGAAACTCTGCCTATGTACGATTTTAACCTCTCGTGTGAGTCCAGTTTTAGATTCCGATGCTTCACTTAAGGTTTACTGTATACCTTGGACCTTCTTATTGACGATGAAGCACATAAATTGCATCGGAATTAAATTCAAAAGGCACAATGCCGACTTAAGTTCAAGAGGACTGACACTCTAACTTCATATGATTTGGACCTCTCATGTGAGTCCAGTTTTAGATTCCGATGCTTCACTTCAGGTTTAATGTATCCCTTGGACCTTCTTATTGTCGATGAAACACAGAAATAGCATCCGAATTTAATACAAAAGGCACAATGCAGACTTAAGAACAAAAGGACTGACACTCTAACTTTCAATGATTTGATTCTCTCCTGTGAGCCTAGTTTTAGATTGCGATGCATCATTTCACGTTTACTGTATCCCTTGGACCTTCTTATTGACGATGAAACACAGAAATTGCATCCGAATTTAATACAAAAGGCACAATGCCGACGTAAGTACAAGAGGACTGAAACTATGACTTTCTACGATTTGAACCTGTCCTGTGAGCCCAGTTTTAGATTTCGATGCTTCACATCAGGTTTACTGTATACCTTGGACCTTATTATTGACGATGAAACACAGAAATTGCATCGGAATTAAATTCAAATGGCACAATGCCGACTTAAGTACAAGAGGATTGACACTCTAACTTTCTATGATTTGAACCTCTCCTGTGAGTCCAGTTTTAGTTTCCGATGCTTCACTTCAGGTTTACTGTATCCCTTGGACCATCTCATTGACGATTAAACACAGAATTTGCAGCGTAATTTTAGAAAAAAGGCACAATGTCGACTTGAGTACAAGAGGACTGACTCTTCTTACTGTCTATGTTTAGAACTTTTCCTGTGAGACCAGTTTTAGATTCCGATGTTTCTGTTCAGGTTTACTGTATCCCTTGCACCTTCTAATTGACTATGAAACACACAAATTGCATCGTAATTAAATACAAAAGGCACAATGCCGACTTCAGTACCAGAAGACTGACTCTTCTTACTATCTATGTTATGAACATTTAGTTTGAGACCAGATTTAGATTCCGATGCTTCACTTCAGGTTTACTGTATCCCTTGGACCTTCTTATTGACGATGAAGCACAGAAATTGCATCCGAATTTAATACTAAAGGCACAATGCCGACTTAAGTACCAGAGGACTGAAACTCTGACTTTCTACAATTTGAACCTATCCTGTGAGTCCACTTTTAGATTCCGATGCTTCACTTCAGGTTTACTGTATACCGTGGACTTTCTTATTGACGATGAAGCACAGAAACTGCATCGGAATTAAATTCAAAAGGCACAATGCCGACTTAAGTACAAGAGGACTGACACTCTAACTTTGTATGATCTGAATCTCTCCTGTGAGACCAGTTTTAGAATCCGATGCTTCACTTCAGGTTTACTGTATACCTTGGACCTTCTTATTGACGATGAAACACAGAAATTCTATCGGAAATAAATTCAAAAGGCATAATGCCGACTTAAGTACAAGAGGACTGACACTCTAACTTTCTATGATTTGAACCTCTCCTGTGAGTCCAGTTTTAGTTTCCGATGCTTCACTTCAGGTTTACTGTTTACCTTGGACCATCTTATTGACGATAAAGCACAGGAATTGCATCGGAATTAAATTGAAATGGTACAATGCCAACTTAACTACAAGAGAGGTGACTCTTCCTACTGTCTATGTTTAGAACCTCTCCTGTGAGTCCAGTTTTAGATTCCGAAGCTTAACTTCAGGTTTACTGTATCCCTTGGACCTTCTTACTAACGATGAAACACAGAAATTGCATCTGAATTTAATACAAAAGGCACAATGCCGACTTAAGTACAAGAGGACTGAAAATCTGCCTTTCTACGATTTTAACCTCTCCTGTGAGTCCAGTTTTAGATTCCGATGCTTCACTTCAGGTTTACTGTATACCTTGGACCTACTTATTGACGATGAAGCACATAAATTGCATCGGAATAAAATTCAAAAAGCACAATGCCGACTTAAGTACCAGAGAACTGAAACTCTGACTTTCTACGATTTGAACCTATCCTGTGAGTCCCGTTTTAGATTCCGATGCTTCTCTTCAGGTTTACTGTATACCGTGGACTTTCTTATTGACGATGAAGCACAGAAACTGCATCGGAATTAAATTCAAAAGGCACAATACCGACTTAAGCACAAGAAGACTGACACTCTAACTTCCTATGATGTGAACCTCTCCTGTGAGTCCAGTTTTAGTTTCCGATGCCTCACTTCAGGTTTACTGTATACTTTGGACCTTCTTATTGACGATGAGGCACAGAAATTGCATCGGAATTAAATTCAAAAGGCACAATGTCGACTTAAGTACAAGAGGACTGACACTCTAACTTTCTATGATCTGAATCTCTCCTGTGAGTCCAGTTTTAGATTCCGATGCTTCACTTCAGGTTTACTGTATACCTTGGACCTTCTTATTGACGATGAAACACAGAAATTGCATCGGAATTAAATTCAAAAGGCATAATGCCGACTTAAGTACAAGAGGACTGACACTCTAACTTTCTACGATTTTAACCTCTCCTGTGAGTCCAGTTATAGATTCTGATGCTTCACATCAGGTTAACTGTATACCTTGGACCTTCTTATTGACGATGAAGCACATAAATTGCATCGGAATGAAATTAAAAAAGCACAATGCCGACTTAAGTACAAGAGGACTGACACTCTAACTTTCTATGATTTGAACCTCTCCTGTGAGTCCAGTTTTTGATTCCGATGCTTCACTTCAGGTTTACTGTATCCCTTGGAACTTCTTATTGACGATGAAGCACAGAAATTGCATCCGAATTTAATGCAAAAGGCAAAATGCCGACTTAAATACAAGAGGACTGACACTCTAACTTTCTATGATTTTAACCTCTCCTGTGAGTCCAGTTTTAGATTACGATGCTTGACTTCAGGTTTACTGTATACCTTGGACCTTCTTATTGACAATGAAGCACAGAAATCGCATCGGAATTGAATTCAAGTTGCACAATGCCGACTTAAGTACAAGAGGACTGACACTCTAACTTTATATGATTTGAACCTCTCCTGTGAGTCCAGTTTTAGATTCCGATGCTTGACTTCAGGTTTACTGTATACCTTGGACATTCTTATTGACGACGCAGCACAGAAATTGCATCGGAATGAAATTCAAAAGGCACAATGCCGACTTAAGTACAAGAGGACTGACACTCTAACTTTCTATGATTTGAACCTCTCCTGTGAGTCCAATTTTAGATTCCGATGCTTCACTTCAGGATTATTGCATACCTTGGACCTTCTTATTGACGATGAAGCACAGAAATTTTATCGGAATTAAATTGAAAAGGCACAATGCCTACTTAAGTACTGGAGGACTGAGTCTCTAACTTTCTATGATTTGATCCTCTCCTGTGAGTCCAGTTTTAGATTGCGATGCTTCATTTCACGTTTACTGTATCCCTTGGACCTTCTTATTGACGATGAAACACAGAAATTGCATCGGAATTAAATACAAAAGGCAGAATTCCGACTTAAGTACAAAAGGACTGACACTTCTTACATTCTACGATTTGATCCTCTCCTGTGATACCGGATTTAGGTTCCGATGCTTCACTTCAGGTTTACTGTATCCCTTGGATCTTCTTATTGACGATGAAACACAGAAATTGCATCGGAATTAAACCCCAAAGTCACAATGCCGACTTAAGTACAAGAGGACAGACACTCTAACTTTCTATGATTTGAACCTCACCTGTGAGTCCAGTTTTAGATTCCGTTGCTTCACTTCAGGTTTACTGTATACCTTGGACCTTCTTATTGACGATGAAACAAATAAATTGCATCGGAATTAAATTCAAAGGGCACAATGCCGACATAAGTACATGTGGACTGACACTCTAACTTTCAATGATTTGAACCTCTCCTGTGAGTCCTATTTAGATTGCGATGCTTCATTTCACGTTTACTGTATCCCTTGGACCTTCTTATTGACGCTGAAACACAGAAATTGCATCGGAACTAAATACAAAAGGCAGAATGCCGACTTAAGTACAAAAGGACAGACACTTCTTACTTTCTACGATTTGATCCTCTCCTGTGATACCGGTTTTAGGTTCCGATGCTTCACTTCAGATTTACTGTATCCCTTGGACCTTCTCATTGCCGATTAAACACAGAAATTGCATCGTAATTTTAAAAAAAAGGCACAATGTCGACTTGAGTACAAGAGGACTGACTCTTCTTACTGTCTACATCTACATCTACATCTACATTGATACTCCGCAAGCCACCCAACGGTGTGTGGCGGAGGGCACTATACGTGCCACTGTCATTACCTCCCTTTCCTGTTCCAGTCGCGTATGGTTCGCGGGAAGAACGACTGTCTGAAAGCCTCCGTGCGCGCTCTAATCTCTCTAATTTTACATTCGTGATCTCCTCGGGAGGTATAAGTAGGGGGAAGCAATATATTCGATACCTCATCCAGAAACGCACCCTCTCGAAACCTGGCGAGCAAGCTACACCGCGATGCAGAGCGCCTCTCTTGCAGAGTCTGCCACTTGAGTTTAATAAACATCTCCGTAACGCTATCACGGTTACCAAATAACCCGGTGACAAAACGCGCCGCTCTTCTTTGGATCTTCTCTATCTCCTCCGACAACCCGACCTGGTACGGATCCCACACTGATGAGCAATACTCAAGTATAGGTCGAACGAGTGTTTTGTAAGCCACCTCCTTTGTTGATGGACTACATTTTCTCCCAATGAATCTCAACCTGGTACCCGCCTTACCAACAATTAATTTTATATAATCATTCCACTTCAAATCGTTCCGTACGCACACTCCCAGATATTTTACAGAAGTAACTGCTACCAATGTTTGTCCCGCTATCATATAATCATACAATAAAGGATCCTTCTTTCTATGTATTCGCAATACATTACATTTGTCTATGTTAAGGGTCAGTTGCCACTCCCTGCACCAAGTGCCTATCCGCTGCAGATCTTCCTGTATTTCGCTACAATTTTCTAATGCAGCAACTTCTCTGTATACTACAGCATCATCCGCGAAAAGCCGCATGGAACTTCCGACACTATCTACTAGGTCATTTATATATATTGTGAAAAGCAATGGTCCCATAACACTCCCCTGTGGCACGCCAGAGGTTACTTTAACGTCTGTAGACGTCTCTCCTTTGATAACAACATGCTGTGTTCTGTTTGCTAAAAACTCTTCAATCCAGCCACACAGCTGGTCTGATATTCCGTAGGCTCTTACTTTGGTTATCAGGCGACAGTGTGGAACTGTATCGAACGCCTTCCGGAAGTCAAGAAAAATAGCATCTACCTGGGAGCCTGTATGTAATATTTTCTGGGTCTCATGAACGAATAAGGCGAGTTGGGTCTCACACGATCGCTGTTTCCGGAATCCATGTTGATTCCTACATAGTAGATTCTGGGTTTCCAGAAATGACATGATACGCGAGGAAAAAACATGTTCTAAAATTCTACAAGAGATCGACGTAAGAGATATAGGTCTATAGTTTTGCGCATCTGCTCGACGACCCTTCTTGAAGACTGGGACTATCTGTGCTCTTTTCCAATCATTTGGAACCCTCCGTTCCTCTAGAGACTTGCGGTACACGGCTGTTAGAAGGGGGGCAAGTTCTTTCGCGTACTCTGTGTAGAATCGAATTGGTATCCCGTCAGGTCCAGTGGACTTTCCTCTATTGAGTGATTCCAGTTGCTTTTCTATTCCTTGGACACTTATTTCGATGTCAGTCATTTTTTCGTTTGTGCGAGGATTTAGAGAAGGAACTGCAGTGCGGTCTTCCTCTGTGAAACAGCTTTGGAAAAAGGTGTTTAGTAATTCAGCTTTACGCGTGTCATCCTCTGTTTCAATGCCATCATCATCCCGTAGTGTCTGGATATGCTGCTTCGAGCCACTTACTGATTTAACGTAAGACCAGAACTTCCTAGGATTTTCTGTCAAGTCGGTACATAGAATTTTACTTTCGAATTCAATGAACGCTTCACGCATAGCCCTCCTTACGCTAACTTTGACATCGTTTAGCTTCTGTTTGTCTGAGAGGTTTTGGCTGCGTTTAAACTTGGAGTGGAGCTCTCTTTGCTTTCGCAGTAGTTTCCTAACTTTGTTGTTGTACCACGGTGGATTGTTCCCGTCCCTCACAGTTTTACTCGGCACGTACCTGTCTAAAACGCATTTTACGATTGCCTTGAACTTTTTCCATAAACACTCAACATTGTCAGTGTCGGAACAGAAATTTTCGTTTTGATCTGTTAGGTAGTCTGAAATCTGCCTTCTATTACTCTTGCTAAACAGATAAACCTTCCTCCCTTTTTTTATATTCCTATTAACTTCCATATTCAGGGATGCTGCAACGGCCTTATGATCACTGATTCCCTGTTCTGTATATACAGAGTCGAAAAGTTCGGGTCTGTTTGTTATCAGTAGGTCCAAGATGTTATCTATACGAGTCGGTTCTCTGTTTAATTGCTCGAGGTAATTTTCGGATAGTGCACTCAGTATAATGTCACTCGATGCTCTGTCTCTACCACCCGTCCTAAACATCTGAGTGTTCCAGTCTATATCTGGTAAATTGAAATCTCCACCGAAGACTATAACATGCTGGGAAAATTTATGTGAAATGTATTCCAAATTTTCTCTCAGTTGTTCTGCCACTAATGCTGCTGAGTCGGGAGGTCGGTAAAAGGAGCCAATTATTAACCTAGTTCGGTTGTTTAGTGTAACCTCTATGTTTAGAACTTTTCCTGTGAGACCAGTTTCAGATTCCGATGCTTCTGTTCAGGTTTACTGTATCCCTTGCACATTCTAATTGACTATGAAACACACAAATTGAATCGTAATTAAATACAAAAGGCACAATGCCGTCTTCAGTACCAGAAGACTGACTCTTCTTACTATCTATGTTATGAACATTTAGTTTGAGACCAGATTTAGATTCCGATGCTTCACTTCAGGTTTAGTGTATCCCTTGGACCTTCTTATTGACGATGAAGCACAGAAATTGCATCCGAATTTAATACTAAAGGCACAATGCCGACTTAAGTACCAGAGGACTGAAAGTCTGACTTTCTACGATTTGAACCTATCCTGTGAGTCCAGTTTTAGATTCCGATGCTTCACTTCAGGTCTACTGTATACCGTGGCCTTTCGTATTGACGATGAAGCACAGAAACTGCATTGGAATTAAATTCAAAAGGCACAATACCGACTTAAGTACAAGAAGACTGACACTCAAATTTTCTATGATTTGAACCTCTCCTGTGAGTCCAGTTTTTGTTTCCGATGCTTCACTTCAGGTTTTCTGTATACCTTGGACATTCTTATTGACTATGAAGTACAGAAATTGCATCGGAATTGAATTCAAAAGGCACAATGCCGACTTAAGTACAAGAGGACTGACACTCTAACTTTCTATGATCTGAACCTCTCTTGTGAGTCCAGTTTTAGATTCCGATGCTTCACTTCAGGTTTACTGTATAGCTTGGACCTTCTTATTGACGATGAAACACAGAAATTGCATCGGAATTAAATTCAAAATGCATAATGCCGACTTAAGTACAAGAGGAATGACACTCTAACTCTCTATGATTTGAACCTCTCCTGTGAGCCCAGTTTTAGATTCCGATGCTTCACTTCAGGTTTACTGTTTACCTCGGACCTTCTTATTGACGATAAAGCACAGGAATTGCATCGGACTTAAATTCAAAAGGCACAATGCCGACCTAACTACAAGAGAGCTGACTCTTCCTACTGTCTATGTTTAGAACCTCTCCTGTGAGTCCAGTTTTAGATTCCGATGCTTAACTTCAGGTTTACTGTATCTCTTGGACCTTCTTATTGACGATGAAACACAGAAATTGCATCCGAATTTAATACAAAAGGCACAATGCCGACTTCAGTACAAGAGGACTGAAACTCTGCCTTTCTACGATTTTAAGCTCTCCTGTGAGTCCAGTTTTAGATTCCGATGCTTCACTTCAGGTTTACTTTATACCTTGGACCTTCTTATTGTCGATGAAACACAGTAATTTCATCCGAATTTAATACAAAAGACACAATGCCGGCTTAAGTACAAGAGGACTGACACTCTAACTTTCGTTGATTTGAACCTATCCTGTGAGTCCAGTTTTAGATTCCGATGCTTGACTTCAGGTTTACTGTATACCTTGGACCCTCTTATTGACGATGAAGCACAGAAATAGCATCGGAATTAAATTCAAGTTGCACAATGCCGACTTAAGTACAAGAGGACTGACACTCTAACTTTCTATGATTTGAACCTCTCCTGTGAGTCCAGTTTGAGATTCCGATGCTTCACTTCAGGTTTACTGTATCCCTTGGACCTTCTTGTTGTCGATGAAACACAGAAATTGCATCTGAATTTAATACAAAGACACAATTCCGACTTAAGTACAAGAGGACTGACTCTCTAACTTTCTATCATTTGAACCTCTCCTGTGAGCCCAATTTTAGATTCCGATGCTTCACTTCAGGATTACTGTATACCTTGGACCTTCTTATTGACGATGAAGCACAGAAATTGCATCGGAATTAAATTCAAATGGCACAATGCCGACTTAACTACAAGAGAGCTGACTCTTCCTACTGTCTATGTTAAGAACCTCTCCTGTGAGTCCAGTTTTAGATTCCGATGCTTAACTTCAGGTTTACTGTATCCCTCGGACCTTCTTACTGACGATGAAGCACAGAAATTGCATCAGAATTTAATACAAAAGGCACAATGCCGACTTAAGTACAAGAAGACTGACACTCTAAATTTCAATGATTTGAACCTCTCCTGTGAGTCCAATTTTAGATTCCGATGCTTCACTTCAGGATTATTGTATACCTTGGACCTTGTTACTGACGATGAAACAAAGAAATTGCATCGGAATTAAATTAAAATGGCACAATGCCGACATAAGTAAAAGTGGACTGACACTCTAACTTTTAATGATTTGATCTTTTCCTGTGGGTCCAGTTTTAGATTCCGATGCTTCATTTCACGTTTACTGTATCCCTTGGACCTTCGTATTGACGATGAAACACAGAAATTGCATCCGAATTTAATACAAAAGGCGCAATGCCGACTTAAGTACAAGAGGACTGCCACTCTAACTTTCTATGATTGATCCTCTCCTGTGAGACCGGTTTTAGGTTCCGATGCTTCACATCAGGTTTACTGTATACCTTGGACCTTCTTATTGACGATGAAGCACATAAATTGCATCGGAATTAAATTAAAAAAGCACAATGCCGACTTAAGTACAAGAGGACTGACACTCTAACTTTCTATGATTTGAACCTCTCCTGTGAGTCCAGTTTTAGATTCCGATGCTTTACTTCAGGTTTACTATATCCCTTGGACCTTCTTATTGACGATGAAGCACAGAAATTGCATCCGAATTTAATACAAAAGTCAAAATGCCGACATAAGTACAAGAGGACTGACACTCTAACTTTCTATGGCTTTAACCTCTCCTGTGAGTCCAGTTTTAGATTACGATGCTTGACTTCAGGTTTACTGTATACCTTGGACCTTCTTATTGACAATGATGCACAGAAATCGCATCGGAATTAAATTCAAGTTGCACAATGCCGAATTAAGTACAAGAGGACTGACAGTCTAACTTTCTATGATTTGAACCTCTCCTGTGAGTCCAGTTTTAGATTCCATTGCTTCACTTCAGGTTAACTGTATACCTTGGACTTTCTTATTGACGACGCAGCACAGAAATCGCATCGGAATGAAATTCAAAAGCCACAAGGCCGACTTAAGTACAAGAGGACTGACACTCTAACTTTCTATACCTTGAACCTCTCCTATGAGTCCAGTTTTAGATTCCGATGCTTCACTTCAGGTTTACTGTATCCCTTGGACCTTCTTATTGTCGATGAAACACAGAAATTGCATCCGAATTTAATACAAAAGACACAATGCTGGCTTAAGTACAAGAGGACTGACACTCTAACTTTCTATGATTTGAACTTTTCCTGTGAGTCCAATTTTAGATTCCGATGCTTCACTTCAGGATTACAGTATACCTTGGATCTTCTTATTGACGATGAAGCACAGAAATTGCATCGGAATTAAATTCAAAAGGCACAATGCCGACCTAACTACAAGAGAGCTGACTCTTCCTACTGTCAATGTTTAGAACCTCGCCTGTGAGTCCAGTTTTAGATTCCGATGCTTAACTTCAGGTTTACTGTATCTCTTGGAACTTCTTATTGACGATGAAACACAGAAATTGCATCCGAATTTAATACAAAAGCAAAATGCCGACTTAGGTACAAGAGGACTGACACTCTAACTTTCTATGATTTGAACCTATCCTGTGAGTCCAGTTTTAGATTCCGATGCTCGACTTCAGGTTTACTGTATACCTTGGACCCTCTTATTGACGATGAAGCACAGAAATATCATCGGAATTAAATTCAGGTTGCACAATGCCGACTGAAGTACAAGAGGACTGACACTCTAACTTTCTATGATTTGAACCACTCCTGTGAGCCCAATTTTAGATTCCGATGCTTCACTTCAGGATTACTGTATACCTTGGACCTTCTTATTGACGATGAAGCACAGAAATTGCATCGGAATTAAATTCAAATGGTACAATGCCAACTTAACTACAAGAGAGCTGACTCTTCCTACTGTCTATCTTTAGAACCTCTCCTGTGAGTCCAGTTTTAGATTCCGATGCTTAACTTCAGGTTTACTGTATCCCTTGGACCTTCTTACTGACGATGAAACACAGAAATTGCATCCGAATTTAATACAAAAGGCACAATGCCGACTTAAGTACAAGAGGACTGAAACTCTGCCTTTCTACGATTTTAATCTCTCCTGTGAGTCCAGTTTTAGATTCCGATGCTTCACTTCAGGTTTACTGTATACCTTGGACCTTCTTATTGACGATGAAGCACATAAATTGCATCGGAATTAAATTCAAAAGGCACAATGCCGACTTAAGTAGAAGAGGACTGACACTCTAACTTTCTATGATTTGAACCTATCCTGTGAGTCCAATTTTAGATTCCGATGCTTCACTTCAGGTTTACTGTATACCTTGGACCTTCTTATAGACAATGAAGCACAGAAATCGCATCGGAATTAAATTCAAGTTGCACAATGCCGACTTAAGTACAAGAGGACTGACAATCTAACTTTCTATGATTTGAACCTCTCCTGTGAGTCCAGTTTTAGATTCCGATGATTGACTTCAGGTTTACTGTATACCTTGGACCTTCTTATTGACGATGCACAACAGATATTGCATCGGAATGAAATTCAAAAGGCACAATGCCGACTTAAGTACAAGAAGACTGACACTCTAACTTTCAATGATTTGAACCTCTCCTGTGAGTCCAATTTTAGATTCCGATGCTTCACTTCAAAATTATTGTATACCTTGGACCTTGTTACTGACGATGAAGCACAGAAATTTTATCGGAATTAAATTGAAAGGCACAATGCCTACTTAAGTACTGGAGGACTGACACTCTAACTTTCTATGATTTGATCCTCTCCTGTGAGTCCAGTTTTAGATTCCGAAGCTTCACTTCAGGTTTACTGTATACCTTGGACCTTCTTATTGACGATGAAACAAAGAAATTGCATCGGAATTAAATGCAAATGGCACAATGCCGACATAAGTACAAGTGGACTGTCACTCTAACTTTTAATGATTTGAACCTCTCCTGTGAGTCCAGTTTTAGATTGCTATGCTTCACTTCAGGTTTACTGTATCCCTTGGACCTTCTTATTGTCGATGAAACACAGAAATTGCATCCGAATTTAATACAAAAGACACAATGCCCGCTTAAGTACAAGAGGACTGACACTCTAACTTTCTATGATTTGAACTTTTCCTGTGAGTCCAATTTTAGATTCCGATGCTTCACTTCAGGTTTACTGTATACCTTGGATCTTCTTATTGACGATGAAGCACAGAAATTGCATCGGAATTAAATTCAAGAGGCACAATGCCGACCTAACTACAAGAGAGCTGACTCTTCCTACTGTCAATGTTTAGAACCTCTCCTGTGAGTCCAGTTTTAGATTCCGATGCTTAACTTCAGGTTTACTGTATCTCTTGGACCTTCTTATTGACGACGAAACACAGAAATTGCATCCGAATTTAATACAAAAGGCACAATGCCGACATAAGTACAAGAGGACTGAAACTCTGACTTTCTACGATTTTAAGCTCTCCTGTGAGTCCAGTTTTAGATTCCGATGCTTCACTTCAGGTTTACTTTATACCTTGGACCTTCTTATTGACGATGAAGCACATAAATTGCATCGGAATAAAATTCAAAAGGCACAATGACGACTTAAGTACAAGAGGACTGACACTCTAACTTTCTATGGTTTGAACCTCTCCTGTGAGTCCAGTTTTAGATTCCGATGCTTCACTTCAGGTTTACTGTATCCCTTGGACCTTCTTATTGACGATGAAGCACAGAAATTGCATCCGAATTTAATACAAAAGCAAAATGCCGACTTAGGTACAAGAGGACTGACACTCTAACTTTCTATGATTTGAACCTATCCTGTGAGTCCAGTTTTAGATTCCGATGCTTGACTTCAGGTTTACTGTATACTTTGGACCCTCTTAATGACGATGAAGCACAGAAATAGCATCGGAATTAAATTCAAGTTGCACAATGCCGACTGAAGTACAAGAGGACTGACACTCTAACTTTCTATGATTTGAACCTCTCCTGTGAGCCCAATTTTAGATTCCGATGCTTCACTTCAGGATTACTGTATACCTTGGACCTTCTTATTGACGATGCAGCACAGATATTGCATCGGAATGAAATTCAAAAGGCACAATGCCGACTTAAGTACAAGAAGACTGACACTCTAACTTTCAATGATTTGAACCTCTCCTGTGAGTCCAATTTTAGATTCCGATGTTTCACTTCAGGATTATTGTATACCTTGGACCTTGTTACTGACGATGAAGCACAGAAATTTTATCGGAATTAAATTGAAAAGGCATAATGCCTACTTAAGTACTGGAGGACTGACACTCTAACTTTCTATGATTTGATCCTCTCCTGTGAGTCCAGTTTTAGATTCCGATGCTTCACTTCAGGTTTACTGTATACCTTGGACCTTCTTATTGACGATGAAACAAAGAAATTGCATCGGAATTAAATTCAAATGGCACAATGCCGACATAAGTACAAGTGGACTGACACTCTAACTTTTAATGATTTGAACCTCTCCTGTGAGTCCAGTTTTAGATTGCTATGCTTCATTTCACGTTTACTGTATCCCTGGGACCTTCTTATTGACGATGAAACACAGAAATTGCATCCGAATTTAATACAAAAGGCACAATGCCGACTTAAGTACAAGAGGACTGCCACTCTAACTTTCTATGATTTGATCCTCTCCTGTCAGACCGGTTTTAGATTCCGATGCTTCACATCAGGTTAACTGTATACCTTGGAACTTCTTATTGACGATGAAGCACATAAATTGCATCGGAATTAAATTAAAAAAGCACAATGCCGACTTAAGTACAAGAGGACTGACACTCTAACTTTCTATGATTTGAACCTCTCCTGTGAGTCCAGTTTTAGATTCCGATGCTTTACTTCAGGTTTACTGTATCCCTTGGACCTTCTTATTGTCGATGAAACACAGAAATTGCATCTGAATTTAATACAAATGGCACAATGCCGACTTAAGAACAAGAGGAATAACACTCTAACTTTCTATGATTTGAACCTCTCCTGTGAGTCCAGTTTTAGATTCCGATGCTTCACTTCTGGATTATTGTATACCTTGGACCTTCTTACTGACGATGAAGCACAGAAATTTTATCGGAATTAAATTGAAAAGGCACAATGCCTACTTAAGTACTGGAGGACTGACACTCTAACTTTCTATGATTTGATCCTCTCCTGTGAGTCCAGTTTTAGATTAGGATGCTTCACTTCACGTTTACTGTATCCCTTGGATCTTCTTATTGACGATGAAACACAGAAATTGCATCCGAACTAAACACAAAATTCACAATGCCGACTTAAGTACAAGAGGACTGACACTCTAACTTTCTATGATTTGAACTTTTCCTGTGAGTCCAATTTTAGATTCCGATGCTTCACTTCAGGATTACTGTATACCTTGGATCTTCTTATTGACGATGAAGCACAGAAATTGCATCGGAATTAAATTCAAAAGGCACAATGCCGACCTAACTACAAGAGAGCTGACTCTTCCTACTGTCAATGTTTAGAACCTCTCCTGTGAGTCCAGTTTTAGATTCCGATGCTTAACTTCAGGTTTACTGTATCTCTTGGACCTTCTTATTGACGATGAAACACAGAAATTGCATCCGAATTTAATACAAAAGGCACAATGCCGACATAAGTACAAGAGGACTGAAACTCTGCCTTTCTACGATTTTAAGCTCTCCTGTGAGTCCAGTTTTAGATTCCGATGCTTCACTTCAGGTTTACTTTATACCATGGACCTTCTTATTGATGATGAAGCACATAAATTGCATCGGAATAAAATTCAAAAGGCACAATGACGACTTAAGTACAAGAGGACTGACAGTCTAACTTTCTATGGTTTGAACCTCTCCTGTGAGTCCAGTTTTAGATTCCGATGCTTCACTTCAGGTTTACTGTATCCCTTGGACCTTCTTATTGACGATGAAGCACAGAAATTGCATCCGAATTTAATACAAAAGCAAAATGCCGACTTAGGTACAAGAGGACTGACACTCTAACTTTCTATGATTTGAACCTATCCTGTGAGTCCAGTTTTAGATTCCGATGCTTGACTTCAGGTTTACTGTATACTTTGGACCCTCTTAATGACGATGAAGCACAGAAATAGCATCGGAATTAAATTCAAGTTGCACAATGCCGACTGAAGTACAAGAGGACTGACACTCTAACTTTCTATGATTTGAACCTCTCCTGTGAGCCCAATTTTAGATTCCGATGCTTCACTTCAGGATTACTGTATACCTTGGACCTTCTTATTGACGATGCAGCACAGATATTGCATCGGAATGAAATTCAAAAGGCACAATGCCGACTTAAGTACAAGAAGACTGACACTCTAACTTTCAATGATTTGAACCTCTCCTGTGAGTCCAATTTTAGATTCCGATGTTTCACTTCAGGATTATTGTATACCTTGGACGTTGTTACTGACGATGAAGCACAGAAATTTTATCGGAATTAAATTGAAAAGGCATAATGCCTACTTAAGTACTGGAGGACTGACACTCTAACTTAACTATGATTTGATCCTCTCCTGTGAGTCCAGTTTTAGATTCCGATGCTTCACTTCAGGTTTACTGTATACCTTGGACCTTCTTATTGACGATGAAACAAAGAAATTGCATCGGAATTAAATTCAAATGGCACAATGCCGACATAAGTACAAGTGGACTGACACTCTAACTTTTAATGATTTGAACCTCTCCTGTGAGTCCAGTTTTAGATTGCTATGCTTCATTTCACGTTTACTGTATCCCTGGGACCTTCCTATTGACGATGAAACACAGAAATTGCATCCGAATTTAATACAAAAGGCACAATGCCGACTTAAGTACAAGAGGACTGCCACTCTAACTTTCTATGATTTGATCCTCTCCTGTCAGACCGGTTTTAGGTTCCGATGCTTCACATCAGGTTAACTGTATACCTTGGAACTTCTTATTGACGATGAAGCACATAAATTGCATCGGAATTAAATTAAAAAAGCACAATGCCGACTTAAGTACAAGAGGACTGACACTCTAACTTTCTATGATTTGAACCTCTCCTGTGAGTCCAGTTTTAGATTCCGATGCTTTACTTCAGGTTTACTGTATCCCTTGGACCTTCTTATTGTCGATGAAACACAGAAATTGCATCTGAATTTAATACAAATGGCACAATGCCGACTTAAGAACAAGAGGAATAACACTCTAACTTTCTATGATTTGAACCTCTCCTGTGAGTCCAGTTTTAGATTCCGATGCTTCACTTCTGGATTATTGTATACCTTGGACCTTCTTACTGACGATGAAGCACAGAAATTTTATCGGAATTAAATTGAAAAGGCACAATGCCTACTTAAGTACTGGAGGACTGACACTCTAACTTTCTATGATTTGATCCTCTCCTGTGAGTCCAGTTTTAGATTAGGATGCTTCACTTCACGTTTACTGTATCCCTTGGATCTTCTTATTGACGATGAAACACAGAAATTGCATCCGAACTAAACACAAAATTCACAATGCCGACTTAAGTACAAGAGGACTGACACTCTAACTTTCTATGATTTGAACTTTTCCTGTGAGTCCAATTTTAGATTCCGATGCTTCACTTCAGGATTACTGTATACCTTGGATCTTCTTATTGACGATGAAGCACAGAAATTGCATCGGAATTAAATTCAAAAGGCACAATGCCGACCTAACTACAAGAGAGCTGACTCTTCCTACTGTCAATGTTTAGAACCTCTCCTGTGAGTCCAGTTTTAGATTCCGATGCTTAACTTCAGGTTTACTGTATCTCTTGGACCTTCTTATTGACGATGAAACACAGAAATTGCATCCGAATTTAATACAAAAGGCACAATGCCGACATAAGTACAAGAGGACTGAAACTCTGCCTTTCTACGATTTTAAGCTCTCCTGTGAGTCCAGTCTTAGATTCCGATGCTTCACTTCAGGTTTACTTTATACCATGGACCTTCTTATTGATGATGAAGCACATAAATTGCATCGGAATAAAATTCAAAAGGCACAATGAGGACTTAAGAACAAGTGGACTGACACTCTAACTTTCTATGGTTTGAACCTCTCCTGTGAGTCCAGTTTTAGATTCCGATGCTTCACTTCAGGTTTACTGTATCCCTTGGACCTTCTTATTGACGATGAAGCACAGAAATTGCATCCGAATTTAATACAAAAGCAAAATGCCGACTTAGGTACAAGAGGACTGACACTCTAACTTTCTATGATTTGAACCTATCCTGTGAGTCCAGTTTTAGATTCCGATGCTTGACTTCAGGTTTACTGTATACCTTGGACCCTCTTATTGACGATGAAGCACAGAAATAGCATCGGAAATAAATTCAGGTTGCACAATGCCGACTGAAGTACAAGAGGACTGACACTCTAACTTTCAATGATTTCAACCTCTCCTGTGAGCCCAATTTTAGATTCCGATGATTCACTTCAGGATTACTGTATACCTTGGACCTTCTTATTGACGATGCAGCACAGATATTGCATCGGAATGAAATTCAAAAGGCACAATGCCGACTTAAGTACAAGAAGACTGACACTCTAACATTCAATGATTTGAACCTCTCCTGTAAGTCCAATTTCAGATTCCGATGCTTCACTTCAGGATTATTGTATACCTTGGACCTTGTTACTGACGATGAAGCACAGAAATTTTATCGGAATTTAATTGAAAAGGCAAAATGCCTACTTAAGTACTGGAGGACTGACACTCTAACTTTCTATGATTTGATCCTCTCCTGTGAGTCCAGTTTTAGATTCCGATGCTTCACTTCAGGTTTACTGTATACCTTGGACCTTCTTATTGACGATGAAACAAAGAAATTGCATCGGAATTAAATTCAAATGGCACAATGCCGACATAAGTACAAGTGGACTGACACTCTAACTTTTAATGATTTGAACCTCTCCTGTGAGTCCAGTTTTAGATTGCTATGCTTCATTTCACGTTTACTGTATCCCTTGGACCTTCTTATTGACGATGAAACACAGAAATTGCATCCGAATTTAATACAAAAGGCACAATGCCGACTTGAGTACAAGAGGACTGCCACTCTAACTTTCTATGATTTGATCCTCTCCTGTGAGACCGGTTTTAGGTTCCGATGCTTCACATCAGGTTTACTGTATACCTTGGAACTTCTTATTGATGATGAAGCACATAAATTGCATCCGAATTAAATTAAAAAAGCACAATGCCGACTTAAGTACAAGAGGACTGACACTCTAACTTTCTATGATTTGAACCTCTCCTGTGAGTCCAGTTTTAGATTCTGATGCTTTACTTCAGGTTTACGGTATCCCTTGGACCTTCTTATTGTCGATGAAACACAGAATTTGCATCCGAATTTAATACAAATGGCACAATGCCGACTTAAGAACAAGAGGAATAACCCTCTAACTTTCTATGATTTGAACCTCTCCTGTGAGTCCAGTTTTAGATTCCGATGCTTTATTTCAGGATTATTGTATACCTTGGACCTTCTTACTGACGATGAAGCACAGAAATTTTATCGGAATTAAATTGAAAAGGCACAATGCCTACTTAAGTACTGGAGGACTGACACTCTAACTTTCTATGATTTGATCCTCTCCTGTGAGTCCAGTTTTAGATTAGGATGCTTCACTTCACGTTTACTGTATCCCTTGGATCTTCTTATTGACGATGAAACACAGAAATTGCATCCGAACTAAACACAAAATGCACAATGCCGACTTAAGTACAAGAGGACTGGTACTTCTTACATTCTATGATTTGAACCTCTCCTGTGAGACTGGTTTAAATTACGATGCTTCACTTCAAGTTTACTGTATACCTTGCACGTTCTTATTGACGATGAAACACAGAAATTGCATCTGAATTCAATACAATAGGCACAATGCCGACTTAAGTACAAGAGGACTGGCTCTTCTTACTGTCTATGTTTAGAACCTCTCCTGTGAGTCGAGTTTTAGATTCTGATGCTTCACTTCAGGTTTACTGTATCCCATGGACTTTCTTATTGACGATGAAACACAGAAATTGCATCGGAATTAAATTCAAAAGGCA
The DNA here is from genome assembly GCF_023864345.2 of Schistocerca serialis cubense. Classification (NCBI taxonomy): domain Eukaryota; kingdom Metazoa; phylum Arthropoda; class Insecta; order Orthoptera; family Acrididae; genus Schistocerca; species Schistocerca serialis. The sequence continues at coordinate 26,307,890 of NW_026047644.1, read as the reverse complement.
CAACGCCGACATATGTACAAGAGGACAGACACTCTAACTTTCTATGATTTGATCCTCTCCTGTGAGTCCAGTTTTAGATTCCGATGCTTCACTTCAGGTTTACTGTATACCTTGGACCTTCTTATTGACGATGAAACAAAGTAATTGCATCGGAATTAAATTCAAATGGCACAATGCCGACATAAGTACAAGTGGACTGACACTCCAACTTTCAATGATTTGAACCTCTCCTGTGAGTCCAGTTTTAGATTGTGATGCTTCATTTCACGTTTACTGTATCCCTTGCACCTTGTTATTGACGATGAAACACAGAAATTGCATCCGAATTTAATACAAAAGGCACAATGCCGACTTAAGTACAAGAGGACTGCCACTCTAACTTTCTATGATTTGAACCTCTCCTGTGAGTCCAGTTTTAGATTCCGATGCTTCACTTCAGGTTTACTGTATCCCTTGGACCTTCTTATTGACGATGAAACACCGAAATTGCATCGGAATTAAATACAAAAGGCAGAATGCCGACGTAAGTACAAAAGGACTGACACTTCTTACATTCTACGATTTGATCCTCTCCTGTGAGACCGGTTTTAAGTTCCGATGCTTCACTTCAGGTTTACTGTATCCCTTGGACCTTCTCATTGACGATTAAACACAGAAATTGCATCGTAATTTTAAGAAAAAGGCACAATGTCGACTTGAGTACAAGAGGACTGACTCTTCTTACTGTCTATGTTTAGAACTTTTCCTGAGAGACCAGTTTCAGATTCCGATCCTTCTGTTCAGGTTTACTGTATCCCTTGCACCTTCTAATTGACTATGAAACACACAAATTGCATCGTAATTAAATACAAAAGGCACAATGCTGACATCAGTACCAGGAGACTGAGTCTTCTTACTATCTATGTTATGTAGATTTAGTTTGAGACCAGATTTAGATTCCGATGCATCACTTCAGATTTAGTGTATCGCTTGGACCTTCTTATTGACGATGAAGCACAGAAATTGCATCCGAATTTAATACAAAATGCACAATGCCGACTTAAATACCAGAGGACTGAAACTCTGACTTTCTACGATTTGAACCTATCCTGTGAGTCCAGTTTTACATTCCGATGCTTCACTTCAGGTTTACTGTATACCGTGGACTTTCTTATTGACGATGAAGCACAGAAACTGCATTGGAATTAAATTCAAAAGGCACAATACCGACTTAAGTACAAGAAGACTGACACTCTAATTTTCTATGATTTGAACCTCTCCTGTGAGTCCAGTTTTAGTTTCTGATGCTTCACTTCAGGTTTACTGTATACCTCGGACCTTCTTATTGACGATGAAGTACAGAAATTGCATCGGAATTGAATTCAAAAGGCACAATGCCGACTTAAGTACAAGAGGACGGACACTCTAACTTTCTATGATCTGAACCTCTCCTGTGAGTCCAGTTTTAGATTCCGATGCTTCACTTCAGGTTTACTGTATACCTTGGACCTTCTTATTGACGATGAAACACAGAAATTGCATCGGAATTAAATTCAAAATGCATAATGCCGACTTAAGTACAAGAGGACTGACACTCTAACTTTCTATGATTTGAACCTCTCCTGTGAGCCCAGTTTTAGATTCCGATGCTTCACTTCAGGTTTACTGTTTACCCTGTACCTTCTTATTGACGATAAAGCACAGGAATTGCATAGGAATTAAATTCAAAAAGCACAATGCCGATTTAAGTACATGTGGACTGACACTCTAACTTTCTATGATTTGAACCTCTATTGTGAGTCCAGTTTTAGATTCCGATGCTTCACTTCAGGTTTACTGTATCCCTTGGACCTTCTTATTGTCGATGAAACACAGAAATTGCATCCGAATTTAATACAAAAGACACAATGCCGACTTAAGTACAAGAGGACTGACACTCTAACTTTCTATGATTTGAACTTTTCCTGTGAGTCCAATTTTAGATTCCGATGCTTCACTTCAGGATTACTGTATACCTTGGATCTTCTTATTGAAGATGAAGCACAGAAATTGCATCGGAATTAAATTCAAAAGGCACAATGCCGACCTAACTACAAGAGAGCTGACTCTTCCTACTGTAAATGTTTAGAACCTCTCCTGTGAGTCCAATTTTAGATTCCGATGCTTAACTTCAGGTTTATTGTATCTCTTGGACCTTCTCATTGACGATGAAGCACATAAATTGCATCGGAATAAAATTCAAAAGGCACAATGACGACTTAAGTACAAGAGGACTGACACTCTAACTTTCTATGGTTTGAACCTCTCCTGTGAGTCCAGTTTTAGATTCCGATGCTTCACTTCAGGTTTACTGTATCCCTTGGACCTTCTTATTGTCAAAGAAACACAGAAATTGCATCCGAATTTAATACAAAAGGCACAATGCGACTTAAGAACAAGAGGACTAACACTCTAACTTTCTATGATTTGAACCTCTCCTGTGAGTCCAGTTTTAGATTCCGATGCTTGACTTCAGGTTTACTGTATACCTTGGACCTTCTAATTGACGATGAAGCACAGAAATTGCATCGGAATTAAATTCAAGTTGCACAATGCCGACTTAAGTACAAGATTACTGACACTCTCACTTTCTATGATTGGAACCTCGGGTATGAGTCCAGTTTTAGATTCCAATGCTTGAATTCAGGTTTACTGTATACCTTGGACCTTCTTATTGACGATGCAGCACAGAAATTGCATCGGAATGATATTCAAAAGGCACAATGCCGACTTAAGTACAAGAAGACTGACACTCTAACTTTCAATGATTTGAACCTCTCCTGTGAGTCCAATTTTAGATTCCGCTGCTTCACTTCAGGATTATTGTATACCTTGGACCTTGTTACTGACGATGAAGCACAGAAATTTTATCGGAATTAAATTGAAAAGGCACAATGCCTACTTTAGTACTGGAGGACTGACACTCTAACTTTCAATGATTTGAACCTCTCCTGTGAGTCCAGTTTTAGATTGCGATGCTTCATTTCACGTTTACTGTATCCCTTGCACCTTCTTATTGACGATGAAACACAGAAATTGCATCCGAATTTAATACAAAAGGCACAATGCCGACTTAAGTACAAGAGGACTGCCACTCTAACTTTCTATGATTTGAACCTCTCCTGTGAGTCCAGTTTTAGATTCCGATGCTTCACTTCAGGTTTACTGTATCCCTTGGACCTTCTACTTGACGATGAAACACAGAAATTGCATCGGAATTAAATACAAAAGGCAGAATGCCGACGTAAGTACAAAAGGACTGACACTTCTTACATTCTACGATTTGATCCTCTCCTGTGAGACCGGTTTTAAGTTCCGATGCTTCACTTCAGGTTTACTGTATCCCTTGGACCTTCTCACTGACGATTAAACACAGAAATTGCATCGTAATTTTAAGAAAAAGGCACAATGTCGACTTGAGTACAAGAGGACTGACTCTTCTTACTGTCTATGTTTAGAACTTTTCCTGGAGACCAGTTTCAAATTCCGATCTTTCTGTTCAGGTTTACTGTTTCCCTTGCACCTTCTAATTGACTATGAAACACACAAATTGCATCGTAATTCAATACAAAAGGCACAACGCTTACATCAGTACCAGGAGACTGAGTCTTCTTACTATCTATGTTATGAACATTTAGTTTGAGACCAGATTTAGATTCCGATGCATCACTTCAGATTTAGTGTATCCCTTGGACCTTCTTATTGACGATGAAGCACAGAAATTGCATCCGAATTTAATACTAAATGCACAATGCCGACTTAAGTACCAGAGGACTGAAACTCTGACTTTCTACGATTTGAACCTATCCTGTGAGTCCAGTTTTACATTCCGATGCTTCACTTCAGGTTTACTGTATACCGTGGACTTTCTTATTGACGATGAAGCACAGAAACTGCATTGGAATTGAATTCAAAAGGCACAATACCGACTTAAGTACAAGAAGACTGACACACAAATTTTCTATGATTTGAACCTCTCCTGTGAGTCCAGTTTTAGTTTCCGATGCTTCACTTCAGGTTTACTGTATACCTCGGACCTTCTTATTGACGATGAAGTACAAAATTGCATCGGAATTGAATTCAAAAGGCACAATGCCGACTTAAGTACAAGAGGACTGACACTCTAACTTTCTATGATCTGAACCTCTCCTGTGAGTCCAGTTTTAGATTCCGATGCTTCACTTCAGGTTTACTGTATACCTTGGACCTTCTTATTGACGATGAAACACAGAAATTGCATCGGAATTAAATTCAAAAGGCATAATGCCGACTTAAGTACAAGAGGACTGACACACTAACTTTCTATGATTTGAACCTCTCCTGTGAGCCCAGTTTTAGATTCCGATGCTTCACTTCAGGTTTACTGTATCCCTTGGAACTTCTTATTGACGATGAAACACAGAAATTGCATCCGAATTTAATACAAAAGGCACAATGCCGACTTAAGTACAAGAGGACTGACACTCTAACTTTCTATGATTTGATCCTCTCCTGTGAGACCGGTTTTAGGTTCCGATGCTTCACATCAGGTTTACTGTATACCTTGGAATTTCTTATTGACGATGAAGCACATAAATTGCATCGGAATTAAATTAAAAAAGCACAATGCCGACTTAAGTACAAGAGGACTGACACTCTAACTTTCTATGATTTGAACCTCTCCTGCGAGTCCAGTTTTAGATTCCGATGCTTTACTTCAGGTTTACTGTATCCCTTGGACCTTCTTATTGTCGATGAAACACAGAAATTGCATCCGAATTTAATATAAATGGCACAATGCCGACTTAAGAACAGGAGGAATAACACTCTAACTTTCTATGATTTGAACCTCTCCTGTGAGTCCAGTTTTAGATTCCGATGCTTCACTTCAGGGTTATTGTATACCTTGGACCTTCTTACTGACGATGAAGCACAGAAATTTTATCGGAATTAAATTGGAAAGGCACAATGGCTACTTAAGTACTGGAGGACTGACACTCTAACATTCTATGATTTGATCCTCTCCTGTGAGTCCAGTTTTCGATTCCGGTGCTTCACTTCACGTTTACTGTATCCCTTGGATCTTCTTATTGACGATGAAACACAGAAATTGCATCGGAATTAAACACAAAATGCACAATGCCGACTTAAGTACAAGAGGACTGGTACTTCCTACATTCTATGATTTGAACCTCTCCTGTGAGACCGGTTTAAATTACGATGCTTCACTTCAAGTTTACTGTATACCTTGCACCTTCTTATTGACGATAAAACACAGAAATGGCATCTGAATTCAATACAATAGGCACAATGCCGACATAAGTACAAGAGGACAGACACTCTAACTTTCTATGATTTGAACCTCTCCTGTGAGTCCAGTTTTAGATTCTGATGCTTCACTTCAGGTTTACTGTATCCCTTGGACCTTCTTATTGACGATGAAACACAGAAATTGCATCGGAATTAAATTCAAAAGGCACAACGCCGACATATGTACAAGAGGACATACACTCTAACTTTCTATGATTTGAACCTCTCCTGTGAGTCCAGTTTTAGATTCCGATGCTTCACTTCAAGTTTACTGTATACCTTGGACCTTCTTATTGACGATGAAACAAAGTAATTGCATCGGAATTAAATTCAAATGACACAATGCCGACATAAATACAAGTGGACTGACACTCTAACTTTCAATGATTTGAACCTCTCCTGTGAGTCCAGTTTTAGATTGCGATGCTTCATTTCACGTTTACTGTATCCCTTGCACCTTCTTATTGACGATGAAACACAGAAATTGCATCCGAATTTAATACAAAAGGCACAATGCCGACTTAAGTACAAGAGGACTGCCACTCTAACTTTCTATGATTTGAACCTCTCCTGTGAGTCCAGTTTTAGATTCCGATGCTTCACTTCAGGTTTACTGTATCCCTTGGACCTTCTACTTGACGAT